>NC_084582.2:6945000-7570000 GCF_033978685.3 Nerophis lumbriciformis | reverse complement strand
AGCACAAATGCCCCTTTACCTTAACCATGGATGGTTACTTGAAAGGTGTAGCAGGTTTTGTATACAGTCAACAAAGTCAATGCATACTGTTTAAATGTTACTTCCAAATACACCCCTATGGGATTGTAGATGCAACATAAATTTTGAGTCAATCAATGATGTGCATTCAAGTAAAAAAAGGCTTCTGTATGAATTAATGGCAATACAATTGCATTTGTGTCAAAATATTGGTCTTTTAAAAAATGTAATTATGCATACAAGAAATTTACTGTGATTAATCGGGATTAATCAAAATGCACATGTAATCTGATTAAAAATGTTGATCGTTTGACAGCACTAATATATTTGTAATATATCCATGTATTTTCTATACTGTTTGTCTTCCTTAAGGTGACTGCTGTGCTGTCGCTCATCCGGGAGGTTGAGTATGTAAATTACAGGACACATATGAACAAGCATTCACAACTATGGACCATTCAGGAACTCCAATTAACCTAACATACTTGTTAAAGCGATAGAGGAGAAAAATGAGAGAACATGCTGACTCAACCAATACAAGATGCCCAAACGGAGATTTGAATTCTCCATTGGTTTGTTTAGCTGTGTTTTTTACATATAGAAGGTTCCGTAATTTTGATTATTATTTTTATTATAATAACTATAATTATTATGATTCAATAGTCAACGTTTCTGTTTTTAATCTGGACTACACTTTAGGGCATTAGTGGTTGTTTTAAAATTGTGCCATATAATTAAAGACCTTGACCTTGATTTTCTGACTGTAAGGCCAACGTGCTAACCACCCTGTATTTAATACATATTTACCATAATAATGGAACTCTAATAGAAACTGGCAAAGGGCTTTTTATGTTGATTTACATAAAGTATGACAGGGTGCCCAACTACGACGGTAGGTTCAAGATAACATTTTAAGTGAATTAAAACCTTACATATGGCAATTAAAGGAGAACATTATCACAATTTCAGAAGGGTTAAAACCATTAAAAATCAGTTCCCAGTGGCTTATTTTATTTTTGAAGTTTTTTTCAAAATTTTACCCATCACGCAATATCCCTAAAAAAACCTTCAAAGTGCCTGATTTTAACCATCGTTATATACACCCGTCCATTTTCCTGTGACGTCACATAGTGAAGCCAACACAAACAAACATGGCGCATAGACCAGCAAGCTATAGCGACATTAGCTCGGATTCAGACTCAGATTTCAGCGGCTTAAGCGATTCAACAGATTACGAATGTATTGAAATGGATGGTTGTAGTGTGGAGGCAGGTAGCGAAAACGAAATTGAAGAAGAAACTGAAGCTATTGAGCCATATCGGTTTGAACCGTATGCAAGCGAAACCGACGAAAACGACACGACAGCCAGCGACACGGGAGAAAGCGAGGACCAATTTGGTGATCGCCTTCTAACCAACGATTGGTATATGTATGTTTAGCATTAAAGGAAACTAACAACTATGAACTAGGTTTACAGCATATGAAATACATTTGGCAACAACATGCACTTTGAGAGTGCAGACAGCCCAATTTTCATCAATTAATATATTCTGTAGACATACCCTCATCCGCTCTCTTTTCCTGAAAGCTGATCGGTCCAGTTTTGGAGTTGATGTCAGCAGGCCAGGGAAGCTAGGGTCGATATTCTTCTCTTGATCATCTTCGGTGGCATAAGGGACAGTGTGAGCCAAGACATCCAGGGGGTTTAGCTCGCTCGTCTGCGAGAACAAACTGCCGCCATTGCTTGCCGTGCTACCGAGGCCCTTTGTCCCTGAATTGCTCACACACTCCGGCAGATTCAATGGGGGTCTGGCGGCAGATTTCTTTGACTTTATCGTTGGAAATGCATCTGCTTTGAGTGTCGCAGGATATCCACACATTCTTGCCATCTCTGTCGTAGCATAGCTTTCGTCGGTAAAGTGTGCGGAACAAACGTCCAATTTCTTGCCACTTTCGCATCTTTGGGCCACT
Source organism: Nerophis lumbriciformis (assembly GCF_033978685.3). Lineage (NCBI taxonomy): Eukaryota > Metazoa > Chordata > Actinopteri > Syngnathiformes > Syngnathidae > Nerophis > Nerophis lumbriciformis. The sequence goes on along the minus strand of NC_084582.2, from coordinate 7,568,011 downwards.
GGTGCAACTTGAATCCGTCCCTGTTCGTGTTGTTACACCCTCCGACAACACACCGACGAGGCATGATGTCTCCAAGGTACGGAAAACAGTCGAAAAAACGGAAAATAACAGAGCTGATTTGACTCAGTGTTTGTAATGTGTTTGAGAAAATGGCGGATTGCTTCCCGATGTGACGTCACGTTGTGACGTCATCGCTCTGAGAGCGAATAATAGAAAGGGGTTTAATTCGCCAAAATTCACCCATTTAGAGTTCGGAAATCGGTTAAAAAAATATATGGTCTTTTTTCTGCAACATCAAGGTATATATTGACGCTTACATAGGTCTGGTGATAATGTTCCCCTTTAAGATTTTTAAAAAATCCCTTAAAAACGGCAAAGATAACATCGGCGCTTTTAATGTACCTAAGGCAATTATAAGTTTACACTAAATGTCCATACAAGGCCTGTTCTACTCGGATCCAAATTCCAGACACTAAACAGAATGTGCAATCTGAAAATGGTCTTAGATTGATTTAGATTAGATGAGATATAGATTTTTTGGTCCCCGTTGGGGAAATTCATTTTCACTGCCATACATTTAAACAATAGACATTACAGATCATGAACAAAAATAACAAAAAGACATCATACATGACCAACACATTTACAGACTTGTCAGACAGGTTGGCCGGGCCTGCTGTGGTAGTGGGGGTGATGTGTTGGTGTAGTGGGTGAGTGATATCCTGGACTATCGTGTTTGCCAGTCGAATGATGGACCTGTGTTTTAAATCTGAAATGTTGGGTGTGGGTAGGCCGATGATTTTAGCTGCTATGTTTGTAATGCGTGTGAGTTTGGTCCGGTTGGTTACAGAAAGCATGGTGAAAAAACATGTGGAACAGTACATAAGGATGGGTTGAACAATGCTTTGGTAAAGTAATAACAGGAGGTGAGGTGCAACGTATAGTCTTTTAAGTTTACGGATTGCTGACAAGTTTAAAACAATTTAAAACACTTGTATGCACGGACAACACTTAAAACCTTTAGTATACCAGTATGTGAAATTAAACTATGGAATGCATTAAGCATAGAAGTCAATGTATTAATATGATGCAGTTTAAAAGGCTGTTCAAACTAAAAGTGTTTACAAAGTACACACCCCGTTTCCATATGAGTTGGGAAATTGTGTTAGATGTAAATATAAACGGAATACAATGATTTGCAAATCCTTTTCAACCCATATTCAATTGAATGCACTACAAAGACAAGATATTTGATGTTCAAACTCATATACTTTATTTTTTTTTTGCAAATAATAATTAACTTAGAATTTCATGGCTGCAACACGTGCCAAAGTAGTTGGGAAAGGGCATGTTCACCACTGTGTTACATGGCCTTTCCTTTTAACAACACTCAGTAAACGTTTGGGAACTGAGGAGACACATTTTTTAAGCTTCTCAGGTGGAATTCTTTCCCATTCTTGCTTGATGTACAGCTTAAGTTGTTCAACAGTCCGGGGTCTCCGTTGTGGTATTTTAGGCTTCATAATGCGCCACAAATTTTCAATGGGAGACAAGTCTGGACTACAGGCAGGCCAGTCCAGTACCCGCACTCTTTTACTATGAAGCCACGTTGATGTAACATGTGGCTTGGCATTGTCTTGCTGAAATAAGCAGGGGCGCCCATGGTAACGTTGCTTGGATGGCAACATATGTTGCTCCAAAAGCTGTATGTACCTTTCAGCATTAATGGTGCCTTCACAGATGTGTAAGTTACCCATGTCTTAGGCACTAATACACCCCCATACCATCACACATGCTGGCTTTTCAACTTTGCGCCTATAACAACCCGGATGGTTCTTTTCCTCTTTGGTCCGGAGGACACGACGTCCACAGTTTCCAAAAACAATTTGAAATGTGGACTCGTCAGACCACAGAACACTTTTCCACTTTGTATCAGTCCATCTCAGATGAGCTCAGGCCCAACGAAGCCAACAGCGTTTCTGGGTGTTGTTGATAAACGTTTTTCGCCTTGCATAGGAGTGTTTTGACTTGCACTTACAGATGTAGCGACCAACTGTAGTTACTGACAGTGGGTTTCTGAAGTGTTCCTGAGCCCATGTGGTGATATCCTTTACACACTGATGTCGCTTGTTGATGCAGTACAGCCTGAGGGATGGAAGGTCACGGGCTTAGCTGCTTAAGTGCAGTGATTTCTCCAGATTCTCTGAACCCTTTGATGATATTACGGACCGTAGATGGTGAAATCCCTAAATTCCTTGCAATAGCTGGTTGAGAAAGGTTTTTCTTAAACTGTTCAACAATTTGTTGACAAAGTGGTGACCCTCACCCCATCCTTGTTTGTGAATGACTGAGCATTTCATGGAATCTACTTTTATACCCAATCATGGCACCCACCTGTTCCCAATTTTCCTGTTCACCATAAGTGTTTGATGAGCATTCCTCAACTTTATCAGTATTTATTGCCACCTTTCGCAACTTCTTTGTCACGTGTTTGGCATCAAATTCTAAAGTTAATGATTATTAGCAAAAAAAAAAAAATGTTTATCAGTTTGAACATCAAATATGTTGTCTTTGTAGCATATTCAACTGAATATGGGTTGAAAATGATTTGCAAATCATTGTATTCCGTTTATATTTACATCTAACACAATTTCCCAACTCATAAGAAGAAGAAGAATTTTGATGAGTTATTCATCTCATTTGTGAAATGCATTGATTTAAACTGTTACAAATTGAGAACAAGGAATGAATACATTTATTAGAAGATGATACAACGTGGAAAGGCTAGGAATGAATAAGCTTTGCTCATTTCTACTTTTCGGACATGTTAATTAGAAATGAAAATGTTTAATATGCGATGTAATGTGCTGACATTGTAAACATGTTCCAAATAAACAGAAAGAGAAACAGCAGCAGCAGCTCTTCTCACCACACTTGCACACCAACATTGACTTGTTTTGCCTGAGTCCTTCCTGGGCTTATAGACCCGCAGAGACAAGTAACCTATACACGAGCACATGTCAATTTACAAGTGACTGCCACAAATATCAAACGACCCGGATGAAACACTTTATCACATGTCATTGCTTTTCAAATGTATTCTAAGACCAGGACGATGTAATTTATTATTTATACTCCCTAAGCTACTTTATCCTCCACTGCTGATGGACAGGCTAAAAATAAGCGGTTCATTTAAGACTTCTAACCACCGATTATAGAAGCTTTTTTTTTCGTGATTGAGTATGGCATTGTAGCTAAAGTTGAACTGTGAGGGTTTTTTTGTTTTTTTCAAACCAAATAAGCGGAATGAACCAAATATAAGACGACACCAAACAAAATTATGATATTTTCACAGAAATAAAACAATAGTCAAGTTCTCATTATCAATGAAAGGACAACTACTGCCATACTCCATTGTAAAAAAAAATTATGTAAATTACTTTTGCTGCTCAGCAGTTCTTAATTGATCACCATTATTTTGAAATTAGCATCACAATGCGCCTCTGTTGTTTGCTAACTTCCCCAAAACTTTTTTCTCAGCGGGTGTCTGTGTTGAGGCTGCATCTTTCTCACTCACTTGTGTAAGAGTGGCAGGAAGAAAAGCTTTGACTTGCTTAGGCCCCTTCTACACTAAGCCGGATAAGGCATACTTGCCAACCTTGAGACCTCCGATTTCGGGAGGTGGGGGGGCGTGGTCGGGGTAGGGCGGGGGCGTGGTTGGGGGGCGTGGCTAAGAGGGGAGGAGTATATTTACAGCTAGAATTCACCAAGTCAAGTATTTCATATATATATATATATGTATATATATATATACATATATATATATATATATATATATATATATAGTAAAATAAATATATATATATACCGCATTTTCCGCACTATAAGGCGCACCGGATTATTAGCCGCACCTTCAATGAATGGCATATTTCAAAACTTTGTCCACCTATAAGCCGCCCCGGACTATAAACCGCGCCTAAGCTGCGCTAAAGGGAATGTCAAAAAAACAGTCAGATAGGTCAGTCAAACTTTAATAATATATTAAAAACCAGCGTTCTAACAACTCTGTCCCAAAATGTACGCAAATGTGCAATCACAAACATAGTAAAATTCAAAATAGTGCAGAGCAATAGCAACATAATGTTGCTCGAACGTTAATGTCACAACACACAAAATAAACATAGCACTCACCTTCTGAAGTTATTCTTCATTCGTAAATCCTTCGAATTCTTCGTCTTCGGTGTCCGAATTGAAAAGTTGGGCAAATGTGGGATCCAAAATGGCCGGTTCCGTCTCGTCGAAGTCATCGGAGTCAGTGTCACTGTTCAGCAGTTCTGTGAATCCTGCCTTCCGGAAAGCTCGGACCACAGTTGTGACCGAAATATCTGCCCAGGCATTTACGATCCACTGGCAAATGTCGGCGTATGTCGTCCGGCGCTGTCTGCCTGTCTTAGTGAAGGTGTGTTCGCCTTCGGTCATCCATTGTTCCCACGCCGTTCGCAGTCGTGATTTGAATGCCCTGTTGACACCAATATCCAGCGGTTGGAGTTCTTTGGTTAATCCACCCGGAATGACGGCGAGTGTTGTATTTGTGTGCTTCACTTGTTTTTTGACACCATCTGTGATGTGGGCGCGCATAGAGTCGTATATCAACATGGACGGAGCTGTGTGAAAAAAGCCACCCGGCCTCTTCGCGTAAACTTCCCTTAACCACTCGCTCATCTTTTCTTCATCCATCCCTTCGAGTTAGCTTTTATGATGACGCCGGCTGGAAAGGTCTCTTTTGGCAAGGTCTTCCTTTTGAATATCACCATGGGTGGAAGTTTCAGGCCATTAGCATGGCAAGCTAGAACCACAGTGAAGGACGACTTCTCATTCCCTGTGTTGCGAATATTCACCGTACGTGCTCCCGTTGTATCCACAGTATCCACAGTGCGGTTCACAGGAATATCAGTTGCTGTGAAATAGTAATCCGTGTGAGGATGGAGAGATTGCGTCTTTTCATGAACCGGATCCTTGTCGCTTAGTAGGAGCCATTTTGTGGTCTTTACAGATGTAAACAGGAAATGAAACGTACGGTAATATCCGCGCGCTTTTTCTTCTTCTACGCGGGCGGGTGGTTGCTTACAGTAGAAGAAGAAGCGCTTCCTGTTCTATGGGGGCGGGTGCTTACCTTGGCGGTTGCTTGCGTAGAAGAAGAAGCGCTTCCTGTTCTACCGGGAAAAAAGATGGCGGCTGTTTACCGTAGTTACGAGACCGAAACTTTATGAAAATGAATCTTAATATTTATCCATATATAAAGCGCACCGGGTTAAAAGCCGCACTGTCAGCTTTTGAGTAAATTTGTGGTTTTTAGGTGCGGCTAATGGTGCGGAAAATACGGTATATATGATAAAATAAATATATATATATATATATTATATATAGAATATATATATATATATATATATATATATATATATATATATATATAATTCACTGAAAGTGAAGTATTTTCTTATATATATATATATATATATATATCAAGAGGGACAGAGACAGCGCACAGTGCATGTGGATCACATGTTACCATGGCGAGAAAACATGGAGAGACTGGAATGTAATAGAGTGATCTATGTTTGTCTGTTGCCATCTCCTGGTGAATGTTGGCTATAGCGTACTGGGGTTACTTTTTGGTTGGCCAACGATTTACGTGGTGTTGCGCACCTGACGTCAAGTGTGTGAGTCTGTTCTGAAGTCTACAGTAAAGGAACGTACTTCATCTCCTCGCCTGTTTATTGCCTCCAACTCAATATATTACAACAACATTGCTCCATGCATGCGGACCTGGAGGGGGCGTGGCCTCCAGGTCCACCTGAATTTCGAGAGATTTTAGGGAGAAAATGTGTCCCGGGAGGTTTTCGGGAGACGCGCTGAATTTCGGGAGTCTCCCGGAAAATCCGGGAGGGTTGGCAAGTATGGGATAAGGTTATCCAGGGTAAATCCCACCTAACCTTATCCTTGTCCACCAGTGTTGGGACTAACGCATTACAAAGTCACGCGCTAGTTTCGGCGGTAACTAGTAGTCTAACGCGTTATTTTTTATATTCAGTAACTCAGTTACCGTTACTACATGATGCGTTACTGCGTTATTTTACCTTATTTTGTATGTAGCATCGGCTAGAAACAAGATCTGAGTGTGTTTTATTTATACTTCGAGGCTAACAACCTTCACTTTACCCGGAAGTGGGTCTTTACAGCTGAGGGTGAATGACGAGGCCGGCGGTTTGTTGCAACTTTGTGACTTTATTGGACGCAGCCGTCCACCAAGCTAGAGCACCTGCACGCACTCACTGTCGCCGTTCCCTCACCTCTCTCGCCCACTCACTCACTGACGTCACTCACCTCACATGCTGTCATATCTTAAAGGGCCACACACACACACACACATACGCTACTCTCATAACAACTAGCAAGACATCATGGTGAAGCCAGAAGTCGAGTTTCTTAACATGGAGACATTCTCAATACTTTTCTTTTGTCGAGCACAAAGAAAATAGTTAAATGTAAGTTGTGTCTTGGATCAAAGATCCTATCTACTTAAAGTTAAAGTTAAGGTGCCATTATGTTGCAGCTATTTAAAGGGGAACATTATCACCAGACTTATGTAAGCGTCAATATATACCTTGATGTTGCAGAAAAAAAGACCATATATTTTTTTAACCGATTTCCGAACTCTAAATGGGTGAATTTTGGCGAATTAAACGCCTTTCTATCATTCGCTCTCGGAGCGATGACGTCACGACGGGAAGCTATCCGCCATTTTCTCACTTTCGTCGGTGTGTTGTCGGAGGGTGTAACAACACGAACAGGGACGGATTCAAGTTGCACCAGTGGCCCAAAGATGCGAAAGTGGCAAGAAATTGGACGAAATTTGTTCAAAATACGAGGCTGTGGGGAAAGCCGACGAAATGGTCAGTCGTTTGTTCCGCACACTTTACCGACGAAAGCTATGCTACGACAGAGATGGCAAGAATGTGTGGATATCCTGCGACACTCAAAGCAGATGCTGACATCAACTCCAAAACTGGACGGATCAGCTTTCAGGAAAAGAGAGCGGATGAGGGTATGTCTACAGAATATATTAATTGATGAAAACTTTATTCATTACTCGCGGTTTTACGTAAATTATTATACATAAACTGTGTCTACCAATAATTTAGCTTAAAAACATTTATTTTTTTCAATCATTCGAGTACATTCGGGTAGTCTTGTGTAATGCAGTATTTTGTGTCTATTTAGGTATGGTTAACCTGAGTCCTGAAATCGTGGAAAAATATATGTTCTTAGCGCGCCTGAAATGGGCTGTCTGCACTGTCAAAGTGCATGTTGTTGCCAAATGTATTTCATATGCTGTAAACCTAGTTCATAGTTGTTAGTTTCCTTTAATGCCAAACAAACACATACCAATCGTTGGTTAGAAGGCGATCGCCGAATTCGTCCTCGCTTTCTCCCGTGTCGCTGGCTGTCGTGTCGTTTTCGTCGGTTTCGCTTGCATACGGTTCAAACCGATATGGCTCAATAGCTTCAGTTTCTTCTTCAATTTCGTTTTCGCTACCTGCCTCCACACTACAACCATCCGTTTCAATACATGCGTAATCTGTTGAATCGCTTAAGCCGCTGAAATCCGAGTCTGAATCCGAGCTAATGTCGCTATAGCTTGCTGTTCTTTCCGCCATGTTTGTTGGCATCACTATGTGACGTCACAGGAAAATGGACGGGTGTATATAACGATGGTTAAAATCAGGCACTTTGAAGCTTTTTTTTAGGGATATTGCGTGATGGGTAACATTTTGAAAAAAACTTCGAAAAATAAAATAAGCCACTGGGAACTGATTTTTAATGGTTTTAACCCTTCTGAAATTGTGATAATGTTCCCCTTTAAAATAGTTGTGTCAATTTGTTCTGGCCTGAAATAAATTGGCCCTTTGAAACATATCTTTGTCTTTGTGTGTTGTATGTAGACCACATTGCTTTCTGAGTTCAGTGATGCAAATGCATGTCATGCATGTATTATTCTCCAGTGCAATAACAGTACTGAAATGAAGGCTAAAAGGGCATTAATGGGAGCCTTAAAAAAAAAAGGGGGAAAAAATAAGTAACTAAATAGTTACTTTTCACAATAACGCATTACTTTTTGGTGTAAGTAACTGAGTTAGTAACTGAGTTACTTTTGAAATAAAGTAACTAGTAACTGTAACTAGTTACTGGTTTTCAGTAACTAACCCAACACTGTTTTCCACACACAAACAATGGTCGTTTAAGATCCCCTCACCCCCTCCGTCCGCCGGCGCAACGCGACCTAGTACAGAAAATGCGCACGTCATAGTCACCTCCAGTGTTGCTTTGTGTGCAAGTTTTTAAATTAAATTAAATGTATCTGAACAATATCCAGTGTTGTGGTATTTGAATTAACTGGAATCCAGTGTGCTGTGGGGCCCTATTGTAGTGAATCACACAGGAGACATCATAAATTAATCATATCTTTAATGGACATGTGATGAAGAACATTTTAGATCAATCAGTCTTGATATCTGGTCAGGACACTCCTCACTCTTTTGCCTTCACCTTCATTGACCATTCTTTTTTGGTGACTTTATATACTCTGGACCTAGATGTTGAGTCCGCGACATACATGGCGGACAATAATACAAAGCACACGCTACCTTTTTTTAATCACATCCACGGGAGCCCGCATTCTCGTCGTCTCTCCTTCGACAAATGGACAAAGTTTTTCGGTAAGTAGAATCACAGCTGACCTGGACATTGGAAAGTTCTCTTGCCGTCTGAGAAGTGTTGTATCCCAAATAGCTGCAATCGCTTTCTCTTAAGGTATTCATGTGGGATTTCCACAAGCGTCTGTACATGTAGAGAAAGGAGAAACACGGGCACGTCTGGATGACTCGCCTCCATATTTCCAGTGTTTACCTCCGAGTTACGAAACCGGTTTGTTATGAAGCTGGCTGTGGCGCGTTCTTTTTGACATCACTTCCTGTGTGGGGCGCGGTCTTTCTGGCGTCACTTCCTCTCCGAACTCAGTTTGTAAACGACCAATGAGTCCATACAAAGCTAAGAGCCGGAGGTTCAAGAAATAGACGGCACACTTACTCGTGTAAAAAATTGTCCGAGGAGGGGAACTTTAAACGATGGTTTAGTGTGGCTGACTCTCACTATTATGTTGGATCCACTATGGACTGGACTTTCACAATATTATGTCAGACCCTCTCGACATCCATTGCATTCGGTCTCCCCTGGGGGGGGTTACCCACATATGCGGTCCTCTCCAAGGTTTCTCATAGTCATTCACATCGACGTCCCACTGGGGTGAGTTTTTCCTTGCCCTTATGTGGGCTCTACCGAGGATGTCGTTGTGGCTTGTGCAGCCCTTTGAGACACTTGTGATTTAGGGCTATATAAATAAACATTGATTGATTGATTGATTGAATGTGAATGACTATGAGAAACCTTGGAGAGGACCGCAGATGTGGGGAGACCGGATGCAATGGACGTCGAATGGGTCTAGCATAATATTGTGAAAGTCCAGTCCATAGTGGATCCAACATAATAGTGAGAGTCCAGTCCATAGTGGATCTAACATAATAGTGAGAGTCCAGTCCATAGTGGGGCCAGCATGAGACCATCCTGAGCGGAGACGGGTCAGCAGCGCAGAGATGTCCCCAACCAATGCACAGGCGAGCAGTCCACCCCAGGTCCCGACTCTGGACAGCCAGCACTTCATCCATGGCTACCGGACCTGTGTGTCTACCCCTCCACAAGGGAGAGGGGGGGCAGAGGAGAAAAGAAAAGAAACGGCAGATCAACTGGTCTGAAAAAGGGGGTCTATTTAAAGGCTAGAGTATACAAATGAATTTTAAGATGGGACTTAAATGCTTCTACTGAGGTAGCATCTCTAACTGTTACCGGGAGGGCATTCCATAGTACTGGAGCCCGAATAGAAAACGCTCTTGCTTTTCTTGGGTAAAACGGAATCCATCCTGTTTGGGTCCCACATCAACCTTAAGAAAGTCAATGACTTCGCTATAAAAGTGGGTGACATTGTTATCACCAGGAAAGATGAGGTCACCTACGTAGAGGCTAATCTTTCCTGTGATAAAATGGCAACCAAGGTAATCAAAAAGATCAACCAATGAACAAGATTTCTCTATAGAAACTCCTCTCTGGTCAACAAAAGCACCATGAAGATTCTAGCGAGAACTCTCATTCAACCCTTTTTCGATTACGCATGCACCTCCTGGCACCTTAGCACCTCCAAAACCCTCAAATCTAAACTTCAAACATCCCAGAACAAGATAGTCAGATTACTTCTAGACCTCCACCCCAGATCCCACCTCACTCCGACCCACTTCTCCAAAGTGGGCTGGCTCAGGGTGGAAGACAGTGTAAAACAACTTGCACTGAGCCTAGTCTATAAAATCCGCTACACCTCCCTGATACCGAAGTACATGTCAAACTACTTCCTTAACGTAAATGACCGCCATAACCACAAAACCAGGGGGAGCTCCACTAACCAAGTTAAACCCAGATTCCGATCTAACAAAGGTCTTAACTCATTCTCTTTCTATGCCACATCAATGTGGAATGCGCTCCCAACAGGTATAAAAGAAAGGGCATCTCTATCTTCCTTCAAAATCGCAATAAAAGTACACCTCCAGGCAACTTCAACCCTAAACTAACACCCTCCCCGGATTGTTAATAATCAAATGTAAACAATCAAATGTAGATACTTTTCTTATGCCTTCTGATCTCTCTCTCTCTCTCTCTATGTCCACTACTTGCTGTACATATCCTACCAAGTCAGTCCTACACTGTTTCAATATCCATTTCTCTGTTCTCAGTTGTTGATGACTGATGATAACAGCCAAACCTAACCCCCTCCCTCCACACCCCGAACTGTAAATAATGTAAATAATTCAATGTATACACCCTGATGATTATCTTGTGTGATGACTGTATTATGATGATAGTATATATCTGTATCATGAATCAATTTAAGTGGACCCCGACTTAAACAAGTTGAAAAACTTATTCAGGTGTTACCATTTAGTGGTCAATTGTACGGAATATGTACTTCACTGTGCAACCTACTAATAAAAGTCTCAATCAATCAATCAAACTCTTCGTGTTTCCTCTCCGTGGCTTGATTTGTCCCCCTGTCTTCTCCCTTGTGCCCGCAGTGTTTTCCTTCCGTTGCCCTGGATCTCGACTGTCTCCCTCGATCCTAGACCCCCGCCTGGACACGGACCTTGTTGCCTCTCTCTCTGCCCCAAGGACCTCACTTGGATCACGGACCCCTTTCGCCTATCCCCCTTTGGATTTGTCTGCTTCCTCATCCAACATCATACTGTGCAACTTACTTCACTGTGCAACCTACTAATAAAAGTCTCAATCAATCAATCGAAAATGTTGTCGATTTGTAAAATCTTACACTCTACCGCCCTATTTGATTACTTCTTTTGGAACTCTAAAGAAGCATTTATCCATTTCGCAATAAGTACCGTATTTTCCGCACTATAAGCCGCACCTAAAAACCACAAATTTTCACAAAAGCTGACAGTGCGGCTTATAACCCGGTGCGCCTTATATATGGATTAATATAAATATTTATTTTCATAAAGTTTCGGTCTCGCAACTACGGTAAACAGCCGCCATCTTTTTTCCCCGTAGAAGAGGAAGCGCTTCTTCTTCTATGGTAAGCAACTGCCAAGGTAAGCACCCGCCCCCAGATGAAAGAGGAAGCGCCCCCGTAGAAGAAGAAGAAGCGCGCGGGTATTACGTTTCATTTCCTTTGTGTGTTCCATGTTGATATACGACTCCATGCGCGCCCACATCACAGATGGTGTCAAAAAACAAGTAAAGCACACAAATACAACACTCGCCGTCATTCCGGGTGGATTAACCAAAGAACTCCAACCGCTCGATATTGGTGTCAACAGGGCATTTAAAGCACGACTGCGAACGGCGTGGGAACAATGGATGACCGAAGGCGAACACACCTTCACTAAGACAGGGAGACAGCGCCGGACGACATACGCCAACATCTGCCAGTGGATCGTAAATGCCTGGGCGGATATTTCGGTCACAACTGTGGTCCGAGCTTTCCGGAAGGCAATGACTTCGACGAGACGGAGCCGGCCATTTTGGATCCCGTATTCGCCCAACTTTTTAATTCGGACACCAAAGGAGAAGAATTCGAGGGATTTATGAATGAAGAATAACTTCAGAAAGTGAGCGTTATGTTTATTTTGTGTGTTGTGACATTAACGTTCGAGCAACATTAAGTTATTGATGTTATTGCTCTGCACTATTTTGAATTTTACTATGTTTGTGATTGCACATTTGCACATTACCGTACATTTTGGGAGTGAACAGAGTAGAGATGCGCGGTTTGCAAACACAACCGCGGAGTCTGCGGATTATCCGCGGATCGGGCGGATGAAATTAAAAAAAATAAGATTTTATCCGCTCGCGGGTCGGGTCGGGCGGATTAATTAGATATTTTTTTTTTTTTTTTTTTTTTTTTTTTTTTTGCGGGTGGCAGTTAAACCAATTCGGAAATATATATACATAGTTAAATGTTGTTACCCACATACGAAAAACGAGCAGGCACCTGCTGCATATGCCACAACAGAAGAAAAAAAAAGAAAAGAGATGGACACTTTTACGGAGCGGAGAAGGGACGCCTCGCCGGGGTCCGGGACCGAGGCCCCTTCCCCCGAGAGGGCCCCACCGGGAGCCGTAGCTGAGGCGATCCGCGAGAAGGGCCCGACACACGTCCAGGGTCACTACCGCGCCCACCGCACCGACACCCCGCCTCGTCCGCTTTCGCCGCGGCCGGCGTCACGCGCAGCAGGTAAGCAGCTTACCTGCCCGCCACCCCCGTGGCCGGGGGCTCGTAACATGGGTCACTCCGCGCGCTCCGCCCGCGCAGCTTACCTGCTTGCCACCCCTGTTGCCGGGGGCGCGTAACAGGGGTCACTCCGCGCGCAGTGCGCTCACGAAAGGGGTGGGGCTCACCCTGGTTGATATAGAGAGCAGGACGGTGGCCATGGAATTTCATTTAAGGTTTGTGATAAACCATCAAACTCATTCGTTAAAAGGACTCTATAGTAATATAAAGCGAAATTTTCTGGACATTATCATGCAAGAAAAGTTTATTTTTGGGATCGCGATCACCGCGTAATGATTTTTAAAAGTTGCATTACATTATTAACTGTCCCATGTGATCAGCCAGTGCGATTGGAAGTCCATGCTCAATTATTGCCTCCGTAAATAAAACTTCGGCATTTATCACATCCAAAGAATCTGTTTGGGCGACGAAAAACGTTGAAAGTTTTCCACTTGTATCGCTAGCAACGGCATTAGACTTGTGTTTTTTTGTCCCAACGTGGTCTTTTACATCGCTAATTCCTCCGTGTCCGATCGAAAAATTTTGTCTGCACAAGGTGCAATTCGCGTAGTTTTCACCCTTTTTTTTTTTTTTTTATTAATATTAGATATATAACAACGGGCGGATGGCGGGCGGATGCAGTTCTGATCAAACGTTACATCGGGTGGATGGCGGATGGATGACGACTTTCTGACGCGGTTGCGGATGAGATAAATTGCCTATCCGCGCATCTCTAGAACAGAGTTGTTAGAACGCTGGTTTTTAATATATTATTAAAGTTTGACTGACCTATCTGACTGGTTTTTTGACATTCCCTTTAGCGCAGTTAGATGCGGCTTATAACACGGGGCGGCTTATAGGTGGACAAAGTTTTGAAATATGCCGTTCATTGAAGGCGCGGCTTATAACCCAGGGCGGCTTATGGTGCGGAAAATACGGTACAGCTGAAAACAACATAAGCATAGGGCCTTTTTTCATCGAGAAAGGCTAAAGGGAGCCGAGTACCCATTGAGAACGGAGCTAGCTTTTGACCACCACGCATATAAATTAGTCGGGACGTCAGCAAAACCACAAAAACATCACAACTCACCTTTGCTTTTCACTTTTGTCATTTACATAACCACTTTTTTTTACATTGACATTTAGTAGTGGCTGACTTATGCTTACGCTTTTACGACTGGTAAGAAGGTAAAATGCTGCCTAAAAGGTAATGATGGCAACGGTTTGACCTTGCACTTTAGACTCTTTCTAATTTTGTTGCAGACATGCAACGTTATGAGCAGAGTATGAGGAATAAGTCTGCACCGAGCCCGTAAAACGTACAGTAGGTAGTTACCGCGCCTTTTATTCTAAGCAGTTACAGCCCAGTGACGCTCGTGGGAGTCTAGGTTACAGGACAAGGTTACCTTGCCGAGCTGCTTATCATGGAGAAAGTGGCCTGTTAGGACAAAGCAATTCAGAATTGTATTATCATTCAAATTAGAACATATAGAGGGGCTTCTATCCAATTGGTGTAATAATGGGAGTCATTTATCTAGGTCTCACCGACCTTTCATTTCCCATTCATGTCTTATTAGCGGCACATACATCACCGTTCTTTCATAATTAAAAAAAGAGAAAAGAAAATGGATGGCGAGGAACAGAAAGGGTGCACGCAGGTTGTTGTTTTACAAATGTGCTTTGTTGCTTTTTCTTTGGATATGTTTTTTTTGGTCTCACAGGAGTCCAGCAGGGACACAAAGCTAAGTCATATCAGCTCTGGGCAAGCAACAGCCATAATCAGACCAAAAGCATATTAGAGCGGCAGTGATTAATGCGCCATAAGACCGAGAGAAAGGTTTCCCACGCATATTAGTCATCCTAATGGATTTATAACAAAACAAAAAATGAAAGTTCGTCAGCTGATGTATTTTAAGGGTCTAATAAGATTCATAACGAAAAAGCAGATATCCCCACCTGCCTTTGTTTTTGGGTCTTGTTTTCAAGACCTAACGGCACTTGGGGGGAAAATGTTATTATTTATTAACGGTCAACAGGCAGCATTGTAAATTGGGAGCGAAGGCACCATGCTGCCTGCATGTCAAAGGATGCTGAGAAACATGATACACCACCAAATTCTGGGCCCCCATACAGAAGACTTCTTATTCATCTATACCAGGGGTCGGCAACCTTTACCAGTCAAAAAGCCATTTTGACCAGTTTCGCATATTATAGAAAACAATGGGAGCCGCAAAAGATTTTTGAAATTTTAAATGAAATAACACTGCATAAAAAGCTTTCTTTTAGCTTTGTGCTATGTATAATCCAGGGGTCTCAGGCACGCTGCCCACACCTTTATATGGAATTTGATAGCTGGTGCGGCACGCGGGTTTTAAATGAATGGCGCTTGTCAGCGTCATGCGTGCCGTGATGGTACAGCATATAGCACTCACTACAACCAGCGTACCTGATCAGCCACACGTTGTATGGTGTTTCCGCTTGCTCATGTAGGTGACAACAAGGCATACTTGGTCAACAACTACACAGGTTACACTGACGGTGGCGGTATAAAAAAAAACTATAACACTCTTACTAATAATGTGCCACACTGTGAACCCACACCAAACAAGAATGACAAACACATTTCGGGAGAACATCTGCACAGTAACACAACATAAACACAACAGGACAAATACCCAGAATCCCATGCAGCCCTAACTCTTCCGGGCTACATTATACACCCCCGTTACCAAACCCCGCCCACCTCAACCAACAGAAGGGGGGGGGGGGGGGGGGGGTTGATGTGTGAGGGAGCAGGATTGGGGTGGGGGGCGGGGTTTGGTGGTAGCAGGGGTGTATAATGTGGCCCGGAAGAGTCAGGGCTGCATGGAATTCTGGGTGTTTGTTCTGTTGTGTTTGTGTTGTGTTAAGGTGCAGATGTTCTCCCGAAATGTGTCATTCTTGTTTGGTTTTGGTTCAAAGTGTGGCGCATTATTAGTAAGAGTGTTAAAGTTGTTTTATATCGTCACCGTCAGTGTAACATGTGTGGCTGTTGACAAAGTATGCCTTGCTGTCACGTACGTGTGCAAGCAGAAGATGTATATTGTATAACAAGTGTTGGGCTGGCACGCTGTTAATACAGACTGTAGAGAGCGCCAAATGTTGTACCATCATGGCACACCCTTATAATAACTGAAAGGGTGAAAATCGGTGAATATTAATCCCGGGAGTTTTCTGCGAGAGGCACTGAAATCCGGATGTCTCACGGTTAAATTGGGGGGTTCAGCAAGTAAGCTGCTGAGCAGCATCAGAGTGATCAAAAAGCCGCATGCGGCTCCGGAGCCGCGGGTTGCCGACCCCTGATCTATACCTTTAAGCAGTGGTCCCCAACCACCTGGCTGCGGCCCGGTACTGGTCCGTGGATCGATTGGTACCGGGTCGCACAAGAAATAAAAAAAATAAAAAAATAAAATATTTTTTCTTTTTTTTCTTTTTTCTTTTTTATTAAAATCAACATAAAAAACACAAGATACACTTACAATTAGTGCACCAACCCAAAAAAAACTCCCTCCCCTCATTCACACTCATTTGCACAAAAGGGTTGTTTCTTTCTGTTATTAATATTCTGGTTCCTACATTATATCAGCATAGATCAATACAGTCTGCAGGGATACAGTCAGTAAGCACATATAATTGTATTTTTTTATGAGAAAAAATAAAATAAAAAAATACCTGGAGGTGTACTTTTATTGCGGTTTTGAAGGAGGATAGAGATGCCCTTTCTTTTATACCTGTTGGGAGCGCATTCCACATCGATGTGGCATAGAAAGAGAATGAGTTAAGACCTTTGTTAGATCGGAATCCGGGTTTAACGTGGTTAGTGGAGCTCCCCCTGGTGTTGTGGTTATGGCGGTCATTTACGTTAAGGAAGTAGTTTGACATGTACTTCGGTATCAGGGAGCTGTAGCGGATTTTATAGACTAGGCTCAGTGCAAGTTGTTTTACTCTGTCCTCCACCGTGAGCCAGCCCACTTTGGAGAAGTGGGTAGGAGTGAGGTGTGATCTGGGGTGGAGGTCTAGAAGTAATCTGACTAGCTTGTCCTGGGATGTTTGTAGTCTAGATTTGAGGGTTTTGGAGGTGCTAGGGTACTAGGGTGAGGAGAGGGCATTTAACTCAACGCTCTCCTGTCCCATTGGAAGATTGCCACCCACTGGGGGTCCACAGTGGAGAAGACAAATGTGGTGAGTTACCGTTAAAGTGACCCTAATGAGAAATCTGTGGAGAATGCTCATATTTTATCTGCAAAACAGCTCAAAACAATTCTTCCCTAAGCCCTCTTAAATGCTAATTGAATGGCAATGCAACGCCTGAGGCATCTTCTTGTCAGCTTGTTTGGCCAGTGATTTGTCTCAATCCGTCACAGCTTGGATTCCCACTTTTGGCAAAGTCTTAATGTACTGCTCAATGTGCCATTGAAATTCAGTTTCTTTAAATCCTCTTGCTGAACAACCGTCTCCTTGCCACGCCTGCATGCCACTAATTTCACCGCATGCGGTTCTAAGTTGTCTTTGAAATAATCATGCGTCGTAGTTCATCCAAACCAGTGGCTCAGTCTAAGGGTTTTTAATTTATGCAAACTGGACGGTAAACGGACTATTGAACACCTCACTTTGTCAAGTGGAATTGGCTTCACCAATAAACATAAGCAAGCGGCGTCTCCTGGTAATAATAAAAAAGATGGATGGCGAACAAGGATGGGAAGATTGGACAATTGAATTGCGCTCCCATTATGTAATTCAAACAGTGCTTAGAGAACAAGATCCAGTCTCAGGTTGACTTCTTCTCCTCGCCGGGCAGGGTTATCAAGAGGCCATGGCGAAGGCAGCGACAGAAACAGGAGCTAATTCTGCTTCAACACCACGGCTGTCAGCATTGTATTTTGGAAGTCGGAGACTGGAGGAAGAAAGTGGTTAACCTGCTGTACTCGTGTGGGGAAGAACAATGTGCTAAGCTTTCCATCAAACATGGCAGAGATTATTATTTACATTTAGGTCCGCAGGTTCTGTACGAGGCAAAGACATATTCAACTCGTCGTAGCTCTTTCTAACAGGCATCAACAAACAAAAGGACCAATGATTGTCACACACACACTAGGTGTGGCAAAATTATTCTCTGCATTTGACCCATCACCCTTGATCACCCCCTGGGAGGTGAGGGGAGTAGTGAGCAGCAGTGGTGGCCGCGCCGGGGAATAATTTTTGGTGATTTAACCCCCAATTCCAACCCTTGATGCTGAGTGCCAAGCAGGGAGGTACTGGGTCCCATTTTTATAGTCTTTGGTATGACTCGGCCGGGGTTTGAACTCACGACCTACCGATCTCAAGCAGATGAATCCGTCCTCCATTTAAGAACGGCGTACCGCACTATGACAGAGCTGAGTTGGCAGTTTTACATGTGACTGAATGGCGACAAATATAGTGTGTACCCCGCCTCTTGCCTACAGTCAGCTGGGATAGGCTCCAGTTCAGCAGTGATTAGGGATACGTACCGAATTCGGTACTTTTATAGGCACCGGCTGAAATCCGTTAGTACCACAAGGTATACGACGATTCACGTAAAATCAAAACGGTGGCAAATTTGGATACTTAGTTGCACGAGACGACATGTTCGGTTGCAGAGTCACACCGGCTCACACACTTTGCTGGGAAATCAAACATGTGGACACTTTCGGACTGCCTCTAAGCAATGTTACAATTTTCCATTACAACACAACAGGAGAAAAGTGCTTAAAACATACTTGCCAACCTTGAGACCTCCGATTTCGAAGACATACTTGACTTTCAGTGAATTCTAGCTATATAAATATATATATATATATATATATATATATATATATATATATATATATATATATATATATATATATACATATATATAAATAAGAGAAATACTTGAATTTCATTGTTCATTTATTTACACATATACACACACATAACACTCATCTACTCATTGTTGAGTTAAGGGTTGAATTGTCTATCCTTGTTCTATTCTCTGTCAATATTTTTCTAACCATGCTGAACACCCTCTCTGATGATGCATTCTGCTTCGTCTCCTTGTTGTGTGCGCAGTTGTGCACTGCACTCTCTAAAAGCCGTAGATGTTATTGTCACACATGCATGTACAGTAGATGGCAGTATTGTCCTGTTTAAGAGTGTCACAACATTGCTGTTTACGGCAGACGAACTGCTTTACGGTAGACGAAAACGTGACTGATGTTGTTGTGTGTTGTTGCCGCGCTGGGAGGACGTCAATGAAACTGCCTAACAATAAACCCACATAAGAAACTAAGAACTTGCCCTCGATCATTCTACAGTTATAACGTGATTGGGCAGGCATGCTGTTTATATTGTGGGAAAGCGGACTTGAAAACAGGCTGTCGACTCGTCACTCTGGTCCACCTGAATTTCAGGAGATTTTCGGGAGAAAATTTGTTCCGGGAGGTTTTCGGGAGAGGCGCTGAATTTCGGGAGTCTCCCGGAAAATCCGGGAGGGTTGGCAAGTATGGCTTAAAAGTACAGTATGACTCCACCTTATGCTGAAAATTGCAATTTCCCCTCGGGCATTTCTGATTCTGATTCTGATTCTTTAAAAATGCGCTGGCTCAATGCTAATTTACATCGGATTTTCCATAGACATGCTAAAGATTAGCATTAGTGATTTCACAAGTCTATTCCACGTCTATAAATTTGGTAATTGTGGTGAATTATACCGTATACCATTTTCTTATATGATTGTGAACCAGCATGCATTTGTATTTGGTCACAGAATCCTTTAGAGGATTACCCTATTAAGGAAATATGCCCTTAGATAGCTTCGGGTGCAGATGTCCATCACAGCTCTCTAGAGAGTGGTGGCTTTTGCCCCCAGGAGATTGGGGAATTTAAAGGATAGCAGCAGTTGGATTTTAGGAGGAAGTTTAAACACAATAACGACATAGGAGTAGAGATCAGGGGTTGGAGGTCACCCGACTTCATTGAGCAAAGTGACAACGCCCAGGTGTTGTCTGGATTTGTACAAAAAAACTGGGTGTTGTCCAAACTGGTCGACCCCAAGGCTAGAACTACAAAGAGTAAGTGTCTTCGTGTAAAAGGTATTTAAGGACAGTGGTCCGAGAGGACATCAGAAGAGTAATCAGGCCCATACTCTTTCTCCTGGAAGCTGCAGTTCCAGTCTGAGGCTCCCTGAAACAAATACAACTTTTTGGTTGACGATTCCTTGTTGGCGTCTTCTTGGCTCATCACACAGTCACTCTGTCCTGGGAGAGTGACCGATCAACAAATATACAACTTAAGGAAAACTACAACTAAGAAGTACAATACAATAAAACAGCTGTTGTGTAATAAATACAATATGTACAATATACACACTTTGTAGGGATCAACCAAAAAAATATCATATTGAACTTAATGGCAAAGACTGCTTCCTGTATAAGGCAACATACACACTGAAGTGAAGTGAATTATATTTATATAGCCCCTTTTCTCTGATGACTCAAAGCACTTTACATTGAGAAACCCATCATCTACATTTGAGCTACATTTATACAATGTGGTTGGCACTGGGAACAAGGTGGGTGAAGTGTCTTGCCCAAGGACACAACAGCAATGGCTAAGATGCCTGAAGCCATACTTGCCAACCCTCCCGAATTTTCCGGGAGACTCCCGAAATTCAGCGCCTCTCCCGAAAACCTCCCGGGACAAATATTCTCCCGAAAATCTCCCGATTTTCAGCCGGAGCTGGAGGCCACGCCCCCTCCAGCTCCATGCGGACCTGAGTGAGGACAGCCTTTTTTCACGGACAACAGGGTGACAAGAACTAAATCATCCAGACTAGAGATAAATTGTATTATTATGTTTATCTTACCTAAAAATAAATATATTTATTTATTAAAAAAAAAAAAAAACTAAATACATTTTTACTATATTTTGCCAAAAACATCAAAATTAATTGTATTTTTATTTTTTATTTTTTCTGACTCCTTATTACATCCAGCCATAGAATTATACATTAAAATAAACATATTTGAAATAATTAATTTTAAATTATCATAATAATTAATTTAAAATGACCATATTTAATTATTAAAATAATTGCTTGTTTATCAACAACTTTAGCATTTTATTCATTACATTTTGAAGCTCTCAGAAGCCAAATTATGTTATATTCCTTAATATTTATTTATGCAAGTTTGAAGTATCAATTATCAAACACTGTTTTGTTTGCATATTTTCAGGATGTATATATATATATATATATATATATATATATATATATATATATATATATATATATATATATATATATGAAATACTTGACTTGGTGAATTCTAGCTGTCAATATACTCCTCCCCTCTTAACCACGCCCCGCCCCCAACCCCCCACCTCCCGAAATCGGAGGTCTCAAGGTTGGCAAGTATGCCTGAAGCTGGATTTAAGCCTGCCACATAACCATCTGAGCTACGCCGCCCACTACTGCCATCTAACGTCTTGGAATTGCAACTGCATGCAAAGTGTACTATATAATACAGTTTAGTACAATGCTTGCAAATGAGACTGCAAATGACTGGACAGCACAGTAAAAAGTGAAATGTTAAATAAATGTTTAAAAAAAAACAAAAAAAAACATTTGAACACACGCAAAAGTATAGAGAGTTGAGTACCGGTATCAATTCCCAGGTACCAAGTATTGGGGCCGTATTGGCCAACAACTGCCACAAAGAAGGATGCAAATCACCATATCTACGTGTCAACTCTAAGTTTACAAACAAATCAAAGCAATGCAAAATAATTATTTTAAAAATCTTATATAATTGTGTACTGGAGAGGAGGCTACGCCGGATAGTCGAACCTCGGATTCAGGAGGAACAGTGTGGTTTCCGTCCTGGTCGTGGAACTGTGGACCAGCTCTATACTCTCGGCAGGGTCCTTGAGGGTGCATGGGAGTTTGCCCAACCAGTCTACATGTGCTTTGTGGACTTGGAGAAGGCATTCGACCGTGTACCCCGGGAAGTCCTGTGGGGAATGCTCAGAGAGTATGGGGTATCGGACTGTCTGATTGTGGCAGTCCGCTCCCTGTATGATCAGTGTCAGAACTTGGTCCGCTTTGCCGGTAGTAAGTCGGACACGTTACCAGTGAGGGTTGGACTCCGCCAAGGCTGCCCTTTGTCACCGATTCTGTTCATCACTTTTATGGACAGAATTTCTAGGCGCAGTCAAGGCGTTGAGGGGATCTGGTTTGGTGGCTGCAGGATTAGGTCTCTGCTTTTTGCAGATGATGTGGTCCTGATGGCTTCATCTGGCCAGGATCTTCAGCTCTCACTGGATCGGTTCACAGCTGAGTGTGAAGCGACTGGGATGAGAATCAGCACCTCCAAGTCCGAGTCCATGGTTCTCGCCCGGAAAAGGGTGGAGTGCCATCTCCGGGTTGGGGAGGAGATCTTGCCCCAAGTGGAGGAGTTCAAGTACCTCGGAGTCTTGTTCACGAGTGAGGGAAGAGTGGATCGTGAGATCGACAGGCGGATCGGTGCGGCGTCTTCAGTAATGCGGACGCTGTATCGATCCGTTGTGGTGAAGAAGGAGCTGAGCCGGAAGGCAAAGCTCTCAATTTATTGGTCGATCTACGTTCCCATCCTCACCTATGGTCATGAGCTTTGGGTTATGACTGAAAGGACAAGATCACGGGTACAAGCGGCCGAAATGAGTTTCCTCCGCCGGGTGGCGGGGCTCTCCCTTAGAGATAGGGTGAGAAGCTCTGCCATCCGGGGGGAGCTCAAAGTAAAGCCGCTGCTCCTCCACATTGAGAGGAGCCAGATGAGGTGGTTCGGGCATCTGGTCAGGATGCCACCCGAACGCTTCCCTAGGGAGGTGTTTAGGGCACGTCCGACCGGTAGGAGGCCGCGGGGAAGACCCAGGACACGTTGGGAAGACTATGTCTCCCGGCTGGCCTGGGAACGCCTCGGGGTCCCACAGGAAGAGCTGGACGAAGTGGCTGGGGAGAGGGAAGTCTGGGCTTCCCTGCTTGGCTGCTGCCCCCGCGACCCGACTTCGGATAAGCGGAAGAAGATGGATGGATGGATGGATGGATGGATGAACAGCTCCAAAACCAAAGCCATTCTAGTCGGCACCCCACATCAGACTCAGTCATACACCATCACCAGCATCACCTTCTCCGGCCACGACATTCACCTCTCATCCTCAGTCACTAATCTGGGTGTTAGAATGGACCCTCACCTGACCTATGAGTCTCAAATAAAACAACTGTGCAAGACCTCCTTCTACCACCTCAGGAACATTGCTAAACTCCGCCCCTCACTCACTCTCTCTGATGCCGAGAGGCTCGTCCACGCCTTTGTCTCCTCCAGGCTAGACTACTGCAACGCACTTCTTGTCGGGATCCCAAGCAAGAACATCCAGAAGCTGCAATACATACAGAATAGTGCTGCTAGGATCCTGATGAGAGTGCGGAAATACGACCACATCACACCAATTCTCAAATCCCTTCACTGGCTTCCTGTTCCACTCAGGATTGAATACAAAGTCTCCCAACTAACCCACCAGTGCCTCCATGGAAATGCCCCCCTCTACCTCAAAGAACTACTCACCCCCAAATCCTCCACAGGACACCTCCGCTCCGGACAGGCTAACCTCCGAGGACAAAGTTACGAACTATGGGAGACGGGGCATTCTTCTCCGCCGCTCCCAGTCTGTGGAATACTCTCCCTGACCACCTGAGGGCACCACAGACTGTGGATACTTTTAAAAAAGGCTTAAAAGCCCTTCTTTAAAAAAAAAAAAAACTTTTTATAGATATATGCATACTAGTTTTAGCTATTAGGCTGTTCTAGTTTGTATTTATTTTTATTTTTATTTAATTATCTTTTATTTTTCTTATTTTTTTCAATACACTGTAAGACTTTGAGGTTGTTTGCTCAATGTAAAGTGTTTTTTTTTTTTACAAATAAAATGTATTATTTTTATTATTATTATTAACTTCGAGGTTCGCACAATATTCCATTTTTTTTAGTTTTACCTTGTAATGAGTGATGTTATAGTTACCATGAGAAATATACTCCAATTAATAATCAAAACGTCTTGTTGGTCCACTGAACCTGACATTACGAAAGTGATCGTTATCTAACATCGCATGCAAAATATCTTACATCATAGTTCTTTTCCAAGCTTCACGCCCCCCCCCCGTGTCGCTTTTAACTCCATTTACCACCTCTGAAGTTGTGCCACAGTCCAGCAGTCGCTCTCAGTGTGGGGTGACTGAGCAGGTTAATTGCGGAATTTTGATTGTCACACCGTAACAGATGATCGCGGCAGAGGAAGTACGGCGTTAACAGATTGCCATTTATTGCTCGCAGCGCTCTGCTGAGGCGCTGTGGTGTCAGAGGGAGAGGTTTTAATCACAGAGGTATGTAATGACATAAATCTACATAACATGGATGAATAAAAAATATAAATGAACTTCTCCCGTCTGAACAAATGCCCTGCGTGTCCTCTGTGCGAGTGTGTCAATGAATTGCGCCAGCGTTGTGTCAATTTAAAGCAGGCGTCTATTGACTCCAAAATAGGAGTCAGATTTAAAAAAAATGCATTAGTATGTTGCAACACATCAAAGAATGTGACCTTGTGGACTTTCGAAGCCCAACAATATTCAATACATGCTTGTGTTGTACACATCTACTGAATTGTATTTATTTTGGACCCTCTCTCAGTGCAAAATTAGGTTTGGTGACTCGATCAGACAACCTCTCACCCCATTATTTCAAAATCCACCTGGATTTTTGTTTAGATTTCAGTTCTTTAGTTAAAGGGGAACATTATCACTATTTCAGAATTGTTAAAACCATTAAAAATCAGTTCCCAGTGGCTTATTATATTTTTCGAAGTTTTTTTCAAAATTTTACCCATCACGCAATATTCCTAAAAAAAGCTTCAAAGTGCCTGATTTTAACCACCCATCCATTTTCCTGTGACGTCACATAGTGAAGAACATGGCGGAAAGAACAGCAAGCTATAGCGACATTAGCTCGGATTCAGACTCGGATTTCAGCGGCTTAAGCGATTCAACAGATTACGAATAAAACGGATGGTTGTAGTGTGGAGGCAGGTAGCGAAAACGAAATTGAAGAAGAAACTGAAGCTATTGAGCCATATCGGTTTGAACCGTATGCAAGCGAAACAGACGAAAACGACACAACAGTCAGCGACACGGGAGAAAGCGAGGACGAATTCGGCGATCGCCTTCTAACCAACGATTGGTATGTGTTTGTTTGGCATTAAAGGAAACTAACAACTATGAACTAGGTTTACAGCATATGAAATACATTTGGCAACAACATGCACTTTGAGAGTGCAGACAGCCCAATTTTCATCAATTCATATATTCTGGAGACATACCCTCATGTCAGCAGGCCAGGGAAGCTAGGGTTGATATTCTTCTCGATCATCTTTGGGACAGTGTGAACCAAGACATCCAGGGGGTTTAGCTCGCTCGTCTGCGGGAACAAACTGCCGCCATTGCTTGCCGTGCTAGCGAGGTCCTTTGTCCCTGAATTGCTCACACACTCCGGCAGATTCAATGGGGGTCTGGCGGCAGATTTCTTTGACTTTATCGTTGGAAATGCATCTGCTTTGAGTGTCGCAGGATATCCACACATTCTTGCCATCTCTGTCGTAGCATAGCTTTCGTCGGTAAAGTGTGCGGAACAAACGTCCAATTTCTTGCCACTTTCGCATCTTTGGGCCACTGGTGCAACTTGAATCCGTCCCTGTTCGTGTTGTTCAAATCAAATCAAATCAAATTTATTTATAAAGCACATTTAAAATTTACCACAGGGGTAGCCAAAGTGCTGTACAATGAGCAGGTTAAAAGATAATATGAGTATCAAGCAAACACAACACAACACAAACAAAACACGATAAAAAATAAATAAATAAAATAGAATAAATACAATTATAAAAACATAAAAGCAGGTTCACAGCATGTGTATTATGGGGCGCCATTGCAGGATGGATATCACTCAGTGTTAAAAGCCATGGAATAAGAGTATGTTTTTAAGAGAGATTTAAAAACAGGAAGAGAGGAGGCTTGTTTAATACTCAGAGGTAGGTCGTTCCAGAGCTTGGGAGCAGCAGCGGCGAAAGCTCTGTCACCTCTAAGCTTCAGCCTTGTGCCAGGGACCGTCAACAGCAGCTGATCGGCTGATCTTAAGGATCGGGTGGGGCAGTAAGGCTGAAGGAGGTCGGAGAGATAGGTTGGCGCGAGGTTGTTTAGACATTTAAAAACAAATAAAAGGAGTTTAAAATTGATTCGATAACGCACAGGGAGCCAGTGAAGGGACGCTAAAATAGGGGTGATGTGCTCACGTCTGCGAGTCTGTGTTAGCAGACGAGCAGCAGAGTTCTGCACGAGCTGCAGGCGGGCGAGGGAGGCCTGGCTAATGCCTACATACAGGGCGTTGCAGTAGTCAAGACGAGTCGAGATAAAGGCGTGGATTAATTTCACTTTCGCTATTTGGCGTAATTGATAAAAGCTTTTTTGAACGACGCTGCTGATTTGTTTTTCGAATTTAAAATCTGAGTCGAACTTTACCACCAGGTTTGTGACACAGTCGCTGAGATACGGGGTCAGGGTGCCGAGGTTACACCCTCCGACAACACACCGACGAGGCATGATGTCTCCAAGGTACGGAAAACAGTCGAAAAAACGGAAAATAACAGAGCTGATTTGACTCGGTGTTTGAGAAAATGGCGGATTGCTTCCCGATGCGACGTCACATTGTGACGTCATCGCTCCGAGAGCGTATATTAGAAAGGCGTTTATTTCGCCAAAAACACACACTCATACACACACTACTACTAATATGTGGGAATAACAAATAACCAATCAATGATTGAAGTGACAAGCTTTCAATCCTTCAATACCACGTATTAATACCCCGACAAGACTAGAGACGTCAAAGCACATTTAATCTCTTTGTTCACCAGAGGCAATACCTTTTTTTATTTTCTTCCTGAAGGAATCAATAAAATACTATCTATCTATCTAATCCAGTGAAAAGTTTCATCAAAGCTGCCGTCTCTCAACAGCTAACAAATACACCTGAGCTAATGCTGCTCCGTCTGTCTCTCTTGTTGATGTCACACGTCAATAGACTCCGCCCTTTAAAGGCACATACTTACACATGTTGCTTTAATGAAGGTTTTTTTATTTATTTAATTATGACAATAATTACTTGCCTTAGTAATGTATTACCTTTATTAAGGAGTAGTCCCATTAGTAATTCAATTACTTCTGTTATGTTTGCTAAATGGGAGTTGACGGCTCAGACACCAGGGGGCAGTAATATTCAATGATTTATTATATATGTCGTCAATAAATAAATAATAAACAATACTAACTAACTATACTTAAACTCAGGAATGGAGTGTGTGACCAAAATCCAAGAGTGTGTGTGTGTGTGGTGTTAAACTATGTGTGTATTTAACTGTTGTGTGTTACCGTGATGTTGGATGAGGAAGCAGACAAATCCAAAGGGGGCTAGGCGAAAGGGGTCCGTGATCCAAGTGAGGTCCGTGGGGCAGAGAGAGAGGCGACAAGGTCCGTGTCCAGGCGGGGGTCGAGGATCGAGGGAGGCAGTCGAGATCCAGGGCAACGGAAGGAAAACACTGCGGGCACAAGGGAGAAGACAGGGGGACAAATCAAGCCACGGAGAGGAAACACGAAGAGTTTGATTGATTGATTGAGACTTTTATTAGTAGGTTGCACAGTGAAGTACATATTCCGTACAATTGACCACTAAATGGTAACATCTGAATACGTTTTTCAACTTGTTTAAGTCATGATAGTATATACTATCATATATACTATCATCATAATACAGTCATCACACAAGATAATCATCAGGGTGTATACATTGAATGATTTACATTATTTACAATTCGGGGTGTGGAAGGGGTGGGGGGGGGAGGTTAGGTTTGGTTGTTAACATC
The DNA here is from genome assembly GCF_033978685.3 of Nerophis lumbriciformis. Lineage (NCBI taxonomy): Eukaryota > Metazoa > Chordata > Actinopteri > Syngnathiformes > Syngnathidae > Nerophis > Nerophis lumbriciformis. The sequence goes on along the minus strand of NC_084582.2, from coordinate 7,540,026 downwards.
AGTCATCAACAATTGAGAACAGACAAATGGATATTGAAACAGTGTAGGTCTGAGAGCATAAAACTTGTCGCTTACGGTTCACCATCGAGAAACTAAGTTCCTGCAAGGATCCTAGGGTCCACTGGTCCTTATACCGCTCGCCCTCATCAGTCCCAGGTGTGCAGATTGCTGATTGTCTGCAGGCTTGTCGCTGCGTGGGCGTGCTGGGTTCGAGTCCGCGTGACAACTTCTGTGGGAAAGTCACGAGTAACTATAAATTAATTACTCTTTAAAAGTCATGTTTTGAACATTGCTTACAATTGACATCCTTCATCTCAGTCGGTCATTTATTCATCCACTTTGCTGGGACCCGTGTTCCTGTTTAAGCCCCGCCCTCAGCAATTATCGGGCGGTGTTACGTGTCAATCATCGTCCATGTCGGTCATTTGTATCCCGGCAAATGGGACAGCTGTTGTTGTACCTGAAAGAATACGACGTAATCCAAATATCGAGAAGCAAATTGGAAACCGAGTGATCATATCCGAAGAATCCTACTTTCAGCGCACCTGTCAGTCACCGTGCGACGTCTTGCCAACTTGACGACATTAAGGAAATTAATATTACATCACATCATTTTAAGATTAGACATGATTTTTCATTGTTGCTGATGTCTAGGCCCTCGTTATGTTTAATGGTGTGAGTTATTGCCTGCCCAGAGCCTTGTAACTCACAGGACGCAGAGCATGGAACATTTATAGACCCTTCAGTCGCTAGGCAGGCCGAGGCCGACTTGTGCAGGAAGCAGGGCATAAAAAAATATGACAATAACTCTCGTTGTGCTGCGACCCCGTAGTACCTGAGTTTGAACATGCTTACTTTGGGATGGCATGATTTCAATAATTTATGACCATTACCAAATTTGGTTTCTGTGAAAAGTCGCTTTGAAGAGTGCTTTGAAATGTTAAATTTGCAAAAGTGGTCCACTAAGGGAGGGTTCATCAATTGTCCTCATGAAAATAGTTAGTCTCATTATAATATTTATACCACATCATGTTGTGTCTGCAGAGGGAAATACTTCAAACAATAGGGCAGAGATGAGGAAAACAAGATTATTGTTATCATTTTTTTCTATTTAAAACCATTACTTTCTTAAGGGGTCATATTTTACAAAACCAACTTTTCTTACCTGTTTTTGTGTATTTGGGGTCGTGATAACTAAAAATGTGAATCCAAATCATGGAGGTGTGGTCGCGATGTTAATTAAATAATTCTGCCTCTTTCCAAACAAGCCTTTGGAATTTGAGACCATTGTGAAGGATTTTTGCTTCAGTTAAATCAGCAAAAATCTGCATATATGGTAGAGGTCTACCCAAAAATCTTTGCAGGAGTCCTCAACTTTTATTAAGTTGTAGTCCAAAGTTGTAGTCAATTATTTATTTATATTCTTGATCCCTTTGTTGGGGGACTGACTGGCTCGTACATGCACATACACTGTTGCCATTTCTGACAAAAAAAAGTGGCGGAAAGTTCTAACCTATATCTGTCCAGGAGACTTGATATGGAGGTGCTAAAAACTACTACATGACTGACGGTGTGGGGACGCAGTCGGAGGGGGCATGGACGGGAGGACGTAAATCAGACTGCACGTCATGCACCTGTTTCACGTTTTGAGTCACGCACCTGTTTTCGTTAATCATGTCTGTAGTATTTAAGTTCATTGTTTTTCAGTTTGTCTTGCTGGTGACATCCCCACATTTATGCTCTGCACATTTCTGACTCTTTTTTCACGTCCATCGTTCACGCTGCTCCTTTTTGTCCATGCCAAGTAAGTTTTGTTTATTATTGCCACAGTTAGTGTTTTTTGTTGTTCATAGTTTTTGCCTTTGTGCATTCTGAAAGGACAAATCTATGCGGAATTTTGACTTAAGCACCCACATTACATGTTATGTAACCTAGTGGTTCTCAACCTTTTTTCTGTGATGTACCCCCTGTGAAATTTTTTTGAATTAAAGTACCCCCTAATCAGACCAAAGCATTTTTTGGTTGAAAAAAAGAGATAAAGAAGCAAAATACAGCACTATGTCATCAGTTTCTGATTGATGAAATAGCATAACAGCAAAATAAGCAAAATATTGCTTATTTGTAGTGGTCTTTCTTGAACTATTTGGAAAAAAAGATAGGTTTTTATTTATATTTATGAAGGATTTTTGAATTGTTACTATTTTTAGAATATTTACAAAAAATCTCACGTACCCCTTGGCATACCTTCAAGTACCCCCAGGGGTACGCGTACCCCCATTTGAGAACCACTGATGTAAACCATATGGAAGTGTTTTAAATGTAGAAAATAAATCATAATATGACCCCTTTAAAGAGGAACTTGTCATGACTTGGTCCTGGGGTTTAGTTTTTCTCGAAGGCAACGGAAAGTTGGCTCGGGCGAGACGGGAATGAAGGTACATTTTTATTTAAACACTATAAATACAAAACAAGGAAGTAAACAAAAGGCGCTTACAATGGCGGAGAACAAACTATGAAACCAAACACTTGCACAAAGGCAAAAACTATGAACAACAAAAAACACTAACTGTGGCAATAATAAACAAAACTTACTTGGCATGGACAAAAAGGAGCAGCGTGAACGATGGACATGAAAAAAGAGTCAGAAATGTGCAGAGCATAAATGTGGGGATGTCACCAGCAAGACAAACTGAAAAACAATGAACTTAAATACTACAGACATGATTAACGAAAACAGGTGCGTGACTCAAAACGTGAAACAGGTGCGTGACGTGACAGGTGAAAACTAATGGGTAATCATGGAAACAAGACAAGGGAGTGAAAAGCCAGGAACTAAAAAGTCCAATAACTAAACAAAACATGACTAAGACAAAACATGATTACACAGACGTGACAGAACTGCACTTTCTGGGGAATTTTGCCTATCTTTCACAATCAATTTGAGAGACATGACGATGGATGTTATTTTTTTTAATGCATGTATTAACAGGCACATTTATAATAACATTTAATATTTACGTACTTTGATCATTTTAAGCATACGCGGTGCATTCATTTCAAAAACACATCACATTTGCTTTTTTTCTTCATCACTGATTATTACTCACTGCAGACTTCATTAGAGCCAACAAAAATAAAACAAATAAACATCACTTACTGTACAATGTCTGCTGTCATTAGGATGCCGACTACTGGGATGTTCATATATTCCCATTTTAGATAAAGAATGCCTCAAAATCCTCGCAAAGAAACGGCGGTGGGTCTTTTTCAATCAATCAATCAATGTTTATTTATATAGCCCTAAATCACAAGTGTCTCAAAGGGCTGCACAAGCCACAACGACATCCTCGGTACAGAGCCCACATAAGGGCAAGGAAAAACTCACCCCAGTGGGACGTCGATGTGAATGACAATGAGAAACCTTGGAGAGGACCGCATTTGTGGGTAAACACCCCCCCCCCCCTCTAGGGGAGACCGAATGCAATGGATGTCGAGTGGGTCTGACAAAATATTGTCCATAGTGGATCCAACATAATAGTAAGAGTCCAGTCCATAGTGGGGCCAGCAGGAAACCATCCCGAGCAGAGACGGGTCAGCAGCGCAGAGATGTTCCCAACCGATACACAGGCGAGCGGTCCACCCCGGGTCCCGACTCTGGACAGCCAGCACTTCATCCATGGCCACCGGACCTGTGTGTCTCCCCCTACACAAGGGATAGGGGGGAGCAGAGGAGAAAAGAAACGAAACGGCAGATCAACTGGTCTAAAAAAGGGGGCTATTTAAAGGCTAGAGTATACAAATGAGTTTTAAGATGGGACTTAAATGCTTCTAGGTAGCATCTCTAACTGTTACCGGGAGGGCATTCCATAGTACTGGAGCCCGAATAGAAAACGCTCTATAACCCGCAAACCTCTTTTTGGGTTCTGGGATTTTTGTGTTGTTTTCACCAGTTCCGGGTCCTAAATGGCTGTCAAAGTGTTTATATTCTTAGCCATCTGCTTATCAGGTGAGATGCATGATTTACGATCTAGAATAAACTTCCAAGAAGCAGGGAAGCGAGGAAACAGCAGACCACTCGATGATGTAAACATAGGGTCACGCGGTAGTGATCACGTTGACGCTATAAATAGTTTGTCTGCGTTAGCGCATATAATAACAATATCATTAGTACTTGGGTAATATTTAATGGAGTATTGTTGGTTATTAATCAGATGATTTATGAGCAGAATAGAGGACTTCCAATTGGTTCCGTTGTAAGCGGACTTTTGTTTACGTTTATTTACGAGTTAAAATGCATTAAAAAAAACAAAAAAAACATTTTTGTCATGTCTTTCATAATGATTGTGAACGATAGGTAAAATTCCTAATATAGTGCAGTTCCCCTTTAAAGGGGAACATTATCACAATTTCAAAAGGGTTAAAACCATTAAAAATCAGTTCCTAGTTTTTTCAAAATTTTACCCATCATGTAATATCCCTAAAAAAAAGCTTCAAAGTGCCTGATTTTAACCATCGTTATATACGCCCGTCCATTTTCCTTTGACGTCACATAGTGATGCCAACTCAAACAAACATGGCGCATAAAACAGCAAGCTATAGCGACATTAGCTCGGATTCAGACTCAGATTTCAGCGGCTTAAGCGATTCAACAGATTACGCATGTATTGAAACGGATGGTTGTAGTGTGGAGGCAGGTAGCGAAAACGAAATTGAAGAAGAAACTGAAGCTATTGAGCCATATCGGTTTGAACCGTATGCAAGCGAAACCGACGAAAACGACACGACAGCCAGCGACACGGGAGAAAGCGAGGACGAATTCGGCGATCGCCTTCTAACCAACGATTGGTATGTGTTTGTTTGGCATTAAAGGAAACTAACAACTATGAACTAGGTTTACAGCATATGAAATACATTTGGCAACAACATGCACTTTGAGAGTGCAGACAGCCCAATTTTCATCAATTGATATATTCTGTAGACATACCCTCATCAGCGCTATTTTCCTGAAAGCTGATCTGTCCAGTTTTGGAGTTGATGTCAGCAGGCCAGGGAAGCTAGGGTCGATATTCTTCTCTTGATCATCTTCGGTGGCATAAGGGACGGTGTGAGCCAAGACATCCAGGGGGTTTAGCTCGCTCGTCTGCGGGAACAAACCGCCGCCATTGCTTGCCGTGCTACCGAGGTCCTTTGTCCCTGAATTGCTCACACACTCCGGCAGATTCAATGGGGGTCTGGCGGCAGATTTCTTTGACTTTATCGTTGGAAATGCATCTGCTTTGAGTGTCGCAGGATATCCACACATTCTTGCCATCTCTGTCGTAGCATAGCTTTCGTCGGTAAAGTGTGCGGAACAAACGTCCAATTTCTTGCCACTTTCGCATCTTTGGGCCACTGGTGCAACTTGAATCCGTCCCTGTTCGTGTTGTTACACCCTCCGACAACACACCGACGAGGCATGATGTCTCCAAGGTACGGAAAACAGTCGAAAAAACGGAAAATAACAGAGCTGATTTGACTCGGTGTTTGAGAAAATGGCGGATTGCTTCCCGATGTGACGCCAGGTTGTGACGTCATCGCTCCGAGAGCGAATAATAGAAAGGCGTTTAATTCGCCAAAATTCACCCATTTAGAGTTCGGAAATCGGTTAAAAAATATATGGTCTTTTTTCTGCAACATCAAGGTATATATTGACGCTTACATAAGTCTGGTGATAATGTTCCCCTTTAAAGCAGTCAGGAAGAATTATATGTGTGTATGTTGAGCACAAAAGTAGGTGACTGTTAGGTGTAAAGCCCCATTGACCCGAATAAACAATGGTATTTTTTTTTTACAAACAAATAAAGAATTAGAGCTAGAGGTTTTCTTCCTGCCACTCACACACGGAGACCCATACGAAAATGTGTTTTAAAGGTCAGCAAACAACCATTGTATTGTCTAATGTAACATACAGTAGGGTGTTGTCGAGCCAGAAGAAGGCAGGTCTCATTTGGAAACAATCTGCTTCAGCACTCCTCTCAATTTAAATTTAATCAGATCTAATTACGCTCACTGGCATCCTTCCCAGCAGGTAATGCATTTGAATTAAATAGTCAATGATGTAAGACTGAGTATAGAATATTGAAGAAAAATATACTAAGTGTTTTGTTACAGCAAGTGAAATAAGCAGCTTGGTTTGTTCTTACTGTAAGTCAACCAAGAGGCCGAGGCAGTGTTTTCCTCGCCCAGAGAGCGTTAATTAGCTGTCAGCAAAATATGCCAAAATGTACCAAAAGGAACTTTGACCTCCAGCTACATGCACAAGAAAGTATCCTTCGCTATTATTACACATTTATACATATTTGACCCTTGTTTTAGGTATTTAGAATGCCAAGTTTGAGGACTGTTACCACTATGCACTGACAAGGAACAGGTGTTTAATAACCTGACATTGGACCTCAGCTACCCCACTCATCTTATGCCATATACTTTCGGTAACACTTTAGTATGGGGAACACATATTCACCATTAATTGGTTGCTTATTAACATGCAAATTAGTAACATATTAGCTCTTAATTAGTTATTATTAAGTACTTATTAATGCCTTATTCTGAATGGCCTGATTGTACAACCAGTAAGCCATTAACTAAGAGTCTTCACTCAATAACCTCAGAATTATTGCTTATTAGTAACCCTAACCGTAACCCTAACCCTTATATGTTCCTCTAGTGTCCAAATAACTCCAAATTAAGTATTTGTTACTTTAAAAAGCAACTAATTATCAATCAATCAATCAATCAAAGTTTACTTATATAGCCCTAAATCACGAGTGTCTCAAAGGGCTGGACAACCTACATCGACATCCTCAGCTAAGATCCTACATCAGGGCAAGAAAAAACTCAACTCAATGGGATGACAATGCGAAACCTTGGAGGGGACCGCAGATGTGCAATATGTTTTTAACATTTTATCATGTTTTTAAAATTTAAATTGTTTAATTATTGTTTCTTGTCTTAAGACTATTTTATGTAGGTTGTTTTAAAAGCTCTGAGCTGGATTGCTGTCCAATTTCGTTGTTTCCATACAATGACGATGAAGGTATTCTGATTCTGAGAAAAGAAATGGCAGATCAACTGGTCTAAAAGTACAAAGGGAGTCTTTTTAAATGCTAGAGTAAACAAATGAGTTTTAAGATGGGACTTAAATGCTTCTACTGGTGAATATGTTCCCCATACCAAAGTGTTACCATACCTTCTAATTACATACACTTGTTTCTTTTGGTTTTGGCCTGGACAAAGAACACGCTCCGTGTGTGTATATGTGTTGAAAGGGAAACACATGATTAAATAATCAAGCAAACATCATAAATCAGGGAAATTAGGAACCCCATCACCGCGGTGAGGGATGTCTTGTCTTGGTTTCTTCTGTCTTGTGAATTGCATGTTTTAGTTTGAAGAGTCACTTGCCCTTCCTTTTGTGTCATCAGTCTGACGTCATCCCTGACCCCTGATTGTTTCCACCTGTTCCCCATTACCCTCATGTGTCTTATAAGCCCACGCCTCCCTTTGTTCTGTGCCAGATTGTCTTGTTTTTTCGTGCCTCTCTAGCTTCCTGTCCATGCCTTGCCTCTTCTCGTGTTTGAATACCTTGATCCTGAATTCCTTCGTTGCTAATTATTATTTTTTATTTTTTTTAAATGAATTTATTAATCAATCCAACAAAACAATACACAACAATACCATAACAATGCAATCCAATTCCAAAACCAAACCCGACCCAGCAACATTCAGAATAGCAATAAACAGAGCAATTAAGAGCAATTGAGGACACAAATATGACACGGAACAATCCAAAAGTAGTGAAACAAAAATGAATATTATCAAAAACAGTATCAATATTAGTAACAATTTCAAAATTGCAGTGATTAAAAATCCCTCATTGATGTTATCATTAAAAATATTAATAAAAAAAATTTAAAATTCACAATAGTGTCACAGTGGCTTACACTTGCATTGCATCTCATAAGCTTGACAACACACTGCATCCAATATTTTATATAATAAGTCATATTTTGGTTAATTTAATTGTTAAAACAAATTTAAATAATGGATCCCATATTCCAATATATGACTCATTATTATCCAAACTAAATGCAGTTTGTTCTACTGATATCATCTCCATAGCTTGTGTGTACCAGTCAGTATGAGTTGGACTATCAACATCTATCCATTTTTTAAATATTGCCCTTTTTGTTATTATGCATATTGAAATAAAAGCCTTTTTACTATTGCTATTTTGAGTTTTCTTTTTCTCTTCCTCAGCAGAGTGATTTTGTGTTATTTAGTTTTTCAGCCAAAGTGGTGAGTTTGCAGTTTTTCTTACAGTTCTTCCTTTTCCTCAATTTTTTGAGTGACATTTTTTGTCTACCTTTATTGGATTAGAGAAAGTGTAGACGTTTCATAGCCATTGTTTCTTCCTCCTGTTGGAGCGTTGTTTGTTTATAATACATTTCATAGAATATACCTACTCTAGAGATGCGCGGATAGGCAATTATTTCATCCGCAACCGCATCACAAAAGTCGTCAACCATCCGCCATCCACCCGTTTCTAACATTTAATCAGAACTGCACCCGCCCGCACCTGCCCGCACCCGCCCGTTGTTATATATCTAATATAGACGATGCAAGGCATTAGTGAGGTTATAAAGCTTTTGCCTGTTAAAGAAAGGAGACACCAGTGCGCAATCATCTGGGAGCCGCGCTGAGCGCACCTCCAAGCGCGTGGAGGTGCGATGTCCCTCGCATCCGCGGCGGCTCCACCCGGGCTCGCGCCCGAGGCTTCAGCGCGCACCGCGGCGGTCATCCTACTCGTCGCGGCCTAGCCCTCGCGGCTCTCGCTGCCGGCGACGGCCGGGTATGGGCCCGACGCTCCAGCGCCATCCATTTTCAGGGCTAGTTGATTCGGCAGGTGGGTTGTTACACACTCCTTAGCGGGTTCCGACTTCCATGGCCACCGTCCACCGCGGAGTGACCCCTGTTACGCGCCCCCGGCAACGGGGGTGGCGGGCAGGTAAGCTGCGCGGGCGGAGCGCGCGGAGTGACCCCTGTTACGAGCCCCCGGCCATGGGGGTGGCGGGCAGGTAAGCTGCTTACCTGCTGCACGTGATGCCGGCCGCGGCGAAGGCGGACGAGGCGGGGTGTCGGTGCGGTGGTCGCGGTGGTGACCCTGGACGTGCGTCGGGCCCTTCTCGCGGATCGCCTCAGCTACGGCTCCCGGTGGGGCCCTCTCGGGGAAAGGGGCCTCGGTCCCGGACCCCGGCGAGGCGTCCCTTCTCCGCTCCGTAAAAGTGTCCATCTAATTTTTTTTTCTTCTTCTGTTGTGGCATATGCTGCAGGTGCCTGCTCGTTTTTCGTATATGGGTAACAACATTTAACTATGTATATATATTTCCGAATTGGTTTAACTGCCACCCGCCTGAATCTATTTAAAATCTAATTTTTTTTTTATTTCAACCGCCCGACCCGACCCGGGGATAAAATCTTTTTTTTTTTTTTTTCAACCGCCCGATCCGCGGATAATCCGCGGACTCCGCGGTTGTGTCCGCAAACCGCGCATCTCTAACCTACTCAGTGGCCTAGTGGTTAGAGTGTCCGCCCTGAGATCGGTACGTTGTGAGTTCAAACCCCAGCCGAGTCATACCAAAGACTATAAAAAAAATGGGACCCATTACCTCCCTGCTTGGCACTCAGCATCAAGGGTTGGAATTGGGGGTTAAATCACCAAAAATGATTCCCGGGCGCGGCACCGCTGCTGCCCACTGCTCCCCTCACCTCCCAGGGGGTGAACAAGGGGATGGGTCAAATGCAGAGGACACATTTCGCCACACCTAGTGTGTGTGTGACAATCATTGGTACTTTAACTTATACGGCGCCAAGTATAGTTTGTTATTGTTTTTGTGTTTTCCTCCTTTCGGAGTGATTTTCGGTTGTTCCTTTTTTTTTTGGAACCTTTTTCGCCGACTAGTTTAGTTATGAATTGCCCTGACTCTGGAGGTGAAAGGAAGCTTTCAAAATAAAAGCTTGTCGAATTAATCCCTACTCTGCATCTGAGTCCTATCTTTTGACCAAGCCTGACAGTCTAATGAAATCTAAGGGAAAACTTTTATGGACAGAATTTCTAGGCGCAGTCAGGGCGTTGAGGGGATCTGGTTTGGTGGCTGCAGGATTAGGTCTCTGCTTTTTGCAGATGATGTGGTCCTGATGGCTTCATCTGGCCAGGATCTTCAGCTCTCACTGGATCGGTTCGCAGCTGAGTGTGAAGCGACTGGGATGAGAATCAGCACCTCCAAGTCCGAGTCCATGGTTCTCGCCCGGAAAAGGGTGGAGTGCCATCTCTGGGTTGGGGAGGAGATCTTGCCCCAAGTGGAGGAGTTCAAGTACCTCGGAGTCTTGTTCACGAGTGAGGGAAGAGTGGATCGTGAGATCGACAGGCGGATCTGTGCGGCGTCTTCAGTAATGCGGACGCTGTATCGATCCGTTGTGGTGAAGAAGGAGCTGAGCCGGAAGGCAAAGCTCTCAATTTACCGGTCGATCTACGTTCCCATCCTCACCTATGGTCATGAGCTTTGGGTTATGACCGAAAGGACAAGATCACGGGTACAAGCGGCCGAAATGAGTTTCCTCCGCCGGGTGGCGGGGCTCTCCCTTAGAGATAGGGTGAGAAGCTCTGCCATCCGGGGGGAGCTCAAAGTAAAGCCGCTGCTCCTCCACATCGAGAGGAGCCAGATGAGGTGGTTCGGGCATCTGGTCAGGATGCCACCCGATCGCCTCCCTCGGGAGGTTTTTAGGGCACGTCCGACCGGGAGGAGGCCACTGGGAAGACCCAGGACACGTTGGGAAGACTATGTCTCCCGGCTGGCCTGGGAACGCCTCGGGAGCTGGACGAAGTGGCTGGGGAGAGGGAAGTCTGGGCTTCCCTGCTTAGGCTGCTGCCACCGCGACCCGACCTCGGATAAGCGGAAAAAGATGGATGGATGGATGGAAAACTCATAGCAATAAATCGTTTAAAAAATATATATATATATATATTGTAAAACCGTCATGTATAACGTCAATCCCACTGCACTATTGACTCAATGTCAATGAAAATGTCGCATTGTTATCTTTATAAGGGCTGATTTTTTTTTCCTTATTGATTTTCTGTGTGTGTGTGTGTGTGTGCGTACAAAAGTGTTTAGATTGTGGAAGAAACCTTGCAGCAGTTTCTACCCCTCATTTAAGCACATCTGAGCAATCAGTGAGCAATTTGACCTTGCCTGCAGTAAATTACTAGTTATGGCCATTGTTCACGTTCACATTCATGCTACTCCCACTCTCCATGCTTCTACTTAAATGAACCGTACTCCCCAGTAGAATGGAATAGAAGTTTATTCGAGCTCTGACCACATTACCTGACGAGACACCCTCGTGTTCTATGGCTGGATCGGAGCGCTTCCTTTATCATCTTTCATCATCCCAGAGATAGCTGCAATGCACTCTAATGGCGTCGTGCACATAAGGATAGCTGACTGCAACATATGGTCCTGAACTATAATTATTTTTAGACAAGACAGTATGTGGGTTGCTCGCTGCCGCATGTCTGCCTTCACAGCCATCTGGGTTCAAATCTTGGCTCACACCTCTACATGTAGAGTTGTGATTATTTGTTCTCCTCGCCGTTTCCTCCCACAGTCTATATAACATGCTCTTTTGGGTGGAGGGAGCAGTGAGGTGTGAAGGGTGCCGTGACTTTATTCATGCTCGAAGCATTCAGCTAATTGGCAGCGGTACTTGGAGGGCCAACCCTGGCTACATTGGGGTCCTAAACAGATTTTATTTCGAATATTTCAAATATTTTTCACACGTTTTTATTTATTTGAAACAATTTTTATACATTTTTAATCAAACCTAAGTTAATTTTGATGCATGTTTTGGACTGAGACAAATTCATTGGATATGAATTATTCAATAGTTAAAGACTGTATATGCAAATATCACTGACAAATCTATGGCCGTGTACAAGACAAGCACTGGTGTATCCAACCAGTAGCTCATAAGCTACATAAGGAGCCTCATGTTAATAACCCTTGTGTGGTGTTCTGGTCCGTGGGACCCGTTTTCATTTTTTATTAAAAGAAAAATGATACAATTAATTAATTTTTCAAACTGAGACTCACTGACTTTGGCTCATTTTCTGTGAAGAACATATATCACAGGCATACTTGCCAACCTTGAGACCTCCAATTTCGTGAGGTGGGGGGTGGGGGGTGGTTGCGGGGGTGTGGTTGGGGCAGGGGCGTGGTTTGGGGCGTGGTTAAGAGGGGAGGAGTATATTTACAGCTAGAATTCACCAAGTCAAGTATTTCATATATATATATATATATATATATATATATATATATATATATATATATATATATATCCCCGCGACCCCGAAGGGAATAAGCGGTAGAAATGGATGGATGGATGGATGGATATATATATATATATATATATATATATATAAGAAATAATTGACTTTCTCTTGTTCACGAGTGGGGGAAGAGTGGATCGTGAGATCGACAGGCGGATCGGTGCGGCGTCTTCAGTAATGCGGACGCTGTATCGATCCGTTGTGGTGAAGAAGGAGCTGAGCCGGAAGGCAAAGCTCTCGATTTACCGGTCGATCTACGTTCCCATCCTCACCTATGGTCATGAGCTTTGGGTCATGACCGAAAGGACAAGATCACGGGTACAAGCGGCCGAAATGAGTTTCCTCCGCCGAGTGGCGGGGCTCTCCCTTAGAGATAGGGTGAGAAGCTCTGTCATTCGGGGGGAGCTCAAAGTAAAGCCGCTGCTCCTCCACATCGAGAGGAGCCAGATGAGGTGGTTCGGGCATCTGGTCAGGATGCCACCCGAACGCCTCCCTAGGAAGGTGTTTCGGGCACGTCCGACCGGTAGGAGGCCACGTGGAAGACCCAGGACACGCTGGGAAGACTATCTCTCCCGGCTGGCCTGGGAACGCCTCGGGATCCCCCGGGAGGAGCTGGACGAAGTGGCTGGGGAGAGGGAAGTCTGGGCTTCCCTGCTTAAGCTGCTGCCCCCGCGACCCGACCTCGGATAAGCGGAAGAAGATGGATGGATGGATGGGATAATTGACTTTCAGTGAATTCTAGCTATATATATATATATATATATATATATATATATATATATATATATATATATATAAATAGAAGAAATACTTTAATTTCAGTGTTCATTTATTTACACATATACACACATATAACACTCATCTACTCATTGTTGAGTTAAGGGTTGAATTGTCCATCCTTGTTCTATTCTCTGTCACTATGTTTCTAACCATGCTGAACACCCTCTCTGATGATGCATTGCTGTGTGGCACGCACAAAAGTGCTTTCATCAAATGCACTAGATGGCAGTATTGTCCTGTTTAAGAGTGTCACAACATTGTTGTTTACGGCAGACGGACTGCTTTACTGTAGACGTTCTTTATATTGTGGGAAAGCGGACTTAGGTCCGCATGGAGCTGGAGGGGGCGTGGCCTCCAGCTCCGCCTGAATTTCGGGAGATTTTCGGGAGAAGATTTGTCCCGGGAGGTTTTCGGGAGATGAGGTGGCGACTTGTCCAGGGTGTACACCGTCTTCCGCCCGATTGTAGCTGAGATAGGCTCCAGCGCCCCCCGCGACCCCAAAGGGAATAAGCGGTAGAAAATGGATGGATGGGTTTTCGGGAGAGGCGCTGAATTTCGGGAGTCTCCCGGAAAATCCGGGAGGGTTGGCAAGTATGATCACAGGGGTCGGCAACCCGCGGCTCCGGAGCCGGATGCGGCTCTTTGATCACTCTGATGCGGCTCAGCAGCTCACTTGCTGAACCCCCCAATTTTCCCGTGAGACTACCGGATTTTAGTGCCTCTCGCAGAAAACTCCCGGGATTAATATTCACCGATTTTCCCCCTTACGGCTATAATAAGGGCCTGCCATGATGGTACAACATTTGGCGCCCTCTACAATCTGTATCAACAGCGTGCCAGCCCAACACTTGTTATACAATATACATCTTCTGCTTGCACACGTGAGTGACAGCAAGGCATACTTGGTCAACAGCCACACAGGTTACACTGACGGTGGTCATATAAAACAACTTTAACACTCTTACTAATAATGCGCCACACTTTGAACCAAAACCAAACAAGAATGACAAACACATTTCGGGAGAACATCTGCACCTTAACACAACATAAACACAACAGAACAAACACCCAGAATCCCATGCAGCCCTGACTCTTCCGGGCTACATTATACACCCCTGCTCGCCCCCACCCCAACCCTGCTCCCTCACACATCAACCCCCCCCCCCCACCCCCCCCACCCCCCACCCCCCACCCCCCCTGTGCGTCGGTTGAGGTGGGCGGGGTTTGGTAGCGGGGGGTGTATAATGTATCCCGGAAGAGTTAGGGCTGCATGGGATTCTGGGTATTTGTCCTGTTGTGTTTATGTTGTGTTACGGTGCAGACGTTCTCCCGAAATTTGTTTGTCATTCTTGTTTGGTGTGGGTTCACAGTGTGGCGCATTATTAGTAAGAGTGTTAAAGTTTTTTTGTTTTTTTTTATACAACCACCGTCAGTGTGACCTGTGTGGTTGTTGACCAAGTATGCCTTGCTGTCACCTACGTGAGCAAGCGGAAGCCCCATATAAAGGGTGGTTGATCAGGCACGCTGGATGTAATGGGTGCTATATGCTGTAACATCACGGCGCGCATGACGCTGAGCCATTCATTTAAAACCCGTGCGCCGCACCAGCTTTCAAATTCCACATAAAGGCGTGGGCAGCGTGTCTGAGACCCCTGGTTTATACAAAGCAAATAAATAACTTTGTACACAATGTTATTTCATTTAAAATTTCTAAAAAAATTTGCGGCTCCCATTGTTATCTATAATTTGTGAAACTGGTCAAAATGGCTCTTTGACTGGTAAAGGTTGCCGACCCCTGATATATCAGTATACATATTTAATGACCATAATAATCAAAAAGGTCAACCAACGAACAACATTTCTCTATAGAATCTCCTCTCTGGTCAACAAAAGCACCATGAAGATTCTAGCAAGAACTCTCGTTCAACCCGTTTTCGATTACGCATGCACCTCCTGGTACCCCGGCACCTCCAAAACCCTCAAATATAGACACCAAACATCCCAGAACAAACTAGTCAGATTACTTCTAGACCTCCACCCCAGATCACACCTCACTCCTACCCACTTCTCCAAAGTGGGCTGGCTCAGGGTAGAGGACAGAGTAAAACAACTTGCACCGAGCCTAGTCTATAAAATCCGCTACACCTCCCTGATACCGAAGTACATGTCAAACTACTTCCTTAACGTAAATGACCACCATAACCACAACACCAGGGGGAGCTCCACTAACCACGTTAAACCCAGATTCCGATTTAACAAAGGTCTTAACTCATTCTCTTTCTATGCCACATCAATGTGTAATGCACTCCAAACAGGTGTAAAAGAAAGGGCATCTCTATCCTCCTTCAAAACCGCAAGAAAAGTACACCTCCAGGCAACTTCAACCCTAAACTAACACCCTCCCCGGATTGTTAATAATCAAATGTAAACAATCAAATGTAGATACTCTTCTTATGCCTTCTGATCTCTCTCTTTCTCTATGTCCACTACTTGCTGTACATATCCTACCAAGTCAGACCTACACTGTTTCAATATCCATTTCTCTGTTCTCAATTGTTGATGACTGATGATAACAACCAAACCTAACCCCCTCCCTCCACACCCCGAACTGTAAATAATGTAAATAATTCAATGTATACACCCTGATGATTATCTTGTGTGATGACTGTATTATGATGATAGTATATATCTGTATCATGAATCAATTTAAGTGGACCTCGACTTAAACAAGTTGAAAAACTTATTCGGGTGTTATCATTTAGTGGTCAATTGTACAGAATATGTACTTCACTGTGCAATCTACTAATAAAAGTTTCAATCAATCAATCAATCAATACACCCCCCCTACACATTTCTATTACATATAAGATAATAGAAAGTGTGGAAATTGATGTTCTGTGTACCACACACACACACACACACACACAGCATGCCTCGACAGGAGGAGGACAGAGTGTAGGTACACTGAACATCAGAGGGTCAAATGTGCGAGAAAATGAGAGCAGACAGTGTTGACAAACAATGCTGCAACCTTGTGTGGGAACCGCAAGTGCAGAAGCACAAAAGAAGAATCCCTGTGGGATGCAGAAACTGGCAGAGACATTTTCCGTGCAACGTTCATATTGTTGTTACTCAGCCAGCGTTTGTGGGTCTGATGGACCCGTTGCATTTTGTGGCTTTTAATGCCTCACAATCAAACACTTTAATGTTAAAATACTGAACAGATGTGTATTGGGATAAGGTAAACATCTGTTCAGTAATTTAACATAAAAGTGTTTGATTGTGAGGCATTAAAAGCCACAAAATGCAACGGGTCCATCAGAACCACAAACGCTGGCTGAGTAACAACAATATGAACATTACACAAGGGTTAGGAGTGAACAAGAACCTGGCATACACCCTTTTCCACAGCAAAGTTGACATGTGACAAGAGTTTAACTGAATGTGGAAATGTGCGGTGCCTCAAGCCAACTTCATGGCTGTCGTACGCACATCTCTACATGCTGTGATTGTGTTGGCGACACAGAGGTGATGCTGGGTAATTTTTAAATAAAAATGATTGATGTGCACATTAGAGACATATGAACAATTAACACACACCCCGTGTGTGCAATTACACAAATGGATATAAAAGCAAAGACAAAGTAAAAAAAAACGTATAAAACTAGAAGAGGAAATCCCTTAAGGAATTGTGTGTGAATGCTCCAATGCTGAAGTTGAACTGAAATGCTGTCAGAATGTACAAACACCATTTCCATATGAGTTGGGAAATTGTGTTGGATGTAAATATAAACGTAATACAATGATTTGCAAATCATTTTCGACCCATATTCAATTGAATGCACTACAAAGACAAGATATTTGATGTTCAAACTGATCAACTTTTTTTTTTTTTTTTGCAAATAATAATAAACTTAGAATTTCATGGTTGCAACACGTGCCAAAGTAGTTGGGAAAGGGCATGTTCACCACTGTGTTACATGGCCTTTCCTTTTAACAACACTCAGTAAACGTTTGGGAACTGAAGAGACACATTTTTTTAAGCTTCTCAGGTGGAATTCTTTCCCATTCTTGCTTGATGTACAGTTTAAGTTGTTCAACAGTCCGGGGGTCTCCGTTGTGGTATTTTAGGCTTCATAATGCGCCACACATTTTCAATGGGAGACAGGTCTGGACTACAGGCAGGCCAGTCTAGTACCCGCACCCTTTTACTATGAAGCCACGTAGATGTAACATGTGGCTTGGCATTGTCTTGCTGAAATAAGCAGGGGCGCCCATGGTAACGTTGCTTGGATGGCAACATATGTTGCTCCAAAACCTGTATGTACCTTTCAGCATTAATGGCGCCTTCACAGATGTGTAAGTTACCCATGTCTTGGGCACTAATACACCCCCATACCATCACAGATGCTGGCTTTTCAACTTTGCGCCTATAACAATCCGGATGGTTATTTTCCTCTTTGGTCCGGAGGACACGACGTCCACAGTTTCCAAAAACTATTTGAAATGTGGACTCGTCAGACCACAGAACACTTTTCCACTTTGTATCAATCCATCTTAGATGAGCTCAGGCCCAGTGAAGCCGAAGGTGTTTCTGGGTGTTGTTGATAAACGGTTTTCGCCTTGCATAGGAGAGTTTTAACTTGCACTTACATATGTAGCAACCAACTGTAGTTACTAACAGTGGGTTTCTGAAGTGTTCCTGAGCCCATGTGGTGATATCCTTTACACACTGATGTCGCTTGTTGATGCAGTACAGCCTGAGGGATCGAAGGTCACGGGCTTAGCTGCTTACGTGCAGTGATTTCTCCAGATTCTCTGAACCCTTTGATGATATTACGGACCGTAGATGGTGAAATCCCTATATTCCTTGCAATAGCTGCTTGAGAAAGGTTTTTCTTAAACTGTTCAACAATTTGCTCACGCATTTGTTGACAAAGTGGTGACCCTCGCCCCATCTTTGTTTGTGAATGACTGAGCATTTCATGGAAGTGTTTGATGAGCATTCCTCAACTTTATCAGTATTTATTGCCACCTTTCCCAACTTATTTGTCACGTGTTGCTGGCATCAAATTATAAAGTTAATGATTATTTGCGCAAAAAAAATGTTTATCAGTTTGAACATCAAATATGTTGTCTTTGTAGCATATTCAACTGAATATGGGTTGAAAATGATTTGCAAATCATTGTATTCCGTTTATATTTACATCTAACACAATTTCCCAACTCATTTGGAAACGGGGTTTGTAGTATGAATGTAAGAATAGTTTGAATGTTGGAATGGTTTGAATGTTGAAAAGCTTACGCTGAACTGAAATGTTAATGGAACGTAGGATGAATGTAGAAATAGTTTAAATGTTAAAATCGTTTAAACGTAATGAAGTATCGACTAGATACGCTCCTGTACTTGGTATCATTACAGTGGATGTTAGGTGTAGATCCACCAATGGAGTTTGTTTACGGTGTGTAGTGAAGCATGTTTAGCTATTCCTCGTCCTGCAGGGATGATACTTGTAAGAAACGTACTTTATTTGTCGCCATGGAGGCGAGGATTAGTGATTTAGAAGTAGCTAAAACACTGCCGAAGGCGGATGGACATTAGCCGCGAGCGAGCCAGCCATGTCTTAGAGGTTGAGGTTGTTTCAGTGTTATAACTTCACCTTTATCTACAGTTTTTAGGCCAAATTGCATCCATTTTCCTTTTTCTGTCTACACACATTGTCTGCTTGTTAGCACTCTGTGATTGTGCGCTGCCGAACACGCTCCTAAAACCAGCAATGTCATGAAGTGATGACGCACCGTCATGCCTGTTAAAAATAAAATAAAAAAATAAAATTGGGAACCGGTACTTTTCAAACATTCTTTAGTACCGCGATATTATACTAGTACCGGTATACCGTACAACCCTAGTTTGTACATAACAGGACCCACAGTACATCCCGTTTAACTTTGGTTATTATCATTGATGTACTCTTTCTTTAGCCATATTGTACTGAGCAGAGCCCACAGACACGTGTTTGCCTTCCCTAAATCTTTCTATATAAACAAAAATATACAACAATTAGGGATGTCCGATAACGGCTTTTTGCCGATATCCGATATTGTCCAACTCTTTACTTACCGATACCGACATCAACCGATATATACAGTCGTGGAATTAACACATTATTATGCCTAATTTGGACAACCAGGTATGGTGAAGATAAGGTACTTTAAAAATAAATAAATAAATAAAATAAGATAAATAAATTAAAAACATTTTCTTGAATAAAAAAGAGTGTAAAACAATATAAAAACAGTTACATTGAAACTAGTAATTAATGAAAATTAGTCTAAATTAACTGTTAAAGGTTAGTACTATTAGTGGACCAGCAGCACGCACAATCATGTGTGCTTACGGACTGTATCCCTTGCAGACTGTATTGATATATATATATCAGTGACGTGCGGTGAGGTTCATGACTGGTGAGGCACTGACTTCATCACAGTCAGATTTACAAACATATGAACCCTAAAGAGTATCTTATTCACCATTTGATTGGCAGCAGTTAACGGGTTATGTTTAAAAGCTCATACCAGCATTCTTCCCTGCTTGGCACTCAGCATCAAGGGTTGGAATTGGGGGTTAAATCACCAACAATTATTCCCGGGCGCGGCGCCGCTGCTGCCCACTGCTCCCCTCACCTCCCAGGGGGTGATCAAGGGGATGGGTCAAATGCAGAGGACAAATTTCACCACACCTAGTGTGTGTGTGACAATCATTGGTACTTTAACTTAGCTTTAACTTTACACATACAAACTGTAGCACACAAAAAAGCACATTTAATAAAAAAAACGTTATTATGGTCTTACCTTTACTTATAAGTGCGGGAACAGTGGTGTTCGTGTTGGAGGAGTTGTGAATGGATGAAATATGAAATCCGTGCTGCAGTCTGCAGGTGTACCTAATGTTGTGTCCCTACAGTCGTTCACGGCTCCTCCGGTGTGAACATTGTTGTTTTTGCACTTTTTGGCTTCTTGTTAAGTGACTTTTTTTGGGTGGATTCGGTCTTGCACGTGGAGGGTTTGGGTGTGGGCTTTGGTTGGTGTGGCGCTCCCGTCGGGGGGTGCAGTCTGCGGCGGAGGTGCAATAACCGGCACCAGGAGGCGGGATTACTGCGAGCCTCACACAGTGCGTCTTCGCAGCAGCTTTATGATTGCTCAGCACAAGAAATACGTTACACACATACAGTTGTTGACAAAATACACTGTACATTATATACCTCAGCTAACTAAACTATGGAAATGTATAATATAATTCATATACGGTCTCACTGCACAGCAGGCCAGCATTTAGCCGAGTCCGCAATCCATGGTGAGGCACTGAGTGACGTGCCTCAACTGGCTGCTGATCACCGCACCGTCTCTTCTCAGTATTTGAACGGCAAATGTGAAAATTCAGCGATTTTGAATAAAAATAATCTAAAACTGGTGAAGTTAAATGGAAAATAACTTTATAGTATAATCACTAGATACATATAACAATTTAATTTTTTTTTTTTTCTTTTTACATTTTTTTTCTTTCCATGATGGCAGGTGTATATATGTGTATATATACATATATACATATATACACATATACACATATACATACATACATACATACATAAATATATATATATATATATATATATATATATATATATATATATATATATATATATATATATATATATATATATATATATATATATATATATAAATACATACATACATATATACATACATACATACATACATACATAGTGACCGCACGTCACTGATATTGATATATAATGTAGGAACCAGAATATTAATAACAGAAAGAAACAACCCTTTTGTGTGAATGAGTGTAAATTGGGGAGGAAGATTTTTTGGGTTGGTGCACCAATTGTAAGTGTATCTTGTGTTTTTTTTGTTGATTTAATTTAAAAAAAAACAAAAAAAAACATACCGATTATAAAAAAAAAGATACCGATAATTTATGATATTACATTTTAACGCATTTATCGGCCGATAATATCGGACATCTGTAACAACAATCAAAAGAAAAAGAAAAGACAGTAGTGGGGTCAAGAGAGACCTTCTGCATGAACTTGCTCTCTCTTACTGCCAACACACCACTTCAACTATTAATCACTGCTTTGTTACTGTTTGTTTGTTTGTTTTTTCCAGATTGCAACTTGCAAGGCAGGTGATGCGTGTTTGTAATGCAGTTAAAGCCTTCAGACCGAAACTAACACGTTCCACGCAGGCCAAGAGCCCCGCAGTCTCGCAGCTTGCTGGTCGTGTTATGAGACAAGGATGCTGCGTGTGACATTCCGCTCCTTCCGTTTCCATGGATACCACACCTGATTAGACGAGAAGTCACGCACGTGCGATTGTTAGCGCGAGGCCAGCCTGTAAAAAAAAAAAAGTCCACAACATAAAGGCGTACTATATACAGCCTGCGAACGTCTAATTGCCTCCTGGATCACATGATTGCCATTTTTCTATCTCTATCTTTATTTTCTATGGAAATCATCTATTCTCTTCCCACATTGATGGGCGGCTTTGTGCCTACTCAGCATGCATGCGGTGGACACAACTTGCAGCCCAGAGATCCATAATCCTCGTACAGGAGAGAAGTGGACGGCTTTAATGATTTCCGTCTCGTCAATGAGCACCTCTCTGATTTGAAAAAGGAGAAATTTGAAGCGCTGTTGGAATTAGCCCACCGGTGACACATTCAGCACTCCTCTCTCAATCAATACTCATTGACTCGGGCAAGTAGGCGCTTAATCATTTTTAATCAGAGATAATCAGACATCTTGTCCGTTCTGGTGACAAGAGGGCAAAATGCAGTCTCTTAAGTTCAAAGTTCCCATTTCGACATTCTGAGTCCCTCGTATAATTTAATTGCGGTGTTAAGCCAATATTTATTTTAGTGCACCGAGGTGATAAATTACGATTAATAAACTAGTGGCTGCTTGGAAGCTTGTTCATAAGATTAAGATCTTTATTGTTATGTGCAAACATTAGGCATTCATTGAACGTTTCTCTGCTTTTTTACTAATTACAGCAACAGCAAGCGCAGCCATTTAGTCACACTGGAGCACCTAACGACCAACAGAGGGAGTTCCATGCCTTGCTCAAAGACACTTTGGGCACACTCGCCATTTGAACCAACAACCAATCTTAAAGCTGGGGTACCTAAGTTATATTCTTAACTAAAAAAAAAAAAAAATATATATATATATATATATATATATATATATATATATATATATATATATATATATATATATATATATGTATGTGTGGGAAAAAAAATCACAAGACTACTTCATCTCTACAGGCCTGTTTCATGAGGGGTTCCCTCAATCATCAGGAGATTTTAATGGGGGCATTCACATACCATGGTTTATATAGGGCACAGAGTGGGTGGGTACAGGCTGGCGTAGGGGCGTGGTGATTGGCTCATGTGTTACCTAGGAGGTGTTTCCGTCTGTGGCGGCATGCTGATACAATTTCGCTGCGCTTGTTGAGGGATGACAGGTCTGGACGGTAAATAATAAACAGTTTCTCTTTCAAGCATAGGTTGCATCTTTTATTACCACTATTGTAAGGTGTGCTGGATGCAAGAATTTGCCATGTTATTGAATATTCAACATTATTGTCTTTGAGGTCCCAAATGTGTTTGCTGAGTTCTGTGGTATTCCGCAGGTTTTGGTTCCTGAAAGAAGCCTTGTGATTGTTCCATCTGGTTTTAAACTCTCCCTCGGTTAATCCTACATATGTGTCGGATGTGTTAATGTCCTTGCGTGTTACCTTAGATTGGTAAACAACTGATGTTTGTAAGCACCCACCGTTGAGAGGGCAATCAGGTTTCTATATATATATATATATATATACAAACTCTGTTTCCATATGAGTTGGATATAAACAAAATACAATGATTTGCAAATCATTTTCAACCCATATTCAGTTGAATATGCTACAAAGACAACATATTTGATGTTCAAACTGATAAACTTTTTTTTTTTTTTTTCAAATAATCATTAACTTTAGAATTTGATGCCAGCAACACGTGACAAAGAAGTTGGGAAAGGTGGCAATAAATACTGATAAAGTTGAGGAATGCTCATCAAACACTTATTTGGAACATCCCACAGGTGAACAGGCAAATTGGGAACAGGTGGGTGCCATGATTGGGTATAAAAGTAGATTCCATGAAATGCTCAGTCATTCGCAAACAAGGATGGGGCCAGGGTCGCCACTTTGTCAACAAATGCGTGAGCAAATTGTTGAACAGTTTAAGAAAAACCTTTCTCAACCAGCTATTGCAAGGAATTTAGGGATTTCACCATCTACGGTCCGTAATGTCATCAAAGGGTTCAGAGAATCTGGAGAAATCACTGCACGTAAGCAGCTAAGCCCGTGACCTTCCATCCCTCAGGCTGTACTGCATCAACAAGCGACATCAGTGTGTAAAGGATATCACCACATGGGCTCAGGAACACTTCAGAAACCCACTGTCAATAACTACAGTTGGTCGCTACATCTGTAAGTGCAAGTTAAAACTCTCCTATGCAAGGCGAAAACCGTTTATCAACAACACCCAGAAACGTTGTTGGCTTCGCTGGGCCTGAGCTCATCTAAGATGGACTGATACAAAGTGGAAAAGTGTTCTGTGGTCTGACGAGTCCACTTTTCAAATTGTTTTTGGAAACTGTGGACGTCGTGTCCTCCGGACCAAAGAGGAAAAGAACCATCCGGATTGTTATAGGCGCATAGTTGAAAAGCCAGCATCTGTGATGGTATGGGGGTGTATTAGTGCCCAAGACATGGGTAACGTACACATCTGTGAAGGCGTCATTAATGCTGAAAGGTACATACAGGTTTTGGAGCAACATATGTTGCCATCCAAGCAACGTTACCATGGACGCCCCTGCTTATTTCAGCAAGACAATGCCAAGCCACGTGTTACATCAACGTGGCTTCATAGTAAAAGAGTGCGGGTACTAGACTGGCCTGCCTGTAGTCCAGACCTGTCTGTCATTGAAAATGTGTGGCACATTATGAAGCCTAAAATAGCACAACGGAGACCCCCGGACTGTTGAACAACTTAAGCTGTACATCAAGCAAGAATGGGAAAGAATTCCACCTGAGAAGCTTAAAACATGTGTCTCCTCAGTTTCCAAACGTTTACGGAGTGTTGTTAAAAGGAAAGGCCATGTAACACAGTGGTGAACATGCCCTTTCCCAACTACTTTGGCACTTGTTGCGGCCATGAAATTCTAAGTTAATCATTATTTGCAAAAAAAAAAATAAAGTTTATGAGTTTGAACTTCAAATATCTTGTCTTTGTAGTATATTTACATCTAACACAATTTCCCAACTCATATGTAAACGGGGTTTGTATAAGCATCATACAGTATAAAGTAACAGTAATCATTTTTTGAAAAAATATCCATCTGGGTGCTGTCTGTGCCTTATAATTAAGTATTCTATTAAATAAAACCCTTCTGGTCCAACCACAGGATTTAGAGAAAGGAGGCCTCCTTATTGACTGGCCTGATATATAGTGAGGGGCGTGCACGATGCGAACCTGTTTTCAGTAAAGCATGGCTGCCGAACACCCACCTGGAAAGATCACAATACCTACGCTTGCTATTATACTGGTAAAGAACCCGAAATGAGGAAATCAGAGAAAGAAAAAAAAAAAAACTCTGTATGTCTAAAAAGAACAAAGAAGAGCCAAAACTCGAATAAATATTGGTTCAACGTGTTCAAGATGGAGATGGCTAGTCTTGGACTCGTGGTGGTTTTCCTTGGAGACAGGTAATCTCATGTTCCTGTTACGGCTCAGGCTCCTGCCACCTCTCATTCAGCTGGACACGCCCACGGGCGGCTGCAGGCAATCTGAAATCTACAACCCTTAGCCCTGATGAGGACTCCACTCCCTTCATAAGCCAGCCCGTCCTGCGTTCCAGTGCCAGAACATAGCTACCTGTCTCAACACTGTAATGATGATATTACGGACCATAGATGGTGAAATCCCGAAATTCCTTGCAATAGCTCTTTAAGAAATGTTGTTCTTAAACTGTTCGACAATTTGCTCACACATTTGTTCACAAAGTGGTGACCCTCGCCCCATCCTTGTTTGTGAATGACTGAGCTATTCATGGAAGCTGCTTTTATACCCAATCATGGCACCCACCTGTTCCCAATTAGTTCCAAATAAGTGTTTAATGAGCATTCATCAACTTTCTCAGGTTTTTTTTGCCACTTATGCCAGCTTTTTTGAAACGTGTTGCAAGCATCAAATTCCAAATGAGCTAATATTTGCAAAAAAATAACAAAGTTTCTCAGTTCGAACGTTAAGTGTCTTGTCTTTGCAGTCTATTCAAGTGAATATAAGTGAAGTGAAGTGAATTATATTTATATAGCGCTTTTTCTCTAGTGACTCAAAGCGCTTTACGTAGTGAAACCCAATATCTAAGTTACATTTAAACCGGTGTGGGTGGCACTGGGAGCAGGTGGGTAAAGTGTCTTGCCCAAGGACATAACGGCAGTGACTAGTATGGCGGAAGCGGGGATCGAACCTGGAACCCTCAAGTTGCTGGCACGGCCACTCTACCAACCGAGCTATACCGGTTGGTAGGATTTGAAAAGGATTTGCAAGTCATTGTATTCTGTTTTTATTTACGTGCCAACTTCACTGGTTTTGGGTTTTGGATCCAATCCAATCCAATCCACTTTATTTATATAGCACATTTAAACAACAAAATGTTTCCAAAGTGCTGCACAACAATATTAAACACAATTAAAAACAATATAAAATAAATATGATTAAAAACAATTTGTATGTTTATAATTACATATTTAGGAAATAATGTATTATTAATATTTTATAAGTTTTGTATAAACAATAAACAAAAAAATACATTGACATTAACTACAATTCAGTTTATTCCAATATGTTCAATATGCATGCGTTTATAGTCCATATAATTTCCAAAGTTCATATGAAAATGTAAAGAAATAGGTTGACAGGTCCAAGAGAAAAGAAAAGTGTTCAATGTTTCCTTCTGCCATGAAGCCAATTCAAAACTACTAATTGGAAAAGGAAACAAAACACAATACATTAGCAAAAAGTATGAAAAAAAAAATTGTTAGTGCCACTGTATTTTTAGGGGAAAGGTTCGGCAACAATACAAACCTAACTATTAGGGTCATTTTAGAAATACTGTCGAAAATTTGTCACGATGACACATTCAAAACGCTGCTAAACTAGCAATTATCTCTACAGGCTTTTGAATGGATGTGTGTTGCGATCAGAGGTGGGTAGTAATGCGCTTCATTTACTCCGTTACATCTACTTGAGTAACTTTTGGGATGAATTGTACTTCTAAGAGTAGTTTTAATGCAACATACTTTTACTTTTACTTGAGTATATTTATAGAGAAGAAACGCTACTTTTACTCCGCTCCATTTATCTACATTCAGCTCGCTACTCGCTACTGATTTGTATCGATCTGTTAATGCACGCTTTGTTTGTTTTGGTCTGTCAGACAGACCTTCAAAGTAGGATCTATCGCATGCCTGCGTTTCACCAATCAAATACAGTCACTGGTGACGTTTGACTCCGTTTCACCAATCAAACAGAGCCAGGCGATCGCATGATTAACAAGCTTTAGCTTACATGAACTCAACGTCAAATTTGAGTAACATTTGTAGATATTTTGGCTGTCACCCTGTCATGAATCACTGTCAAATGTACATCGTGTGGGGACATTTACAAACCCCGTTTCCATATGAGTTGGGAAATTGTGTTAGATGTAAATATAAACGGAATACAATGATTTGCAAATCATTTTCAACCCATATTCAATTGAATGCACTACAAAGACAAGATATTTGATGTTCAAACTCATAAACTATATATTTTTTTTGCAAATAATAATTAACTTAGAATTTCATGGCTGCAACACGTGCCAAAGTAGTTGGGAAAGGGCATGTTCACCACTGTGTTACATGGCCTTTCCTTTTAACAACACTCAGTAAACGTTTGGGAACTGAGGAGACACATTTTTGAAGCTTCTCAGGTGGAATTCTTTCCCATTCTTGCTTGATGTACAGCTTAAGTTGTTCAACAGTCCGGGGGTCTCCGTTGTGGTATTTTAGGCTTCATAATGCGCCACACATTTTCAGTGGGAGACAGGTCTGGACTACAGGCAGGCCAGTCAGTTACTATGAAGCCACGTTGATGTAACACGTGGCTTGGCATTGTCTTGCTGAAATAAGCAGGGGCGTCCATGGTAACGTTGCTTGGATGGCAACATATGTTGCT
Source organism: Nerophis lumbriciformis (assembly GCF_033978685.3). Taxonomy (NCBI): domain Eukaryota; kingdom Metazoa; phylum Chordata; class Actinopteri; order Syngnathiformes; family Syngnathidae; genus Nerophis; species Nerophis lumbriciformis. Next base: position 7,512,466 of record NC_084582.2, on the reverse strand, counting down.
CCAAAACCTGTATGTACCTTTCAGCATTAATGGCGCCTTCACAGATGTGTAAGTTACCCATGCGTTGGGCACTAATACACCCCCATACCATCACAGATGCTGGTTTTTCAACTTTGCACCGATAACAATCCGGATGGTTCTTTTCCTCTTTGGTCCGGAGGACACGACGTCCACAGTTTCCAAAAACAATTTGAAATGTGGACTCGTCAGACCACAGAACACTTTTCCACTTTGTATCAGTCCATCTAAGATGAGCTCAGGCCCAGCGAAGCCGACGGCGTTTCTGGGTGTTGTTGATAAACGGTTTTCGCCTTGCATAGGAGAGTTTTAACTTGCACTTACAGATGTAGCGACCAACTGTAGTTACTGACAGTGGGTTTGTGAAGTGTTCCTGAGCCCATGTGGTGATGTCCTTTACACACTGATGTCGCTTGTTGATGCAGTACAGCCTGAGGGATCGAAGGTCACGAGCTTAGCTGCTTACGTGCAGTGATTTCTCCAGATTCTCTGAAGCCTTTGATGATATTACGGACCGTAGATGGTGAAATCCCCAAATTCCTTGCAATAGCTGGTTGAGAAAGGTTTTTCTTCAACTGTTCAACATTTTGCTGAAGCATTTGTTGACAAAGTGGTGACCCTCGCCCCATCCTTGTTTGTGAATGACTGAGCATTTCATGGAATCTTCTTTTATACCCAATCATGGCACCCACCTGTTCCCAATTTGCCTGCACACCTGTGGGATGTTCCAAATAAGTCTTTGATGAGCATTCCTCAACTTTATCAGTATTTATTGCCACCTTTCCCAACTTCTTTGTCACGTGTAGCTGGCATCAAATTCTAAAGTTAATGATTATTTGCACACAAAAAAAAAGTTTATCAGTTTGAACATCAAATATGTTGTCTTTGTAGCATATTCAACTGAATATGGGTTGAAAATGATTTGCAAATCATTGTATTCCGTTTATATTTACATCTAACACAATTTCCCAACTCATATGGAAACGGGGGTTTGTATTAATGCACTGCAGCCTCATACACACACACACACACACACACACACACACACACACACACACACACACACACGCATGCATAGAAACACCAATCAGAAGTGCAGAGTGTGTTTACCATGAATTGATTAACGTGGACCCCGACTTAAACAAGTTGAAAAACTTATTCGGGTGATACCATTTAGTGGTTAATTGTATGGAATATGTACTGTACTGTGCAATCTACTAATACAAGTTTCAATCAATCAATCAATGTTCCCAGGTACAGCCCACACCTATCAGTTTATGGTTTGCATAAAGGCTAACTTGTTATTTTCCTTTGTAATCTCTGCCTACTGAGCCTATGGTGCTGTTAAGTTATTGTGGCTCAGTTTTTTTATGTCAATGTATTATTATTTAATATATATTATTGTTTTAGTTGCTTAAGAGATATTCCTGGCTCTGAATTTGCTCATTGCTATTTTTATGTTTTTTTGCATTATTTGTTGCCGTCATCATTAAACCATACTTGCCAACCTTGAGACCTCCGATTTCGGGAGGTGGGGGTGGGGCGGTGGGCGTGGTTGGGGGCGTGGTTAAGATATATACATATAACAAATACTTGACTTTCAGTGAATTCTAGCTATATATATATATATATATATATATATATATATATATATTATTACACATATATATATATATATATATATATATATATATATATATATATATATATATATAATTAAAATAAATACTTGAATTTCAGTGTTCATTTATTTACACATATACACACACATAACACTCATCTACTCATTGTTGAGTTAAGGGTTTAATTGTCCATCCTTGTTCTATTCTCTGTCACTATTTCAGAACACACACATTATACAAATATACATTATAAAATTAATAAGTAAACGGGAGCTCTAATTTGGGAGTCTGAATTAGGATCAGAAGTTCCTATATAAACATTGCACACTCACGTCGCCTTTTTGTATTTATTACTGCAGCTGTGCACTGGATTCATTCACAAATAAAAAACTACAACTCACAAACACTTTAGAGTTAGGCTCCAACATCAGAATGTGTACTCAAACTTATAAAGATCACATGGATATTATTCAGTGAGTTGATTCACCAAAACTAACCTGTTATACAGGAGGAAAAAGCACACAGGACGTTTCCATTGTTCACAGACTGGTCGCGCTCATCAGAATGACAAGACACTTCCGGTCTGCAGGTGATAGCATTCAATTGGGAAGAAACACCCTACTGCCCCCTACTGACCAATGTGAATACTGATAAATGTGTAATGACAGCTCCAAAAATGAATTCAAACCACAAAATAAAATAAATAAATCAATACAAAAATGTGACACATTATGGGTGGATCACATATGCATGTACAGTAGATGGCAGTATTGTCCTGTTTAAAAGTGTCACAACATTGCTGTTTACGGCAGACGAACTGCTTTACGGTAGACGAAAACATGACTGCTGTTGTTGTGTGTTGTTACCGCGCTGGGAGGACGTTAATGAAACTGCCTAACAATAAACCCACATAAGAAACCAAGAACTCGCCCTCGATCATTAGCTGTTTATATTGTGGGAAAGCGGACTTGTGAACAGGCTGTCAACACGTCACTCAGGTCCGCATGGAGCTGGAGGGGGCGTGGCCTCCAGCTCCGCCTGAATTTCGGGAGATTTTCGGGAGAAAATTTGTCCCGGGAGGTTTTCGGGAGAGGCGCTGAATTTCGGGAGTCTCCCAGAAAATTCGGGAGGGTTGGTAAGCATGCATTAAACGAACAGGTTACTCATCAGTTACTCAGTACTTGAGTAGTTTTTTCACAACATACTTTTTACTTTTATTAAAGTAAATATTTGGGTGACTACTCCTTACTTTTACTTGAGTAATAAATCTCTAAAGTAACAGTACTCTTACTTGAGTACAATTTTCTGGCTACTCTACCCACCTCTGAATACTGAGCACATCCTCCGAACTGTTCGGGTCCAGGGAAGCGATCAATGCCTGACATCACAGAGCTGACAGTATAGTCAATCTATCCAAACGTAGATTAGCAGGATACAGAAGTGAGCAGTAAGGATGCAACAACTTGACTTTGCTTTTTTTTTTTTCAGCAAAAAGTGGGATGTTTTTGTTCTGGCTTTTTATATGATAAATTTCTTTATAAATGTGTTCAATCAACGTTGGGGTGCGTTCTTCCTCTGTAGTATGGCTGTGTAATGAGGGGCCTGTGAAGCGGCCACCCTCACCCTGGCCGGGCCCTCATACATCATTAATGTTCCCACATCATAGTCCAGATAATTACCGGGGACGTGAATGTCACCTCAGTCGCACCTTTTCTACCGAGGATGACAGCAAAAAGGTCCGCGGTCAGGTGGACGTGCAACGAGCTTGCTCCAGTTCGCACGTATTCTGAGCACGCACAGTCTGACTCGCCTCACACTTGAAAAGTGCAGATCTTACCCAAAGTGAACCATATGTCTCCACTTATTAAAAACACAACACACGGGACACTTTGACTTTACTCCAGCAAACTCTTTCATGGACAGCAGCGGTACCTAACTGGAGTTTACAAAAAAATAGGATGGACCAATAACTGTTCGGTTTTTCATTTAATTTGCATAATAAGCCATGAGGCGTGTGCGTGTAATTTTATGGCCGCTGTGAAAGAGACAAGAATATGTGGAAAGTGGGGTTGTACGTCTAATAAAGCAGTGTTTTTCAACCTTTTTTGAGCCAAGGCACATTTTTTTCATAAAAAAAAATACGGAGGCACACCACCAGCAGAAAAGGTTAAAAAATTAAACTCCGCCAGGTTGTCGTGCCTTATTTTGAGTTTGTTGTTCTTTCCTGTGTATTGCTTTAGTTCCTGTCTTGCGCTGTTATTTTGGTGACCCTTCCTGTTTTGTTGGTGTTCTCCTGTAGCAGCTTCACGCCTTCCTTTGAGCGCTATTGCCCGCCCCTGCTTTGTTTTCGCAATCAAGACTATCTAAGTTGTGCGTACGCTATCCTTCTTTGTGGGGACATTGTTGATTGTCATGTCATGTGCGGGATGTGCTTTGTGGACGCCGTATTTGCTCCACACGCTGTAAGTTTTTGCTGTCGTCCAGCATTCTGTTTTTGTTGACTTTGTAGCCAGTTCAGTTTTACTTTTGTTTTACATAGCCATCCCTATGCTTCAGTGCCTTTTCCTAGCGGGACTTGCCTTTTGTTGATTTTTGGTTTAAGCGTTACATACCTTTTTACCCGCACGCTGTCTCCCGCTGTGCTCTGCCTATTGCAGGGGTCGACAACCCAAAATGTTGAAAGAGCCATATTGGACCAAAAATACAAAAACAAATCTGTCTGGAGCCGCAACAAATTAAAAAGCCATATTACATACAGTTAGTGTGTCATGAGATATACATTGAATTGAGATGACTTAAAGGAAACTGAATGAGCTCAAATATAGCTACAAAAAAGGCATAATGATGCAATATGTACATATAGCTAGCCTAAATAGCATGTTAGCATCGATTAGCTTGCAGTCTTGCAGTGACCAAATATGTCTGATTAGCACTCCAACAAGTCAATAACATCAACAAAACTCACCTTTCATGCATAACCTTAAAAGTTTGGTGGACAAAATGAGACAGAAAAAGAAGTGGCATCAAACACGTCCTCGAAAGTCGGAGAAAGTTATACATGTAAACAAACTACGGTGAGTTCAAGGACCGCCAAAATTAGTAGGACAAAACGGCGCTCGCCAAATACTTGAGTCCGTGAAGCATGTTTAATACAAACAGTGTGCTTTATAACAATTAGGGAGGTTTGTGTCATGTTTGTCCTCCTACAGAAACCATATTAAAACAAAAAATATATTTTTTTCCCCTCATCCTTTTCCATTTTTCATACATTTTTGAAAAAGCTCCAGAGAGCCACTCGGGCGGCGCTAAAGAGCCGCATACGGCTCTAGAGCCGCGGGTTGCCGACCCCTGGCCTATTGGGATCACGACAAACCATCCTCGACGCGTTCCGACTTCTACAAAGCAATGAACTACCTGCTGCCACCTACTGATATGGAGTATTACATGGTTACCCTGCCAAGCTCTACACAGCACAGGCACTAGACAACGGCACATTATTATGACTATTGATTTACAAAAAATATTTTTTTGGACCAATTAGGTGACGTTGCATAATTTCCCACGGCACACCAGGCAATACATCACGGCACACTAGTGTGCCGCGGCACAGTGGTTGAAAATCACTGTAATAAAGTACCGCGGTACTAATAAAGTACCGCAGTACTAATGAGTTAAAATGGTACTACCGTATTTTTCGGACTATAAGTCGCAGTTTTTTTCATAGTTTGGCCGGGGGTGCGACTTATACTCAGGAGCGACTTATGTGTGAAATTATTAACACATTACCGTAAAATATCAAATAATATTTAGCTCATTCACGTAAGAGACTAGACGTATAAGATTTCATGGGATTTAGCGATTAGGAGTGACAGATTGTTTGGTAAACGTATAGCATGTTCTATATGTTATAGTTATTTGATTGACTCTTACCATAATATGTTACGTTAACATACCAGGCACGTTCTCAGTTGGTTATTTATGCCTCATATAACGTACACTTATTCAGCCTGTTGTTCACTATTCTTTATTTATTTTAAATTGCCTTTCAAATGTCTATTCTTGGTGTTGGGTTTTATCAAATACATTTCCCTCAAAAATGCGACTTATACTCCAGTGCGACTTATATATGTTTTTTTGCTTCTTTATTATGCAGTTTCAATCAATCAATCAATGTTCCCAGGTGCTGCCCACACCTATCAGTTTATGGTTTGCGTAAAGGCTAACTTGTTATTTTCCTTTGTAATCTCTGCCTACTGAGCCTATGGTGCTGTTAAGTTATTGTGGCTCAATTTTTTATGTTAATGTATTATTATTTAATATATATTTTTGTTTTAGTTGCTTAAGAGATATTCCTGGCTCTGAATTTGCTCATTGCTATTTTTATGTTTTTGTGCATTATTTGTTGCCGTCATCATTAAACGAGCAGGTTACTCATCAGTTACTCAGTACTTGAGTATATATATATAATATTATTTAGCTCATTCATGTAAGAGACTAGACGTATAACATTTCATGGGATTTAGCGATTAGGAGTGACAGATTGTTTGGTAAACGTATAGCATGTTCTATATGTTATAGTTATTTGAATGACTCTTACCATAATATGTTACGTTAACATACCAGGCACGTTCTCAGTTGGTTATTTATGCCTCATATAACGTACACTTATTCAGCCTGTTGTTCACTATTTTTTATTTATTTTAAATTGCCTTTCAAATGTCTATTCTTGGTGTTGGGTTTTATCAAATAAATTTCCCCCAAAAATGCGACTTATACTCCAGTGCGACTTATATATGTTTTTTTTTCCTTCTTTATTATGCATTTTCAGCCGGTGCGACTTATACTCCAGAGCGACTTATACTCCGAAAAATACGGTATACTGCTTTTAAAAAATACCGGTAGTTTTTTTTTTTTTTTCTTCAACATAATGTGCACTGTAGTGACAATAATGTTAATCAACGCACGCATTCACAGCACTTGCAAGCAGAAACAGTGTGAAGATAGAAGAGTAAGAATGGACATAGTTGGGCTTTTTAGAATGTTTCTTATTGTTCACAATCCTTTTGAAAGACATAACAGATGGATTTTTTTTTTTTTTAATGCATTCTAACTTGTAAATAAACGTAAAAAAAAAGTCCGCTCTCAACGGAGCCAATGGAAGCTCCTCTATTTTGCCCATAAAATCCAATAAATGACTATTAAAAAAAGCGCCAACAATACATTTCGTGACACCGTACTCCTGATTTTGTAGAGGAGACTAGGTGGGTGTAACTTCATGTCCAGAGGGCTTGCTTAAAAGAGAACTGCACTTTTTGGGGGGAATTTTGCCTATCGTTCACAATAATTATGAAAGCCATAATGATGGATGGATTCTGAATACCAAATAAATGGAAATAAAAGTCTGCTTACAGCGAAGACAATGGGAGCTCCAATATTTCGCCCATAAAATCCAATAAATAACCATCCAAAAACCAGCAACAATACTCTATTTACATTTTGTGACTTGAGTATTAACCAAGTATTAGTGATACTGTTACTATAAGTGCTAACGCAGACGAACGATTTATAGCGGCGGCGTGATCACTACCGTGTGTGCCTATGTTTACATCGAGTGGTCTGCTGCCTTCTCACTTCCTTGCTCCCTGTAGTTTTATTCTAGATCATAAATCATGCATCTCACCTGGACAGAGGAAGTCTGAGTAGGTATTCCAACAAGTTGGTACACTTTGACAGCAATTTAGGACCCGAAAATGGCGAGAACGACACCAAAAACGCTTATTACCTCCTGCCCCCACCCAGTTTCTTTGTGAGGATTATGAGATATTTTTTCACTTAAATGGGAATATAGGTTTGGCGGGTTAGGTTTGGTTGATATCAGCACTATATCAGTCATCAACAATTGCATCATCAGAGAAATGGACATTGGAACAGTGTAGGACTGACTTGGTAGGATATGTACAGCAAGACATAGAGAGAGAGATCAGAAAGCATAAGAATAAGTATCTACATTTGATTATTTACATTTGATTATTTACAATCCGGGGAGGTGGGATGTGGAAGGGAGGGTGTTAGTTTAGGGTTGAAGTGGCCCGGAGGTGTTCTTTTAGTGCGGTTTTGAAGGAGGATAGAGATGCCCTTTCTTTTACACCTGTTGGGAGTGCATTCCACATTGATGTGGCATAGAAGGAGAATGAGTTAAGACCTTTGTTAGAACGGAATCTGGGTTTAACGTGGTTAGTGGAGCTCCCCCTGGTGTTGTGGTTAAGGGAGTAGTTTGACATGTACTTCGGTATCAGGGAGGTGTAACGGATTTTATAGACAAGGCTCAGTGCAAGTTGTGTTACTCTGTCCTCCACCCTGAGCCAGCCCACTTTGGAGAAGTGGGTAGGAGTGAGGTGTGATCTAGGGTGGAGGTCGAGAAGTAATCTGACTAGCTTCTTCTGGGATGTTTGGAGTCTAGATTTGAAGATTTTGGAGGTGCTAGGGTACCAGGAGGTGCATGCGTAATCAAAAAAGATTGAATGATATGTATATATTGACTGTATTGTTTGTCTTTTTAGTTTCACCCTTTTGAATGTCAATAAACCTGCTGACAACGCTCATCGGTCTCCAGAGTTGTGACGTAAGAAAGGTGTTAAATCAGTGACGTGCGGTGAGGTTCATGACTGGTGAGGCACTGACTTCATCACAGTCAGATTTACAAACATATGAACCCTAAAGAGTATCTTATTCACCATTTGATTGGCAGCAGTTAGCGGGTTATGTTTAAAAGCTCATACCAGCATTCTTCCCTGCTTGGCACTCAGCATCAAGAGTTGGAATTGGGTGTTAAATCACCAAAAATTATTCCCGGGCGCGGCACCGCTGCTGCCCACTGCTCCCCTCAACTCCCAGGGGGTGATCAAGGGATGGGTCAAATGCAGAGGACAAATTTCATTACACCTAGTGTGTGTGTGACAATCATTGGTACTTTAACTTAACTTTAACTTTACACATACAAACTGTAGCACACAAAAAAGCACATTTAATAAAAAAAAAGTTATTATGGTCTTACCTTTACTTATAAATGAAGTCCATGCGCTGCTGTTGTGCTGGATTAATGCACCCCCTGACGGGAGTGTCATATCAACTAAAGCCCTCACTTAAACTTTCCATGTGCAAGATTGAATCTATTTAAAAAAGTGTAACCGAGGGTTTATAAATGTCGCCTATACTGTATGAAACTACAAAATAACAAACACGGAGGCTCCAGTTTACACGAGGACCACTTTATTTACGTTCTTTCAAAAACCTCCGCTCCACTCCAACATGTCATCACTTCCGCTCTTAGCGCCTTCAAAATAAGAGCTCAAGGCATATACTGTATAACAGCGCATAACAGGAACTTAACATCACAAAGAGGAAAGCCCATAAAAATAGGTTACAAAAGTTATTTAATAAGAAGCCAAAAAGTGCAAAAACAATAATGTTCGTGTTGGAGGAGTTGTGAATTAGGTACACCTGCAGACTGCAGGTGTACCTAATTCACAACTCCTCCAATGTTGTGGCCCTGCTGTCATTCACAACTCCTCCAACACGAACATTATTGTTTTTGCACTTTTTGGCTTCTTATGAAATAACTTTTTTAAATAGATTCAATCTTGCACGTGGAAAGTTTAAGTGTGGGCTTTAGTTGATATAACAATTCTACGGCGGGGGCGCAGGAGGCGGGATTACTGCGAGCCTCAGCCAGTGCTTCTTTTGCAGCCGTTTTATGATCGCTCAGCACAAGAAATACTTTACACACATACAGTTGTTGACAAAATACACTGTACATTATATACCTCAGCTAACTAAACTATGGAAATGTATAATATAGTTCATATAGCAATACGGTCTCACTGCACAGCAGGCCAGCAGTTAGCCGAGTCCGCAATCCATGTTGAGGCACAACTGAGTGACGTGCCTCAACTGGCTGCTGATCACCGCACCGTCTCTTCTCAGTATTTGAACGGCAAATGTGAAAATTCAGCGATTTTGAATAAAAATAATCTAAAACTGGTGAAGTTAAATGGAAAATAACTTTATAGTATAATCACTGGATACATATAACAATTTAATACATTTTTTTTCTTTTTACATTTTTTTTCTTTCCATGATGGCAGGTGAGGCCCCGCCTCACCTGCCTCTAGTGACTGCACGTCACTGTGTTAAACAGCCCTTGCATCAGACATGCACCCCTAACGGCACAATGCATGTATCAGTTCTTTTTATGAATTGGCTCAAAAGACAGTGAATAAAGTTGCTCGGTACTCTACTGTAAACTACTGAGGATAATCATTGACATTGCATATCATGACCGGCCAATGACTGCACACACAATAGGTTAGAAATCACTCAATAGCTAAATTCATTTAGAAAGGAAAACAAGTCAAAATAAAGGAAAACAATATATGCAGTATGCGCCGACTAGGGTAATGAAACCGTAAAGGATGATTAGTTAATTTAAGAAAAACGTATTCAAGAAAAAGAGGATAAAAACACTTAAAACAGTAAGAAGAGTAAGCACTCAACAAATAGCCAGTAACCTTTAAATTCCGACTATAGTTTTGTTTTTAAGATACAGTACATATGTTGTACTCTGGTGAAATCTGCATGTTTTTGGAATAGAAAATCACCGAGTTGGAGTAGATTCAGTGATTAAATGAAATATGTCACCTCCAAAATGTTCTTGAAGGAGCTTATCAGAGAAGTATGCTAATATGAATATCACACTGTATCTTTAATCAAAGAAGGGCTAAACAAGTATGCCTTCCGGATATGAACTACCTGGTTACAGAGTCATTCATTTACAAAAGTTAATCATTTTTTTGACAGATGTGATCTCAGTGTCACCAAATGTGTTTTAGGCAAATTACTTCTCGCGCCGCGTTGATAGGAATCTTATTATCTGTAATCTTTTATTTCTTATAATATCCCTCTGATGGGAAATGTTTTTACACAAAATTATCCATTCAATTCAAATGACGATAAATCCCTGGCACATATGCTTCCCATGTTGACTAGAATATCAAAACAATTAGAGAAATTGTTATTTCAATAAATTCTAAGTCTGTTTTGGAATCATTATTCTAACAAAGCCCAAAACCAGTGAAGTTGTCACGTTGTGTAAATCGTGAATAAAAACAGACTATTTGCTAATTATTTTCAACCTTTATTCAATTGAGTAGACTCCAAAGACAAGATATTTAACGTTCAAATTGTTATTTTTTTGCAAATATTAGCTCATTTGGAATTTGATGCCTGCAACATGTTTAGAAAAAGCTGGCACGAGTGGCAAAAAAGACTGAGCATGTTGAGGAATGCTCATCAAACACTTATTTGGAACATCCCACAAGTGAACAGGCTAATTGGGAACAGGTGGGTGCCATGGTTGGGTATAAAAGCGTACGTTTCTCAGTTCGAACATTAAATATCTTGTCTTTGCAGTCTATTTGTCATGTCTGTGTAATCATGTTTTGTTTTAGTCATGTTTTTTGTTTTGTTTAGTTATTGGACTCTTTAGTTTCTGGCTTTTCAATCTCGTGTCTTGTTTCCATGATTACCCATTAGTTTCACCTGTTCCACGTTTGGACTCATTGTGCACTCTTGTTTGTCACCATAGCAACCCATTAGTTTTCACCTGTCACGTCACGCACCTGTTTCACGTTTTGAGTCACGCACCTGTTTTCGTTAATCATGTCTATAGTATTTAAGTTCATTGTTTTCAGTTTGTCGTTCTGGTGACATCCCGCATTTATGCTTCTGCACACTCTCCACACACCCTTAAGACCCTTGCTGCTCTTTTTTTCATGCCGGTTCCATGCCAAGTAAGTTTTTGTTTATTAAGCCACAGTTAGTGTTTTTTGTTGTTCATAGTTTCTGCCTTTGTGCAAGTATTTGTTTTCATAGCCAAGTCGTTTCTCCGCCACTGTGCGCGCTTTTCGTTTGTACTTTTTTTTTTGTAGTTATAGTGTTCAAATAAATCATGTATTCACCTTCACGCCACATCTGGTCCAAATCACTTGCACCTCGGGAGAACAAACCACGCCAAAGTCCAAGTCATGACACTATTCAATTGAATATAAGTTGAAAAGGATTTGCAAATCATTGGGTTCTGTTTTTATTTACGATTTACACAACGTGCCAACTTCACTGGTTTTGGGTTTTGCATATTTGGTGGTACTTTGGGTTTTATTAGTAATCCAAACCCAAAGGTCTGATGAAGACCAATGCGTACGAAAAACCAACTTAACAAATAATGTACATCTATTTAATAAATAAATCACATATAATATTACAAAAAAGATTTTAGAGAAAATACTTAAAGTTGTACATGCAGAAAACAATGTCAAACACATACAAAAGACGAATGAAATAGATGAATGAAATCCTTCCTTATTTTACCTTTACTGAAGACTCTTTTATTTGTCGACTCTCCTGTTTTTTACCTTCTTGATCAAAATCCCGGCATTCGCTATTTTCCCTAAACCCATTGTGGCCTATTTTGCAGAAAATAACGATGATAATAATTATATTCTCCATAAAAAAAAGTAGAGAGAATGAGTCACCAACACGTGGAATTTTTTCGGCATATTCAAAATAATATGTGTTCAAACAGATGAGTTTGTTTTACGCAATGTTTGGCCGTACGATAACCGAGACGGTATACGAAAAACAAATTGTAGAAAAATGAGATACCATTATATTGAACATAAGTCAAGTCTGTCTTTTTTATCTTATTATTCTTCATATGCCCTGTGATGAGGTGGTGACTTGTCCAGGGTGTACCCCGCCTTCCGCCCGATTGTAGCTGAGATAGGCTCCAGCGCCCCCCGCGACCCCAAAGGGAATAAGCGGTAGAAAATGGATGGATGGATGGATATTCTTCATATTAGTAGCGCCACTTGTTACATTCTGGTCTATGTCTGGACCCCGGGTTGCAGAGACGGCAGGCAACTGCATGAAATAAACCATTTTTAGTAGGAAAAATTGCAGGCAACAACAACAAAAACTAAGCTGTGTATCTGAGAAGTGCACAAAGAGAAAACATATGTGAAGCACAATGCAAACTAGTGTTGTCCCGATACCAATATAATGTTTTTCGATACTTTTCTAATAAAGATGACCACAAAAAATGGCATTATTAGCTTTATTTTAACAACAAATCTTACGGTACATTAAACATATGTTTCTTTTTGCAATGTTGTCCTTCAATAAAATAGTGAACATACAAGACAGCTTTTCAAACAAAGGCTCCTAATTAGTCTGCTGACGTATGCAGTAACCTATTGTGTCATTTTCCATGTTATTATTGTGTCAACATTATAAAGGACAAACTGTAAACATTGATTATTAATCTCCTTGTTCATTTACTGTTAATATCGGGGGTTTTTCTACACTTCTGTTAAAATGTAATAATCACTTATTCTTCTGTTGTTTGGATACTTTACATTAGTTTTGGATGATACCACAAATTTGGGTATCAATCCGATACAAAGACGTTACAGGATCATACATACATTGGTCATATTCAAAGTCCTCATGTGTCCAGGGACATCTTTCCTGAGTTGATAAACATAATTTAATTTTGTTTTAAACGAAAAAAGATTGTGTGATACTAAACAATATCGATGTAATCATAGTAGTATGGACACGCTCCTGTACTTGGTATGTTTAGCTATTCCTCGTCCTGCAGGGATGATACTTGTAAGAAACTTACTTTATTTGTCGCCATGGAGGCAAGGATTAGTGATTTAGAAGTAGCTACAACACTGCAGACTGCGGATGGACTTTAGCTGCTAGCTAGCTAGCCATGTCTTAAAGCACCTTTTCCTGAAGGTGTTTCAGTGTTGTAACTTCACCTGTATCGTTAGTTTTTAAGCCAAAATGCGTCCGTTCTCCCTTTTCTGTCTACACACTGTGTCTGCTTGTAAGTACCATGTGATTGTGCGCTGCCGAACATGCTCCTCAGCTCGCAAAACAAGCAATGTCATGATGTGACGACGACGGGGGGGAGGGGTGGTGGCGGACTGGTACTTTTTAGAGGCTTTATAGTACCAAATATGATGAATTAGTATCGCGGTACTATACTAGTACCGGTATACCGTACAGCCCTAATGTGTACAGCTCCACTAATGGACATTGGAGTGTTACTTTCAAAGGCAATATTAAAGTATTGCTAGAAACATAATTTTATATGGGACTTTATTGTATTATATGTATAGTACATGTTCCAAAAAGAAAAAAGCATAAAACACAGTATATTTAAATAAACTAAATGTAAAAAAGGGAATAAATATTCAAAATAATCTAGCTTGGTTACGCCATCATGAGCGCAACACAAGGTTGTAAAAGTTTCAACTACAATTCTAAATAAGATGTCAAAAGCAAACTGAAATCAAATACACAATACCTATTTATGATGATTTATCAAAATATGAAAGAAATATACCTGAACAGAACGCTCATGATGGTTACACCAAAAAGTAACGCTATGAATCGCGTTTTTCCACGTTTTTGGGGCATTTTTATGCTATTTCCAGGCATCTCTTTTTTATAATCGTTGATTTTAAATGGTCAATCTAATGCATATTATATATGCATGCCCTAGTAAACAAACAAAAAAAGTCATATTTATTTTGATTGTTACATTTCGAAGTACATTTGTGCAGTTGGGTTTCGAATGTACCCATTACGTTAAACCCAGATTCCGATCAACAACAAAGGTCTTAACTCATTCTCTTTCTATGCCACATCAATGTGGAATGCGCTCCCAACAGGTATAAAAGAAAGGACATCTCTATCCTCCTTCAAAACCGCAATAAAAGTACACCTCCAGGCAACTTCAACCCTAAACTAACACCCTCCCCGGATTGTTAATAATCAAATGTAAACAATCAAATGTAGATACTTTTCTTATGCCTTCTGATCTCTCTCTCTCTGTCCACTACTTGCTGTACATATCCTACCAAGTCAGACCTACACTGTTTCAATATCCATTTCTCTGTTCTCTTGTTAGGCCTATTTTAGGGGGGCTCAAGCCCCCCTAAAATATTCTTAAGCCCCCCTAAATAATTTGGTGGGTTTTTTTTGTTTTTTTTTACAAATAAATGCCGACATATTCATTATAAAGTGGCCCAAATATGAGTTTAAATAAATAATCATATAACCTGTTATTATTCACTCAGTTTCCCCTCACTTCGTAGCGTAAGGTAGGGAGCCCCTTTTGTGCGTTGGTATCCAATCCATTCCACTTGTTCATATAGAAAATGCCCACATCACTCAAATTCCAACCCGCATTTTCTCTGCGACCTTTCTTGCGGTCCTGCAGGTGTACGAAGCACATTATCTTCCTTTACAATGAGTGAAGCTGCACAAAACCTTGTGTGTGTGCAATTGTAAATCATTTATTTTTTAAGTTTTGTGTTTCTTGTAGAATCTATATAAAGTAATATACATAAGCCTATTGTTAAAATAATGAAAAAACCATCATTAAATAGATTTGTTTTATTGTATTGTTACATTAATAGCTGTTTTATTATTATAGGATGGCTTGTTAAACATTTAATAGGATTTTCAGAGGGAGAAAAAACCAAGACATTTAATATAAAATGTAAAATGAATAAATACATAAAAAGAAAAAGAAAATATATGGTTAAAAGCCATCGTCCCGGGGAGCATTTCATTTTGTCCCGTGCATTTAAAAAAAATAATAATAATAACAATGAATAATTTCTAAGTCTTTGTTAGTCGTTTGTGAAGTTTTGTGCTCGTGCGTAACATTCGCTCGCATCCTGTGCATCTCCTGGAGGCAAAGCCCCCCCTGTCCTTAAAAGCTAGTGACGCCCCTGCTGTTCTCAATTGTTGATGACTGATGAAAACAACCAAACCTAACCCCCCGAATTGTAAATAATGTAAATAATTAAATGTATACACCCTGATGATTATCTTGTGTGATGACTGTATTACATACTTGCCAACCTTGAGACCTCCGATTTCGGGAGGTGGGGGGTGGGGGCGTGTTCGGGGGTGGGCGGGGCGTGTTTGGGGGCGTGGTTAAGAGGGGAGGAGTATATTGACAGCTAGAATTCACCAAGTCAAGTATTTCATACATATTATATATATATATATATATATATATATATATATATATATATATATATGTAGATATCTACATCCTGAAAATATGCAAACAAAACTGTGTTTAGATAATTGATACTTCAAACTTGCATAAATAAATGTTAAGGAATATAACATAACTTGGCTTCTGAGAATTTCAAAATGTAATGAATAAAATGCTAAAGTTGTTGATAAACAAGCAATTATTTTAATAATTAAATATGGTCATTTTAAATGAATTATTATGATAATTTAAAATCTATTATTTGAAATATGTTTATTTTAGTGTATAATTATATGGCTGGATGTAATAAGGAGTCACGAAAAAATACAAATAAAAATACAATTAATTTTGATGTTTTTAGCAAAATATAGTAAAAATGCATTTAGTTTTTTTTGTTTTTTTATTAATAAATATATTTATGTTTAGGTAAAATAAGCATAATAATACAATTTATCTCTAGTCTGGATGATTTAGTTCTTGTCCCCCTGTTGTCCTCCCGTCACGAAAAAAGGCTGTCCTCACTCAGGTCCGCATGGAGCTGGAGGGGGCGTGGCTTCCAGCTCCGGCTGAAAATCGGGAGATTTTCGGGAGAATATTTGTCCCGGGAGTTTTTCGGGTGAGGCGCTGAATTTCTGGAGTCTCCCGGAAAATTCGGGAGGGTTGGCAAGTATGCTGTATTATGATGATAGTATATATGATAGTATATATCTGACTTAAACAAGTTGAAAAACTTATTCGGGTGTTACCATTTAGTGGTCAATTGTACGGAATATGTACTTCACTGTGCAACCTACTAATAAAAGTCTCAATCAATCAATCAAAACCAGAGCTGTACACTAATGCAAATAAAGCAAAATGATCAAGCCCTATACTGGCATAAAAAGCATCCCGATTGGCAACCAGGTACAGGTGAGGGCAGGCCCGGCCCTAACCAATCTGGCGCCCTAGGCAAGATTTTAGGTGGCGCCCCCCCACATCGGCAGTGAAGTGTATATACTCACAAGAACCCGAATAGCTTTGTCTTTGACCTTTTTTTTTTACTTACAACTATACCTAATATATAAAGGGGTGGAAAAGTGACTATTACCTGCAGGGCAAACTTTAGCTAACCAGAAGGCAATAATGTAAACAAAAAACACCTGCTTAAAAGATCTAATACAAATGTCCCTGAGGAATGTAAGGTGGGAGTACTGTAATTACCTAACGTTACATTATTATTTTCCATAACAATTTAGCCCCCTCCACAATATTAACCCGACGTTAAAACAGAACTAGCTATTTATTGATTAGCAATTGCCGAATCATGTAACATTAGCTTAATGCTAAAAAGCCAGGTTACTATCACATTCTGTAACAGACAAATAATTTCATGTAGGCTAACGTTACCTACCTGCTACCTCTGTCTTTTTCTCGTTTCTCCTCCTCTTCTTTTCTCTTTTTTCTTCCCTGGGCACCTGACAGTTTTGGCCGTTTTGACATCTTGTGTTGATTTTTTGATGTGGTGACTGTTACGATCCGCTGCACGGATCATAGTTTGTTTATGTTTCTCGTCACATATGTTATCAGCACCTTGAGTTTCGTTTATTTCTGTTGCCATGACGGCAGATTGTTTACACCTGCCTCTGGTTAGTGTCCGGGACGCGCACCTGTTGCCCGGGCGCTAATCAGAGGGCTATTTAGTCTTTGCCCTGGCCTCACTCGGTCTGGCTTCGTAGTTTGTTCCCATACAACTGTTTACGACTACTTTGATTCTGCTAGCTTTTCACGCTATGCTATTTGTGCCTGCTAGCTCCCACGCTAGTCCTTTTGTTTTGCCTTTTGTGCTACGTGCATGTCTTTTTGTTTGTTCATCGAATGATTTATATTTTAAATAAATCATTTTCCTACCTGCAAGCTGTGTCCGAAGCCGTCTGCATCCTTGGGAGAACCACACCCGCATCACTATGCGACCCAGTCGTTTCAGTGACGTCCAAAAAGAGTCATGATACGGGAAGGGAGGGGGCGCACTGTGCGGGGGGAGGAGGGGGGGCGTAATGTTGTAACAAATAATATTTCTATTAAATAGGCTTTACTTTGCATTTTAATTAACGTGAGATTATTTTTTTGTATTTAGAAATAATAATAACAACTTATTTTTATTTATTTTTTTCTCCAACATTTGTGGCACTGGCATGGCGCCCCCTGATGGACGGCGCCCTTAGCATTTGCCTATACGGCCTATGCCACGGGCCGGCCCTGGGTGAGGGAGCCTGCGCTCAGACCACAGGAGTGGTGGTAAATGGAATGAAACAGGAAGTGGAATGAAAAATAAGAGCGCGTGACAGAAAATACAAAATATAGGAGACTAAGTATAACTGTCATGCGAGATCATGATAGTCCTTCATACAGAACTGTACAAATAAATATGATTTGTTTCATTCTGCTATTTCCAAAACAATGTCGCTTTCATCTTTGACTTCCCTCTGAAAATGTACCATTAGGTTAAAAATAGATGCGGCTAAAATAGATGAGTGAAACAAGCGCAGTCAGGAGCAGTTATCAAGTTGTCAGCGGATAAGAAAGTACAGTACATTCAAATTGACATGTGCACACAAACACGTGTTTATAACTGTTTCGTGTGCAGGCTCACCATTCATTTGGCCAATTAGTCCGACGTTTCAAATTGCACGGCCTGTCCAAAAGCCTCTTACAGTGAATCCGGTGAATCCAGCATCCTCGTGCTCTCTGGAGAGATATTCAGCATGCGGCTCCAACCCCACTGATAAGACAGTTTAGCTCTCAATGAGCCCTGTTTTGCCTCAACACATTTCTTCCCACATACCTTCTGGGGCTGTGGGTTTTATTGATCGCTTCCCTCTTCCTCCCTGGTGTGTCGGTGTCTACACCAGGCCACTCCGCTGAAGACGTGCGGATGGTTATTACCCCCGTTGGCTTGTCTGTCTGCCATCTTTGCATAGTGCCAGCCTCCGTAGATGGCATTCTGCTCTCTCCCACCTGTCGGCTTGTTAGGAGGCCACCGAAAATAGGAGGACACACTTTTATTTTTGCACACGCCTGAATGATTTAGCCTGCACTGCAAAAACTGAAATCTAAGCATACTTGCCAACCCTCCCGAATTTTCCGGGAGACTCTCGAAATTCATCGCCTCTCTTGAAAACCTCCCGGGACACATATTCTCCCGAAAATCTCCCGATTTTCAGACGGAGCTGGAGGCCACGCCCCCTCCAGCTCCATGCAACCGAGTGAGGACAGCCTTTTTTCAGGACGGGAGGACAACAGAATGACAAGAACTAAATCATCCAGACTACAGATAAATTGTATTATTATGTTTATCTTACCTAAAATTAAATATATCCATCCATCCATCCATTTTCTACCGCTTATTCCCTTTGGGGTCGCGGGGGGCGCTGGAGCCTATCTCAGCTACAATCGGGCGGAAGGCGGGGTACACCCTGGACAAGTCGCCACCTCATCGCAGATGAAATTAAATATATTTATTAATAAAAAAATAAAAAAAAACGAAATAAATTTTTACTATATTTTGCTAAAAACATCAAAATTAATTGTATTTTATTTGTATTTTTTCTGACTCCTTATTACATCCAGCCATAGAATTATACATTAAAATAAACATATTTGAAATAATTAATTTTAAATTATCATAATAATTCATTTAAAATGACCAAATTTAATTATTAAAATAATTGCTTGTTTATCAACAACTTTAGCATTTAATTCATTACATTTTGAAGCTCTCAGAAGCCAAGTTATGTTATATTCCTTAATATTTATTTATGCAAGTTTGAAGTATCAATTATCTAAACACAGTTTTGTTTGCATATTTTCAGGATATATATATATATATATATATATATATATATATATATATATATATATATATATATATATATATATGTATGAAATACTTGACTTGGTGAATTCTAGCTGCCAATATACTCCTCCCCTCTTAACCACGCCCCCAACCACGCCCCGCCCCACCCCTGACCACGCCCCCCGCCCTCCACCTCCCGAAATCGGAGGTCTCAAGGTTGGCAAGTAAAGTTAAAAAGTTAAAGTTAAAGTACCAATGATTGTCACACACACACACTAGGTGTGGCGAGATTATTCTCTGCATTTGACCCATCACCCTTGATCACCCCCTGGGAGGTGAGGGGAGCAGTGGGCAGCAGCGGTGGCCGCGCCCGGGAATCATTTTTGGTGATTTAACCCCCAATTCCAACCCTTGATGCTGAGTGCCAAGCAGGGAGGTAATGGGTCCCATTTTTAGAGTCTTTGGTATGACTCGGCCGGGATTTGAACTCACAACCTACCGATCTCAGGGCGGACACTCTAACCACTAGGCCACTGAGTAGGTCTCAAGGTTGGCAAGTATGAATCTAAGTAAGAAGAAATATCTCAAATAAGGGTGATATTTGCTTATTTTCTGTCTGATAAGATCATTCTTCTCACTAAGCAGATTTTATGTTAGAGTGTTTTACGTGTTTTTTAAAGGGGAATATTATCACAATTTCAGAAGGGTTAAAACCATTAAAAATCAGTTCCCAGTGGCTTATTTTATTTTTCGAAGTTTTTTTCCAAATTTTACCCATCACGCAATATCCCTAAAAAAAAGCTTCAAAGTGCCTGATTTTAACCATCGTTATATACACCCGTCCATTTTCCTGTGACGTCACATAGTGAAGCTGATACAAACAAACATGGCGGATAGAACAGCAAGCTATAGCGACATTAGCTCGGATTCAGACTCGGATTTCAGCGGCTTAAGCGAAATTGAAGAAGAAACTGAAGCTATTGAGCCATATCGGTTTGAACCGTATGCAACTGAAACCGACGAAAACGACACGACAGCCAGCGACACGGGAGAAAGCGAGGACGAATTAGGCGATCGCCTTCTAACCAACGATTGGTATGTGTTTGTTTTTAAGTGTTGTAATGTTTTTAAGCTAAATTATTGGTAAACACAGTTTATGTATAACAATTTAAGTAAAACCGCGAGCAATGAATAAAGTTTTCATCAATTAATAAATTCTGTATATATACCCTCATCCGCTCTCTTTTCCTGAAAGCTGATCCGTCCAGTTTTGGAGTTGATGTCAGCAGGCCAGGGAAGCTAGGGTCGATATTCTTCTCTTGATCATCTTCGGTGGCATAAGGGCAGTGACGTGCGGTCACTAGAGGCAGGTGAGGCCCCGCCTCACCTGCCATCATGGAAAGAAAAAAAATGTAAAAAGAAAAAAAATGTATTAAATTGTTATATGTATCCTGTGATTATACTATAAAGTTATTTTCCGTTCAACTTCACCAGTTTTAGATTATTTTTATTCAAAATCGCTGAATTTTCACATTTGCCGTTCAAATACTGAGAAGAGACAGTGCAGTGATCAGCAGCCAGTTGAGGCACGTCACTCAGTTGTGCCTCACCATGGATTGTGGACTCGACTAACTGCTGGCCTGCTGTGCAGTGAGACCGTATTGCTATATCCATCCATCCATTTTCTACCGCTTATTCCCTTTGGGGTCGCGGGGGGCGCTGGAGCCTATCTCAGCTACAATCGGGCGGAAGGCGGAGTAAACCCTGGACAAGTCGCCACCTCATCGCAGGGCCAACACAGATAGACAGACAACATTCACACTCACATCCACACACTAGGGCCAATTTTTTAGTGTTGCCAATCAACTTATCCCCAGGTGCATGTCTTTGGAGGTGGAGGTATTGCTATATGAACTATATTATACATTTCCATTTTTTAGTTAGCTGAGGTATATAATGTACAGTGTATTTTGTCAACAACTGTATGTGTGTAACGTATTTCGGCAGATTCAATGGGGGTCTGGCGGCAGATTTCTTTGACTTTATCGTTGGAAATGCATCTGCTTTGAGTGTCGCAGGATATCCACACATTCTTGCCATCTCTGTCGTAGCACAGCTTTCGTCGGTAAAGTGTGCGGAACAAACGTCCAATTTCTTGCCACTTTCGCATCTTTGGGCCACTGGTGCAACTTGAATCCGTCCCTGTTCGTGTTGTTACACCCTCCGACAACACACCGACGAGGCATGATGTCTCCAAGGTACGGAAAACAGTCGAAAAAACGGAAAATAACAGAGCTGATTTGATTCGGTGTTTGTAACGTGTTTGAGAAAATGGCGGATTGCTTCCAGACGACGTCATCGCTCCGAGAGCGAATAATAGAAAGGCGTTTAATTCGTCAAAATTCACCCATTTAGAGTTCGGAAATCGGTTAAAAAAATATATGGTCTTTTTTCTGCAACATCAAGGTATATATTGACGCTTACATAGGTCTGGTGATAATGTTCCCCTTTAAGGGTTTTGGTCCTAAATTGTCTCAGTAAGATATTACAGCTTGTTGTTGAGATTTGATGACCTATATTGAGTAAAACATGCTTGAAACTAGAATATCAACTGTTGCAAAGCCGTGTCATCAACACTCACAAGTATAAAACTACTTTTTTAAAGTAATAATTTCTTATTTCAAGCATGAAAAAAAAAAATCATGACTTTGACACAATTGTGTCTCATAATTAAAACGGATGACGGCCAAATGGACTTTGCTGTTTTATTTTCAGTGAAACAATAGAACATAAGTACTCATATAGTAGTACAGTTGGCACAGTACAGTAAACTGACAGTTAAAGGGGAACATTATCACCAGACCTATGTAAGCGTCAATACATACCTTGATGTTGCAGAAAAAAGACCATATATTTTTTTAACCGATTTCCGAACTCTAAATGGGTGAATTTTGGCGAATTAAACGCCTTTCTATTATTCGTTCTCGGAGCGATGACGTCATAACGTGACGTCACATCGGGAAGCAATCCGCCATTTTCTCAAACACCGAGTCAAATCAGCTCTGTTATTTTCCGTTTTTTCGACTGTTTTCCGTACCTTGGAGACATCATGCCTCGTCGGTGTGTTGTCAGAGGGTGTAACAACACGAACAGGGACGGATTCAAGTTGCACCAGTGGCCCAAAGATGCGAAAGTGGCAAGAAATTGGACGTTTGTTCCGCACACTTTACCGACGAAAGCTATGCTTCGACAGAGATGGCAAGAATGTGTGGATATCCTGCAACACTCAAAGCAGATGCATTTCCAACGATAAAGTCAAAGAAATCTGCCGCCAGACCCCAAGGAAAAGAGAGCGGATGAGGGTATGTCTACAGAATATATTAATTGATGAAAACTGGGCTGTGCATGTTGTTGCCAAATGTATTTCATATGCTGTAAACCTAGTTCATAGTTGTTAGTTTCCTTTAATGCCAAACAAACACATACCAATCGTTGGTTGGAAGGCGATCGCCAAATTCGTCCTCGCTTTCTCCCGTGTCGCTGGCTGTCGTGTCGTTTTCGTCGGTTTCGCTTGCATACGGTTCAAACCGATATGGCTCAATAGCTTCAGTTTCTTCTTCCATTTCATTTTCGCTACCTGCCTCCACACTACAACCATCCGTTTCAATACATGCGTAATCTGTTGAATCGCTTAAGCCGCTGAAATCCGAGTTTGAATCCGAGCTAATGTCGCTATAGCTTGCTGTTCTTTCCGCCATGTTTGTTTGTATCGGCATCACTATGTGACGTCACAGGAAAATGGACGGGTGTATATAACGATGGTTAAAATCAGGCACTTTGAAGCTTTTTTTAGGGATATTGCGTGATGGGTAAAATTTTGAAAAAAACTTTGAAAAATAAAATAAGCCACTGGGAACTGATTTTTAATGGTTTTAACCCTTCTGAAATTGTGATAATGTTCCCCTTTAATATTTAAACATTTAACATTTCTAACAATTTTGAACAGAAATAGTTCATGCACATTCAGATAAATTCTTCAAAATTACAATTAAAAAATTTTGGGCCGGGGGCTGTATATATGTGCACTAATTGACTAAAAGAGCACGCACTTGGCGCGATTATGTCATGTTATCGATGGAAAAATGCATTTTTAGACCATATGATTTGCCTGAGCGGCTAGGAGACCCCGAGAGTAACAAGCGGTTGCCTTGTTGCCTTTCCATTAAGAACAATAAATTAGTTTTTAGTATAAGTTTGCTGGTTTCAAGAAATGTAATGCCGAGCGCATATCATTATGTCAAGATAATGGCACTAGCATTTACTTTATTTAAGAATATTTTTCAACATATTGAGCAAAAAGGTCTCCTTTTATTTTTTTCTACCAAAAAAAATGCACTTGTTATTAGTGAGAATATACTTATTTTAAGGTATTTTTGGGTTAATTGAAGTTAGCTAATTTTACTTGTTTTGCAATGTTTTGACAAGCCAAATGTTCTTGTTCTATTGGCAGATAATTTTGCTTAGTTCAAGTAAAATACCCCTAATTTTTGTATTTTTTTTCTTCTTGTTTTTGAACACTGACTTTTTGCAGTGCACACATAGTTCTTCTTTTACAAGTTTTATTATTTTTATTTTCCAAAGTTCCTTAGATGAGCCATCTGCCTCAGGGGTTATTGACCGTGCTTTTCGGGGCGCTTTTGTGTCAGCGTCCTGGTGGCCATGGTCTGATGACCTCCTGGTGCAGATGGCTCCTGTGATAGTGTTTACTCACATGTCTCCTCTGTACTCAGCCATGTAATCATTGGTCCATATAGTTGCAAATGTGTGTATGTTGTGAGTTTTTGCGTTATATATCTGTGTTCGTGCGTACGTATGTAATTATGGGGGAAATGGGTTTTAACTTTGTAAAGCACTTTGCGTTGCATTTATTTTATGTATGAAAAGTGCTTTATAAATAAAGCTTGATTTGATTTGATTTGATTTGATATATACTTATTTTAAGGTATTTTTGGGTTAATTGAAGTTAGCTAATTGTACTTGTTTTGGAATGTTTTGACAAGCCAAATGTTCTTGTTCTATTGGCAGATAATGTTGCTTAGTTCAAATAAAATACCCCTCATTTTTGTTTTTTTATTTCTTGTTTTTGAACACTGACTTTTTGCAGTGTGGGACAGGTTTACCCGCTGCCAAGATTTACAGCCGGGTGTGCGTATGTCTATGTTATCTGAGAGTGTCGGCAGTGAGATTGACTCGTCTCGAACATGTCTTAAAACAAGACATGCTTTGTTGTTTATCTCCCCGTGTTTGGATTTGAGAAAGCCCATTAAGATTTCCCCCGTGGACGAGCAACCTCGAGGGAAGCCGAGAAAGACGTCAAAACACAAGTCTCTGAGGAGACAGATGCTGGCAGGTTCGAAGATCCGTCGTCATCAATTTGTTGTTTAATTATGGATAACATGACACGGTCAAAGTGGTTTTGCATTGGAAACTTGTCTTTTTTTTTTAACTGCAAGGTAGTTTAAGCCTTTTTTTTTATATAGAACAATGACAGGTCTGAATGTCATCCAATACAATAGTTTTTTTGTAAAAACAAAGGACATTTTTATAGGGGAACTGCACTTTTTGGGGGAATTTTGCCCATCATTCACAATCACTATGACACATGACGACGGATGTTTTTTTGGTGGCACTTTAGTATGGGGAACACATATTCACCATTAATTAGAAGCGTATTAACATGCAAATTAGTAACATATTGGCTCTTAATTTTTTTTTTTTAAGTACTTATTAATGCCTTATTCTTCATGGCCCTAACCCTAAACCTAACCCTTATCCTCTAACACTAAGTCTAATCCTAACCCTAACCCTCTAACCCAGTGGTTCTTAACCTTGTTGGAGGTACCGTTTCATATGCGCATTCACTGAACCCATCTTTAGTGAAAAAAAAAATGTTTTTTTTTTTCAAATTCAAGACAAAGTTATATGTTTTTGGTAACACTTTAGTATGGGGAACATATTCTAAGTAACAAAGACTTAATTTAGAGTTTTTTGGACACTAGGGGAACATATTCTAAGTAACAAAGACTTCATCTAGAGTTATTTGGTTAGGGTTAGGGTTAGAGGGTTAGGGCCAGGGTTAGAGGGTTAGGGTTATAATAAGGCCATGCAGAATAAGGCATTAATAAGTACATAATAATGACTAGTTAAGAGCCAATATGTTACTAATTTGCATGTTAGTAAGCAACTAATTAATGGTAAATATGTTCCCCATACTAAAGTGTTACCATGTTTTATTACTGGTGCACAAAATGAACCGTGCATGAACATCAACTTGTTCAAAGAACAAAACCAACACAGAGCATAACCTCACTACAAATTACACACCTGCAAATCAGTGTGACTTCTGCTGTTGCCGTATCCGTAATACGCCGATAGGGAGAAGTTTTTATTTACACGATGAGTCGGGTGTGTCTTGACCTCCGCCGAACCCCTGAGCCCGACTCACCGAACCCCTAGGGTTCGATCGAACCCAGGTTAAGAACCACTGCTCTAACCCTAACCCTAGCACCAACTCCAACCCTAACCCTAACCCTAACTAAATAACTCTAAATTAAGTCGTTGTTACTTACAGTATGTTCCCCATTCTAAAGTGTTACCGTTTTTTGGTTTTTTTACAAAGTCCGCTTACAATAGAGCTGCTCTGTTCTATATACAGTCGTGGTTAAAAGTTTACATACACCTGTAAAGAACATAATGTCATGGCTGTCTTGAGTTTCCAATCATTTCTACAACTCTTATTTTTTTGTGATAGAGTGATTGAAGCACATACTTGTTGGTCACAAAAAATATTCATGAAGTTTGGTTCTTTTATGAATTTATTATGGGTCTACTGAAAATGTGACCAAATCTGCTGGGTCAAAAGTATACATACAGCAACATTCATTATCAATGTTGGTGATGCAGAAAAGTTATAATCAAATCAAATTTGCTTCATGGCATGGCCTCTTAACTTCATGTGAGTGATTATGATAGACGACACCTGTTGACTTCTCTGAGCCCATTTAAATAGGGCTCATGTGATGCAGTCATTAGACTCGGTTACAAACGCGACAATGGGAAAGTCAAAGGAACTCAGCACAGATCTGAAAAAACAAATAATTTACTTGTACAAGTCAGGAAAGTCACTTGGAGCCATTTCAAAGCAGCTTAAGGTCCCAAGAGCAACCGTGCAGACAATTCTGCTTACCCCTGGTAAGGGCTGGGAGATGCGCGTTGACCTGGACAAGCAGCTAGTCTTCCCAACTGAGGTAATACAGACAATGCTAAGACCAGACATTGTGATGTGGTCCTCGGCTTCTAAGAAAGTCCTCATCATTGAACTAACCGTGCCATGGGAGGAGGGAATACCAGTAGCACATGAGTTCAGATGGCAGAGGACTGCAAGGGGGGAGGCTGGTCTGCGTCCATTCACCCCGTGGAGATCGGATGCAGGGGCTTCGTAGGAGGTTCTGCGACCTGACTCCTGCGTCCGGCGGGAATGACCGGTTCCAGCCTGATGAGGGCCATCAAGGAGTTGGCAGAGAAGGCAGAGAAAGCAAGTTTCTGGATGTGGCTAAGGAGGAGGGACAACATTTGGGGCTCAACACCCCATTGAGGTCAGTTGCAGGGAGTGGCTAAGCGGGGAGATGTCCCCGCTTAGCCACTGCCCCCCCCCACAACCGCGAGGTGTCCTGGCTTGGGGGCGAAACATCAGTGAACGGTGGCACCAGCTGACGACCCTGCAGCTGACCTTGAAGTGCACTGGAGGAGGTGCGACAGGCAGAGATGCCAAGCAATTAGCTCTGTACTTATCAATCAATAGCCTGTTGCCAACTTGGCGACTTATTCGCAAAATGTTGTTACTTCCCAACTCCTCTTAGTGCAGTGGTTCTTAACCTGGGTTCGATCGAACCCTCATCACTTTTGCTTACCCCTGGTAAGGGCTAGGAGATGCGCGTTGACCTGGACAAGCAGCTAGTCTTCCCAACTGAGGTAATACAGACAACGCTAAGACCAGACGTGGTCCTCAGCTGCTAAGAAAGTTCTCATCATTGAACTAACCGTGCCATGGGAGGAGGGAATACCAGCAGCACATGAGTTCAGATGGCAGAGGACTGCAAGGGGGGAGGCTGGTCTGCGTCCATTCACCCCGTGGAGATCGGATGCAGGGGCTTCGTAGGAGGTTCTGCGACCTGACTCCTGCGTCCGGCGGGAATGACCGGTTCCAGCCTGATGAGGGCCATCAAGGAGTTGGCAGAGAAGGCAGAGAAAGCAAGTTTCTGGATGTGGCTAAGGAGGAGGGACAACATTTGGGGCTCAACACCCCATTGAGGTCAGTTGCAGGGAGTGGCTAAGCGGGGAGATGTCCCCGCTTAGCCACTGCCCCCCCCCCCAACCGCGAGGTGTCCTGGCTTGGGGGCGAAACATCAGTGAACGGTGGCACCAGCTGACGACCCTGCAGCTGACCTTGAAGTGCACTGGAGGAGGTGCGACAGGCAGAGATGCCAAGCAATTAGCTCTGTACTTATCAATCAATAGCCTGTTGCCAACTTGGCGACTTTTTCGCAAAATGTTGTTACTTCCCAACTCCTCTTAGTGCAGTGGTTCTTAACCTGGGTTCGATCGAACCCTCATCACTTTTGCTTACCCCTGGTAAGGGCTAGGAGATGCGCGTTGACCTGGACAAGCAGCTAGTCTTCCCAACTGAGGTAATACAGACAACGCTAAGACCAGACGTGGTCCTCAGCTGCTAAGAAAGTTCTCATCATTGAACTAACCGTGCCATGGGAGGAGGGAATACCAGCAGCACATGAGTTCAGATGGCAGAGGACTGCAAGGGGGGAGGCTGGTCTGCGTCCATTCACCCTGTGGAGATCGGATGCAGGGGCTTAGTAGGAGGTTCTGCGACCTGACTCCTGCGTCCGGCGGGAATGACCGGTTCCAGCCTGATGAGGGCCATCAAGGAGTTGGCAGAGAAGGCAGAGAAAGCAAGTTTCTGGATGTGGCTAAGGAGGAGGGACAACATTTGGGGCTCAACACCCCATTGAGGTCAGTTGCAGGGAGTGGCTAAGCGGGGAGATGTCCCCGCTTAGCCACTGCCCCCCCACAACCGCGAGGTGTCCTGGCTTGGGGGCGAAACATCAGTGAACGGTGGCACCAGCTGACGACCCTGCAGCTGACCTTGAAGTGCACTGGAGGAGGTGCGACAGGCAGAGATGCCAAGCAATTAGCTCTGTACTTATCAAACAATAGCCTGTTGCCAACTTGGCGACTTTTTCGCAAAATGTTGTTACTTCCCAACTCCTCTTAGTGCAGTGGTTCTTAACCTGGGTTCGATCGAACCCTCATCACTTCTGCTTACCCCTGGTAAGGGCTAGGAGATGCGCGTTGACCTGGACAAGCAGCTAGTCTTCCCAACTGAGGTAATACAGACAACGCTAAGACCAGACGTGGTCCTCAGCTGCTAAGAAAGTTCTCATCATTGAACTAACCGTGCCATGGGAGGAGGGAATACCAGCAGCACATGAGTTCAGATGGCAGAGGACTGCAAGGGGGGAGGCTGGTCTGCGTCCATTCACCCTGTGGAGATCGGATGCAGGGGCTTAGTAGGAGGTTCTGCGACCTGACTCCTGCGTCCGGCGGGAATGACCGGTTCCAGCCTGATGAGGGCCATCAAGGAGTTGGCAGAGAAGGCAGAGAAGGCAAGTTTCTGGATGTGGCTAAGGAGGAAAGACAAAATTTGGGGCTCAACACCCCATTGAGGTCAGTTGCAGGGAGTGGCGTGGGGAGACGTCCCCGCTTAGCCACTGCCCCCCAACCACGAAGTGTCCTGGCTTGGGGGCGAAACATCAGTGGCAACAGCTGACGACCCTGCAGCTGACCTTGAAGTGCACTGGAGAAGGTGCGACAGGCAGGGATGCCAAGCAGTTAGGTCTGTACTTATCAATCAATAGCCTATTGCCAACTTGGCGACTTTTTCGCAAAATGTTGTTACTTTCCAACTCCTCTTAGTGCAGTGGTTCTTAACCTGGGTTCGATCGAACCCTAGGGGTTCGGTGAGTCGGGCTAAGGGGTTCGGCGGAGGTCAAAACACACCCGACTCAACGTGTAAATAAAGACGTCTCCCTATCGGCGTATTACGGATAGGGCAACAGCTGACTGATTTGCAGGTGTGTAATTTGTTGTGAGTTTATGCACTGTGTTGGTTTTGTTCTTTGAACAAGGTGATGTTCATGTGCGGTTCATTTTGTGCACCAGTAAAAAAAACATGGTAACACTTTAGTATGGGGAACATATTCACCATTAATTAGTTGCTTATTAACATGCAAAATAGTAACATATTGGCTCTTAACTAGTCATTATTAAGTACTTATTAATGCCTTATTCGCAGGCCCGGCCCTAATCAATCTGGCGCCCTAGGCAAGATTTTAGGTGGCGCCCCCCCACATCGGCAGTGAAGTGTATATACTCACAAGAACCCGAATAGCTTTGTCTTTGACCTTTTTTTTTACTTACAACTATACCTAATATATAAAGGGGTGGAAAAGTGAGTATTACCTGCAGGGCAAACATTAGCTAACCAGAAGGCAATAATGTAAACAAAAAACACCTGCTTAAAAGATCTAATACAAATGTCCCTGAGGAATGTAAGGTGGGAGTACTGTAATTACCTAACGTTACATTATTATTTTCCATAACAATTTAGCCCCCTCCACAATATTAACCCGACGTTAAAACAGAACTAGCTAGCAATTGATTAGCAATTGCCGAATCATGTAACATTAGCTTAATGCTAAAAAGCCAGGTTACTATCACATTCTGTAACAGACAAATAATTTCATGTAGGCTAACGTTACCTACCTGCTACCTCTGTCTTTTCTCGTTTCTCCTCCTCTTCTTTTGTCTTTTTTCTTCCCTGGGCACCTGACAGTTTTGGCCGTTTTGACATCTTGTGTTGATTTTTTGATGTGGTGACGTCCAAAAAGAGTCATGATACGGGAAGGGAGGGGGCGCACCGTGCGGGGGGAGGAGGGGGGGCGTAATGTTGTAACAAATAATATTTCTATTAAATAGGCTTTACTTTGCATTTTAATTAACGTGAGATTATTTTTTTGTATTTAGAAATAATAGTAACAACTTTTTTTTTTTTTTTTTTTTCTCCAACATTTGTGGCACTGGCGTGGCGCCCCCTGATGGACGGCGCCCTTAGCATTTGCCTATACGGCCTATGCCACGGGCCGGCCCTGCTTATTCGGCATGGCTTTATTATAACCCTAACCCTCTAACCCTGGCCCTAACCCTAACCAAATAACTCTAAATTAAGTCTTTGTTACTTAGAATATGTTCCCCATACTAAAGTGTTACCAAAAACATAAAACTTTGTCATGAATTTGAAAAAAAAACATTTTCTTTTTCACTAAAGAAGGGTTCGGTGAATGCGCATATGAAACTGGTGGGGTTCGGTACCTCCAACAAGGTTAAGAACCACTGTCTTAGTGTTTTGTTTTGTTTTTCCTTAAAAGCGGCTAGCGATAAATCTATCGACTTTTCCCGGATGTTTTGGAGACATGTATAAAATGTCCTCGACGTGTCTCCCTCAACTGTCCCTAATTGGCAACCTGAGCACACCCGTTCGTGGTTGCCAATCAGGCTTCTTTATGCGCCAGCCTGCCTGGAGGATTGTCAAATGTTGTGAACTGACAATTGCTACTGTTTGTGTTGCATGTAAACTGCTCAGTTCATGGTTACCTTTGCATGTGCTTGAAATGGCACCTCCCTGCTGCACTTCATTGTGCTAGTCGGGAGTATTAAAAGACTCTTACCTGCACATCACCACCTGTCTCCTGCATCCTGAGGTCACAATTACTGCCGTGATGCGTGTTCGTGACATGGAATAATTCATATACATTCATCCTTTTTATATCCTTAGCCAAGACACGATGAATCAAACTCACTGCTTTATCATCCCTACCCTCATTTTAAAGTTATGCAAATTAGCATAAGCCTTAAACCGTAAAAAAACACCCTTTACTGGCCATAAACACTTCAATGCATTTATGGTGCTGCCACCAGAAGACCTGTCTTATGCTTGGGAGACATAATAAAGTTATACTTCCTCAGTATATTCTAGATGTAATGTATTTGTAAGAAGATTGTTGAATATCGCATCAAGGGTGTCAATTTCAATCGCTCAGGGGGCCCAAGATTCAAAGCACAAACCAAACCACCCACCCACTACCACACCAAGTTTATCCACATGCCTGCATTGTATAACACACTCGGGCGATTTGAAAAAATTGCCATTAAAAAAAATCAGCATTTTTAAAAATTAGATTTTCTTTCGTTCCTGCTTGAAGGGCGCTATTTTCCGACAGTATGAGAGTCCCTAAATGCATCGTGACTGGTGAGTGCAAACAAAGGAGGAGCTGACATGGCAGACAGCTTTTTGCACTGCAAAAAGTCAGTTTTCAAAAACAAGAAAAAAAAATACAAAAATTAAGGGTATTTTATTTGAACTAAGCAAAATTATCTGCCAATAGAACAAGAAAATGTGGCTCGTCAAGACTTTCCTAAACAAGTAAAATTAGCTAACCTAAATGAACCCAAAAATACCTTAAAATAAGTTTATTCTCACTAATAACAAGTGCACTTTTCTTGGTAGAAAAAAAAAATTCAATCAATCAATCTTTATTTATATAGCCCTAAATCACAAGTGTCTCAAAGGGCTGCACAAGCCACAACGACATCCTCGGTACAAAGCCCACATACGGGCAAGGAAAAACTCACCCCAGTGGGACGTCGATGTGAATGACTATGAGAAACCTTGGAGAGGACCGCATATGTGGGTAACCCCCCCCCCCCTCTAGGGGAGACCGAAAGCAATGGATGTCGAGTGGGTCTGACATAATATTGTGAGAGTCCAGTCCATAGTGGATCCAACATAATAGTAAGAGTCCAGTCCATAGTGGGGCCAGCAGGACACCATCCCGAGCGGAGACGGGTCAGCAGCGTAGAGATGTTCCCAGCCGATGCACAGGCGAGCGGTCCACCCCGGGTCCCGACTCTGGACAGCCAGCACTTCATCCATGGCCACCGGACCTGTTCCCCCCCCCCTCTCAAGGAAAAGGGGAGCAGAGGAGAAAAGAAAAGAAACGGCAGATCAACTGGTCTAACAGGGGGGCTATTTAAAGGCTAGAGTATACAAATGAGTTTTAAGATGGGACTTAAATGCTTCTACTGAGGTAGCATCTCTAATTGTTACCGGGAGGGCATTCCATAGTACTGGAGCCCGAATAGAAAACGCTCTATAGCCCGCAGACTTTTTTTGGGCTCTGGGAATCACTAATAAGCCGGAGTTCTTTGAACGCAGATTTCTTGCCGGGACATATGGTACAATGCAATCGACAAGATAGGACGGAGCTAGACCGTGTAGTATTTTATACGTAAGTAAATTGAGACCTTTTTGCTCAATATGTCGAAAAATATTCTTAAATTAAGTAAATGCTAGTGTCATTATCTTGACATAATGATATGCGCCTGGCATTAAATTTTTTTAAACCAGCAAATTTATACTAAAAACTAATTTATGGTTCTTAATGGAAAGACAACAAAGCAACCGC
The DNA here is from genome assembly GCF_033978685.3 of Nerophis lumbriciformis. NCBI lineage: Eukaryota > Metazoa > Chordata > Actinopteri > Syngnathiformes > Syngnathidae > Nerophis > Nerophis lumbriciformis. The sequence continues at coordinate 7,479,193 of NC_084582.2, read as the reverse complement.
TTGTTACTCTCGGGGTCTACTAGCCACTCAGGCAAATCATATTGTCTAAAAAAGCATTTTTCCATCGATAACATGACATCATCGCGCCAAGTGCGTGCTCTTTCAGTCAGTTAGTGCATATATATAAAGAGCCCAGTGTCATGTCTGTGTAATCATGTTTTGTCTTAGTCATGTTTTGTTTAGTTATTGGACTTTTTAGTTTCTGGCTTTTCACTCCCCTTGTCTTGTTTCCATGATTACCCATTAGTTTCACCTGTTCCACGTTTGGACTCATTGTGCACTCTTTTTTGTCACCATAGCAAACCATTAGTTTTCACCTGTCACGTCACGCACCTGTTTCACGTTTTGAGTCACGCACCTGTTTTCGTTAATCATGTCTGTAGTATTTAAGTTCATTGTTTTTCAGTTTATCTTTCTGGTGACATCCCCGCATTTATGCTTCTGCACACTCTCCACACCCTTATGATCCTTGCTGCTCTTTTTTCATGCCGGTTCCATGCCAAGTAAGTTTTTGTTTATTAAGCCACAGTTAGTGTTTTTTGTTGTTCATAGTTTCTGCCTTTGTGCAAGTATTTGTTTTCATAGCCAAGTCGTTTCTTCGCCACTGTGCGCGCTTTTCGTTTGTACTTTTTTTTGTAGTTATAGTGTTTAAATAAATCATGTATTCCCCTTCACGCCACATATGGTCCAAATCTTTTGCACCTCGGGAGAACAAACCACGCCATAGTCCAAGTCGTGACACCCAGCCCCCAGCCAACATTTTTTGAATTGTAATTTTGAGGAGTTTATCTGAATGTGCATGAACTATTTCTGTTCAAAATTGTTTGAAATGTTAAATGTTTAAATATTAACTGTCAGTTTACTGTACTGTGCCAACTGTACTACTATATGAGTACGTATGTTCTATTGTTTCATTGAAAATATGAGACACAATTGTGTCAAAGTCATGATTTTTTTTTTTCATGCATGAAATAAGAAATTATTACTTTAAAAAAGTAGTTTTATACTTGTGAGTGTTGATGACACAGCTTTGCAACAGTTGATATTCTAGTTTCAAGCATGTTTTACTCAATATAGGTCATCAAATCTCAGCAACAAGCTGTAATATCTTACTGAGATCATTTAGGACTAAACACTTAAAACAAGTAAAACACTCTATAATGAAATCTGCTTAGTGAGAAGAATGATCTTATCAGACAGAAAATAAGCAAATATCACCCTTATTTGAGATATTTCATCTTACTCAGATTTCAGTTTTTGCAGTGTGCTTGTTTTGATGAAGTGATTGTTGATCAAACACCTCGTTATTTTTTTAACATCCGAGCAAAAGCGACAAAATTAATCATGCCCATAAGTACAACAGAGTTTTGTAACTTCAGTCTTTTTTTTCCCCCAAGTTGGCGGCTGCTGGTGGCAGGAGCTCTGGAGTCGGCTCTCTTGATTGCTTTGTTGGGTCTGCTCCTGTCTCTGGCCATGCTACCCCCCACCCCAGCAGATGATGGCGTGGAACACCGCAGAGGCCACCACAGTGCATATGGGTGTTGAAATGACGTTTTAGTTTGGGTGCTTGTCTATGCATGGTGCAATCAGCTCTGCTCTTTTAATGTATTTAAAGGGGAACATTATCACCAGACCTATGTAAGCGTCAATATATACCTTGATGTTGCAGAAAAAAGACCATATATTTTTTTAACCGATTTCCGAACTCTAAATGGGTGAATTTTGGCGAATTAAACGCCCTTCTATTATTCGCTCTCGGAGCGATGACGTCACACAAGCATTTTCTCAAACACATTACAAACACCGAGTCAAATCAGCTCTGTTATTTTCCGTTTTTTCGACTGTTTTCCGTACCTTGGAGACATCATGCCTCGTCGGTGTGTTGTCGGAGGGTGTAACAACACGAACAGGGACGGATTCAAGTTGCACCAGTGGCCCAAAGATGCGAAAGTGGCAAGAAATTGGACGTTTGTTCCGCACACTTTACCGACGAAAGCTATGCTACGACAGAGATGGCAAGAATGTGTGGATATCCTGCGACACTCAAAGCAGATGCATTTCCAACTGGACTGGACGGATCAGCTTTCAGGAAAAGAGAGCGGATGAGGGTATGTCTACAGAATATATTAATTGATGAAAACTGGGCTGTCTGCACTCTCAAAGTGCATGTTGTTGCCAAATGTATTTCATATGCTGTAAACCTAGTTCATAGTTGTTAGTTTCCTTTAATGCCAAACAAACACATACCAATCGTTGGTTAGAAGGCGATCGCCGAATTCGTCCTCGCTGGCTGTCGTGTCGTTTTCGTCGGTTTTGCTTGCATATGGTTCAAACCGATATGGCTCAATAGCTTCAGTTTCTTCTTCAATTTCGTTTTCGCTACCTGCCTCCACACTACAACCATCCGTTTCAATACATGCGTAATCTGTTGAATCGCTTAAGCCGCTGAAATCCGAGTCTGAATCCGAGCTAATGTCGCTATAGCTTGCTGTTCTATCCGCCATGTTTGTTTGTATTGGCATCACTGTGTGACGTCACAGGAAAATGGACGGGTGTATATAACGATGGTTACTTTGAAGCTTTTTTTAGAGATATTGCGTGATGGGTAAAATTTTGAAAAAAACTTCGAAAAATAAAATAAGCCACTGGGAACTGATTTTTAATGGTTTTAACCTTTCTGAAATTGTGATAATGTTCCCCTTTAATGTCTTTTGTGATCTTTGATATTTCCTTCTTACATTCATGTTTATGTGTGCTATGGCTATGAGGATTTTTTAGTTTTAGTTTTTTTGTCCTCGGCCTCAGTCTGGACTCCCTCTCCAGAGGACCAGGCTTAGACTGAATATATTTGTCTGCTCTTGAATGGGATTGTGCTGAAAATCTTAATTTTCCCCTCGGGGATTAATACACTATTTTTGATTCTGATTCTGATTTTCAGCAGAATCCGAAAGCTTTGGAAAGCCTGACCATGCGTCTGTCAAGACTTGGTCCTGGGGTTTAGTTTTTCTCGAAGGCAACGGAAAGTTGGCTCGGGGAGACGGGAATTAAGATACATTTTTATTTAAACTACAAAAACAGGAGGTAAACAAAAGGCGCGCACAATGGCGGAGAACAAACTATGAAACCAAACACTTGCACAAAGGCAAAAACTATGAACAACAAAAAACACTAACTGTGGCTTAATAAACAAAAACTTACTTGGCATGGAACCGGCATGAAAAAAGAGCAGCAAGAATCATAAGGGTGTGGAGAGTGTGCAGAAGCATAAATATGGGGATGTCACCAGAAAGACAAACTGAAAAACAATGAACTTAAATACTACAGACATGATTAACGAAAACAGGTGCGTGACTCAAAACGTGAAACAGGTGCGTGACGTGACAGGTGAAACTAATGGGTAACTCATGGAAACAAGACAAGGGAGTGAAAAGCCAGAAACTAAAGAGTCCAATAACTAAACAAAACATGACTAAGACAAAACATGATTACACAGACATGACAGCGTCTGAGGAGCGGCGTTTCCCATCATGCCTTGTTGTTGCCACAACTGTCACTTTTGACAGTGTTATCATGCATATCTAATGAATCATTTTGTTTTGACAAGTTTTAAAATTTCAAGGGGTGCCATTTTTAGTTAAATTATTGCTACTTTGGTGTTAATCTGACACCCTTACGAGGGTGTGGTATGGTTAGTGCAGTGCATCCTATTTATATTACTGTGGCCTCTGTTTGATCTTTTTTTCAAACAATCTGTGTACATGCGAGATGAAAGGGGTACTTACACCAAAGTTAATTTGAATTCTGCTGAAAATCACCATTCGAACTCGATGCAAGTAGACTTTCTAATGGTAATGAGGGCCGCACAGGCGAAGGATTTGATGTTTGTGATGTACATGCTCTGCGATGAGGTGGCGACTTGTCCAGGGTGTACACCGCCTTCCGCCCGATTGTAGCTGATATAGGCTCCAGCGCCCCCCGCGACCCCAAAAGGGAATAAGCGGTAGAAAATGGATGGATGGATGGATGTACATGCTTACAAGTTGTATTGAAAGTCACGTTCTTGAGGAGACTTCGTGTTTACTGAGTAAAATAAATGTTTCATCAATGCGTTTGTAAACACGTGACATGTCATCGCACGGAATGTTGTAAACTGAGGCCCATCACATTTATCGTATTTTTCAGACTATAAGGCGCACTTAAAATCCTTTAATTTTCTCAAAAATTGACGGTGCGCCTAAAGTACGGCATGATTCTGGTTGTGCTTAACGACCTCCAAGCAATTTTATTTGGCAAATGGCGTAATGATAGGTGTGACCAGTAGATGGCAGTCATACGTGTGAACCCCCGGAAAGCACCGTGACCTGATGACATTCCGGGCAAGGTGCTTAAAGGGGAACATTATCACAATTTCAGAAGGGTTAAAACCATTAAAAATCAGTTCCCAGTGGCTTATTTTATTTTTCGAAGTTTTTTTCAAAATTTTACCCATCACGCAATATCCCTAAAAAAAGCTTCAAAGTGCCTGATTTTAACCATCGTTATATACACCCGTCCAATTTCCTGTGACGTCACATAGTGAAGCCAACACAAACAAACATGGCGGAAAGAACAGCAAGCTATAGCGACATTAGCTCGGATTCAGACTCGGATTTCAGCGGCTTAAGCGATTCAACAGATTACGCATGTATTGAAACGGATGGTTGTAGTGTGGAGGCAGGTAGCGAAAACGAAATTGAAGAAGAAACTGAAACTATTGAGCCACATCGGTTTGAACCGTATGCAAGCGAAACCGATGAAAGCGACACGACAGCCAGCGACACGGGAGGAAGCGAGGACGAATTCGGCGATCGCCTTCTAACCAACGATTGGTATGTGTTTGTTTGGCATTAAAGGAAACTAACAACTATGAACTAGGTTTACAGCATATGAAATACATTTGGCAACAACATGCACTTTGAGAGTGCAGACAGCCCAATTTTCATCAATTAATATATTCTGTAGACATACCCTCATGTCAGCAGGCCAGGGAAGCTAGGGTCGATATTCTTCTCTTGATCATCTTCGGTGGCATAAGGGACGGTGTGAGCCAAGACATCCAGGGGGTTTAGCTCGCTCGTCTGCGGGAACAAACTGCCGCCATTGCTTGCCGTGCTACCGAGGTCCTTTGTCCCTGAATTGCTCACACACTCCGGCAGATTCAATGGGGGTCTGGCGGAAGATTTCTTTGACTTTATCGTTGGAAATGCATCTGCTTTGAGTGTCGCAGGATATCCACACATTCTTGCCATCTCTGTCGTAGCATAGCTTTCGTCGGTACACACCCTCGTGTTTTGAACAAATTCCGTCCAATTTCTTGCCACTTTCGCATATTTTGGCCACTGGTGCAACTTGAATCCGTCCCTGTTCGTGTTGTTACACCCTCCGACAACACACCGACGAAAGTGAGAAAATGGCGGTTTGCTTCCCGATGTGACGTCACGTTGTAGAAAGGCGTTTAACTCGCCAAAATTCACCCATTTAGAGTTCGGAAATTGGTTAAAAAAATATATGGTCTTTTTTCTGCAACATCAAGGTATATATTGACGCTTACATAGGTCTGGTGATAATGTTCCCCTTTAAAATCCTTTCATTTTCTCAAAAATTGACGGTGCGCCTGAAGTACGGCATAATTCTGGTTGTGCTTAACGACCTCGAAGCAATTTTATTTGGCAAATGGCGTAATGATAGGTGTGACCAGTAGATGGCAGTCATACATGTGAACCCCCGGAAAGCACCGTGACCTGATGACATTCCGGGCAAGGTGCTTAAAGGGGAACATTATCACAATTTCAGAAGGGTTAAAACCATTAAAAATGAGTTCCCAGTGGCTTATTTTATTTTTCGAAGTTTTTTTTCAAAATTTTACCCATCACGCAATATCCCTAAAAAAAGCTTCAAAGTGCCTGATTTTAACCATCGTTATATACACCCGTCCATTTTCCTGTGACGTCACATAGTGAAGCCAACACAAACAAACATGGCGGAAAGAACAGCAAGCTATAGCGACATTAGCTCGGATTCAGACTCGAATTTCAGAGACTTAAGCGATTCAACAGATTACGCATGTATTGAAACGGATGGTTGTAGTGTGGAGGCAGGTAGCGAAAACGAAATTGAAGAAGAAACTGAAACTATTGAGCCACATCGGTTTGAACCGTATGCAAGCGAAACCGATGAAAGCGACACGACAGCCAGCGACACGGGAGAAAGCGAGGACGAATTCGGCGATCGCCTTCTAACCAACGATTGGTATGTGTTTGTTTGGCATTAAAGGAAACTAACAACTATGAACTAAGTTTACAGCATATGAAATACATTTGGCAACAACATGCACTTTGAGAGTGCAGACAGCCCAATTTTCATCAATTAATATATTCTGTAGACATACCCTCATGTCAGCAGGCCAGGGAAGCTAGGGTCGATATTCTTCTCTTGATCATCTTCGGTGGCATAAGGGACGGTGTGAGCCAAGACATCCAGGGGGTTTAGCTCGCTCGTCTGCGGGAACAAACTGCCGCCATTGCTTGCCGTGCTACCGAGGTCCTTTGTCCCTGAATTGCTCACACACTCCGGCAGATTCAATGGGGGTCTGGCGGAAGATTTCTTTGACTTTATCGTTGGAAATGCATCTGTTTTGAGTGTCGCAGGATATCCACACATTCTTGCCATCTCTGTCGTAGCATAGCTTTCGTCGGTACACACCCTCGTGTTTTGAACAAATTCCGTCCAATTTCTTGCCACTTTCGCATATTTGGGCCACTGGTGCAACTTGAATCCGTCCCTGTTCGTGTTGTTACACCCTCCGACAACACACCGACGAAAGTGAGAAAATGGCGGTTTGCTTCCCGATGTGACGTCACGTTGTAGAAAGGCGTTTAACTCGCCAAAATTCACCCATTTAGAGTTCGGAAATTGGTTAAAAAAATATATGGTCTTTTTTCTGCAACATCGAGGTATATATTGACGCTTACATAGGTCTGGTGATAATGTTCCCCTTTAAAATCCTTTCATTTTCTCAATAATTGACGGTGCGCCTGAAGTACGGCATAATTCTGGTTGTGCTTAACGACCTCGAAGCAATTTTATTTGGCAAATGGCGTAATGATAGGTGTGACCAGTAGATGGCAGTCATACATGTGAACCCCCGGAAAGCACCGGGACCTGATGACATTCCGGGCAAGGTGCTTAAAGGGGAACATTATCACAATTTCAGAAGGGTTAAAACCATTAAAAATCAGTTCCCAGTGGCTTATTTTATTTTTCGAAGTTTTTTTCAAAATTTTACCCATCACGCAATATCCCTAAAAAAAGCTTCAAAGTGCCTGATTTTAACCATCGTTATATACACCCGTCCAATTTCCTGTGACGTCACATAGTGAAGCCAACACAAACAAACATGGCGGAAAGAACAGCAAGCTATAGCGACATTAGCTCGGATTCAGACTCGGATTTCAGAGACTTAAGCGATTCAACAGATTACGCATGTATTGAAACGGATGGTTGTAGTGTGGAGGCAGGTAGCGAAAACGAAATTGAAGAAGAAACTGAAACTATTGAGCCACATCGGTTTGAACCGTATGCAAGCGAAACCGATGAAAGCAACACGACAGCCAGCGACACGGGAGAAAGCGAGGACGAATTCGGCGATCGCCTTCAAACCAACGATTGGTATGTGTTTGTTTGGCATTAAAGGAAACTAACAACTATGAACTAGGTTTACAGCATATGAAATACATTTGGCAACAACATGCTCTTTGAGAGTGCAGACAGCCCAATTTTCATCAATTAATATATTCTGTAGACATACCCTCATGTCAGCAGGCCAGGGAAGCTAGGGTCGATATTCTTCTCTTGATCATCTTCGGTGGCATAAGGGACGGTGTGAGCCAAGACATCCAGGGGGTTTAGCTCGCTCGTCTGCGGGAACAAACTGCCGCCATTGCTTGCCGTGCTATCGAGGTCCTTTGTCCCTGAATATCTCACACACTCCGGCAGATTCAATGGAGGTCTGGCGGCAGATTTCTTTGACTTTATCGTTGGAAATGCATCTGCTTTGAGTGTCGCAGGATATCCACACATTCTTGCCATCTCTGTCGTAGCATAGCTTTCGTCGGTAAAGTGTGCGGAACAAACGACTGACCATTTCGTCGGCTTTCCCCACACCCTCGTATTTTGAACACATTTCGTCCAATTTCTTGCCACTTTCGCATCTTTGGGCCACTGGTGCAACTTGAATCCGTCCCTGTTCGTGTTGTTACACCCTCCGACAACACACCGACGAAAGTGAGAAAATGGCGGATTGCTTCCCGATGTGACGTCACGTTGTAGAAAGGCGTTTAATTCGCCAAAATTCACCCATTTAGAGTTCGGAAATCGGTTAAAAAAATATATGGTCTTTTTTCTGCAACATCAAGGTATATATTGACGCTTACATAGGTCTGGTGATAATGTTCCCCTTTAAAATCCTTTCATTTTCTCAATAATTGACGGTGCGCCTGAAGTACGGCATAATTCTGGTTGTGCTTAACGACCTCGAAGCAATTTTATTTGGCAAATGGTGTAATGATAGGTGTGACCAGTAGATGGCAGTCATACATGTGAACCCCCGGAAAGCACCGGGACCTGATGACATTCCGGGCAAGGTGCTTAAGGGATGTGCAGACCAGCTGGCTGGGGTTCTCACAGACATCTTCAACATCTCACTGACCCAGGCTGTGGTACCATCATGTTTTAAGACGGCCACAATCATCCCAGTGTCTAAAAAACCCACAATCTCCTCCCTTAATGATTACCGCCCCGTTGCACTCACCCCCATCATAATGAAGTGCTTCGAGAGGCTGGTAAAGGAATATATTGTCTCCAGACTTCCCCCCACAGTCGACCCATACCAGTTTGCTTATCGCCCTAACCGCTCCACAGAGGACGCCATCTCCTCTGCACTCCACCTGAGCTTAGAACATCTAGCGGATGTTGTTCCTGGACTTCAGCTCGGCATTCAACACCATCATCCCGCAGCACTTGGTGAGCAAACTGGCCCCCCTTGGATACAGTACCCCCCTATGCAACTGGCTGCTTGACTTCCTCACAGACAGACCCCAATCTGTGAGAGTGGGCAACAACACGTCCAGTGCCATCTCCCTGAGCACCGGCTCCCCCCAGGGCTGCGTCCTGAGTCCCCTGCTGTTCACGTTGATGACCCATGACTGCTGCGCCAGGTCCACTACCAACCACATTGTGAAGTATGCGGACGACACGACAGTAGTGGGCCTCATCCGTGACAACAATGACATGGACTACAGGGAGGAGGTGAAACATCTGGTTGACTAGTGCAGAACCAACAACCTGGTCCTGAATGTCAACAAGACCAAAGAGATCATCGTTGACTTCAGGAAGCACCAGTCCAGCCATGCTCCAGTCTACATCAACGGCACAGCGGTGGAGATAGTAAGCAGCACCAAGTTCCTGGAGGTGCAGATAACTGACAATATAACCTGTTCCCTACACACCGGAGCTCTTGTAAAAAGAGCTCAGCAGCGCATGCACTTTTTGCGTCGGATGAAAAGAGCACAGCTCCCTTCCCCCCGTTCTCACCACATTCTACAGAGGCACTATAGAGAGCCTGCTGACCAACATGATCTCTGTCTGGACTAGAGCCTGCAATGCCTCAGACTGGAAGTCTCTCCAGAGAGTGTTGAGGACGGCGGAAAAGATCATCAGGACTCCTCTTCCTCCTATCCAGGAGATCGCAAAAAGCCGCTGCCTGACCAGGGCTCAGAAAATCTGCAAAGACTTCTCCCACCCCCACCAAGGACTGTTTTCACTGCTGGACTCTAGAAAGAGGTTCCGCAGCCTCCGAAGCAGAACCTCCAGGTTCTATAACAGCTTCTTCCCTCAGGCCGTAAGACTCTTGAACACATCATAATTAAATTATCCCCTCAACTCCCCCCAAAACGGATTAACTCGCTGGAATAAAAAAGACAATATAACATACATCCATAAACGTGGACGCATGTGGAAAAAGTGCAATATATTTATCTGTACAGTAATCTATTATATATTTATTTTATATATTATTTATATATATTTATTTATTTATATATGCACCTTATTGCTTTTTTATCCTGCACTACCATGAGCTTACGTAACGAAATGTCGTTCTTATCTGTGCTGTAAAGTTCAAATTTGAATGACAATAAAAAAGGAAGTCTAAGTCTAAGTCTAAGTCTACATAAGAGATATGCGGAAACTGCAATATGATGGCAGTAAACAACACCAAAACTTTAAATGTTGCATTGAGAATATAGAACATACATTTCCATGATCAGAAATCATCACATTACACACGGTGCTCAAAAATCGGTCAAAATGTTTTTAGTACGACTTCGGTAAGCTGTGAAGCCACACCGCTTGATGGATTGTCGGCGCATTAAACACACAAGTATTACTATGGTGTGTGTATAAAGACCGCAAAATGGCACCTATTAGCAGACATATTATCTGGCGTTTTGTTTCGCAATATTATGCAAAGGCAACTGTTCTTACCTTCTGGTACCTGCTGATGTGTATTTGGGATCTGCATAAGTCCTGAAAATGTGCGCGCGTCCGCAATTGTAGTCCGTGTCGACGCCATAGTCATAAGCTTCTTCTTTTGATGTGGCATTCATCTTCCGCTGTTGCCATTTCTAATATAAAGTAGCCAGAAGTTCTTACTTATATCTGTCAGTAGACTAGCTATCAAAGCGCTAAAAACTGTAGTGAGTTTACATAATTCACCCACGGAACTTTAGTTATTAGAGGGTTCTGGTCGGACGTTTTTTTTCACGGGACACATTTCCGGCGTTGATGTTGCATTATTGAGCCACGGATGAAGAGATGCTGCTCTGTTATTGATTTAAGTAAAGTCTGAATGTCATTAAAACAGTTAGCTCCATATTTTGACACTTATTCCACTCTCGTCCTTGCACGCTACACCGCCACAACAAAGATGACGGGGAGAAGACGCTGTCGAAGGTGAGCCACGTAAATAAGACCGCCCACAAAACGGCGCATCCTGAAGCGACGCTCAGAAAGCTACTTGAAAATGGGCTGTAAAACATAATCTATGCAACACAAAAAATCATAATATGACCCATTTAATGCGCCTTATAATCCGGTGCGCCTTTTGTGTGGGCACCCTATGGTGGGAAAAATCCGGTATACACTTTTGCGATTCAACATGTTTGAAAAGAAGCAGGAAGAAGCAGATTTTATCTTAATCCTACCCCTTCAATTTACACCAACAACCACACAAATAGGATGAGACGTGTATTTGGATACTTAAGTTTTACTGTCAAATCAACTCTGTATTAACCTCTAAAGGCCTTAGTGGCCACATGCGTGGACAGCACCTTTTAGCTCTTATTTCCAAAATTGTGTACACTACTGAATTGGGGTCTTATGGCCGCTTATGTGGACACTTATACTGCCATCTGGTGGTGTCAGAAGAGTATAACATACAATGGAATTTGGAAAAATAAGTGTAAAAAATTAAAATTTGCATGTCACTAAACATGAAGTACGCGTTAGTTACTTATGGACTAAGTACATCATATAAAAAGATGATTTTTAGTTTTTAATGTAATTAGGGTCCAATAAGCCCAAGTAGCAAAGAGAAATAAAAAAAAAATCTTGTAAACATATAAATATATCGTAAATAAAGCAAAACGGCACATGCCTTTTATGCAGCGTCATCAGTGGGTGTGGTCATTACTGGAGTGGAAATGTCAAACATCACATGATGACAATTGAGCTAGATCAGACCTGGGCAAATTAAGGCCCGGGGGCCACATGCGGCCCGTTAAGGTTTTCAATCTGGCCCGCCAGACATTCCCAAATAAATTTTTTTTAGATCTTTAAGATGGAAAGTGTAGCTGCCATTATGATGTGCAGTGATGTTTTCTAATGACCGTAAGTCTTCAACTGTACAAATTATTTCAATGGTTGGAATCTGCGCTTTTGGATGATATACCAGTTACTATGGTAAATCTTATTAGTTACTATGGTCATCTAATTAGTTACTATGGTCATCTACGTCACAGCAGCTCAGACGAGGCACCAAGCAGTGTGGGTGGGAAGCGTTTCCACAGACGCGGAAGGAGATTTTCACAACAAAGTCCTAAAGCTTAGTGATATATCAGATATATCAGATTGTAGGTGGGTTTATTTTGTACCCTTTGCGTTCATATTTCACTGCTTGTTGCATTTTTGTTGCGTTTCACTTGATTGTAAAATATGTCGATCGAAAGGGGGTTTGACATTCATATTTTGTCAATATTCAGTGTTTTATCGTTCATAGAAAAAAGTAAAATTCCATTACGTTTTTTAAGGCGATCTGTCATAACGTTTTTAGCATTCAATCAAACATTATTGTGAGGTTTTGTATTAGTGTTCCTAAAAATAGATATACCGGGCCCCAGACACATTTTCTTCTCTAAATGTGGCCCCCGAGTCAAAATAATTGCTCAGGCCTGAGTTAGATGGACTTGACTGAATCCTTTTCGACACGGCTACTTTTCTGGCGATACTTAGGCTGCTGTTTATTTCCAGCGCCTTGTTAGCCGAATAACGGCGCATCTGCCTTTTGAAATTGCAGCTTGTGCACAATTAGTCACCTGAACTGCAGACTAACAGAGCGCTGGCAGGCAGAGGTCGTATAAATAACACATGAAGAGATCATTGCTGCTGTTTGTGCATAATAAAGACAATCGCAGCAGGGCATGGTGATAAACAGAACTTGGGTAAATTGTTTGACTTAGAAGTGCACGAAAAGAGAATATTGTTTTATTAAAGTCAAGGTAAGAGGGATGGACTTGAATTTAATCACTATACTTTAGTTATGCCTGCATCGTTTGTTTTATCAATACCATATTTTAGAAGCCAACAGCCTGAATTTAGCATTATATTTTTTTCATGGCGTAATACCCTTATACTATAACTATTATTTTATAGGCTTAATCATTTCAATTCCAAACACAGGTAGACAAAACTTTCTCATTCTATTCTGGAATTCTCAACACCAACGTGACAACGCAAGCAGGTCGTCACACTAATTGAATTTTGCTTGATTAATACAAGACTCTTGAATGTAAAATTAACCAGCAAACTCCATTGTATCGGTAGTCCATGGTAATGGTAGTATCAGTTATCAATTTCTACTCGAATTGTGCACTTTGTATTTGTTTTCAGTCCCTTAAAATCTCAAATTATTTGTTTTGCACATTCTCAGTGTTTTATATTGTTTTGTCTGTATTGTTCTGTTTTGTATTGGTCAACGTATTATATTAGTTATAATATTATTTATATTATTTAACAATTTCATTTACTCATTTTAATTATTTTTGGGTTTTTTAAATTATTATTAATAAAAAAATAAATAGTAATTACATTATTAAAATTAAGCATTTTTGTCCAATCTAAATTACTTTATTTATTTGATTTATTTAAATCATTATTAACCACCATGTTAACTTAAAGTACAAAAACATTTTTAAAAAGGGATTTTGCGTAATTTCATTGATCTATTTATTTTTTCAGAATAGTTTAAATAATCACACTAATTATTACCATTATCTAAATTGCTAAACTTGTGTTTTGAAAAAGTTATTTTGTGTAATTTTTCTTGTTTTTATTCACTAAAATTATTTAGATTATTATTAACAATTATCTGATTTAAATTACCAAAAAAAAATTGGTAAAAGTATTGCCATTAGACAAAATGTGTATATTTTCTTTTTTTTTAAAGTACACCTTTAAAAGTGAACTGCACTTGTATTTAGAATTTTGCCTATCATTCACAATCCCCATGCACACAATGTGTAAATTGTAAATAAACACTAGCAATAGGTGGCTAACCATGGAGTTAACGAGGATTCGATATATTCGGCCTATAAAGCGCTCTAAAAACATCCAAAGATCTCCATCAAACGTTTTGTATATACGCTGTAAGTATATATGTAATGTAGGAACATTCATAATAACGTGTAATATTTACATGTTTGGGTCATTTTAAGCATTACAGCGGCGCATTGATTTCATAATCATCACAACATTCACTATTTCCTCCAACAAAATACAATTATTACTAACCATGGCAGACTTCATGAGAACCTAAACCTTTGAGACACATAATGATCTAGAACCTTGTAATTTTTTAAAGCCTGAATATAAGGAAGATGACCTACAACTTATAGTAATTAGCAAATTCAAATACTTAGCATCAAGTGGGACTGTTGCTAAATGCTGAACAAGAAACTACGAACATAATAAAGCAATTACTTACTGCACAAGGTCTGCTCTCAAGACTTGTGTTTCCGGTTTAGACGACGAATTAAGCATAATCCTCACACAGGTAAAAAATACAAAATAAATTGAAAAGGTGACGCAAGTTGACCAACTTCTCGTTTTAATGGCCACAACCCCCTAGTATACAAGTGTGAGGCATGATTTATAATCAGGCCAGTAAGATGGACAGCATCGCCAACGGTTATATCAGGAAGTGGCTGGGCCTCCCCCGCTGTTTCTCGGACACAGGTCTTTTTGGCAAAAACATTCTGCAACTTCCTCTGAAGTCAATCAATCTGGGTTACAGGCAGGAGAAGACCCGCCTTGTACTGGAGTTGAGGGAATCAAGAGACGAAGCTGTGAAGAGTGCAGCGGTGATTGTCCGCACTGGACGAAAGTGGAAGGCCCAGGTGGAAGTGGACCAAGCTGTCTCGAGGCTGAAATACAAGGAGATTCCGGGAAGAGTCCAAGACAGCCGGGCAGGACTGGGATGGGGGCAACCAGTCCAGTTCTGGTCCAAAGCCACGAGACAGCAGAGGAAGGCCATGGTGGTGGAAGAGGTCACACAAGTGGCGCAAGACCAGTATTGGATCAAGGCCGTATCCCAGGGAAAACAGGGGGCATGGACTCGCTGGGAGGATACCATTCAAAGAGTCATAACCTGGGCCGACATCTGGCGAACTCCTCAATCTCGGCTCAGCTTCCTCGTGAGGGCAGCGTATGACACCCTGCCATGCCCTCGAAACCTCGCCCAGTGGTTCGGAAGCGAGGGCAAGTGCTCCCTGTGCAGCAAAGACAATGCAGGACTTAAACACATCCTTTCAGGTTGCAACGTCGCGCTAACGCAGGGGCGCTTCCGGTGGCGAAACAATCAGGTGCTGAGGAAGTTGGCAGAGCTGTTGGAGAGATGCAGAGTCGGGGCAAACAACGCCACAGATCCCCATCGGCCAAACATCACTTTCATCAAACCAGGAGAGGTAGGACAGAAGACAGAGGCGGGAAGATCATCACTTCTGCTTACCCCTGGTAAGGGCTGGGAGATGCGCGTTGACCTGGACAAGCAGCTAGTCTTCCCAACTGAGGTAATACAGACAACGCTAAGACCAGACGTTGTGATGTGGTCCTCAGCTGCTAAGAAAGTCCTCATCATTGAACTAACCGTGCCATGGGAGGAGGGAATACCAGTAGCACATGAGTTCAAACGGTCAAAGTACAGCGACCTGGCAGAGGACTGCAAGGGGGGAGGCTGGTCTGCGTCCATTCACCCCGTGGAGATCGGATGCAGGGGCTTCGTAGGAGGTTCTGCGACCCGGCTCCTGCGTGCGGCGGGAATGACCGGTTCCAACCTGAGGAGGGCCATCAAGGAGTTGGCAGAGGAGGCAGAGAAGGCAAGTTTCTGGATGTGGCTAAGAAGGAGGGACAACACTTGGGGCTCAACACCCCATTGAGGTCAGTTGCAGGGAGTGGCGCGGGGAGACGTCCCCGCTTAGCCACTGCCCCCCCACCGCGAGGTGTCCTGGCTTGGGGGCGAAACATCAGTGAACGGTGGCACCAGCTGACGACCCTGCAGCTGACCTCCAAGCGCACTGGAGGAGGTGCGACAGGCAGAGATGCCAAGCAGTTAGGTCTGTACTTATTAATAGAACAGTGGTTCTTAACTTTTTTCAGTGATGTATCCCTTGTGAACATATTTTTAATTCAAGTACCCCCTAATCCGAGCAAAGCATTTTTGGTTGAAAAAAAGAGATAAAGAAGTCAAATATAGCACTATGTCATCAGTTTCTGATTTATTAAATTGTATAACAGTGCAAAATATTGCTCATTTGTAGTGGTCTTTCTTGAACTATTTGGAAAAAAAGATATAAAAATAACTATAAACTTGTTGAAAAATAAACAAGTGATTCAATTATAAATAAAGATTTCTACACAGAAGTAATCATCAACTTAAAGTCCCCTCTTTGGGGATTGTAATAGAGATCCATCTGGATTCATGAACTTAATTCTAAACATTTATTTTGTTGAAGTATTATTCAAAAAATATATTTGAAAAAGGATTTTTGAATTGTTGCTATTTTTAGAATATTTAAAAAAAATCTCACGTACCCCTTGGCATACCTTCAAGTGCCCCCGGGGGTACGCGTACCCCCATTTGAGAATCACTGATCTAGAATAATACGTTCAAGCATAAAATAGTTTCCTCTGTGTGATCAAGCTATGCTTAAAGTTCCTCTGTGTTAGTACTTCTAGTAACAATATTGCTAATACTTCATTAATATTCAGGTCATGACATGTAAAAAAAAAAAAGTATATTGTTTGCAGTTTTTTGAAGTTTTTTAGAGGGCTTTATGGGCGGGATAGATCAACCCCATTAGCTGTATTAAAAGCCGTGTAGTACAAGCCGAATATTACAAATTAAAATGATTTGAAAAAAACAGAGAAACATGTATGTTCTTGTCTTACATAAGAAGTGTGTTGTTGTTCCCCTTTAAAGGGGAACATTATCACAATTTCAGAATTGTTAAAATCATTAAAAATCAGTTCCCAGTGGCTTATTATATTTTTAGAATTTTTTTTCAAAATTTTACCCATCACGCGATATCCCTAAAAAAAAGCTTCAAAGTAACTGATTTTAACCACCCGTCCAATTTCCTGTGACGTCACATAGTGAAGCCAACACAAACAAACATGGCGGAAAGAACAGCAAGCTATAGCGACATTAGCTCGGATTCAGACTCGGATTTCAGCGGCTTAAGCGATTCAACAGATTACGCATGTATTGAAACGGATGGTTGTAGTGTGGAGGCAGGTAGCGAAAACGAAATTGAAGAAGAAACTGAAGCTATTGAGCCATATCGGTTTGAACCGTATGCAAGCGAAACCGACGAAAACGACACGACAGCCAGCGACACGGGAGAAAGCGAGGACAAATTCGGCGATCGCCTTCTAACCAACGATTGGTATGTGTTTGTTTGGCATTAAAGGAAACTAACAACTATGAACTAGGTTTACAGCATATGAAATACATTTGGCAACAACATGCACTTTGTGAGTGCAGACAGCCCAATTTTCATCAATTAATATATTCTGTAGACATACCCTCATCCGCGCTCTTTTCCTGAAAACTGATCTGTCCAGTTTTGGAGTTGATGTCAGCAGGCCAGGGAAGCTAGGGTCGATAGGGGGTTTAGCTCGCTCGTCTGCGGGAACAAACTGCCGCCATTGCTTGCCGTGCTACCGAGGTCCTTTGTCCCTGAATTGCTCAAACACTCCGGCAGATTCAATGGGGGTCTGGCGGCAGATTTCTTTGACTTTATCGTTGGAAATGCATCTGCTTTGAGTGTCGCAGGATATCCACACATTCTTGCCATCTCTGTCGTAGCATAGCTTTCGTCGGTAAAATGTGCAGAACAAACATCCAATTTCTTGCCACTTTCGCATCTTTGGGCCACTGGTGCAACTTGAATCCGTCCCTGTTCGTGTTGTTACACCCTCCGACAACACACCGACGAGGCATGATGTCTCCAAGGTACGGAAAACAGTCGAAAAAACGGAAAATAACAGAGCTGATTTGACTCGGTGTTTGAGAAAATGGCGGATTGCTTCCCGATGTGACGCCACATTGTGACGTCATCGCTCCGAGAGCGAATATTAGAAAGGCGTTTAATTCGCCAAAATTCACCCATTTAGAGTTCGGAAATCGGTTACAAAAATATATGGTCTTTTTTCTGCAACATCAAGGTATATATTGACGCTTACATAGGTCTGGTGATAATGTTCCCCTTTAAGCACTGGCAAAAGTACTGCATTGGCATCAGTATGTAAATGGAACCTAATCCTATTTTATTGTTAAGTGAACTACTTTCCTGAAAAAGTCCAACATTTTGTATTTCGCATCAAGCTTAGCTAACCTGTGGCGTATTTGCACCGAGCGCTTGTGAAACATGAAATGCAGAAATTAACATATTTCATATTAACCTTGCTAATTCTCTCTAAATATGTGCACATGATCACTGGCAAAGAATCCCACTGGCAGCAAGAATTCTCCAGTGTACTTTACTCTGACACGATCCAATCAGTGATTTCCAGGTGAGACTATCCCCAAGATGCATTCATATTGAGATGCATTCATATTGAGATGCATTCATATTCATTCATATATATTGCAGGATTATTCTGCAACATAACTGAACATAAGCTTTACAATTGGTGCTGGTGTGAAAATGTTAACCTATAAGGGGAACTGCACTTTGTTTGGATTTTTGCCTTTTGTTCACGATCATTATGAGAGACAAGAGACAAAAAGTTGTTTTTTTCTTTTGAAGTCTGTCATGTAAAAATTTACCGTATTTTTCGGAGTATAAGTCGCTCTGGAGTATAAGTCGCGCCGGCCGAAAATGCATAATAAAAAAGGAAAAAAACATATATAAGTCGCACTGGAGTATAAGTCGCATTTTTGGGGGAAATTTATTTGATAAAACCCAACACCAGGAATAGACATTTGAAAGGCAATTTAAAATAAATAAAGAATAGTGAACAACAGGCTGAATAAGTGTACGTTATATGATGCATAAATAACCAACTGAGAACGTGCCTGGTATGTTAACGTAACATATTATGGTAAGAGTCATTCAAATAACTATAACATATAGAACATGCTATATGTTTACCAAACAATCTGTCACTCCTAATCGCTAAATCCCATGAAATCTTATACGTCTAGTCTCTTACGTGAATGAGCTAAATAATATTATTTGATATTTTACGGTAATGTGTTAATAATTTCACACATAAGTCGCTCCTGAGTATAAGTCGCACCCCCGGCCAAACTATGAAAAAAACTGCCACTTAAAGTCCGAAAAATACGGTATATATATATATATATATATATATATATATATATATGGTCTATATATATAATAAATACATAGAGCTACATCGCCCCCTGGTGTCTGAGCCGCCATCTCCTCCTGTTAAACCATAATATCCCTGTCTGTCTGAGTTGCAGTCTGCCGGCACTAATCAACATTCGGACTATAAGTCGCAGTTTTTTTCATAGTTTGTGCGACTTATATATGTTTTTTTCCTTCTTTATTATGCATTTTCGGCAGATGCGACTTATACTCCGGTGCGACTTATACTCCGAAAAATACGGTACTCTTGTGTCTTTGGGCTAGACACTTTGCCCACCTTTCTACCAGTGCCACCCACTTCGCCTTTTGCGAGTTCTCTAAATAAATGTGGACGTGACCTTAGGAACTGCAACAGCTCCTATCTGCTCATTTAGGGGCCAATTCTCCTGTTTGCGCGTAAGTGTATTTTACCCGCTTAAGTGTTTTAGACCCCTTGTACACTAAGGTTATCCAGGCTATATCCCACCTATCCTTATCCTTGTCCACACACACACAATGCCACCGTTTAAGACCCCCTGCCCCTCCGTCCCTCGGCGCAACGCGAATACGATGCCACAAGCTTGGCACACCTATCTTTGGGCAGTTTTGCCTATTCCTCTTTGCATGATCTCTCAAGTGCGCAGGCATTTTCAGATCTCTCCAAAGATGTTCAACCGGATTTAAGTCTAGGCTCTTACTGGGCCACTTAAGGACATTTACAGAGTTGTACTAGAACCATTCCTGTGATATATTGTCTTCATCTTAGGGTTGTTGTCCTGCTGAAAGATGAACTGTTGCCCCAGTCTGAGTTCCAGGATGTCTCTGTACAATACTGCATTCATCTTTACCTCTATCCCGACTTGTATCCCAGTTCCTGCCTCTGTAAAAATGGTATTGGCCTGGTGATGAGCATTGGTTTCCTTCAAGCATGACGTCTGGCAATCTAAGAGTTCAATATTTGTCTCATCCGACCCGAGAATTTTGTTTCTCAAGGTCTGAGAGTCTTTCAGGTGCATTTTGGCAAACATTTTATTAAGAAATAACTTCCATCTGGCCACCATACCATACAGGCCTGATTGGTGGATTGCTACAGAAATGGTTGTCCATCTGGAAGGTTCTCCTCTCTACACAGGGTAACCACCAGGTTCTTGGTCACCTCCCTGACTTGGGCCCTTCTGCCCCGATCGCTCAGTTTAGACAGCCAGCTCTGGGAAGAGTCCTGGCGGTCCAAAACTTTTTCCATTTACGGATAATGGAAGCCAATGTGCTCATTAGCAGCAGATATTTTTTTGTACCCTTCCCCAGATTTGTGCCTGGAGACGTTCCTGTCTCGGAGGACTGCATAAAAATTCCTTCTACGTATTTCTTGATTTGTGTTCTGCCATCCCCTGTTAAATGCTGGAGCTTGTACAAACCCCGTTTCCATGAGTTGGGAAATTGTGTTAGATGTAAACATAAACGGAATACAATGATTTGCAAATCATTTTCAGTTGAATATGCTACAAAGACAACATATTTGATGTTCAAACTAATAAACTTTTTTTTTTTTTTGCTAATAATCATTAACTTTAGAATTTGATGCCAGCAACACGTGACAAAGAAGTTGGGAAAGGTGGCAATAAATACTGATAAAGTTGAGGAATGCTCATCAAACACTTATTTGGAACATCCCACAGGTGTGCAGGCTAATTGGGAACAGGTGGGTGCCATGATTGGGTATAAAAGTAGATTCCATGAAATGCTCAGTCATTCACAAACAAGGATGGGGCGAGGGTCACCACTTTGTCAACAAATGTGTTAGCAAATTGTTGAACAGTTTAAGAAAAATCTTTCTCAACCAGCTATTGCAAGGAATTTAGGGATTTCACCATCTACGGTCCGTAATATCATCAAAGGGTTCAGAGAATCTGGAGAAATCACTGCACGTAAGCAGCTAAGCCTGTGACCTTCGATCCCTCAGGCTGTACTGCATCAACAAGCGACATCAGTGTGTAAAGGATATCACCACATGGGCTCAGGAACACTTCAGAAACCCACTGTCAGTAACTACAGTTGGTCGCTACATCTGTAAGTGCAAGTTAAAACTCTCCTATGCAAGGCGAAAACCGTTTATCAACAACACCCAGAAACGCCGTCGGCTTCGCTGGGCCTGAGCTCATCTAAGATGGACTGATACAAAGTGGAAAAGTGTTCTGTGGTCTGATGAGTCCACATTTCAAATTGTTTTTGGAAACTGTGGACGTTGTGTCCTCCGGACCAAAGAGAAAAAGAACCATCCGGATTGTTATAGGCGCAAAGTTGAAAAGCCAGCATCTGTGATGGTATGGGGGTGTATTAGTGCCCAAGACATGGGTAACTTACACATCTGTGAAGGGGCCATTGATACTGAAAGGTACATACAGGTTTTGGAGCAACATATGTTGCCATCCAAGCAATGTCTTCTTCATGGACGCCCCTGCTTATTTCAGCAAGACAATGCCAAGCCACGTGTTTCATCAACGTGGCTTCATAGTAAAAGAGTGCGGGTACTAGACTGGCCTGCCTGTAGTCCAGACCTGTCTCCCATTAAAAATGTGTGGCGCATTATGAAGCCTAAAATACCACAACGGAGACCCCCGGACTGTTGAACAACTTAAGCTGTACATCAAGCAAGAATGGGAAAGAATTCCACCTGAGAAGCTTAAAAAATGTGTCTCCTCAGTTCCCAAACGTTTAATGAGTGTTGTTAAAAGGAAAGGCCATGTAACACAGTGGTGAACATGCATTTTCCCAACTACTTTGGCACGTGTTGCAGCCATGAAATTCTAAGTTAATTATTATTTGCAAAAAAATAAAAATAAAGTTTATGAGTTTGAACATCAAATATCTTGTCTTTGTAGTGCATTCAATTGAATATGGGTTGAAAATGATTTGCAAATCATTGTATTCCGTTTATATTTACATCTAGCACAATTTCCCAACTCATATGGAAACAGGATTTGTATAAGATGTCTGGGTCCACTGGACCCGGGGCTAATAGAAGTGTGGAAATTGATGTTCTGTGTACCACACACACACACACACACACACACACACACAGCAGGCCTAAACAGGAGGAGGACAGGGTGTAGGTACACAGAACATCAGAGGGTCAAATGTGCGAGAAAATGAGAGCAGACAGTGTTGACAAACAATGCTGCAACCTTGTGTGGGAACCACAGGTGCAGAAACACAGAAGAAGAATCCCTGTGGGATGCAGAAACTGGCAGAGAAATTTTCTTTGCAACGTTCATATTGTTGTTACTCAGCCAGCGTTTGTGGGTCTGATGGACCCGTTGCATTTTGTGGCTTTTAATGCCTCACAATCAAACACTTTTATGTTACAATACTGAACAGATGTTTACCTTATTCCAATAAACATCTGTTCAATATTTTAACATAAAAGTGTTTGATTGTGAGGCATTAAAAGCCACACAATGCAACGGGTCCATCAGACCCACAAATGCTGCTTGAGTAACAATATGAACATTACACAAGGGTTAAGTAATACGTTTTAAAATCACAGTTATTACTGACAACTTTGCCAAAATGCCCATTTGACATTTTGCAAGCAGTATAGCAAGTCAAAGTTTAGAGAAAAAACAATGTGTGTCAATAGTGGTGCATCATTATCCAATCATGCCGTCCTAAGAATGCTAAATGTGCCTTGTTGACCCTGAAGGGAAACAGAATAAATATGTTAAAGATGCAACATGTGAGTTATTCACTTGTAATGCTTGCAGAAAAATAAGTAGGTCTTCTCAGAGGAAAATTCCTAGTTAGAAGCAGTCGCCTGGTTTCAAATTCAATAAACATCCTGTTGACCAACATTAAAGGGGAACATTATCACAATTTCAGAATGGTTAAAACCATTAAAAATCAGTTCCCAGTGGCTTATTAGATTTTAAAAAGTTTTTTTAAAAATTTTACCCATCACACAATATCCCTAAAAAAAGCTTCAAATTGCCTGATTTTAACCATCGTTATAAACACCCGTCCATTTTCCTGTGACGTCACATAGTGAAGCCAACACAAACAAACATGGCGGAAAGAACAGCAAGCTATAGCGACATTAGCTCGGATTCAGACTCGGATTTCAGCGGCTTAAGCGATTCAACAGATTACGCATGTATTGAAACGGATGGTTGTAGTGTGGAGGCAGGTAGCGAAAACGAAATTGAAGAAGAAACTGAAGCTATTGAGCCACATCGGTTTGAACCGTATGCAAGCGAAACCGACGAAAACGACACGACAGCCAGCGACACGGGAGAAAGCGAGGACGAATTCGGCGATCGCCTTCTAACCAACGATTGGTATGTGTTTGTTTGGCATTAAAGGAAACTAACAACTATGAACTAGGTTTACAGCATATGAAATACATTTGGCAACAACATGCACTTTGAGAGTGCAGACAGCCCAATTTTCATCAATTAATATATTCTGTAGACATACCCTCATCCGCGCTCTTTTCCTGAAAGCTGATCTGTCCAGTTTAAGGGACGGTGTGAGCCAAGACATCCAGGGGGTTTAGCTCGCTCGTCTGCGGGAACAAACTGCCACCATTGCTTGCCGTGCTACCGAGGTCCTTTGTCCCTGAATTGCTCACACACTCCGGCAGATTCAATGGGGGTCTACCGGCAGAGTTCTTTGACTTTATCGTTGGAAATGCATCTGCTTTGAGTGTCGCAGGATATCCACACATTCTTGCCATCTCTGTCGTAGCATAGCTTTCGTCGGTAAAGTGTGCGGAACAAACCTCCAATTTCTTGCCACTTTCGCATCTTTGGGCCACTGGTGCAACTTGAATCCGTCCCTGTTCGTGTTGTTACACCCTCCGACAACACACCGACGAGGCATAATGTCTCCAAAGTACGGAAAACAGTCGAAAAAACGGAAAATAACAGGGCTGATTTGACTCGGTGTTTGAGAAAATTCACCCATTTAGAGTTCGGAAATCGGTTAAAAAAATATATGATCTTTTTTCTGCAACATTAAGGTATATATTGACGCTTACATAGGTCTGGTGATAGTGTTCCCCTTTAAAAATAAACGAGGTCAGGTACCCCGCTTGAAGACTTTATTCTCTAAGCTCATTGTTTTTATTTTCAAAAACTCTAGTTTTCTTTCCAAAAATACAAAATCTATATATGTTCATAAAGTATATGTTATTTTTTACAAAACTCTCATCATACTATCATACTAACTAAAATGGGGCCCTAAGCAGAATTGTATTTGAAGTTCCCCCCCACCTCATTGCAACATTATTATTATATATTTTTTATGTTTTGTACTTATATCAATTCACGGTAAAGAGATTGTTACTTTTTTAACAAGTTTAACATAATTAAAACATAAGCAAGCCAAACGTCCAGAAACAACACCGACAAGGGATGAAACCATCAATCAATCAATCAAAGTTGATGTATATAGCCCTAAATCACAAGTGTCTCAAAGGGCTGCACAAGCCACAAAGACATTCGGCTCAGATCCCACATCAGGGCAGGAAAAAACTCAACCCAATGGGATGACAATGAGAATCCTTGGAGGGGACCGCAAACCCCCCGGGCGACTGGTGCAATGGACGTCGAGTGGATCTAGTTAATAATGTGAGAGTCCAGTCCGTAGTGGGGCCAGCAGGGGATCATCTTGAGTGGAGACAAGTCAGCAGCGCAGAGACGTCCCCAACTCATGCATAGAGGAGTGGTCCACCCCGGGTCCCGACTTTGAACAGCTAGCGCTTCATCTGTGGTCACTTAATAACCTCTACACGCAGGAGATGGGGGCAGAGCAGAAAAGAGACGGCAGATCAACTGGTCTAAAAGTGGGGTCTATTTAAAGGCAAAATTATATACAAATTAGTTTTAAGATGGGACTTAAATGCTTCTACTGAGGTAGCATCTCCAACTGAATGAATGAATGAATGAATGAATGATCTTTATTTGTCATTGTGCATGTACAGGTATAGGTCTAACGACATTTAGGTTGCTTCCCTGAGGTGCTTTGCATTTTTTTTTAAAAAGAAGAAACCACACAATATAGAGAAACAACACAATATACACAATATGCAATCTACAATATGGCCTAAGACCACTCTAAGAGACAATGTAAAAAAAACAAGACAATAAAAAGTATAAAGTGACTAGTAAACTGACTAGAGAGGAGTAATGCTGGTTCCCAGTGTGCTGAGGGGGTGGGAGTCAGTATTTCCTACCTCCTATGCTGTGCAGGCTTTTATTGTGGATTAAATATGTAAATAAATATGGTAAATATTGTCCAGTTGGCATGTTATCGCTGATTGCACAGTCCCGGATCGTGATTGACCGGTGGCTTCCTCATGTTGCACGTGAGGGAGTTTTTATTTATTTTTTTATTTTTTTATTTTTTTTTTACATTCCAGTTGCGTTTAGTGCAGTTATGGCCCGGGGGTAGAAACTGTTCCTGAGTCTATTTGTGCGGGTCCGCATGGTTCTGAAACGTCTGCCGGAAGGCAGCCGATCGAAGTGGCTGTTGCCAGGGTGGGATGGGTCCTTGAGTATGTTGGCTGCCTTCTTCAGGCAGCGGGAGTTGTACAGTTCTTCCAGGGAGTTGAGGGGGCACCCGGGGATTTTTTGGGCCGAGTTGACCAGGAGGGCATTCCATAGTACTGGAACCCGAATAGAAAACGCTCCATAGCCCGCAGACTTTTTTTGGGCTTTGGGAATCACTAATAAGCCGGAGTTCTTTGAACGCGGATTTCTTGCCGGGACATATGGTACAGCCGAGTGTGAAGCGACTGGGATGAGAATCAGCACCTCCAAGTCCGAGTCCATGGTTCTCGCCCGGAAAAGGGTGGAGTGCCATCTCCGGGTTGGGGAGGAGATCTTGCCCCAAGTGGAGGAGTTCAAGTACCTCGGAGTCTTGTTCACGAGTGAGGGAAGAGTGGATCGTGAGATCGACAGGCGGATCGGTGCGCCGTCTTCAGTAATGCGGACGCTGTATCGATCCGTTGTGGTGAAGAAGGAGCTGAGCCGGAAGGCAAAGCTCTCAATTTACCGGTCGATCTACGTTCCCATCCTCACCTATGGTCATGAGCTTTGGGTTATGACCGAAAGGACAAGATCACAGGTACAAGCGGCCGAAATGAGTTTCCTCCGCCGGGTGGCGGGGCTCTCCCTTAGAGATACGGTGAGAAGCTCTGCCATCCGGGGGGAGCTCAAAGTAAAGCCGCTGCTCCTCTACATCGAGAGGAGCCAGATGAGGTGGTTCGGGCATCTGGTCAGGATGCCACCCGAACGCCTCCCTAGGGAGGTGTTTAGGGCACGTCCGACCGGTAGGAGGCCGCGGGGAAGACCCAGGACACGTTGGGAAGACTATGTCTCCCGGCTGGCCTGGGAATGCCTCGGGGTCCCACAGGAAGAGCTGGACGAAGTGGCTGGGGAGAGGGAAGTCTGGGCTTCCCTGCTTAGGCTGCTGCCCCCGCGACCCGACCTCGGATAAGCGGAAGAAGATGGATGGATGGATGGACATATGGTACAATACAATCAGCAAGATAGGATGGAGCTAGACCCAACACAACCTTTTGATCAGTGACGGAGCAGGAAGGTTCTACGAATACAATCGTGTAAAATGTCATATGAAGCGCTTTGTCACTCATTAATTAACATTTTGCTTGCATTTCATCATGTGAAATGGGACCCCCAAGGATTGTGGAGCCCTAGACACGGTGCGTGATCTGCGTATAGGGAAGGGCGGCCCTGATCTCTCCTATGAATGTTTTACTGTAATGAAACAATCCGCTGAGGGTTCTGACTAATTTAATTGGGGACAAGACAAAGGCTTCAGAAATAAAGAGCTGCTGTTGGCATTTTTCTAGCCCATTGATTCCTCGTTACTGCCGCACATTACGGCCCCGCGAAAACTCATAAATCAATTCCTAGCCCTTTGTCCATTTACAGAAGCTTGTCGTCACTCGTGGCTCCAACATGGCCGAGGTGACAAGAATCTATTGTTGCAGCATGAGACGCGGTACAAAGCCTCGGACCCACGGTCAAATACGGCCGCATAAAGTATGTGCTGCCTTCAGGGCGGTGGGGCGGCTATGTGAACATCGGCCGACACACGAGGGTCGAGGTATGCAATGCAGGGTATCCATCTATGTCTTGGCGAGGAATACACACATACCCAACACAACCCTTACAAAACAGCACTATGGTTCTTTCTTTCCATTATACATTTTCTAGTCCAGTGTTTTTCAACGTTTTTTGAGCCGAGGCACATTTTTTTGCGTAGAAAAAATTCGGAGGCACACCACCAGCAGAAATCATTAAAAAACTAAACACAGTTGACGGTAAAAAGTTTAAAGTCAATTGTTGGGTTTGACTTTAAAGCATAACCAAGCGTGCATCAATGTTGCTCTTGTCTCAAAGTAGGTTTACTGCATACTTGCCAACCCTCCCGGATTTTCCGGGAGACTCCCGAAATTCAGCGCCTCTCCCGAAAACCTCCCAGGACAAATTTTCTCCCGGAAAATCTCCCGAAATTCAGGCGGACTCAGCTTTCCCACAATATAAACAGCGTACCTGCCCAATCACGTTATAACTGTAGAATGATGGAGGGCGAGTTCTTGGTTTCTTATGTGGGTTTATTGTTAGGCAGTTTCATTAACGTCCTCCCAGCGCGGCAACAACACACAACAACAGCAGTCACGTTTTCGTCTACCGTAAAGCAGTTTGTCTGCCGTAAACAGCAATGTTGTGACACTCTTAAACAGGACAATACTGCCATCTAGTGCATTTGATGATAGCACTTTTGTGCGTGCCACACACCGCAATGCATCATCAGAGAGGGTGTTCAGCATGGTTAGAAAAATAGTGACAGAGAATAGAACGAGGATGGACAATTCAACCCTTAACTCAACAATGAGTAGATGAGTGTTATGTGTGTGTACATGTGTAAATAAATGAACACTGAAATTCAAGTATTTATATATATATATATATATATATATATATATATAATAAAAAATATATATATTTATAGCTAGAATTCACTGAAAGTCAAGTATTATATATATATATATATATATATATATATATATATATATATATATATATATATATATATATATACTGTATATATATATATATATATATATATATATACTGTATATATATATATATATATATATATATATATATATATATATATATATATATATATATATATATATATA
Source organism: Nerophis lumbriciformis (assembly GCF_033978685.3). NCBI lineage: Eukaryota > Metazoa > Chordata > Actinopteri > Syngnathiformes > Syngnathidae > Nerophis > Nerophis lumbriciformis. The sequence goes on along the minus strand of NC_084582.2, from coordinate 7,450,717 downwards.
TATATATATATATATATATATATACATCCCCTCTTAACCACGCCCCCAATCACGCCCCGCGCCCTAGCCCGCCTCCCACCTCCCGAAATCGGAGGTCTCAAGGTTGGCAAGTATGGTGTACTGTCACCACCTGTCACATCACGCCCTGACTTATTTTTAGTTTTTTGCTGTTTTCCTGTGTGTAGTGTTTTAGTTCTTGTCTTGCGCTCCTAATTTGGTGGCTTTTTCTCTTTTTTTGGTATTTTCCTGTAGCAGTTTCATGTCTTCCTTGACCGCTATTCCCCACACCTGCTTTGTTTTAGCGATCAAGAATATTTCAGTTGTTTTTATCCTTCTTTGTGGGGACGTTGTTGATTGTCATGTCATGTTCGGAGGTACTTTGTGGACGCCGTCTTTGCTCCACAGTAAGTCTTTGCTGTCGTCCAGCATTCTGTTTTTGTTTACTTTGTAGCCAGTTCAGTTTTAGTTTTCTTCTGCATAGCCTTCCCTAAGCTTCAATGCCTTTTCTTAGGGGCACTCACCTTTTGTTTATTTTTGGTTTAAGCATTAGACACCTTTTTACCTGTACACTGCCTCCCGCTGTTCCCGACATCTACAAAGCAATTAGCTACTGGCTTCCACCTACTGATATGGAAGAGTATTACACGGTTACTTTGCCGAGCTCTAGACAGCACAAACACTCAACAACAACACATAATGTGCAGACTATAATTACTGGTTTGCAAAAAATATTTTTAACCCAAATAAGTGAAACTAGATGATCTCCCACGGCACACCAGACTGTATCTCACGGCCGCGGCACAGTGGTTGAAAAACACTGTTCTAGTCTATTATTATTACTCTCAATATTACATGTGAGGATGGAGAGTAACAAAGAAAGTAGTGCCGCAGTCATAACAGAAAACCAAGGAAAGGAAAAACAAGTCTAGAATTTGTTGTTTATTCCAGTTGTTTATGGCTGGTTTGCACTTTGAGTCCTTATAGATTGTGTGTGTGGTCAATTGGACTGACATTAAGTAGACCAGTGAAGCAGCTACTTACCCACAAGAGCTTACTTTATCCTGACGGGATTCATACCAGCACTTTGCACACTTGTCTCCATCCCAGTGAAGATACTGTGAGGTGCATATTCTCAAGTGGTGGCAGGCTGGGAGTTCATTTACACAATAATGCAGTTGAAAAAATCAAAAGTTTAAAGAAGATCAAATTAAATTCAAAGGTTAATGAGCATTTTATTAAATGTTTTTGTATTAATCAATCCAACAAAATAATACACAATAATACCATAATAATCCAATTCCAATTCCAAAACCATGAATTGATTTAAGTGGACCCCGACTTAAACAAGTTGAACAACTTATTCGGGTGTTACCATTTAGTGGTCAATTGTACGGAATATGTACTGTACTGTGCAATCTACTAATAAAAGTCTCAATCAATCAATCAAAAAACCAAACCCGGCCCAGCAACATTCAGAATAGCAATCAACAGAGCAATTGAGAGGACACACAAACATGACACAAAACAATCCAAAAGTAGTCAAACTAAAATGAATATAATATCGACAACAGTACAAATATTAATAAGAATTCCAACATAGCAGTGATTACATTATTATTGACATTATCATCACAGCCATTTAAACCAAAATAAATAAAAACATTTAAAAAATGAACAATAGTGTCACAGTGACTTACACTTGCATCGCATTTCATGAGCTTGACAACACATTGTGTCCAATATTTTCCACAAAGATCAAATAAGTCATAATTTAGGTTATTTTAATAGTTAAAATTTTTTTTTCATTTTTTGTTCATTTTTCATTTATTCATTTATGTCAGGCAATGACATAAAAAAAAAAATAAAAAATAAAATAAAGTACAAGGTAGACAATACATGATAATTCATTTAATCCCACCCCCAGTTCTCCATTCAGTGATAAATACATTGAGTTATACACATGCTGTATCATAGTGGCATTACCACAGGAAACAATAATTATTACACTGTACCAACAATTTGTATCAACAATGGTAATAGACAAAATATCAACAATGGTAATAGACAACATAGCAATAATGGTAAGGAAACATTGAGCACATGTCAACACTTTGAGACAGAGTACAACAGCAGGTCAAATTAAAGACCCTCATCTCTATATTTGAACCAGACCCCATGTTTGTATAATAGTTTAGTTGTATAATAGTTTGGCATTGCTTGTGTTGTAAGTCCAGTTTGTTCCATAGTTTTAGATTTATCCTGAAATGTGTCCCTAACTTTTTGTGTCTACATTACTTTTGTTACCGCAATAAATGCATTTTTGCAAAGGAGGACTCAAATGAAATGTTTATATATTTATAGGTAGAGCATTAAAAACCTGTTCACGATCTTCTAAATCAATTTGCAACATAATGAGAGCTCTCCAGACGAGAAACAACTCCCTTTAGGCACCTTTACACTCTTGTAATCCAATAATGCGATGCTGCATTAGGTCATACTTGCCAACCCTCCCGGATTTTACGGGAGACTCCCGAAATTCAGCGCCTCTCCCGAAAACCTCCCGGGACAAATTGTCTCCCGAAAATCTCCCGAAATTAAGGCGGACCTGAGTGACGTGTCGACAGCCTGTTTTCACGTCCGCTTTCCCACAATATAAACAGCGTGCCTGCCCAATCACGTTATAACTGTAGAATGATCGAGGGCAAGTTCTTGGTTTCTTATGTGGCTTTATTGTTAGGCAGTTTCATTAATGTCCTCCCAGCGCGGCAACAACACACAACAACAGCAGTCACGTTTTCGTCTACCGTAAAGCAGTTCGTTTGCCGAAAACAGCAATGTTGTGACACTCTTAAACAGCACAACACTGCCATCTACTGTGCATGCATATATGACAATAACATCTACAGCTTTTAGAGAGTGCAGTGCACAACTGCTATGAAGCCACGTTGATGTAACACGTGGCTTGGCATTGTCTTGCTGCAATAAGCAGGGGCGTCCATGGTAACATTGCTTGGATGGCAACATATGTTGCTCCAAAACCTGTATGTACCTTTCAGCATTAATGGGGCCTTCACAGATGTGTAAGTTACCCATGCCTTGGGCACTAATACACCCCCATACCATCACAGATGCTGGCTTTTCAACTTTGCGCCTATAACAATCCGAATGGTTCTTTTCCACTTTGTTCCGGAGGACACTACGTCCACAGTTTCCAAAAACAATTTGAAATGTGGACTCGTCAGACCACAGAACACTTTTCCACTTTGTATCAGTCTTAGAGGAGCTCAGGCCCAGCGAAGCCGACGGCGTTTCTGGGTGTTGTTGATAAACAGTTTTCGCCTTGCATAGGAGAGTTTTAACTTGCACTTACAGATGTAGCGACCAACTGTAGTTACTGACAGTGGATTTCTGAAGTGTTCCTGAGTTCATGTGGTGATATCCTTTACACACTGACGTCGCTTGTTGATGCAGTACAGCCTGAGGGATCGAAGGTCACGGGCTTAGCTGCTTAAGTGCAGTGATTTCTCCAGATTCTCTGAACCCTTTGATGATATTACAGACCGTAGATGGTGAAATCCCTAAATTCCTTGCAATAGCTGGTTGAGAAAGGTTTTTCTTAAACTGTTCAACAATTTGCTCACGCATTTGTTGACAAAGTGGTGACCCTCGCCCCATTCTTGTTTGTGAATGACTAAGCATTTCATGGAATCTACTTTCATACCCAATCATGGCACCCACCTGTTCCCAATTTGCCTGTTCACCTGTGGAATGTTCCAAATTAGTGTTTGATGAGCATTCCTCAACTTTATCAGTATTTATTGCCACCTTTCCCAACTTCTTTGTCACGTGTTGCTGGCATCAAATTATAAAGTTAATGATTATTTGCAAAAAAAAAAAATAGTTTATGAGTTTGAACATCAAATATGTTGTCTTTGTAGCATATTCAACTGAATATGGGTTGAAAATGATTTGCAAATCATTGTATTCCGTTTATATTTACATCTAACACAATTTCCCAACTCATACGGAAACGGGGTTTGTACATTTTAACCAATACTAATAACAAATTGGTTGTTATGACTGTTTTGTTTTTGCCTTAGTTTGTGGTTTTCCTGTGCTTTAGATGTATTTCTGTTTCAGTGTTCCTTTCCGTGTATACCACTGGTTGCTAAGGCCGCTGATTGAACTACTCTTTGTTGATTAGGACCCGCACCTTGCCTAATCGCAATCATGCTCCTATTTAGACTCGTCTCGCCATCCAGTCGGCGCAAGTTCAATGTTCGCATCACCTGACAGTTTACGTCCTGTAAGCGCCGACTGTTTTCTGTTATTTTGCCCGTGCTTTTAATCTCACTTTGCTGTTGCACTCAAGTATGGATGTTGTACAATTGAACATTAAATATTATCTTACCTGCACACTGTTTCCTTCTGTTTTTCCGCATCCTGAGAAAACAAAAGACCAACGCCATGCCCTGACATCGCCATGAAATCGGTGTTTCTCATTGTATCCCATTGGGTTTGGTTTTTTCTTGCCCTGATGTGGGATCTGAGGATATTGTTGTGGCCCATGCAGCCCTTTGAGACACTTGTGATTAAGGGCTATATAAATGGGGCGGCATGGCGTAGTGGGTAGAGCAACCGTGCCAGAAACCTGAGGGTTGCAGTTCGCTCCCCGCCTCTTACCATCCAAAAATCGCTGCCGTTGTGTCCTTGGGCGGGACACTTCACCCTTTGCCCCCGGTGCCACTCACACCGGTGAATTGAATGAGGTGGTGGTCGGAGGGGCCGTTGGCGCAAATTGCAGCCACGCTTCCGTCAGTCTACCCCAGGGCAGCTGTGGCTATGAAAGTAGCTTACCACCACCAGGTGTGAATGATTGATGGGTTCTACATGTAAAGCGACTTTGGGTACTTAGAAAAGCGCTATATAAATCCCAGTTATTATTATAAATAATCTTTGATTGATTGATGATTGATTTTTTTTGGTATGGTTACTATTGCATACATTGGCAACAATGCAATTATGGACCCAAGTTTTGGTGCCCATCCTTACTAACAAAAAAGTCTATTCTTAATAATACTAACCGGGGTGATTCAACCCAAACGACCTCACCCCATTGCATCTTAAACTGGAACATTATCACCAGACCTATGTAAGCGTCAATATATACCTTGATGTTGCAGAAAAAAGACCATATTTTTTTTAACCGATTTCCGAACTCTAAATGGGTGAATTTTGGCGAATTAAACGCCTTTCTATTATTCGCTCTCGGAGCGATGACGTCACAATGTGATGTCGCTTCGGGAAGCAATCCACCATTTTCTCAAACACCGAGTCAAATCAGCTCTGTTATTTTCCGTTTTTTTCGACTGTTTTCCGTACCTTGGAGACATCATGCCTCGTCGGTGTGTTGTCGGAGGGTGTAACAACACGAACAGGGACGGATTTAAGTTGCACCAGTGGCCCAAAGATGCGAAAGTGGCAAGAAATTGGACGTTTGTTCCGCACACTTTACCGACGAAAGCTATGCTACGACAGAGATGGCAAGAATGTGTGGATATCCTGCGACACTCAAAGCAGATGCATTTCCAACGATAAAGTCAAAGAAATCTGCCGCCAGACCCCCATTGAATCTGCCGGAGTGTGTGAGCAATTCAGGGACAAAGGACCTCGGTAGCACGGTAAGCAATGGCGGCAATTTGTTCCCGCAGACGAGCGAGCTAAACCCCCTGGATGTCTTGGCTCACACCGTCCCTTATGCCACCGAAGATGATCAAGAGAAGAATATCGACCCTAGCTTCCCTAGCCTGCTGACATCAACTCCAAAACTGGACGGAGCAGCTTTCAGGAAAAGAGCGCGGATGAGGGTATGTCTACAGAATATATTAATTGATGAAAACTGGGCTTTCTGCACTCTCAAAGTGCATGTTGTTGCCAAATGTATTTCATATGCTGTAAACCTAGTTCATAGTTGTTACTTTCCTTTAATGACAAAAAACACATACCAATCGTTGGTTAGAAGGCGATCGCCGAATTCGTCCTCGCTTTCTCCCGTGTCGCTGGCTGTCGTGTCGTTTTCGTCGGTTTCGCTTGCATACGGTTCAAACCGATATGGCTCAATAGCTTCAGTTTCTTCTTCAATTTCATTTTCGCTACCTGCCTCCACACTACAACCATTCGTTTCAATACATGCGTAATCTGTTGAATCGCTTAAGCCGCTGAAATCCGAGTCTGAATCCGAGCTAATGTCTCTATAGCTTGCTGTTCTATGCGCCTTGTTTGTTTGTGTTGGCATCACTGTGTGACGTCACAGGAAAATGGACGGGTGTTTATAACGATGGTTAAAATCAGGCACTTTGAAACTTTTTTTAGGGATATTGCGTGATGAGTAAAATTTTGAAAAAAACTTTGAAAAATAAAATAAGCCACTGGGAACTGATTTTTAATGGTTTTAACCCTTCTGAAATTGTGATAATGTTCCCCTTTAACAACTGTCGTTTTGAACAACAATAGGTTGCATTCCGTCACGTGAAATTTGAACAAAAGTAAACAACGTATTAGCAAAAAATCGAACTATGCAATGGAACCCATCCATATACTTTCTATATGGTGATCCAGATGTCATTCAACACGGCAAAACAGATGAAAACTTGGAAAAGCATGGCGGTTTGACAACTCTTTTGTGTGGCTGGGTCAAGGACATTGGTATCACGACTCCCAGATAAATAATGCATAATTTTTGCTCGGTAAGGTTGCAATTCATGACTTAACTTTGTGTCTACAGACATGTTTGTTACCTTGTTTCTGTTGCACGCACTGTTTACGAGTACCGTATTTTTCGGAGTATAAGTCGCTCCGGAGTATAAGTCGCACCGGCCGAAAATGCATAATAAAGAAGGAAAAAAACATATATAAGTCGTACTGGAGTATAAGTCGCATTTTTTCCTTAAAAAAAGCTTCAAAGTGCCTAATTTTAACCATCGTTATAAACACCCGTCCATTTTCCTGTGACGTCACATAGTGATGCCAACACAAACAAACATGGCGGAAAGAACAGCAAGCTATAGCGACATTAGCTCGGATTCAGACTCGGATTTCAGCGGCTTAAGCGATTCAACAGATTACGAATGTATTGGAACGGATGGTTGTAGTGTGGAGGCAGGTAGCGAAAACGAAATTGAAGAAGAAACTGAAGCTATTGAGACATATCGGTTTGAACCGTATGCAAGCAAAACCGACGAAAACGACACGACAGCCAGCGACACGGGAGAAAGCGAGGACGAATTCGGCAATCACCTTCCAACCAACGATTGGTATGTGTTTGTTTGGCATTAAAGGAAACTAACAACTATGAACTAGGTTTACAGCCTATGAAATACATTTGGCAATAACATGCACTTTGGAGAGTGCAGACAGCCCAATTTTCATCAATTAATATATTCTGTAGACATACCCTCATGTCAGCAGGCCAGGGAAGCTAGGGTCGATATTCTTCTCTTGATCATCTTCGGTGGCCTAAGGGACGGTGTGAGCCAAGACATCCAGGGGGTTTAGCTCGCTCGTCTGCGGGAACAAACTGCCGCCATTGCTTGCCGTGCTACCGAGGTCATTTGTCCCTGAATTGCTCACACACTCCGGCAGATTCAATGGGGGTCTGGCGGCAGATTTCTTTGACTTTATCGTTGGAAATGCATCTGCTTTGAGTGTCGCAGGATATCCACACATTCTTGCCATCTCTGTCGTAGCATAGCTTTCGTCGGTAAAGTGTGCGGAACAAACGTCCAATTTCTTGCCACTTTCGCATCTTTGGGCCACTGGTGCAACTTGAATCCGTCCCTGTTCGTGTTGTTACACCCTCCGACAACACACCGACGAGGCATGATGTCTTTCCATTTAGAGTTCGGAAATCGGTTAAAAAAATATATGGTCTTTTTTCTGCAACATCAAGGTATATATTGACGCTTACATAGGTCTGGTGATAATGTTCTCCTTTAATCAATTCATGGTAGAACATGGATAGATATGTATACTTGTTTTTAGACTAATTAGGATGATTTTGAAACTAATGTTATATTGTTGACCTCATTTAGTTGACGATTTCCAAAACCTTTCCTCATGTTTTACATGTTTTGTGGCTTCAGTCAAACGTGGCTTAAAATGCTGGGTGCTGCCTATTTCCTGTGCAGAAGCAGGAGGAGGTTTCTCAGACAGTTATTTGTAGCTGGGACTTGCAAAGGTGTGACAGCCGGCAGACACTGACGTGGGAAGGTGCCGCTGAGTGCTGGGAGGTCAGCGAGAGCCAACCGTAGCCTGACAAGAGCCTGGGGGCACAGCTGTAGGCACACCTCCAAAGGTCACCCCAGTCTGCCTGCACAGCCCATCAAACTCTGCACACGGCGCCCATAAAATCCTGCATGACATTGACCCAAAAACCAGAATCTTATGCTTATGCGGGCTTTCAAAGACGTTTTAGTGGACAAAGTGATGCACCCGCAGTGGATGTTATCGCCGCAATGTTATCATTTGTCACTGAGAGAACCAATTTGATGCTCATAGTTGCACTTTATGGCTCATTGCAGATCCAGTGGACTTTCAATGCTTGTTTGATCACCTCTGCCAACTGGGGATGTTACACAGAGGTTGGTCAATCAGAGATTGTATGATTTTGCCTTTAAACACCACCAGAGTGGATTTGAAATTAAAAAAAAAAACAGTGTTGACTTTTTAGAAGTGTCATAAAAACATGAAAATCTTGAAGAAGGATGTTGCATCATTGTCAAACTCTACATCCAAGAGACGATAATACAGAAGGTGTACGGTAAAGTGCAAACTACTGCCAACTAGGGATGGCCACAGACGCCCGTCGGTATTGATTCACATAAAGTCAAACGGTGCCATATTTCGATACCTTTGTTGCATGTGAAGTCAAAAACTTGGGGGCGGGGGGAGCACTCATAGTCGACTCAGTTGAGCGGTCTCGAGGTAATGTTGCAATTTTCAATGCATCCCTTATAGAAAACACTCAAACGTACAGTTAGGCCACGCTTTTTAAAATGTGCTAGCTCGATGCTAATCTACATTGGTTTTTCCATTGACATGCTACTGATTAGCATTGGCAATTTTTAGAGATGTCCGATAATATTGATATTATCGGCCGATAAATGCGTTAAAATGTAATATCGGAAATTATCGGTATCGTTTTTTTAATTATCGGTATCGTTTTGTTTTTTTTTGTTTTTTTTTATTAAATCAACATAAAAAACACAAGATACACTTACAATTAGTGCACCAACCCAAAAAAACTCCCTCCCCCAACACTCATTCACACTCATTCACACAAAAGGGTTGTTTCTTTCTGCTATTAATATTCTGGTTCCTACATTATATATCAATATATATCAATACAGTCTGCAAGGGATACAGTCCGTAAGCACACATGATTGTGCGTGCTGCCGGTCCACTAATAGTACTAACCTTTAACAGTTAATTTTACTCATTTTCATTAATTGCTAGTTTCTATGTAACTGTTTTTATATTGTTTTACTTTGTTTTTTATTCAAGAAAATGTTTAATTTATTCATCTTATTTATTTATTTTTTTTTTTTTTTAAAAGGACCTTATCTTCACCATACCTGGTTGTCCAAATTAGGCATAATAATGTGTTAATTCCACGACTGTATATATCGGTATCGGTTGATATCGGTATCGGCAATTAAGAGTTGGACAATATCGGAATATCGGATATCGGCAAAAAGCCATTATCGGACATCCCTAGTTTGAACTCACAACCTACCGATCTCAGGGCGGACACCCTAACCACTAGTAGGTTGAATAGGCTCCAGCCCCCCGCGATCTTGAAAGAGACAAGCGGTATTGATTGATTGATTGAAACTTTTATTAGTAGCATTTACACTCATTCACACAAAAGGGTTGTTTCTTTCTGTTATTAATATTCTGGTTCCTACATTATATATCAATATATATCAATACAGTCTGCAAGGGATACAGTCCGTAAGCACACATTATTGGTCCACTAATAGTACTAACCTTTAACAGTTAATTTTACTAATTGTCATTAATTACTAGTTTCTATGTAACTGTTTTGTATTGTTTTACTTTCTTTTTTATTCAAAAAAATGTTTTTAATGTATTTATCTTATTTTATTTATTTATTTATTTTTAAAAGTACCTTATCTTCACCATACCTGGTTGTCCAAATTAGGCATAATAATGTGTTAATTCCACGACTGTATATATCGGTTGATATCGGTATCGGTTGATGTCGGTATCGGTAATTAAAGAGTTGGACAATATCGGAATATCGGATATCAGCAAAAAGCCATTATCGGACATCCCTAGCTATTTTACGTGGCAATTCCAACACCTTCAAATTTGGTAATAAAAACTACAGCGAAGATGCACATTACGATGAAACAATGAAACAGGTGGTGTGAAATAAATACAATAAGTACAGTATGAACACTTTTTGGGGCAAATACCACTCTGTGGTTAGGCAACACACCGTAGTCTATACACTAATGCCATCTAATGTCTTGGAATTGCAACTGCATGTGTTGAGTATTAAACTCTGAGACTGGTTTATTAGGATACTGACCACGTTGGGGTTCCGGTCAAAAAACACACGGTCATCAGTTGGACTCGTCAACTTTACTGGTGCATATTGGAGTATACACAGCAGTACTTTGGGTTAGGTTAGTATCTGTAATACACAAGTAAAATACTTATTAATATTTCTGTTATCTAATTAAACAACCATCTGTGTCTTATGCCTATAGATATGTTTAAAGTATAGTACTAGAGACATTATATAAAGAACTGAAAACATACATGCCAAAACAAGCTGTCAATATATATTGCAGTTTCACAACGGCATGTGTGAACTAGCCACATTAGCAGCAGCAATACAATCCTTAACATTGAGATGTTAGCTTGTAGCTTTTTAACAACATAGCACCAATAATATTCTTAAAACACCACTAAATATTACACAAACACGATGATGCTACCATGAATTGATTTACGTGGACCCCGACTTAAACAAGTTGAAAAACTTATTCGGGTGTTACCATTTAGTGGTCAATTGTACGGAATATGTACTTCACTGTGCAATCTACTAATAAAAGTCTCAATCAATCAATCAATCAATAATTCATTCATATGTTGGTGTTTTTTACATTTTTGTTATGTTTTGCTTGATTGTCAAAGATGTCTATGGAGGAGCTGGTCTGAGAAGTAAAAAAGGAGTGATGCAATGTTCATGTGTTGTCAATATTCAGTGTTTTATAGTCCATAGTTAATATTGTAAATCCCACTTTCTTTATTTTCATGTACATTTAGGGTGTGCCATTCAGTTAAAAACTGAAAAATTCCATGCCGTTTTTTTTTTTAGGTGGTCTGTCATAACTTTTTTAGAATTCTATCGGACGTTGTGACTTTTGGTATTAGAGCATACTTGCCAACCCTCACGGATTTTCTGGGAGACTCCCGAAATTCAGCGCCTCTCCCGAAAACCTCCCGGGACAAATTCTCTCCCGAAAATCTCCCGAAATTCAGGCGGAGCTGGAAGCCACGCCCCCTCCAGCTCCATGCGGACCTGAGTGACGTGTCAACAGCCTGTATTCACCTCCGCTTTCCCACAATATAAACAGCGTGCCTGCCCAAACACGTTATAACTGTAAAATGATCGAGGGCGAGTTCTTGGTTTCTTATGTGGGTTTATTGTTAGGCAGTTTCATTAACGTCCTCCCAGCGCGGCAACAACACACAACAACAGCAGTAATGTTTTATTCTACCGTAAAGCAGTGTGTCTGCCGTAAACAGCAATGTTGTTGTAATATATTGAGTTGGAGGCAATAACCAGGCGAGGTGATGAAGTATGTCTCTTTACTGTAGACTTCAGAACAGACTCACACACTTGACGTCAGGTGCGCAACACCACGTAAATCGTTGGCCAACCAAAAACTAACCCCAGTACGCTATAGCCAACATTCACCAGGAGATGGCAACAGACAAACATAGATCACTCTATTACATTCCTACAAAACTGTACTTAAGCCACGTTCTTTTTTTTTTTTTTTAGTAATGAACTCTTAACCCTCATTTGTAAACAATAACATGCTTATTATACAAACAGTATTTGTACACCTTTAACACAGATTTTTGTACTGTCTTCAGAGATTCCGTTTTTTTGGTTGAATACCTGCGAAAGGGTGTTCAGCATGGTTAGAAAAATAGTGACAGAGAATAGAACAAGGATGGACAATTCAACCCTTAACTCAACAATGAGTAGATGAGTGTTATGTGTGTGTATATGTGTAAATAAATGAACAATGAAATTGAAGTATTTATTTTATTTATATATATATACATATATATATATATATACATATATATATATATATATATATATATATATATATATATATATATATATCATAAAATAAATATATATATAGCTAGAATTCACTGAAAGTCAAGTATTTCTTATATATATATATTAGAGATGCGCGGTTTGCGGGCACAACCGCGGAGTCCGCGGATTATCCGCGAATCGGGCGGATGAAATTTAAAAAAATTAGATTTTATCCGCGGGTCGGGTCGGGTCGGGTGGTTGAAATAAAAAAAAAATCGATTTTAAATAGATTCAGGCGGGTGGCAGTTAAACCAATTCGGAAATATATATACATAGTTAAATATTGTTACCCACATACGAAAAACGAGCAGGCACCTGCAGCATATGCCACAACAGAAGAAAAAAAAAGAAAAGAGATGGACACTTTTACGGAGCGGAGAAGGGACGCCTCGCCGGGGTCCGGGACCGAGGCCCCTTCCCCCGAGAGGGCCCCACCGGGAGCCGTAGCTGAGGCGATCCGCGAGAAGGGCCCGACGCACGTCCAGGGTCACCACCGCGCCCACCGCACCGACACCCCGCCTCGTCCGCCTTCGCCGCGGCCGGCGTCACGCGCAGCAGGTAAGCAGCTTACCTGCCCGCCACCCCCGTGGCCGGGGGCTCGTAACAGGGGTCACTCCGCGCGCTCCGCCCGCGCAGCTTACCTGCCCGCCACCCCTGTTGCCGGGGGCGCGTAACAGGGGTCACTCCGCGCGCAGTGCGCTCACGAAAGGGGTGGGGCTCACCCTGGTTGATATAGACAGCAGCTAGGACGGTGGCCATGGAAGTCGGAACCCGCTAAGGAGTGTGTAACAACCCACCTGCCGAATCAACTAGCCCTGAAAATGGATGGCGCTGGAGCGTCGGGCCCATATACCCGGCCGTCGCCGGCAGCGAGACGCGCTTGGAGGTGCGCTCAGCGCGGCTCCCATATGATTGCGCACTGGTGTGCGTCTGGGTCGTGACAGCGTGGCACGCGAATGTTTTTACTGCATTGGATCAGTCTCCTTTCTTTAACAGGCAAAAGCTTTATAACCTCACTAATGCCTTGCATCGTCTATATTAGATATATAACAACGAGCGGGTGCGGGCGGATGCGGTTCTGATCAAATGTTAGATCGGGTGGCTTGCGGATGGTTGACGACTTTCTGATGTGGTTGCGGATGAAATAATTGCCTATCAGCTCATCTCTAATATATATATATATATATATATATATATATATATATATATATGAAATACTTGACTTGGTGAATTCTAGCTGTAAATATACTCCTCCCCTCTTAGCCACGCCCCCAACCGCGCCCCCGCCCCACCCCCCAAAATCGGAGGTCTCAAGGTTGGCAAGTATGTATTAGTGTTCCTGAAAAAAAAGCGACCCAAACACACATATATTTTTACAGCTAAATGTGTACATATAATTCATACACACATACACATTGGCCCCCCCCAGACACATTTTTTTCTCTCAATGTGGCCCCCATGAGTCAAAATATTTGCCCAGCCCTGACCTATACCGACTCCCATGTACAGGGAATCATTGCTGTATAGGTTTACGTTTAAAAACAACCCATCCCAACTGCTGAGTTTCAGAAACGGAAAATCCTGATTAAACTTGGATGATTGTTATTGTCCCATTCATGAGTCATGTCTAAAATGGTGTCTCGGAGTAAATTCCTCGTCTTGTTCCGGGCCTCAAAAGAGTCAAGTTAATTCAAGCATCTGCAGTGCGAGCAAAGGACAGCAGGTTAAGTAGATAATGTGCTGGCTGTGCCGAGCTGTCATCTACTGCTTCCACGCATTGCTTTGTTTGTTTTAGCTTTTTCTAATTGGCCTCTTCACTCCCAGTCAATTTCCACCCCCGGCAGCGCTGTCGGTGCCGGTCAACGCTTACCGTTCGGGGCGAGGCTGAGCTCACCGTAGCCAAGGGCATGCCCGCCCGCCTGTGACTCCGCTGTCAGCATTAATGCATTCAGGGCAGAGCTACAAGCTTTTTCAGGTGTGTCACAGGCTGCTCTGTCAGCAGATTGTGATCAAACCCAATCTGGTAATAAAAGACTAACTTGACACTTGACTTCATCTTGAAGAAAACAAGGAAAGTTACTGAGCTACAAAGTGATAAGAGACTAACCTCATCTGGTCGCTTTATTCAACTTGAAGCAGCAGTAAGAAACTATTGGATTTTCTCCTCCATGGCTTCCTACAGTTTAGAAGTCAATAAAGGGCATTTTTGTTAGAATAATTATATATATATTATCACACTAACTTTAGTATGCTTAAAGTCCATTGCTTTAGTTATTTAGCTAGTGTGTTCAAGTTGGAATTTTTCTAATGTATGCAAGGACAAAGACTTATTGTCTGAGGGGTGGCCTCAGCCGTAGAAGTTATCTTTGTTTTAGCCCGCTAACAGCCAAGGACTTCAACAACCTCAACGAAGATAAGATGACAGCACGCAGACGAAGCAGAGACTTCAAGGACCTCAACGAAGATAAGATGACAACACGCAGACGAAGCGGGGACAAGGTGAAATCACAAGGTCCCCAGCACATTCCGTCACGTACTGTGCGTCCTGGACCTGCTTTGCATAATATGTATGCATATGTGACCACTCCTTTTAGAGGCGGCCTTAGTATTGTTGACTGTGGAACTCCTGAATAAATAGAGGGACGCAGGAGCTGAACCTTAGAGCGTAGGGCGAGACTGTTACTAAGTGTGCGGCTCGATGCGTTCTCCTCATGAGTTAAATTGAACTCTGTCTCTGCATGATTCCTTGCTTCTTGTCTGATTAATAGATGTCATCAGTGTTTGAACCTGACAATTTTATTCATTAAAGAAATGCTAAAGTTGAACAAAACTCTATTAGAATAGGCAGCATGTTTTGCCTTATTAACTGTGATTACTATTAGATAGATAGATAGATAGATAGATAGATAGATAGATAGATAGATAGATAGATAGATAGATAGATAGATAGATAGATAGATAGATAGATAGATAGATAGATAGATAGATAGATAGATAGATAGATAGATAGATAGATAGATAGATAGTGTCAAGACTTGGTCCTGGGGTTTAGTTTTTCTCGAAGGCAACGGAAAGTTGTCTCGGGCGAGACGGAAATGAAGGTACATTCTTATTTAAACACTATCAATACAAAACAAGGAAGTAAACAAAAGGCGCGCACAATGGCGGAGAACAAACTATGAAACCAAACACTTGCACAAAGGCAAAAACTATGAACAACAAAAAACACTAACTGTGGCAATAATAAACAAAACTTACTTGGCATGGACAAAAAGGAGCAGCGTGAACGATGGACATGAAAAAAGAGTCAGAAATGTGCAGAGCATAAATGTGGGGATGTCACCAGAAAGACAAACTGAAAAACAATGAACTGAAATACTACAGACATGATTATCGAAAACAGGTGCGTGACTCAAAACGTGAAACAGGTGCGTGACGTGACAGGTGAAAACTAATGGGTTGCTATGGTGACAAACAAGAGTGCACAATGAGTCCAAACGTGGAACAGGTGAAACTAATGGGTAATCATGGAAACAAGACAAGGGAGTGAAAAGCCAGAAATTTAAAAGTCCAATAACTAAACAAAGTATGACTAAGACAAAACATGATTACACAGACATGACAGATAGATAGATAGATAGATAGATAGATAGATAGATAGATAGATAGATAGATAGATAGATAGATAGATAGATAGATAGATAGATAGATAGATAGATAGATAGATAGATAGATAGATAGATAGATGGATAGATAGATAGATAGTACTTTATTGATTCCTTCAGGAGAGTTCCCTCAGGAAAATTTAAATTCCAGCAGCAGTGTACAGAATTGAGGTTGAATTTAAAAAGTAAAAAGTAAATAATGGGGGTAGAAATGGACATAAAATAGAAAATATAACAATAAGAATAAAAATTTAAAAAAGCAATAAAAAGAATAAAAATATAACAGTAAAAATAAGAATATAACAAGAGAATCTAGGCGGTAGTGACCATGTTATGAAAATGTATTACACTGTTATTGCACTGTTTTTTGTTGCAGTTTATTTCTTTATTGTTATTGTTTTGCATCCCCTGTCATCCTAGTAACCCCCCTACCCCCCCCCCCCCCCCCCCCCCCCCCCAGAGTTTTTTAATGCAACTTTCATTTAGTATTTTTCTCCCGTTTTTGGAATTTGTTTGGCAAAAGCCAAAGAAAAAGCTCAGATTGAATGTTTGAAAGCCCAGAGTACTTAAACTTTTTGACCTCAGAGCCTAACATTTTCACTACAGAGGGGCCTGGAACCCACTCAAATATTAACACTAATTTGGTCATCTTATTCTTGATTTAAATGGTATTTAATAATTATATATAACCTACTTTACTGTTTAAGACTTTCCCGGATGATATGAAAGCATGTGTAAATCCCAAATATTATTATTTATTTAACACATGAACCTTAGGCTTAGGTCAGGCTGATTAGAAAAATAGGTACTAACCAAAAATACTTCATAAAAAGAGACTTAAAAAATTGACAAAAAATACATTCACATACAAGTATGTGGTGCTAAAATTAATAATGATTATCTTTCTTAACTAAACTGTCAATAAAATTCAAGTGCAAATGGAAATACAGCTTTACCACTTAAATCATCATTTTTGTGCTTGAAGCGCAATTGTACTTTTTGGGGGAATTTTGCATAGGGTTCACAATCATTATGAAAGATATGAAGACAATTATTTTTTAGACTCTCTAAATATCAACCCTAAATATTATATAAAATCGATCAAAAGTCTGCTTACAATGGAGCCTATGGGAGCCGCTCTATTCTGCCTACAAAGCCCTTCAAAAAACATCCGAACACCTCCAGTAGAGTTTTATATACACAATGTAAGTATATATTCAATGTACTAATGGGCACATTTATAATAACATTTAATATGTACATATTTTGATCATTTTGAATTTCAAAAACGCATCACAACGTTCGCTTATTTTTAAACAGCGTCACTGATTTCTACTCACTGCAGACTTTATGACAGCCTACAAACATAAAAAAACCATCACTTACTGTATAAGGTCTGCTGTCATTAGGATGCCGACTGCTGGGATGTACATATATTCCCATTTAAATTAAGAATGATTCATAATCCCGACGAAGAAAAGGGGGGTAGAACCAAACAACTTTTTGTGTCGTTCTCGCCATTTACACCGAGTCTAATTTGGCTGTCAAATTTTTTTTGGTATTTTCTCGTAGCAGTTTCATGTCTTCCTTTGAGCGCTTTGTTTTAGCAATCAAGAATATTTCAGTTGTTTTTATCCTTTAGTGGGGACATTGTTGATTATCATGTCATGTTCGGATGTGCTTTGTGGACGCCGTCTTTGCTCCACAGTAAGTCTTTGCTGTCGTCCAGCATTCTGTTTTTGTTTACTTAGTAGCCAGTTCAGTTTTAGTTTCGTTCTAAATAGCCTTCCCTAAGCTTCAATGCCTTTTCTTAGAGGCACTCACCTTTTCGTTTATTTTTGGTTTAAGTAATAGACACCTTTTTACCTGCACGCTGCATCCCGCTGTTTCCGACATCTACAAAGCCATTAGCTACCGGCCGCCACCTACTGATATGGAAGAGTATTACACGGTTACTCTGCCGACACTCAACAACAACACATAATTTGCAGACTATACTTACTGGTTTGCAAAAAATATATTTTTAACCCAAATAGGTGAAATTAGATAATCTCCCACGGCACACCAGACTAAAACACTGCCATACGGACGACAGCTGAGAAACCAATATTTTTTGGCGGCCGCCTAGGGGGCGTTCAAAATAAGAATACAGTCATACTTGAAGGTGACTGTAGAGGTCCTACATATAGTTGTATGAATATTACACTGATGCACTGAAGTGACTATAACACTTTAAAGGACTCTGGCTTATTAGTGATT
Source organism: Nerophis lumbriciformis (assembly GCF_033978685.3). Lineage (NCBI taxonomy): Eukaryota > Metazoa > Chordata > Actinopteri > Syngnathiformes > Syngnathidae > Nerophis > Nerophis lumbriciformis. The sequence goes on along the minus strand of NC_084582.2, from coordinate 7,432,360 downwards.
CCCAGAGCCCAAAAAAAGTCTGCGGGCTATAGAGCGTTTTCTATTCGGGCTCCAGTACTATGGAATGCCCTCCCGGTAACAGTTAGAGATGCAACCTCAGTAGAAGCATTTAAGTCCCATCTTAAAACTCATTTGTATACTCTAGCCCAGGGGTCGGCAACCCAAAATGTTGAAAGAGCCATATTGGACCAAAAATACAAAAATAAATCTGTCTGGAGCCGCAAAAAAATAAAAGCCATATTACATACAGATAGTGTGTCATGAGATATAAATTGAATTAAGATGACTTAAAGGAAACTAAATGAGCTCAAATATACCTACAAATGAGGTATGATGATGCAATATGTACATATAGCTAGCCTAAATAGCATGTTAGCATCGATTAGCTTGCAGTCATGCAGTGACCAAATATGTCTGATTAGCACTCCACACAAGTCAATAACATCAACAAAACTCACCTTTGTGCCTTCATACACAACGTTAAAAGCTTGGTGGACAAAATGAGACAGAAAAAGAAGTCGCATAAATCACGTCCTAGAAAGTCGGAGAAAGTTATACATGTAAACCAGGGGTGCTCACACTTTTTCTGCAGGCGAGCTACTTTTCAATTGATCAAGTCGTGGGGATCTACCTCATTCATATATGTAATTTATATTTACTTATTTATGAAATATATGTTTTTGTTAATAAGTTAAAGGTGTTTAATGATAATGCAAGCATGTTTAACACATATAGTTAATATTGTTAATAAATTAAAGATGTTTAAAGATAATACAAGTATGTTTAATACATATAGTTAATATTGTTAATAAATTAAAGGTGTTTAATGATAATGCAATCATGTTTAACACATAGTTAATATTGTTAATAAATTAAAGGTGTTTAATGATAATACAAGAATGTTTAATACATATAGTTAATATTGTTAACAAGTTAAAGGTGTTTAAAGATAATACAAGCATGTTTAATACATATAGTTAATATTGTTAACAAGTTAAAGGTGTTTAATGATAATACAAGCATGTTTAATACATATAGTTAATATTATTAATAAGTTAAAGGTGTTTAATGATAATACAAGCATGTTTAATACATATATAGTTAATATTATTAATAAGTTAAAGGTGTTTAAAGATAATACAAGCATGTTTAACACATATAGTTAATATTGTTAATAAGTTAAAGGTGTTTAAAGATAATGCAAGCATGTTTAACACATATAGTTAATATTGTTAACAAGTTAAGGTGTTTAATGATAATACAGGCATGTTTAACACATATAGATTCCTTTCTTTCATGAAGACAAGAATATAAGTTGGTGTATTACCTGATTCTGATGACTTGCATTGATAGGAATCAGACAGTGGTGCTAAAAACGTCCGCATTTTCGAATGGAGGAGAAAAAAGTCCTCCTTTCTGTCCAATACCACATGAAAGTGGTTGGTTTTTGGCATCTTATTTGTCCAGCTTCCGTACTCCTTTGTATACACTTTACAAGAAATACAGTGTCGGCAAACTCCGTAGCTTGCTAGCTTGTGCACGCCAGCTTTCTGAGACTCCTATTTTGTTAGCGCAACTGTGCAACTGTGCAGTCGGTCTTTGGAGTTTTGACGACAGGTACGGCGCCAGAGTCTGTTGAAATAAAGTGTTTCTCGCCTTTCCAGTCGGTAATTTTAATGAGCTGGCAGCAGCCAGCGTCATCTCAGAAGACCCTCGGGTGCCGTGAATGTCAATCAAGTGACGTCATAGTGAAGATTTATGATCGCTCATTTTTAGGACTATTTTTTTAATGCCTGGCTGGTGATCGACTGACACACCCTCCGAGATCGACCGGTAGCTCGCGATCGACGTAATGAGCACCCCTGATTGTAAACAAACTACGGTGAGTTCAATGACCGCCAAAAATTAGTAGGACAAAACGGCGCTCGCCAAATACTGGAATCAGTGAAGCGTGTTTAATATAAACAGTGTGCTTTATAACAATTAGGGAGGTTTGTGTCATGTTTGTCCTCCTACAGAATCCATATTAAAACAACACAAAAAATATTTTCCCCACAACTTTTTACATTTTTCATACATTTTTGAAAAAGCTCCAGAGAGCCACTAGGGCGGCGCTAAAGAGCCGCATACGGCTCTAGAGCCGCGGGTTGCCGACCCCTGCTCTAGCCTTTAATTAGTCCCCCTTTTTCGACCAGTTGATCTGCCGTTTCTTTTCCTTTTTCCTCTGCTCCCCCTATCCCTTGTGTAGGGGGAGACACACAGGTCCGGTGGCCATGGATGAAGTGCTGGCTGTCCAGAGTCGGGACCCGGGGTGGACCGCTCGTCTGTGCATCGGCTGCTAACCCGTCTCCGCTCGGGATGGTTTCCTGCTGACCCCACTATGGACTGGACTCTTACTATTATGTTGGATCCACTATGGACTGTACTCTCACAATATTATGTCAGACCCACTCGACATCCATTGCATTCGGTCTCCCCATATACGGTCCTCTCCAAGGTTTCTCATAGTCATTCACATCGACGTCCCACTGGGGTGAGTTTTCCCTTGCCCTTATGTGGGTTCTGTACCGAGGATGTCGTTGTGGCTTGTGCAGCCCTTTGAGACACTTGTGATTTAGGGCTATATAGATAAACATTAATTGATTGATTGAAATCCATTCTTTACAATGGGAATCAGAGACTCTCTGGGAATCTGCAGTGGGAGTTGTTGATGAAGGGTTTTTGCAGTAAGGACACACACACACACACACACACACACACACACACACACACACACACACACACACTCCACGACTGATTGAACAATATAAAAGCTTCTGTCAACAAAGCCTCTCTTAAAGGCACACTTCACTCCTCATTCGTCAAGCTGTCATCGTACATCGACTTCTCGCTGGAAAGTACTCTGAGTAGCGTCGCCAACGCGGCCGTAGCGTCTGAGTCACGACTCACTCAGCAAGTGTTAAGCACTCATCTACGTCCATTCGTTCACATGAACGCTGTCACCTTAAAGTGAGAAGGAGAATTCGCTAGAAAATCAATATGATAAACTGCGACTTGTTTTGTCCTGAAATTGTTTCGGTTTGGAAATCGATTATACAGCCGGAGCCATTTATCACTGTACAAGAAAAGTGGGCGCACCCGGGGGGGGGAAAACGTTAGGTCTCCAATAGGTGATGGTGGAGCGGAATAAAGATAAAGAAAATAAATACATATAACTGAGAGGGTTTTTACGGACTTAGTCTCTGAAGTCTCACGTCCGGGGCTTTATCAGAGTGTGACAGACACAATGAAAATAACCTTCTCAGCGGAGGGGCTTGCTCGCATTAATACGGAACAGCAGGCGACTGAACCAGGTCATTAGAGGCTGCTGACAGTGCCGTCACGACAACGGGACGCTATATGGCGCTCACGTGGGACATTGTGTGCCACGTTCCTTGGCTGACCTTTACGGAGCGTCCTCGCCTTTCTGTTCTATGGGATGAAAGAAAAACACATTACATTGACACTATACTGCACTGTATGTGCACCATTGTGCTGTTAAAAAAAAATGTTGCTATTGAATAAGCCTTGAAGGAATCATTGATGATGTCAATACGCCAACATACAGTATCTTGCGTCGAGAACACAGAGACAAAAAAATGCCACTGTAATCCAACTGATCCGCCACCTATCATCCATCCATCCATTTTCTACTGCTTGTCCCTTCAAGGCATACTTGCCAACCCTCCCGAATTTTCCGGGAGACTCCCGAAATTCAGCGCCTCACCCGAAAAACTCCCGGGACAAAGATTCACCCGAAAATCTCCCGATTTTCAGCCGGAGCTGGAAGCCACGCCCCCTCCGGCTCCATGCGGACCTGAGTGAGGACAGCCTTTTTTCGTGACGGGAGGACAACAGGGTGACAAGAACTAAATCATCCAGACTAGAGATAAATTGTATTATTATGTTTATTTTACCTAAAAATAAATATATTTATTAATAAAAAAATAAAAAAAATAAATGCATTTTTACTATATTTTGCTAAAAACATCAAAATTAATAGTATTTTTATTTGAATTTTTTCGTGACTCCTTATTACATCCAGCCATAGAATTATACACTAAAATAAACATGTTTGAAATAATTGATTTTAAATTATCATAATAATTCATTTAAAATGACCATATTTAATTATTAAAATAATTGCTTGTTTATCAACAACTTTAGCATTTTATTCATTACATTTTGAAACTCTCAGAAGCCAAGTTATGTTATATTCCTTAATATTTATTTATGCAAGTTTGAAGTATCAATTATCTAAACACAGTTTTGTTTGAATATTTTCAGGATGTAGATATCTACATATATATATATATATATATATATATATATATATATATATATATATATATATATATATATATATATATATATATATATAATATGTATGAAATACTTGACTTGGTGAATTCTAGCTGTCAATATACTCCTCCCCTCTTAACCACGCCCCCAACCACGCCCTGCCCACCCCCGAACACGCCCCCACCCCCCACCTCCCGAAATCGGGGGTCTCAAGGTTGGCAAGTATGCTTCAAGGTCGCGGGGGGTGCTGGAGCCTATTTCAGCTGCATTCGGGCGGAAGGCGGGGTACACCCTGTACAAGTCGCCACCTCATCACAGGGCCAACACAGATAGACAGACAACAGTGACATGCATGTGGGGCCTCACCTGCCATCATGGAAAGAAAAAAAATGTAAAAAGAAAAAAAATTAATTAAATTGTTAAATGTATCCAGTGATTATACTATAAAGTTATTTTCCATTTAACTTCACCAGTTTTAGATTATTTTAATTCAAAATCGATGAATTTTCACATTTGCCGTTCAAATACTGAGAAGAGACGGTGCGGTGAACAGCAGCCAGTTGAGGCACGTCACTCAGTGCCTCAACATGGATTGCGGACTCGGCTAACTGCTGGCCTGCTGTGCAGTGAGACCGTATTGCTATATGAACTATATTATACATTTCCATAGTTTAGTTAGCTGAGGTATATAATGTACAGTGTATTTTGTCAACAACTGTATGTGTGTAACGTATTTCTTGTGCTGAGCAATCATAAAACTGCTGCGAAGACGCAGTGTGTGAGGCTCGCACTAATCCCGCCTCCTGGTGGTAGAGAAAGCACCCCCTGACGGAAGTGTTGTATCAACTAAAGCCCACACTTAAACTTTCCACGTGCAAGATTGAATCTATTTAAAAAAGTTATTTAATAAGAAGCCAAAAAGTGCAAAAACAATAATGTTCGTGTTGGAGGAGCCGTGAACGACTGCAGGGACACAACATTAGGTACACCTGCAGACTGCAGCACGGATTTCATATTTCATTCATTCACAACTCCTCCAACACGATCATTATTGTTTTTGCACTTTTTGGCTTCTCATTGAGCTGCTGCATTTTTTGGTTGGGTTGTTTATTTCTTTTGAGTAACTTACTTCTACATTTCTAAAAGGGGAGGAATGTAATAGAGTGATCTATGTTTGTCTGTTGCCATCTCCTGGTTAATGTTGGCTATAGCGTACTGTGGTTACTTTTTGGTTGGCCAACGATTTACGTGGTGTTGCGCACCTGACGTCAAGTGTGTTGAGTCTGTTCTGAAGCCTACAGTAAAGTTATTGCCTCCAACCCAATATATTACATAAACGTAAGACCATAATAACGTTTTTTTAAATTAAATGTGCTTTTTTGTGTGCTACAGTTTGTATGTGTAAAGTTAAAGTTAAGTTAAAGTACCAATGATTGTCACACACACACTAAGTGTGGTGAAATGTGTCCTCTGCATTTGACCCATCCCTTGATCACCCCCTGGGATGTGAGGGGAGCAGTGGGCAGCAGGGGTGCCGCGCCCGGGAATCATTTTTGGTGATTTAACCCCCAATTCCAACCCTTGATGCTGAGTGCCAAGCAGGGAAGAATGCTGGTATGAGCTTTTAAACATAACCCGTTAACTGCTGCCAATCAAATGGTGAATAAGATACTCTTTAGGGTTCATATGTTTGTAAATCTGACTGTGATGAAGTCAGTGCCTCACCAGCCATGTACCTCACCGCACATCACTGACAGACAACATTCACACACTAGGGCCAATTTAGTGTTGCCAATCAACCTATCCCCAGGTGCATGTCTTTGGAGGTGGGGAGATGCCAGACTACCCGGAGGAGAACATGCAAACTCCACACAGAAAGATCCCGAGCCCGGGATTGAACTCAGGACTACTCAGGACCGTATCATTATTTGCCAATTTCTGTAGAAAAGTTTGTTATTAGTGTTGTACCGATACCAATATTTTAGTACCGTTACCGGTACCAAAATGTATTTTTGATACTTTTCGGTACTTTTCTAAATAAGGGAAACCGCAAAAAATGGCATTATTGGCTTTATTTCAACAAAAAATCTTACAGTACATTAAACATGTTTCGTATTACAATTAAAGAACAATTTTGTCCTTAAAAGGGAACATTATCACCAGACCTATGTAAGCGTCAATATATACCTTGATGTTGCAGAAAAAAGACCATATATTTTTTTAACCGATTTCCTGAACTCTAAATGGGTGAATTTTGGCGAATTAAACACCTTTCTATTATTCACTCTCGGAGCGATGACGTCACAACGTGACGTCACATCGGGAAGCAATCCGCCATTTTCTCACTTTCGTCGGTGTGTTGTCGGAGGGTGTAACAACACGAACAGGGACGGATTCAAGTTGCACCAGTGGCCCAAAGATGCGAAAGTGGCAAGAAATTGGACGTTTGTTCCGCACACTTTACCGACGAAAGCTATGCTACGACAGAGATGGCAAGAATGTGTGGATATCCTGCGACACTCAAAGCAGATGCTGACATCAACTCCAAAACTGGACAGATCAGCTTTCAGGAAAAAAGAGCGGATGAGGGTATGTCTACAGAATATATTAATTGATGAAAACTTTATTCATTGCTCGCGGTTTTACGTAAACTATTATACATAAAGTGTGTTTACCAATAATTTAGCTTAAAAACATTTATTTTTTTCAATCATTCGAGTACATTCGGGTAGTCTTGTGTAATGCAGTATTTTGTGTCTATTTAGGTATGGTTAACCTGAGTGCTGAAATCGTGGAAAAATATATGTTCTTAGCGCGCCTGAAATGGGCTGTCTGCACTCTCAAAGTGCATGTTGTTGCCAAATGTATTTCATATGCTGTAAACCTAGTTCATAGTTGTTAGTTTCCTTTAATGCCAAACAAACACATACCAATCGTTGGTTAGAAGGCGATCGCCGAATTCGTCCTCGCTTTCTCCCGTGTCGCTGGCTGTCGTGTCGTTTACGTCGGTTTCGCTTGCATACGGTTCAAACCGATATGGCTCAATAGCTTCAGTTTCTTCTTCAATTTCGTTTTCGCTACCTGCCTCCACACTACAACCATCCGTTTCAATACATGCGTAATCTGTTCAATCGCTTAAGCCGCTGAAATCCGAGTCTGAATCCGAGCTAATGTCGCTATACCTTGCTGTTCTTTCCGCCATGTTTGTTTGTATTGGCATCACTGTGTGACGTCACAGAAAAATGGACGGGTGTATATAACGATGGTTAAAATCAGGCACTTTGAAGCTTTTTTTCGGGATATTGCGTGATGGGTAAAATTTTGAAAAAAACTTTGAAAAATAAAATAAGCCACTGGGAAGTGATTTTTAATGGTTTTAACCCTTCTGAAATTGTGATAATGTTCCCCTTTAAATAAAATAGTGAACATACTAGAGAACTTGTCTTTTAGTAGTAAGTAAGCAAACAAAGGCTCCTAATTGGTGCGCGGACATATGCAGTAACATATTGTGTCATTTCTCATTCTATTATTTTGTCAAAATTATACAGGACAAGCCGTAAAAAATTAATTATTAATCTACTTGTTCATTTACTGCAGTGGTTCTTAACTTTTTTGGAGGTACCGAACCCCACCAGTTTCATATGCGCATTCACCGAACCCTTCTTCAGTGAAAAATATATATATATTATTTTTTTCAAATTCAAGACAAAGTTATATGTTTTTTTTTACTGGTGCACAAAATGAACCGTGCATGAACATCACCTTGTTCAAAGAACAAAACCAACACAGTGCATGAACTCACCACAAATTACACACCTGCAAATAAGTGTGACTTCTGCTCTTGCCGTATCCGTAATACGCCGATAGGGAGAAGTTTTTATTTACACAATGAGTCGGGTGTGTCTTGACCTCCGTGGCGGAGGCTCCACCGAACCCCTGAGGCCGACTCACCGAACCCCTAGGGTTCGATCGAACCCAGGTTAAGAACCACTGATTTACTGTCAATATCTGGTTATTTTCCGTTTCAACATGGGGCTGGGGTTAGTGCATGTGCCACCTTAGTCCTTATCAATCAATCAATCAATCAATTTTTTTTTATATAGCCCTAAATCACAAGTGTCTCAAAGGGCTGCACAAGCCACAACGACATCCTTCGGTACAGAGCCCACATAAGGGCAAGGAAAAACTCACCCCAGTGGGACGTCGATGTGAATGACTATGAGAAACCTTGGAGAGGACCGCATATGTGGGTAACCCCCCTCTAGGGGAGACCGAATGCAATGGATGTCGAGTGGGTCTAACATAATATTGTGAGAGTACCGTCCATAGTGGATCCAGCATAACAGTAAGAGTCCAGTCCATAGTGGGGTCAGCAGGAAACCATCCCGAGCGGAGACGGGTCAGCAGCGCAGAGATGTTCCCAACCGATACACAGGCGAGCGGTCCACACCGGGTCCCGACCCCGGACAGCCAGCACTTCATCCATGGCCACCGAACCTGTGTGTCTCCCCCTCCACAAGGGATAGGGGGGAGCAGAGGAGAAAAGAAAAGAAACGGCAGATCAACTGGTCTAAAAAAGGGGGTCTATTTAAAGGCTAGAGTATACAAATGAGTTTTAAGATGGGACTTAAATGCTTCTACTGAGGTAGCATCTCTAACTGTTACCGGGAGGGTATTCCATAGTACTGGAGCCCGAATAGAAAATGCTCTATAGCCCGCAGACTTTTTTTGGGCTCTGGGAATCACTAATAAGCCAGAGTTCTTTGAACGCAGATTTCTTGCCGGGACATATGGTACAATACAATCGGTAAGAGAGGATGGAGCTAGACCGTGTAGTATTTTATACGTAAGTAGTAAAACCTTAAAGTCACATCTTAAGTGCACAGGAAGCCAGTGCAGGTGAGCCAGTATAGGCGTAATACGATCAAACTTTCTTGTTCTTGTCAAAAGTCTAGCAGCCGCATTTTGTACTAATTGTAATCTTTTAATGCTAGACATAGGGAGACCCGAAAATAATACGTTACAGTAATCGAGACGAGACGTAACAAACGCATTAATAATGATCTCAGCGTCGCTAGTGGACAAAATGGAACAAGTTCAATCCCGGGCTCGGGATCTTTCTGTGTGGAGTTTGCATGTTCTCCCTGTGACTGCGTGGGTTCCCTCCGGGTACTCCGGCTTCCTCCCATCTCCAAAAACATGCACCTGGGGATAGGTTGATTGGCAACACTAAATTGGCCCTAGTGCAGTGGTTCTTAGCCTGGGTTCGATCGAACCCTAGGGGTTCGGTGAGTCGGGCTCAGGGGTTCGGCGGAGGTCGAAACACACCCGACTCATGGTGTAAATAAAAACTTCTCCCTATCGGCGTATTGTGGATACGGTAACAGCTGACTGATTTGCAGGTGTGTAATTTGTTGTGAGTTTATGCACTGTGTTGGTTTTATTCTTTGAACAAGGTGATGTTCATGCACGGTTCATTTTGTGCACCAGTAAAAAAACATTGTAACACTTTATCATCGATGATTCCTTCAAGGCTTCTCAGTTTCTACCCGATACTACATAAAAAATTACGTAAAATAGCGCAGTAACGCATCATGTAGTAACGGTAACTGAGTTACTGAATATAAAAAATAACTAGATTACTATTTACCGCCGAAAGTAACGGTGTTACAGTAATGCATTACTTTGTAACGCGTTAGTCCCAACACTGGCCGCGGCACACTGAGATACAGTCTGGTGTGCCGTGGTAGATGATATAATTTAACCTATTTGGGGTAAAAAATATTTTTTGCAAACCAGTAATTATAGTCTGCAAATTATGTGTTGTCGTTGAGTGTTTGTGCTGTCTAGAGCTCGGCAGAGTAACCGTGTAATACTCTTCCATATCAGTAGGTGGCAGCAGGTAGCTAATTGCTTTGTAGATGTCGGAAACAGCGGGAGGCAGCGTGCAGGTAGAAAGGTATTTTATGCTTAAACAAAAAATAAACAAAAGGTAAGTGCCCCTAAGACAGGGGTCGGCAACCCAAAATGTTGAAAGAGCCATATTGGACCAAAAATACAAAAACAAATCTGTCTGGAGCCACAAAAAATTAAAAGCCATATTACATACAGATAGTGTGTCATGAGCTATAAATTAAATTAAGAGGACCTAAAGGAAACTAAATGACCTAAAATATAGCTACAAATGAGGCATAATGATGCAATATGTTCATATAGCTAGCCTAAATAGCATGTTAGCATCGACTAGCTTGCAGTCATGCAGTTACCAAATATGCCCGATTAGCACTCCACACAAGTCAATAACATCAACAAAACTCACCTTTGTGCATTCACGCACAACATTAAAAGTTTGGTGGACAAAATGAGACAGAAAAAGAAGTGGCATAAAACACGTCCTAGAAAGTCGGAGAAAGTTATACATGTAAACAAAATACGGTGAGTTCAAGGACCGCCAAAATTAGTAGGACAAAACGGCGCTCGCCAAATACTCGAATCAGTGAAGCATGTTTAATACAAACAGTGTGATTTATAACAGTTAGGGAGGTTTGTGTCATGTTTGTCCTCCTACAGAAACCATATTAAAACAAAAAATTATTTTTTTTCCCCTCATCTTTTTCCATTTTTCATACATTTTTGAAAAACCTCCAGAGAGCCACGAAGGCGGCGCTAAAGAGCCGCATGCGGCTCTAGAGCTGCGGGTTGCCGACCCCCGCCCTAAAAAAAGGCATTGAAGCTTAGGGAAGGCTATGCAGAACGAAACTAAAACTGAACTGGCTACAAAGTAAACAAAAACAGAATGCTGGACGACAGCAAAGACTTACTGTGGTGCAAAGATGGCGTCCACAATGTACATCCGAACATGACATGACAATCGACAATGTCCCCACAAAGAAGGATAAAAACAAAGTAGATGCGGGAAAGGAAGACATGAAACTGCTACAGGAAAATACCAAAACAAGAGAAAAAGCCACCAAAATAGGAGCGCAAGACAAGAACTAAAACACTACACACAGGAAAACAGCAAAAAAGTCAAAGTAAGTCAGGGCGTGATGTGACAGGTGGTGACAGTACACCTACTTTGAGACAAGAGCTATATTGATGCATGCTTGGTTATGGTTTAAAGTCATATCCAACAATAGCGACAACGACTTTTTACTGTCAACTGAGTTTCGTTTTTTAATGATTTCCGCCTCCGCATTTTTTCAACACAAGAAATGTGCCTTGGCTTAAAAAAGGTTGAAAAACACTGCTATAGGGAACTATACTATATTTTTTTGCTCGTATCTGCTTTTTTTGCAGAAAGATCTAGGCCCCTTTGCGTACTCATGGAGTTTGCGCGCTGTTTGTTGCACAACATCCATATTGGCTTGGTTGACAACCACTGTTTTTCACCTTCAGGAAGAAGTCACGTGATGCAATACAAGTAACCATAGTAGATCAGATGTGAGCATACTTGCCAACCCTCCCGGATTTTCCGGGAGACTCCCGAAATTCAGCGCCTCTCCCGAAAACCTCCCGGGACAAATTTTCTCCCGAAAATCTCCCGAAATTCAGGCGGAGCTGGAGGCCACGCCCCCTCCAGCTCCATGCGGACCTGAGTCCGCTTTCCCACAATATAAAGAACGTCTACAGTAAAGCAGTCTGTCTGCCGTAAACAGCAATGTTGTGACACTCTTAAACAGGACAATACTGCCATCTAGTGCATTTGATGAAAGCACTTTTGTGCGTGCCACACAGCAATGCATCATCAGAGAGGGTGTTCACCATGGTTAGAAAGATAGTGACAGAGAATAGAACAAGGATGGACAATTCAACCCTTAACTCAACAATGAGTAGATGAGTGTTATGTGTGTGTATATGTGTAATAGAGATGCGCGGTTTGCGGGCACAACCGCGGAGTCCGCGGATTATCCGCGGATCGGGCGGATGAAATTAAAAAAAATTAGATTTTATCCGCGGGTCGGGTCGGGTCGGGTGGTTGAAATAGAAAAAAATTAGATTTTAAATAGATTCAGGCAGTTAAACCAATTCGGAAATATATATACATAGTTAAATGTTGTTACCCACATACGAAAAACGAGCAGGCACCTGCAGCATATGCCACAACAGAAGAAAAAAAAAAAAAGAGATGGACACTTTTACGGAGCGGAGAAGGGACGCCTCGCCGGGGTCCGGGACCGAGGCCCCTTCCCCCGAGAGGGCCCCACCGGGAGCCGTAGCTGAGGCGATCCGCGAGAAGGGCCCGACGCACGTCCAGGGTCACCACCGCGCCCACCGCACCGACACCCCGCCTCGTCCGCCTTCGCCGCGGCCGGCGTCACGCGCAGCAGGTAAGCAGCTTACCTGCCCGCCACCCCCGTGGCCGGGGGCTCGTAACAGGGGTCACTCCGCGCGCTCCGCCCGCGCAGCTTACCTGCCCGCCACCCCTGTTGCCGGGGGCGCGTAACAGGGGTCACTCCGCGCGCAGTGCGCTCACGAAAGGGGTGGGGCTCACCCTGGTTGATATAGACAGCAGCTAGGACGGTGGCCATGGAAGTTGGAACCCGCTAAGGAGTGTGTAACAACCCACCTGCCGAATCAACTAGCCCTGAAAATGGATGGCGCTGGAGCGTCGGGCCCATATACCCGGCCGTCGCCGGCAGCGAGACGCGCTTGGAGGTGCGCTCAGCGCGGCTCCCATATGATTGCGCACTGGTGTGCGTCTGGGTCGTGACAGCGTGGCACGCGAATGTCTGTGCTGCATTGGATCAGTCTCCTTTCTTTAACAGGCAAAAGCTTTATAACCTCACTAATGCCTTGCATCGTCTATATTAGATATATAACAACGGGCGGATGCGGTTCTGATCAAATGTTAGATCGGGTGGATTGCGGATGGTTGACGACTTTCTGATGCGGTTGCGGATGAAATAATTGCCTATCCGCGCATCTCTAATGTGTAAGTAAATGAACACTGAAAGTATTTCTCTTATTTATATATATATATATATATATATATATATATATATATATATATATATATATATATATATATATATATATATATATATACATATATATATATATATATATATATATATATATATATATATATATATATATATAGCTAGAATTCACAGAAAGTCAATTATTTCTTATATATATATATATATGTCTTAATAAGGTTATCCAAAAAATAGTGCTCGATACCGTAGTAGAGCATCATCAGGAGAAAATCTCCTGATGATTGAGGGAACCCCCCCTCATGAAACAGGCCTGTAGAGATGAAATAGTCTTGTGATTTTTTTTTCCCACACATACATATATATATATATATATATATATATATATATATATATCCATCCATCCATCCATCCATCCATTTCCTACCGCTTATTCCCTTCGGGGTTGCAGGGATATATATATATATATATATATGAAATACTTGACTTGGTGAATTCTAGCTGTAAATATACTCCTCCCCTCTTAACCACGCCCCCACCACCCACCCCCCACCCCCCACCTCCCGAAATTGGAGGTCTCAAGGTTGGCAAGTATGGATGTGAGTAATTATTTACACAGACATCCCCTAGAAGTGTCCACCTTGTAGGGGGAAGCTGTATCTCTCTCTTTGTGTATCACATAGAATCATATAAAGCCAAATCAATACTTCAAGCACAAACTGAATCTACACGCTGAAGTGCAACTAAAGCCCTTGAGCATTGCTCTTTTGTTGGCACTGATAACGAAACCTATCTCTGCGACGGGATGCTTTTGTTTGATAATGCAAGTCCTTGTCTTAAACGTATCTGGTGAAAAAACATAAATTCCCAAAAACTATTGGGAGAAGTGTCTATACAATTTACACACAGACAGTGTTTTTGTAGGTAATTGAGCCAGGTGCTTAAGACTCAAACACAAACCTCATGCCTCCATCTACCGCCATCAAATTGCACGCCACATTTGCACATTACTGCTTGTGGATGCTTTTAAAATTGAACCCAGTGGCGGCTGATTGCTTTTAGAGAAGCGCTGTTAAATTGCAGACGGTTAAAGGCGAAGAGATTTAATTTAAGGGACATGTGATTTGAATGTTAACCGCTAACAAACAAGTAAGCTGCACGTGTCATTAAAAGCGAAGTGCGACCTTTTTCCGCGGTGTTAATTAGAGGACGATTCGACAAATAATGTCGACAAACGTCTGCTTTGCAGGGAAGCGAAATTGTTTTGCTTATCTTCCCTTTCCAACTGAGAATGATATCACTCTGTGTCTCATTTGTATTACAAACCCCCGTTTCCATATGAGTTGGGAAATTGTGTTTGATGTAAATATAAACGGAATACAATGATTTGCAAATCATTTTCAACCCATATTCAGTTGAATATGCTACAAAGACAACATTTTTGATGTTCAAACTGATAAACGTTTTGTTTTGTTGCAAATAATCATTAACTTTAGAATTTGATGCCAGCAACACGTGACAAAGAAGTTGGGAAAGGTGGCAATAAAAACTGATAAAGTTGAGGAATGCTCATCAAACACTTATTTGGAACATCCCACAGGTGAGCAGGCAAATTGGGAACAGGTGGGTGCCATGATTGGGTATAAAAGTAGATTAGGATGGGGCGAGGGTCACCACTTTGTCAACAAATGCGTGAGCAAATTGTTGATCAGTTTAAGAAACACCTTTCTCAACCAGCTATTGCAAGGAATTTAGGGATTTCACCATCGACGGTCCGTAATATCATCAAAGGGTTCAGAGAATCTGGAGAAATCACTGCACGTAAGCAGCTAAGCCCGTGACCTTCGATCCCTCAGGCTGTACTGCATCAACAAGCGACATCAGTGTGTAAAGGATATCACCACATGGGCTCAGGAACACTTCAGAAACCCACTGTCAGTAACTACAGTTGGTCGCTAAATCTGTAAGTGCAAATTAAAACTCTCCTATGCAAGGCGAAAACCGTTTATCAACAACACCCAGAAATGCTGTCGGCTTCGCTGGGCCTGAGCTCATCTAAGATGGACTGATACAAAGTGGAAAAGTGTTTTGTGGTCTGAAGAGTCCACATTTCAAATTATTTTTGGAAACTGTGGACGTCGTGTCCTCCGGACCAAAGAGGGAAAGAACCATCCGGATTGTTATAGGCGCAAAGTTGAAAAGCCAGCATCTGTGATGGTATGGGGGTGTATTAGTGCCCAAGACATGGGTAACTTACACATCTGTGAAGGCGCCATTAATGCTGAAAGGTACATACAGGTTTTGGAGCAACATATGTTGCCATCCAAGCAACGTTACCATGGACGCCCCTGCTTATTTCAGCAAGACAATGCCAAGCCACGTGTTACATCAACATGGCTTCATAGTAAAAGAGTGCGGGTACTAGACTGGCCTGCCTGTAGTCCAGACCTGTCTCCCATTGAAAATGTGTGGCGCATTATGAAGCCTAAAATACCACAACGGAGACCCCCGGACTGTTGAACAACTTAAGCTGTACATCAAGCAAGAA
Source organism: Nerophis lumbriciformis (assembly GCF_033978685.3). Taxonomy (NCBI): domain Eukaryota; kingdom Metazoa; phylum Chordata; class Actinopteri; order Syngnathiformes; family Syngnathidae; genus Nerophis; species Nerophis lumbriciformis. The sequence continues at coordinate 7,416,532 of NC_084582.2, read as the reverse complement.
TGGGAAAGAATTCCACCTGAGAAGCTTAAAAAATGTGTCTCCTCAGTTCCCAAACGTTTACTGAGTGTTGTTAAAAGGAAAGGCCATGTAACACAGTGGTGAACATGCCCTTTCCCAACTACTTTGGCACATGTTGCAGCCATGAAATTCAAAGTTAATTATTATTTGCAAAAAAAAAATAAAGTTTATGAGTTTGAACATCAAATATCTTGTCTTTGTAGTGCATTCAGTTGAATATGGGTTGAAAATGATTTGCAAATCATTGTATTCCGTTTATATTTACATCTAACACAATTTCCCAACTCATATGGAAACAGGGTTTGTAAAACTGGGATATTTTTTTTTTTGTATGTATTATGCATCTCTCACGGAACTAAAAGGAAACTATATAAATATGTCAAGCACGGTGGTGGTAGCTTTATTGTCCGGGGTTAGTCCTTTTTTAAGAAATACTGAAATATAATTTTTTTTAAAATAATAATAATGTTTTTTTTATGCATTCTGTTCATAATTTCGGGACTTTGGTGTTTAAAATAATAGTAATACTGCAGGGAAGGACAAGTATTTGAAGATTGGATTGCACCTAAACTTGGCACTAAAAGAATTAATCAATCAAAGTTGATTTATATAGCCCTTAATCACACATGTCTCAAAGGGCTGCACAAGCCACAACGACATCCTCGGCTCAGATCCCACATCAGGGCAAGAAAAAACTCAACCCAGTGGGATACAATGAGAAACCTTGGAGGGGATCGCAGATAGGGGGGTGGAGTGGATCTAGTTAATAGTGTGAGGGTCCAGTCCATAGTGGGGCCAGCAGGAGATAGACGTCCCCAACTGATGCACAGATGAGTGGTCCACCCCGGGTCCCCACTTTGAACAGCTAGCGCGTCATCTGTGGTCACCTAATAACCTCTCCACACAGGAGAGGGGGGGAAGAGCAGAAAAGAGACGGCAGATCAACTGGTCTAAAAGGGGGGTCTATTTAAAGGCTAGAGTATACAAATGAGTTTTAAGATGGGACTTAAATTCTACTGAGGTGGCATCTCTAACTAATGGAACAATGGAAAAATAGAACAAATCAATTTAACTCGTCAGTCTCCTTGTCTGCCTGTGTGGTTTTATAAGATGAACCCGAGTACCGAGTAAAGAGCAGTTTTTTAAAGAATTGTGTCGAAACATTTCCAATCTGATGTGAGTCACTGTTTGTTTGTCTGTTTACGTTACATCTTAAGCCACTTGTTTCAATTGCATTCTGTTGGTTGGATTTCTGAGCAAAACAAAGCCAAGTTTGACAAGGCAGAAGTTGGCTGGGATGCACACTGAAAGCTGCTTGTCAACCGACAATAAACATCAAAAGAAGACGTTTTGCCAGGCTAAATATGCTGTAGCGATCTGCACACAATAACACCCACGATGGATGATGAGGGGAAATGTACTCGGTGTCTGAAAATTCTAAAATCAATCTTAGACATCGTAAGTAAAGCTGGGTGGTTCCAGGCAAAAGGACAGGGGCTGTCTTTGAGGCCTACCAAGAGTAAGGCTCGTAAAACTCCACTGTGTAAGGGGGGGAAGCAAGATGGTGTTCCTGTGTTCTCTCATGTATGGTAATCAATGATGATGTTGTTCGGGCCCAAGGACTTCAAAGCGGAGAGATGACAGGATCTGCCCAATTTCCAGACGAACTCTTTTTGAAGTATTTGACGAACTCTTTTTGAGCTATTTTATGGAACTCTTTTTGAAGTAGTTTACGAACTCTTTTTGAACTATTTTATGGAACTCTTTTTGAACTGACCTTTTCTGTGAATTGTTTACGACCTTTTCTGTGAACTTTTTTGCGACCTTTGTCCTTTGGAAACAGCGGTGGCCAGGTGGTCGGGTAGGGTCCAAAATAAAAGAAGGAGGCATACTGAGATATTGTACAAGGGTACGGTATGTCCAGGTGTGTCTCCGCAATATATTGAGTCCAAATTGAATTTTGTCTCTGTTTAATTCTTTGCCTCTTGTCTTGTTTAATAGATGTCATCAGTGTTTGAACCTGACACTGGGCTAACCCCGAAGCTAGCATGCTTTTTGTCAACCCAGAAAATATTTTGTTTGCCACTTCCAGACCAGAGCTTACAATTTAAGAGCTCAATTCCTTCAACGACTGAGCTCGTAACTCAAAACACTTGTACAGGTGTACTTAACCTGTGGACACATTGCGTTCCACAACCAAGCTCGTAACTCGGAATGCTTTTATCTCAAATCTATTCAATCCGTACTTAGCCCTCCCAAAAACGCCCAAATTGTAATCTAACATGCCTTTCAAAAAGGGAAAAAAAGTTTAGATAGGAAATAGCATGAACTACAAACTTCTACCGTAGTTTTATGAACTAGTTTAGTAATATTTCTCAGCATTTACCTTAGGGAGCAGACTTTTGTAGGTGTCTCATACGGGCTGCTTCTCTGTCGTGTAGGAACTAGGAATTAGTTGTTTATGTTGCACACGTCTTAAAGTGGCGGATCGACGCGGTCAGAGTTGACTGCAAGTGATGCGTTTGTTTGTGTACAAAGGGTAATAGTCGACCGTCCAGTTTGTTGAGTCAGGGCTAGACAGAACAAACTAAACTAGTCAAACATGGCATCATGGATCATTTGTGGTTAGCTCAGTGTTACCAACTTGGTGACTTTTGCGCATACTTGCCAACCCTCCCGGATTTTCCGGGAAACTCCCGAAATTCAGCGCCTCTCCCGAAAGCCTCCCGGGACAAATTTTCTCCCGAAAATCTCCCGAAATTCAGGCGGAGCTGGAGGCCACGCCCCCTCCAGCTCCATGCAGACCTGAGTGACGTGTTGACAGCCTTTTCACAACATTGCCGTAAACAGCAATGTTGTGACACTTTTAAACAGGACAATACTGCCATCTACTGTATATGTGACCCACCCATAATGTGTCACATTTTTGTGTTGATTTATTTATTTTATTTTGTGGTTTGAATTCGTTTTTGGAGCTGTCATTACACATTTATCAGTATTCACATTGGTCAGTAGGGGGCAGTAGGGCGTTTCTTCCCAATTGAATGCTATCACCTGCAGACCGGAAGTGTCTTGTCATTCTGATGAGAGCGACCAGTCTGTGAACAATTGAAACGTCCTGTGTGCTTTTTCCTCCTGTATAACAGGTTAGTTTTGGTGAATCAACTCACTGAATAATATCCATGTGATCTTTATAAGTTTAAGTACACATTCTGATGGTGGAGCCTAACTCTAAAGTCTTTGTGAGTTGTAGTTTGTATTTGTGGATGAATCCAGTGCACAGCTGCAGTAATCAATACAAAAAGGCGACGTGAGTGCGCAATGTTTATATAGGAACTTCTGATCCTAATTCAGACTCCCAAATTAGAGCTCCCGTTTTCTTATTGATTTTATAATGTATATTTGTATAATGTGTGTGTTCTGAAATAGTGACAGAGAATAGAACAAGGATGGCCAATTCAATTGTTATGTGTGTGTATATGTGTAAATAAATGAACACTGAAATTCAAGTATTTATTTTATTTATTTATATATATATATATATATATATATATATATATGTGTAATAAAATATATATAGCTAGAATTCACTGAAAGTCAAGTATTTCTTATATATATATATATCTTAACCACGCCCCCAACCACAACCCCCGCCCCACCCCCGACCACGCCCCCCACCCCCCACCTCCCGAAATCGGAGGTCTCAAGGTTGGCAAGTATGCTTTTGCGCCAAATCGCGTGACTTTCCTGTTAGAGACTTCTTCGTTTTTCTCAAAAGCAACCAGCAACAAACCTCGCAAGTTTTTTGGGATATTTTGGAGGCACGAAAGCACTAATCACTTCTTACAACATGCAGGCGGTCAGGTTGACAGCAGCCTCGCGCAGCAGTCCCAGCTGCAGTCAGAGCAGAAAGGAGACTCACGTGCACTCATCCGCGTCCAGACTGCAAAACCCACCAACTTGGTATACAGAGCAAAATGTAAAATGTATAGCAAATAAAAATGTTTCAATTCAGTTTTACAATGCAGAAAACAATTATTTAAATTTCAACATAACAAACTTAAAACAATCAGCAGAAGAATTTGCCATCTGCATTTATAATCATTTTTTAAACTGACTTTTATTTCGCCCCTACAGCGTCCATTGCAATCAATTATGCAAATGAGGCGATGACGTCATCTAGCGACTTTTCGGACAGCCAATACTTTGCTTGGTGAATAGATGTTAACACAGGATGCAGTCGGCTGACTCCACACTAACCCAACCCCATTAACCCTAACTCATACTTGCCAACCTTGAGACCTCCGATTTCGGAAGGTGGGGGGTGGGTGCGTGGTCGGGGGTGGGGCGGGGCGTGATTGGGGGCGTGGTAAAGAGGGGAGGAGTATATTGACAGCTAGAATTCACCAAGTCAAGTATTTCATACATATATATATATATATATATATATATATATATATATATATATATATATATATATATATATATATATATATATATATATATATATATATATGTATATATACATATATATAGATATCTACATCAAATATGCAAACAAAACTGTTTAGATAATTGATACTTAAAACTTGCATAAATAAATATTAAGGAATATAACATAACTTGGCTTCTGAGAGTTTCAAAATGTAATGAATAAAATGCTAAAGTTGTTGATAAACAAGCAATTATTTTAATAACTAAATATGGTGATTTTAAATGAATTATTATGATGATTTAAAATCAATTATTTCAAATATGTTTATTTTAATGTTTAATTCTATGGCTGGATGTAATAAGGAGTCAGGAAAAAAATACAAATAAAAATACAATTAATTTTGATGTTTTTAGCAAAATATAGTAAAAATGTATTTATTTATTTATTTTTTTAAATTAATAAATATATTTATTTTTAGGTAAGATAAACATAATAATACAATTTATCTCTAGTCTGGATGATTTAGTTCTTGTCACCCTGTTGTCCTCCCGTCATGAAAAAAGGCTGTCCTCACTCAGGTCCGCATGGAGCTGGAGGGGGCGTGGCTTTCAGCTCCGGCTGAAAATCGGGAGATTTTCGGGAGAATATTTGTCCCGGGAGGTTTTCGGGAGAGGCGCTGAATTTCGGGAGTCTCCCGGAAAATTCGGGAGGGTTGGCAAGTATGACCCTAACCACTGTGGAAATGCGCATGTTTTTAGTCGTCTTCATAAATCTCATCGGAACGCCACAAAACAAAAGTTCCGGGGTCATCACTTTGTCTAATGCAGAATTGCGATTCATTACTGAATGAGACTTTCATCCAGTCATCCCTGGTCTATAATTGTGTTTCCTTAGCCGATTGGAACCTTGTTTTTGTTTTTCTGTTTAAGTGTTAATGACGGCTTTCGTTTGGCTTTTCTGTAATTAAATCCCATTTCCTTTAGGCTTACAGTTTCTTACAGTTTGGTCACTCCAGTTTCCACCGATTTGTTCTTCATTTGTTTTGCTGTGCATTTTATGTTTTAAAGACATATTGCTTTAAGATTTATGTCTTGAGACTTTGATGTTGTTCTCAGTCTACCAGTGGGCTGAGCTTTTACAACCTCCCCCATGCATGTTGTTTGTACTTGGTCCAGATTTTAGACACTGCTGGCTGTGAACAATCAACATTGTTTGCAACATTGCGTGAGAATTTACTTTCTTGAAGAAGTTTAATAATCCTCTCCTTTGTTTCAATTGACATCTCCTGTGTTTGAGCCTTGATTAATGTCACTCCCCAAGGTGTGAGCACTCATTTTTAACTGCAGACTAATAAACATATTTAATCCGATTAGGGTGTTTTGGAAATTAAAAATTTACAGGGTGTTTCCATAATTTCCTTCACAATTGAATAATTCCGTAATGCTTGATCTAAAAATATAACTGTTACTGACTACCACAATGTATATTCTTGATCACATAGTTGCCATTTGAAATTACTATAGTTTTCTATCAAATTAATAAATGAACATCCTCCAAGTCTGGTGATTCCAGAAATCTTGCCAGAATTGTTGTGGTTCAGAATCAGAATCAGAATCAGAAATACTTTATTAATCCCAGAGGGGAAATTAAGATTTTCAGCACAATCCCATTCAAGATCAGACAAACATTACAGGGAGACAGAACAGGATCACTGACTGGTCTGCAAACTCCAGGCGCCCCTTCCAAAAAAGGTGAGAAACAGGTAAACGCTAGGGGGGTGAAAAAAAAATTTCAGTCTAAGCCTGGGCCTCTGGAGAAGGGGTCCAGACTGAGGCCAAGGGGGGAAAAACCTCATAGCACACATAAGCATGTGTGTAAGAGGGAAACATCAAACATTAAAGGGGAACATTATCACAATTTCAGAAGGGTTAAAACCATTAAAAATCAGTTCCCAGTGGCTTATTTTATTTTTCGAATTTTTTTTCAAAATTTTATCCATCACGCAATATCCCTAAAAAAAGCTTCAAAGTGCCTGATTTTAACCATCGTTATATACACCCGTCCATTTTCCTGTGACGTCACACAGTGGTGACAATACAAACAAACATGGCGGATAGAAGAGCAAGTTTATAGCGACATTAGCTCGGATACAGACTCGGATTTCAGCGGCTTAAGCGATTCAACAGATTGCGCATGTATTGAAACGGATGGTTGTAGTGTGGAGGCAGGCAGCGAAAACGAAATTGAAGAAGAAACTGGAGCTATTGAGCCATATCAGTTTGAACCGTATGCAAGCGAAACCGACGAAAACGACACGGGAGAAAGCGAGGACGAATTCGGCGACCGCCTTCTAACCAACGATTGGTATGTGTTTGTTTGGCATTAAAGGAAACTAACAACTATGAACTAGGTTTACAGCATATGAAATACATTTGGCAACGACATGCACTTTGAGAGTGCAGACAGCCCAGTTTTCATCAATTAATATATTTTGTAGACATACCCTCATCCGCACTCTTATCCTGGGGGTCTGGCGGCAGATTTCTTTGACTTTATCGTTGGAAATGCATCTGCTTTGAGTGTCGCAGGATATCCACACATTCTTGCCATCTCTGTCGTAGCATAGCTTTCGTCGGTAAAGTGTGCGGAACAAACGTCCAATTTCTTGCCACTTTTGCATCTTTGGGCCACTGGTGCAACTTGAATCCGTCCCTGTTCGTGTTGTTACACCCTCCGACAACACACCGACGAGGCATGATGTCTCCAAGATACGGAAAACAGTCGAAAAAACGGAAAATAACAGAGTTGATTTGACTCGGTGTTTGTAATGTGTTTGAGAAAATGGCGGATTGCTTCCCAATGTTGTGACGTCATCGCTCCGAGAGCGAATATTAGAAAGGCGTTTAATTCGCCAAAATTCACCCATTTAGAGTTCGGAAATCGGTTAAAAAAATATATGGTCTTTTTTCTGCAACATCAAGGTATATATTGACGCTTACATAGGTCTGGTGATAATGTTCCCCTTTAAAGAACACAAAGAACATTAAAGACATTAAAAGAGCAGAGCTGATGTACCCAGACATTTCTACATACAGCTACAAAAGTAAAAACAACAATAAAAAAAAAACATATACACTGTGGTGGCTTCAGCGGTGTTCCACGCCATCGTCTGCTGGGGTGGGAGAAGCATGGCCAGAAACAGAAGCAGACCCAACAAAGCAACCAAGAGAGCTGACCAACTCTCAGCCAGTGTCCAGTCCGCATGGATGAGCGAGGATACGTCCAAGGAGATCGAAGTGTCCGATGCCTGCTCATTCAGCCAAGACAATGTGAAGCTTGTCCGTCCCGTTGTCATCGCCAGCTCCGCAGCCCTGTCTCTTCATCCGCATTATCAATAGTAGCCTCTCTTCTGGAATAGTTCCAGTAGAGTTTAAACATGCAGTGGTACGACATCTACTTAAAAAACCAAGCCTCGACCCCTCTCTCCTCTCTAACCTCAGACCTATCTCTAATCTTCCATACATTTCCAAAATATTAGAGAAGGTTGTCTACAGTCAGTTGTTGCCCTTCTTAGAGGATAATGGTATCACTGAGCTGTTCCAGTCCGGTTTTAAAGCCCTCCACAGCACAGAGTCAGCGCTTCTAAAAGTTTTTAACGATATCCTCCTGTCAACTGATTCTGGTAAATATGTTGTCCTGGTGCTTTAAGATCTGTCTGCTGCGTTCGACACCGTCGACCACGCCACCTTAATCACTCGTCTCGAGAACTGTGTGGGCATTAAGGGCGCCGCCCTCAACTGGTTCCGGTCGTACCTAACCGACAGGAGTTTTTGTGTAAAAGTAGACAGTTTTATGTCTTCCACAGCTCCTTTACCACATGGGGTCCCCCAGGGCTCAATCCTTGCCCCAATTTTATTTGCGCTTTACCTTCTCCCCCTTGGTTCTATTTTTAGGAAGTACAGTATTGAATTTCATTTTTATGCCGATGATTGCCAGATTTATTTTCCCATGGCACAAAATAACACGGTTCAACGTCTTATTGACTGCCTGCACGACATCAAAGTCTAACTTCCTGAGCCTAAATGAAGATAAAACAGAAGTTATGTTGTTCGGTCCAAGTCGCTCTCCCTCCCCCAACGTTGACCTCGGCACTCTGACCCCGTATCTCAGCGACTGTGTCACAAACCTGGGGCTAAAGTTCGACTCAGATTTTAAATTCGAAAAACAAATCAGCAGCGTCGTTCTAAAAAGCTTTTATCAACTACGCCAAATAACGAAATTGAAACCGCTTCTATCAGGACATGATCTTGAGAAATTAATCCACGCCTTTATCGCGACTCGTCTTGACTACTGCAATGTGCTGTATGTAGGCATTAGCCAGGCCTCCCTCGCCCGCCTGCAGCTCGTGCAGAACTCTGCTGCTCGTCTGCTAACCCAGACCCGCAGACGTGAGCACATCACCCCTATTTTAGCGTCCCTTCACTGGCTCCCTGTGCGTTATCGAATCAATTTTAAACTCCTTTTATTTGTTTTTAAATGTCTAAACAACCTCGCGCCAACCGATCTCTCCGACCTCCTTCAGCCTTACTGCCCCACCCGATCCTTAAGATCAGCCGATCAGCTGCTGTTGACGGTCCCTGACACAAGGCTGAAGTTTAGAGGTGACAGAGCTTTCGCCGCTGCTGCTCCCAAGCTCTGGAACGACCTACCTCTGAGTATTAGACAAGCCTCCTCTCTTCCTGTTTTTAAATCTCTCTTAAAAATATACTTTTATTCCATGGCTTTTAACACTGAGTGACATCCATCCTGCAATGGCGCCCCATAATACACATGCTGTGAACCTGTTTTTATGTTTTTACGTTTTTATTTATTCTATTTTATTTTTATTTTTTTTATCGTGTTCTGTTTGTGTTGTGTTGTCTTTGGTCGGTACTCGTATTATCTTTTAACCTGCCCATTGTACAGCACTTTGGCTACCCCTGTGGTAAATTTTAAATGTGCTTTATAAATAAAGTTGATTGATTGATCACCTCCAGTCTCTCCAAACGGACTCTGGTGTGGCAGAGACCCAGCAACTGGTCTCCATGGCCAAAAGGCTCCCGGGAGGCAGATCCAGAAGTTCACAAAAGTTCCCAAGTTGTATGTAAAAAGTCGGTCTACCATCAAAATGATTATCAGAATCAGAAATACTTTAATAATCCCCGAGGGGAAATTAAAAAATAATGTATAAATTGTGTTAAAGTGAAATTATTTCATGCTTAGATTCCAGAGAGTTTAGTTGGGTTTACAGCGCTAGAATCAATGCATCTTCAGGACTGACAGATCAGTTGGGTTTACAGAGCAGGAATCAATGCATCCTCAATGCACTTCTTTGAGCAGGGGTGAAACCGGTGTCACAAATCCGTGCTCACGTCCCATCCGGTAGCAAATGTTTAATCCTCAAAGTGACACACAGGATGAGGCAGGGTGTTAAATAAATGAACGAGTTGGTTTTTAAGGAGTCATCACTGCGGTACACGAGCAGAAGAAGAATGTCTGAGTTGTAGGAAGAGCTGTGGCCTAAAACACATGCTGCTATGATCCGGTCTGACAGGTGAGGAGAGCTGGGGAAGACTTGCATGGCCTCCAGTGATCAAAGTCAACAGAAAAACCTCTGCATTCAATTCTCCATGGAGCTGTGCTGGACTACTATAACATGCCACCCTGCATCTGACTGCTTTGATTGATACCCACTGAATACATGTCATCTGAATCCTGTCTGTCCTTTGGATTCTTTCAGTCCCAGATAGACAGACACAAGGTATTTTCTCTTGACTAAATGCACACAGAGATGAAGTGAAAAGTGCTCTTATTCAAAAATGATGCAATGACCTCCGTGATCAGTATTTCACAGAAGAGTGAACACTCCACCTCTGTGTTTTATTTATCAGCGCTGTCTCGCTTGCAAGGACTACAGACAAAATGCTGAATGTGTGAATCAGAGAGCGCTTGGCCTGGAGTCACACCAGCTGTAAAAAGACATGTTGCAAAGTATTAATAATTGTAACACATGCAATATAGTACTACATTGGAGCGTTTTATGCCTACCAGTATTCTCAAAGGAATATTATGTCAACAAATGTTCCCTTAAACCATACTTGCCAACCCTCTCGGATTTTCCGGGAGACTCCCGAAATTCAGCGCCTCTCCCGAAAACCTCCCGGGACACATTTTCTCCCGAAAATCTCCTGAAATTCAGGACCTGAGTCCGCTTTCCCACAATATAAACAGCGTACCTGCCCAATCACGTTATAACTGTAGAATGATAGAGGGCGAGTTCTTGGTTTCTTATGTGGGTTTATTGTTAGGCAGTTACATTAACGTCCTCCCAGCGCGGCAACAACACACAACAACAGCAGTCACGTTTTCGTCTACCGTAAAGCAGTTCGTCTGCCGTAAACAGCAATGTTAAGACACTCTTAAACAGGACAATACTGCCATCTAGTGCATTTGATGAAAGCACTTTTGTGCGTGCCACACAGCAATGCATCATCAGAGAGGGTGTTCAGCATGGTTAGAAAAATAGTGACAGAGAATAGAACAAGGATGGACAATTCAACCCTTAACTCAACAATGAGTAGATGAGTGTTATGTGTGTGTATATGTGTAAATAAATGAACACTGAAATTCAAGTATTTACTTTATATATATATATATATATATATATATATATATATATATATATATATATATATATATATATATATATATATATATATATATGTGTGGGAAAAAAATCACAAGACTATTTCATCTCTACAGGCCTGTTTCATGAGGGGGGGTACCCTCAATCGTCAGGAAAATCTCCTGACGATTGAGGGTACCCCCCCTCATGAAACAGGCCTGTAGAGATGAAATAGTCTTGTGATTTTTTTCCCACACATACATATATTGCGCTCTACTACGGTATCGAGCACTATTTTTTGGATAACCTTATTAAGACATATATATATATATATATATATATATATATATATATATATATATATATATATATATATATATATATATATATATATATATATATATATATATATATATAAAATAAAATAAATATATATTTATAGCTAGAATTCACTGAAAGTCAAGTATTTCTTGTATATACATATATATATATGTATGTATTAATGTGTATATATATATATATATATATATATATATATATATGAAATACTTGACTTGGTGAATTCTAGCTGTAAATATACTCCTCCCCTCTTAACCACGCCCCAAACACGCCCCCCGACCCCGGCCTCCCACCTCCCGAAATCGGAGGTCTCAAGGTTGGCAAGTATGCCTTAAACATTGGCAATGTAAAAATATGAAATTACCAGTCGAGCAATCCTTACACTTACACTGTACTCGATAGTCATGACGGAAAGTACCTCAAAAAGTACTGAATTCTGTACCCATCGTTAGCGTCCAACCTTAATCCTGACATAACCCATCTTGAATTAAATCCAAAACACTCAACCCAGCTCCAGCCCTAATTATCAAGACAACATCACATCTGATTTCCTCTCCCAAGTACTTTTTCTATAGGCTGTGGGAGAATGTGCAACATCTGCCGTTCTGCTTAGATCAGGGGTCGGCAACCCGCGGCTCTAGAGCCGCATGCGGCTCTTTAGCGCCGCCCTAGTGGCTCTCTGGAGCTTTTTCAAAAATGTATGAAAAATGGAAAAAATTGAGGGGGAAAAAATATATTTTTTGTTTTAATATGGTTTCTGTAGGAGGACAAACATGACACAAACCTCCCTAATTGTTATAAAGCACACTGTTTATATTAAACATGCTTCACTGATTCGAGCGAGCACCGTTTTGTCCTACTAATTTTGGCGGTCCTTGAACTCACCTTAGTTTGTTTACATGTATATCTTTCTGCGACTTTCTAGGACGTGTTTTATGCCACTTCTTTTTCTGTCTCATGTTGTCCACCAAACTTTTAACGCTGTGCGTGAATCCACAAAGGTGAGTTTTGTTGATGTTATTGACTTGTGTGGAGTGCTAATCACACATATTTGGTCACTGCATGACTGCGAGCTAATCGATGCTAACATGCTATTTAGGCTAGCTATATGTACATATTGCATCATTATGCCTCATTTGTAGCTATATTTGAGCTCATTTAGTTTCCTTTAAGTCATATTAATTCAATTTATATCTCATGACACACTATCTGTATGTAATATGGCTTTTAATTTTTTGCGGCTCCAGACAGATTTGTTTTTGTATTTTTGGTCCAATAAGGCTCTTTCAACATTTTGGGTTGCCGACCCCTGGCTTAGATGATGCAGCATTTATATTTCTACCAAAGCAAAACAACTCTTTTGACATCCTCAGTTGGCAACGTGTGCATAAAAACAACATTCAGCGCAAATGTGTTTTAGTCACTAGAGGTGGAGTTTCCTTGCCTCTGTCGCCAAAGCCCTTGCTCATGCTGGGTTCAGTTGGTTTTCTTTAATGTATGACGAGTTGTTTCTAGACCTCCTGCGTTTGTAAAGAGCCATGTGATATATTTGTGACTCGGCGCTACAGAAAGACAGTATTTATTGATATTCGTGCACAGGGCCGCTCATCCCTACACACAGCATACCTGCCAACTACTCCGGTTTTCCCGTAATTAGTACGGTTTTCATCAACCTATTCCGAGTTACGGTTGCAGTGATAAAAAATACGTTTTTTCATTAATTAAAAAAAAATATTTTTTTAAAATGCGCGAGGCTATTTATAGCACCGCTGCCAAGCACGAGGAACCTGTTGCCATTGTTTCCAAACGAGCGAACGATCATGGAATCAGCCGGAGAAAAATCGCAAACGAGTCTTAAACCGAAAAGAAAACTGCAGTCATTCCGTGAAGAATATTCAAAAGCCTATCCGGGAATAATTATCTGTTCCAAAAAGGGTGAAAACTACGCGAATTGCACCTTGTGCAGACAAGATTTTTCGATCGGACACGGAGGAATTAGCGATGTAAAAGACCACGTTGGGACAAAAGAACACAAGTCTAATGCCGTTGCTAGCGATACAAGTGGAAAACTTTCAACGTTTTTCGGATTTTAGCCACACAAAGGTAATGACACCAATGTTATCTATTGGAATTGTTTAGTACTGTTATAATGTTAATAGTGTTTATACTATTTATGCTTTCAAGTCCAAGTTGAAGAAATCTTGTTAAATGTTGACAGCATAACTACCAAAATACAGAAGTATGTCATTAATATTTTTGCAGTGCTATTTCTGTTGAAAAGTTAAAATGATTACATTAGAGATGTGATGTGCCACTTTTCAAGTGTCTGATGGCTTAAATTAATTTTCATTAATGTTTCATATTTTGAATTCTTTTGAAAGGCTTACAAAAAAACTACATTTGAATTGTAATTCCATGCTATTGACAGGACTATTAATTTTAATGAAGTTAGCTTACCATGTTTACAGTATGATAATTGTGATAGAAATGTGAATTTTAGGCACAGAATATTTTTTACAATTGAACAAGGCAGTAGATTATACAAGCTTGGACAGAAAGTTAATAATGACACCAATTTTTTTTTTTATGGAATTGTTTAGTACTGTTTTACCATTTGTTTACTGTAAAAAGTGTTTATACTGTTTATACTTTCAATTAACAAATTGAAGTCTTGTGAAAGGTTGACAGGATAACTGGCATTAACTGTCAAAATAATTTCAAACTATTGAAGTTAGCTTACAGAATAAACATGTCAATCAATCCATATGATTTTTGCTGTAATATTTTTGTTTTGAAAAGTCACTGTGACTGATAGAAAAGTGATGGTTTTATCAACATTTTAACCTGTCTGAATGCTAATAATAATTTTGCGTCGGGGGGCGAAGCCTGAACCCCCCACCAGGACTTTGTCCTTGACCTACCGGGGCCTGCGGCCCCTGGACCCTGGCTACTAGGTTTTTCTGATTTCAAAAGTTGGCAGGTATGACACAGTATGTTGTGCGTAGGGCATGCTACCCGTGGAGGCTTTGTTTTGTTTGAAGAAGCCCATGTAAACTGTCAACGAATGAAAATGCGCTTTGTATAAAATTTTACCGTAAATTTATTCCCAGCCCTTTCCTGCTAACTCACTGATAGGAATACAAAAGAAAATCATCCCATTTAGTCCCACTGGTTCCCATGGGCTTGTCTGGAAAGACAGTCATAATAGAGATGTCCGATAATATCGGACTGCCGATATTATCGGCCAATAAATGCTTTAAAATGTAATATCGGACATTATCGGTATCGGTTTCAAAAAGTAAAATGTATGACTTTTTAAAACGCCGCTGTGTACACGGACGTAGGGAGAAGTACAGAGCGCCAATAAACCTTAAAGGCACTGCCTTTACGTGCCGGCCAGTCACATAATATCTGCGGCTTTTGTGAATGCATGCATACTTGGTCAACAGCCATACAGGTCACACTGAGGGTGGCCGTATAAACAACTTTAACACTGTTACAAATATGCGCCACACCGTGAACACACACCAAACAAGAATGACAAACACATTTCGGGAGAACATCCGCACCGTAACACAACAGAACAAATACCCAGAACCCCTTGCAGCACTAACTCTTCCGGGACGCTACAATATACACCCCCCCCCCCCCCCAACTTAACCCCGCCCCCCCAAACCCGCCCACCTCAACCTCCTCATGCTCTGTCCCAAATTCCGAGCTGCTGTTTTGAGGCATGTTAAAGGCCTACTGAAATGCGATTTTCTTATTTAAACGGGGATAGCAGGTCCATTCTATGTGTCATACTTGATCATTTCGCGATATTGCCATATTTTTGCTGAAAGGATTTAGTAGAGAACATCGACGATAAAGTTCGCAACTTTTGGTCGCTGATAAAAAAGACTTGCCTGTACCGGAAGTAGCAGACGATATGCGCGTGACGTCACAGGTTGTGGAGCTCCTCACATCCGCACATTGTTGGCCACCAGCAGCGAGAGAGATTCGGACCGAGCAAGCGACGATTTCCCCATTAATTTGAGTGAGGATGAAAGATTTGTGGATGAGGAAAGTGAGAGTGAAGGACTAGAGGGCAGTGGGAGCGATTCAGATAGGGAAGATGCTGTGAGAGGCGGGTGGGACCTGATATTCAGCTGGGAATGACTAAAACAGTAAATAAACACAAGACATATATATACTATATTATCCACAACACAACCAGGCTTATATTTAATATGCCACAAATTAATCCCGCATAACAAACACCTCCCCCCTCCCGTCCATGTAACCCGCCAATACAACTCAAACACCTGCACAACACACTCAATCCCACAGCCTAAAGTACCGTTCACCTCCCCAAAGTTCATACAGCACATATATTTCCCCAAAGTTACGTACGTGACATGCACATAGCGGCACGCACGTACGGGCAAGCGATCAAATGTTTGGAAGCCGCAGCTGCATGCGTACTCACGGTACCGCGTCTGCGTATCCAACTCAAAGTCCTCCTGGTAAGAGTCTCTGTTGTCCCAGTTCGCCACAGGCCAATGGTAAAGCTTGACTGTCATCTTTCGGGAATGTAAACAATGAAACACCGGCTGTGTTATCTGGCACAACACACCTGCCGCAATACACCGCTTCCCACCTACAGCTTTCTTCTTTGCTGTCTCCATTGTTCATTGAACAAATTGCAAAAGATTCACCAACACAGATGTCCAGAATACTGTGAATCATAAATTCCCTCAGGGTATGTAACTTATGAGCACAACTGTATATAAAGGCTGCAAAATGTTCTGTCAATACTGCATTTACAAAGAAACGTAAAAGAAAAACAATTATATTTGCGTTTAAACTGGGCTCCTTTGGATGCAGCAAAGATTGGCAATGGTCAGAAAGCGAGCCAAGTGTCTCGGCTCGTCCGCAGTCTGGGAAGTGATCGAGAGAAACAAGAGTCCCGGGAGACGGAGCGCTAAGTAAGAGCGATTCTCTGGGCTCTCCTAAAGTACCAACCGCCATCCCGGTGACCTTCTACCAGCATGCAGGTGGAATTGGATGATTCCTTGCCGCAGCTGAAGAGGAGTGACAGGTGGCCTGAAGGAGAGCCAATCTACTCCATCCACTTCCTGACTTACCGCCATGCTCTCATGTGGCCCCCGTCGTCTGCCGTGATGGAGAAACCTCGCACAACGGCATCACTTATTTATCGCCACATGACAAGCTATCTCTCAAACTCATCAGACATTTTAAATGTTTCCATACGCCGCCTGCAACTGCAAATGGGATTTAATAAAAATGCAATCAGATGTGAATTCTCGGCAGTTCTTCAAGTTGGATGCTGCACTTCGGGGCATTTTGTTCATTTAAGTCTTTATCATATATTATCCGTCTTTGAAGATTCTTAAAAAAAAAAAAAAGATCTTTTTTCATGTTCACAATTTAGCTCAGAGTGGTTATCCTTCTTTAGAGAGCATCTTCTTCAGTGCAGACATGAGCGATTCCCCCTTCAAGGTGGATAGAAGCAAAGAAGTGAGAGTCTAATCTGTGATGACATGCTGATACACAGCTTGGAGCTGCGTCATTGACCACCAATGGGAGAATGACTTTGACTACTCTTACAGTGTTGGACATAACTTTTATATTGATCGCGTGTAAAGAGAAACCGCACTTTTTGGGGAATTTTTTCCCTACCGTTCACAATCATTATGAGAGACAAGAAAACAGATGTAATAGTTGAATGTATTCTCTCTCCTAAATAAAAATCGGATAACATTGTAGTCAATGGTAGGTCCTACAGACCCCTTTCCATATGAGTTGGGAAATTGTGTTAGATGTAAATATAAACGGAATACAATGATTTGCAAATCATTTTCAACCCATATTCAATTGAATGCACTACGAAGACAAGATATTTGATGTTCAAACTCATAAACTTTATTTTTCCATTGAAATGAATGGAACATTTTTCAACCTATACATACAGGTCACACTGAGGGTGGCCGTATAAACAACTTTAACACTGTTACAAATATGCACCACACTGTGAACCCACACCAAACAAGAATGACAAACACATTTCGGGAGAACATCCGCACCGTAACACAACATAAACACAACAGAACAAATACCCAGAATCCCTTGCAGCACTAACTCTTTTGGGACGCTACAATATACACCCCCACCACCACCAAACCCCGACCCCCCCCAACCCCGCCCACCTCAACCCCACCCCCATCTTTCGAATTCGTAGGTCTCAAGGTTGGCAAGTATGGCCATAATGGGCCGACAATCCATCAAGCGGTGCGGCTTCAAGGTCATACTAAAACATTTTGACAGATTTTTGAGTGCCATGTGTAATGTTCTTTATTTTCAGTGGAACATTTAAAGTTTTGGTGTTGTTCACTGGCGTCATATTGCAGTCTACACGTATCTCTTATGTGTGATTGCCCTCTGCTGGTCACACTTATCATTACACCTTGTAGCAAATAAAATTGCTTCGAGGTCGGTAAGCACAACCAGTATCATTCTGTATATTAGGCGCACCGGGTTATAAGGCGCACTGTCGATTTTTGAGAAAATGAAAGGATTTTAAGTGCGCCTTATAGTCTGAAAAATACGGTACAATTGTTTCAAAAAGTTACATAAGTAAATGTAGCGCGTTACTACCCACCTCTGTGTATAGTACAGGTAAAAGCCAGTAAATTAGAATATTTTGAAAAACTTGATTTATTTCAGTAATTGCATTCAAAAGGTGTAACTTGTACATTATATTTATTCATTGCACACAGACTGATGCATTCAAATGTTTATTTCATTTAATTTTGATGATTTGAAGTGGCAACAAATGAAAATCCAAAATTCCGTGTGTCACAAAATTAGAATATTACTTAAGGCTAATACAAAAAAGGGATTTTTAGAAATGTTGGCCAACTGAAAAGTATGAAAATGAAAAATATGAGCATGTACAATACTCAATACTTGGTTGGAGCTCCTTTTGCCTCAATTACTGCGTTAATGCGGCGTGGCATGGAGTCGATGAGTTTCTGGCACTGCTCAGGTGTTATGAGAGCCCAGGTTGCTCTGATAGTGGCCTTCAACTCTTCTGCGTTTTTGGGTCTGGCATTCTGCATCTTCCTTTTCACAATACCCCACAGATTTTCTATGGGGCTAAGGTCAGGGGAGTTGGCGGGCCAATTTAGAACAGAAATACCATGGTCCGTAAACCAGGCACGGGTAGATTTTGCGCTGTGTGCAGGCGCCAAGTCCTGTTGGAACTTGAAATCTCCATCTCCATAGAGCAGGTCAGCAGCAGGAATCATGAAGTGCTCTAAAACTTGCTGGTAGACGGCTGCGTTGACCCTGGATCTCAGGAAACAGAGTGGACCGACACCAGCAGATGACATGGCACCCCAAACCATCACTGATGGTGGAAACTTTACACTAGACTTCAGGCAACGTGGATCCTGTGCCTCTCCTGTCTTCCTCCAGACTCTGGGACCTCGATTTCCAAAGGAAATGCAAAATTTGCATGGTTGGGTGATGGTTTGGGGTGCCATGTCATCTGCTGGTGTCGGTCCACTCTGTTTCCTGAGATCCAGGGTCAACGCAGCCGTCTACCAGCAAGTTTTAGAGCACTTCATGCTTCCTGCTGCTGACCTGCTCTATGGAGATGGAGATTTCAAGTTCCAACAGGACTTGGCGCCTGCACACAGCGCAAAATCTACCCGTGCCTGGTTTACGGACCATGGTATTTCTGTTCTAAATTGGCCCGCCAACTCCCCTGACCTTAGCCCCATTGAAAATCTGTGGGGTATTGTGAAAAGGAAGATGCAGAATGCCAGACCCAAAAACACAGAAGAGTTGAAGGCCACTATCAGAGCAACCTGGGCTCTCATAACACCTGAGCAGTGCCAGAAACTCATCGACTCCATGCCACGCCGCATTAACGCAGTAATTGAGGCAAAAGGAGCTCCAACCAAGTATTGAGTATTGTACATGCTCATATTTTTCATTTTCATACTTTTCAGTTGGCCAACATTTCTAAAAATCCCTTTTTTGTATTAGCCTTAAGTAATATTCTAATTTTGTGACACACGGAATTTTGGATTTTCATTTGTTGCCACTTCAAATCATCAAAATTAAATGAAATAAACATTTGAATGCATCAGTCTGTGTGCAATGAATAAATATAATGTACAAGTTACACCTTTTGAATGCAATTACTGAAATAAATCAAGTTTTTCAAAATATTCAAATTTACTGGCTTTTACCTGTATATCCTACATCGTCCATATCGCGGATTTGCTATTTTGTATGATCATCCCTGCCGTGTCACTTGATATTAACATGCACGCCGTGTGCCAATATCGTACAAAACGAGTCCTTGAGCGATATATTGCATCAAAGAAACACGAGTGGGATGAACAATGGATTTACTTTTGTGTTCTGTCATCTCTGCTCTTAATTTGCTCGGCATTGTGAGCGCAAACCCGCTCACGCCGCTGTTCTATTCACAAACAAAACACGGGAATAAATAATGAATTAAAACCCCAGGGAGGGCTTTTAAATCTGCATAATCTCAAACCGGAGCTTTTTTTCTTCTTTATTATTAACAAGGCATATTGGGCCCTGTGATGTATTTCTTGCATGAGTAATTACCGAGATACGAATTAGCTTTTCGTCCTTCGCAATTTAGTAAATAAACCCCAAGAGAGCTCATTTGATGCAGGAAATAGGCCATAGAAACTACAATATTAGTTAGATTCCATAAGGAATATGAGCAACCAAAACACTTCTTGGAAAAAAAAAAAAGAAACCCAAATCAAAGCGCCGCACAACCTTGTTTACAAGGAGGTGTCTTGCAATTTTGTCAAGACAAACGAATAACTTGGTAACATCACTTCCCCCCTTATTTATTTTGAAACAGAACATTAACAGTAACTAGATGAGTCAATTTCTGAAGGAATTGCGTGTGAATGCTCCAATGCTGGAGTTGAACTGAAATGCTGATAGAATGGAGTATGAACGTGAGAATAGTTTGAATGTTGAAGAGTTTGAATTTCCAGGAAAACCGGGATTTTGGTTTGGAACTTGGGAAAGTGTTAGTTTGAATGTCCAAAATGAGTGGAATGTGTTGATGTTGGAATGGTTTGAATCGGTTGAAAAATGTGGAAATAGTGAAAAATGGCCAATTCATTTGGAATGGGGAAAATGTCCCTAAAAACTGGGAATTCTAAGAAATCAGGGAATTTTTTTTTGGAATTGTTGAAGAAGAGCACACAGTTCCTGAACAGGCTGAATATTTTGAAGTTGAAACGGTTTACATTACCGTAGATGAAAAATGTAGGAGTTGTCGAATTTTGAAAAATGTCCCATTCATTTCAATGGGAATTTCATAAAAATGTGAGAAATCTGGGAAAAGAGGGAATTTTTTTGAAAATGGTAAAAAAAAAAATTGAATCTTCTGAATGGTGTTGGAATTTTTCAAATCAGTCGAGAAATGTGGATATAGTAACATTTTTAATTGAGAAACGGTATTACAGAAATCCTGGAATTTCGAGAGAACCGGGAATTTTTCTAGTGATTAAGAGGAATGTTTTGACAGTGTAACGGTTGAAGTGGGTTGAAAAATATGGGAGGAGTAGTTGACATAAAAAAAAGGGTGAAAATAGGGTTTGGGAATTCTGGGAATTTTTTTGAAGTTGAAACAATAATAGTTTAAATGTCCAGGATATGTGGAATTTGTTGAAGGTAGAATGGTTTGAATCGGTTGAAAAATTGGAAATGGTGGAAGTTTGAAAAATGGTCAATTCATTTTGAATGGGGAAAATGTCCCTAAAAACTGGGAATTCTAGGAAATCCAGGATTTTTTTTAGAATTGTCGAAGAAGAGCACACAATTCCTGAACAGGCTGAATATTTTGAAGTTGAAACGGATGTTGGATGAAAAATTTAGGAGTTGTGGAATTTTGAAAAATGTCCCATTCATTTCAAAGGGAATTTCATAAAAATGTGGGAATTCTGGGAAAATAATTTTTTTGAAAATGGTAAAAAACTTGAATGTTCTGAATCAAATCGCTCGAGAAATGTTGAAGTAGTAACATTTTTAATTGAGAAACGATATTACGGAAGTCCTGGAATTTCGAGAAAACCGGGATTTTTTCCAGTGACTAAAAGGAATGTTTTGACAGTGTAACGGTTGAAGTGGGTTGAAAAATATGGGAGGAGTTTTCGACAGAAAAAAGGGTGAAAATAGGGTTTGGGATTTCTGGGAATTTTTTTGAAGTTGAAACAATAATAGTTTGAATGTCCAGGATATGTGGAATGTGTTGACGGTAGAATGGTTTGAATCAGTTGAAAAATTGGAAATGGTGGAAGTTTGAAAAATGGTCAATTCATTTTGAATGGGGAAAATGTCCCTAAAACCTGGGAATTCTAGGAAACCCAGGAAATTTTTTTAGAATTGTTGAAGAAGAGCACACAATTCCTGAACAGGCTGAATATTTTGAAGTTGAAAC
The DNA here is from genome assembly GCF_033978685.3 of Nerophis lumbriciformis. NCBI lineage: Eukaryota > Metazoa > Chordata > Actinopteri > Syngnathiformes > Syngnathidae > Nerophis > Nerophis lumbriciformis. Next base: position 7,394,569 of record NC_084582.2, on the reverse strand, counting down.
GGTTTACATTAGATGAAAAATGTAGGAGTTGTAGAATTTTGAAAAATGTCCCATTCATTTCAATGGGAATTTCATAAAAATGTGGGAATTCTGGGAAAAGAAGGAATTTTTTTGAAAATGGTAAAAAAAAATGGAATCTTCTGAATGAAATTGTTGGTGTTGGAATTTTTCAAATCAGTCGAGAAATGTTGAGGTAGTAACATTTTTAATTGAGAAACGGTATTACAGAAGTCCTGGAATTTCGAGAGAACCGGGAATTTTTCTAGTGATTAAGAGGAATGTTTTGACAGTGTAACGGTTGAAGTGGGTTGAAAAATATGGGAGGAGTAGTTGACATAAAAAAAGGGTGAAAATAGGGTTTGGGAATTCTGGGAATTTTTTTGAAGTTGAAACAATAATAGTTTAAATGTCCAGGATATGTGGAATTTGTTGAAGGTAGAATGGTTTGAATCGGTTGAAAAATTGGAAATGGTGGAAGTTTGAAAAATGGTCAATTCATTTTGAATGGGGAAAATGTCCCTAAAAACTGGGAATTCTAGGAAATCCAGGAATTTTTTTAGAATTGTCGAAGAAGAGCACACAATTCCTGAACAGGCTGAATATTTTGAAGTTGAAACGGATGTTGGATGAAAAATTTAGGAGTTGTGGAATTTTGAAAAATGTCCCATTCATTTCAATGGGAATTTCATAAAAATGTGGGAATTCTGGGAAAATATTTTTTTTGAAAATGGTAAAAAACTTGAATGTTCTGAATGAGTTTAAATTGTCGATGTTGGAATTTTTCAAATCGCTCGAGAAATGTTGAAGTAGTAACATTTTTAATTGAGAAACGATATTACGGAAGTCCTGGAATTTCGAGAAAACCGGGATTTTTTCCAGAGACTAAAAGGAATGTTTTGACAGTGTAACGGTTGAAGTGGGTTGAAAAATATGGGAGGAGTAGAGTAGTTGACAGAAAAAAGGGTGAAAATAGGGTTTGGGAATTCTGGTAATTTTTTTGAAGTTGAAACAATAATAGTTTGAATGTCCAGGATATGTGGAATGTGTTGAAGGTAGAATGGTTTGAATCGGTTGAAAAATTGGAAATGGTGGAAGTTAGAAAAATGGTCAATTCGTTTTAAATGGAGAAAATGTACCTAAAAACTGGGAATTCTAGGAAATCCAGGAATTTTTTTTCGAATTGTTGAAGAAGAGCACACAATTCCTGAACAGGCTGAATATTTTGAAGTTGAAACGATTTAAGTTAGATGAAACATTTAGGAGTTGTGGAATTTTGAAAAATGTCCCATTCATTTCAATGGGAATTTCATAAAATGTGGGAATTCTGGGAAAATATTTTTTTTGAAAATGGTAAAAAAAAAACTTGAATGTTCTGAAAGAGTTTAAATTGTCGATGTTGGAATTTTTCAAATCGCTCGAGAAATGTTGAAGTCGTAACATTTTTAATTGAGAAACGGTATTACGGAAGTCCTGGAATTTCGAGAAAACCGGGAATTTTTCCAGTGACGAAAAGGAATGTTTTGACAGTGTAACGGTTGAAGTGGGTTGAAAAATATGGGAGGAGTAGTCGACAGAAAAAAGGGTGAAAATAGGGTTTGGGATTTCTGGGAATTTTTTTGAAGTTGAAACAATAATAGTTTGAATGTCCAGGATATGTGGAATGTGTTGACGGTAGAATGGTTTGAATCAGTTGAAAAATTGGAAATGGTGGAAGTTTGAAAAATGGTCAATTCATTTTGAATGGGGAAAATGTCCCTAAAAACTGGGAATTCTAGGAAATCCAGGAATTTTTTTTAGAATTGTTGAAGAAGAGCACACAGTTCCTGAACAGGCTGAATATTTTGAAGTTGAAACGGTTTACATAGATGAAAAATGTAGGAGTTGTAGAATTTTGAAAAATGTCCCATTCATTTCAATGGGAATTTCATAAAAATGTGGGAATTCTGGGAAAAGAAGGAATTTTTTTGAAAATGGTAAAAAAAAAAAAGGAATCTTCTGAATGAAATTGTTGGTGTTGGAATTTTTCAAATCAGTCGAGAAATGTTGAGGTAGTAACATTTTTAATTGAGAAACGGTATTACAGAAGTCCTGGAATTTTGAGAGAACCGGGAATTTTTCTAGTGATTAAGAGGAATGTTTTGACAGTGTAACGGTTGAAGTGGGTTGAAAAATATGGGAGGAGTAGTTGACATAAAAAAAGGGTGAAAATAGGGTTTGGGAATTCTGGGAATTTTTTTGAAGTTGAAACAATAATAGTTTAAATGTCCAGGATATGTGGAATTTGTTGAAGGTAGAATGGTTTGAATCGGTTGAAAAATTGGAAATGGTGGAAGTTTGAAAAATGGCCAATTCATTTGGAATGGAGAAAATGTCCCTAAAAACTGGGAATTCTAGGAAATCCAGGAATTGTTTTTAGAATTGTTGAAGAAGAGCACACAATTCCTGAACAGGCTGAATATGTTGAGGTTGAAACGGTTTCAATTAGATGAACAATTTAGGAGTTGTGGAATTTTGAAAAATGTCCCATTCATTTCAATGGGAGTTTCATAAAAATGTGGGAATTCCAGGAAAATATTTTTTTTTTAAATGGTAAAAAAAATGTGAATGTTCTGAAAGAGTTTAAATTGTTGGTGTTGGAATTTTTCAAATCGCTCGAGAAATGTTGAAGTAGTAACATTTTTAATTGAGAAACGGTACTATGGAAGTCCTGAAATTTTTTTAGAAAACCAGGAATTTTTCCAGTGATTAAAAGGAATGTTTTGACAGTGTAATGGTTGAAGTGGGTTGAAAAATATGGGAGGAGTAGTCGACAGAAAAAAGGGTGAAAATAGGGTTTGGGAATTGTGGGAATTTTTTTTAAGTTGAAACAATAATAGTTTGAATGTCCAGGATATGTGGAATGTGTTGAAGGTAGAATGGTTTGAATCGGTTGAAAAATTGGAAATGGTGGAAGTTTGAAAAATGGTCAATTCATTTTGAATGGGGAAAATGTCCCTAAAAACTGGGAATTCTAGGAAATCCAGGAATTTTTTTAGAATTGTCGAAGAAGAGCACACAATTCCTGAACAGGCTGAATATTTTGAGGTTAAAACGGTTTCAATTAGATTAACAATTTAGGAGTTGTGGAATTTTGAAAAATGTCCCATTCATTTCAATGGGAATTTCATAAAAATGTGGGAATTCTGGGAAAATATTTTTTTTGAAAATGGTAAAAAACTTGAATGTTCTGAATGAGTTTGAATTGTCGATGTTGGAATTTTTCAAATCGCTCGAGAAATGTTGAAGTAGTAATATTTTTAATTGAGAAACGATATTACGGAAGTCCTGGAATTTCGAGAAAACCGGGATTTTTTCCAGTGACTAAAAGGAATGTTTTGACAGTGTAACGGTTGAAGTGGGTTGAAAAATATGGGAGGAGTAGAGTAGTTGACAGAAAAAAGGGTGAAAATAGGGTTTGGGAATTCTGGTAATTTTTTTGAAGTTGAAACAATAATAGTTTGAATGTCCAGGATATGTGGAATGTGTTGAAGGTAGAATGGTTTGAATCGGTTGAAAAATTGGAAATGGTGGAAGTTAGAAAAATGGTCAATTCGTTTTAAATGGAGAAAATGTACCTAAAAACTGGGAATTCTAGGAAATCCAGGAATTTTTTTTCGAATTGTTGAAGAAGAGCACACAATTCCTGAACAGGCTGAATATTTTGAAGTTGAAACGATTTAAGTTAGATGAAAAATTTAGGAGTTGTGGAATTTTGAAAAATGTCCCATTCATTTCAATGGGAATTTCATAAAATGTGGGAATTCTGGGAAAATATTTTTTTTGAAAATGGTAAAAAAAAACTTGAATGTTCTGAAAGAGTTTAAATTGTCGATGTTGGAATTTTTCAAATCGCTCGAGAAATGTTGAAGTAGTAACATTTTTAATTGAGAAACGGTATTACGGAAGTCCTGGAATTTCGAGAAAACCGGGAATTTTTCCAGTGACGAAAAGGAATGTTTTGACAGTGTAACGGTTGAAGTGGGTTGAAAAATATGGGAGGAGTAATCGACAGAAAAAAGGGTGAAAATAGGGTTTGGGAATTCTGGGAATTTTTTTGAAGTTGAAACAATAATAGTTTGAATGTCCAGGATATGTGGAATGTGTTGACGGTAGAATGGTTTGAATCGGTTGAAAAATTGGAAATGGTGGAAGTTTGAAAAATGGTCAATTCATTTTTAATGGGGAAAATGTCCCTAAAAACTGGGAATTCTAGGAAACCCAGGAATTTTTTTTAGAATTGTTGAAGAAGAGCACACAGTTCCTGAACAGGCTGAATATTTTGAAGTTGAAACGGTTTACATTAGATGAAAAATGTAGGAGTTGTAGAATTTTGAAAAATGTCCCATTCATTTCAATGGGAATTTCATAAAAATGTGGGAATTCTGGGAAAAGAGGGAATTTTTTTGAAAATGGTAAAAAAAAAAAAAAAAATTGAATCTTCTGAATGAAATTGTTGGTGTTGGAATTTTTCAAATCAGTCGAGAAATGTTGAGGTAGTAACATTTTTAATTGAGAAACGGTATTACAGAAGTCCTGGAATTTCGAGAGAACCGGGAATTTTTCTTGTGATTAAGAGGAATGTTTTGACAGTGTAACGGTTGAAGTGGGTTGAAAAATATGGGAGGAGTAGTCGACAGAAAAAAGGGTGAAAATAGGGTTTGGGAATTCTGGTGATTTTTTTGAAGTTGAAACAATAATAGTTTGAATGTCCAGGATATGTGGAATGTGTTGAAGGTAGAATGGTTTGAATCGGTTGAAAAATTGGAAATGGTGGAAGTTTGAAAAATGGTCAATTCATTTTGAAAGTGGAAAATGTCCCTAAAAACTGGGAATTCTAGGAAATCCAGGAATTTTTTTAGAATTGTCGAAGAAGAGCACACAATTCCTGAACAGGCTGAATATTTTGAAGTTGAAACGGTTTAAGTTAGATGAAAAATTTAGGTGTTGTGGAATTTTGAAAAATGTCCCATTCATTTCAATGGGAATTTCATAAAAATGTGGGAATTCTGGGAAAAAAAATTTTTTTGAAAATGGTAAAAAAAAACTTGAATGTTCTGAAAGAGTTTAAATTGTAGATGTTGGAATTTTTCAAATCGCTCGAGAAATGTTGAAGTAGTAACATTTTTAATTGAGAAATGGTATTACGGAAGTCCTGGAATTTTGAGAAAACCGGGAATTTTTCCAGTGACTAAAAGGAATGTTTTGACAGTGTAACGGTTGAAGTGGGTTGAAAAATATGGGAGGAGTAGTCGACAGAAAAAAGGGTGAAAATAGGGTTTGGGAATTCTGGGAATTTTTTTGAAGTTGAAACAATAATAGTTTGAATGTCCAGGATATGTGGAATGTGTTGACGGTAGAATGGTTTGAATCGGTTGAAAAATTGGAAATGGTGGAAGTTAGAAAAATGGTCAATTCGTTTTGAATGGAGAAATTGTACCTAAAAACTGGGAATTCCAGGAAATCCAGGAATTTTTTTTAGAATTGTTGAAGAAGAGCACACAATTCCTGAACAGGCTGAATATTTTGAAGTTGAAACGGTTTAAATTAGATGAAATATTTAGGAAAATGGCCCATTCATTTCAATGGGAATTTCATAAAAATGTGGGAATTCCGGGAGAACAGGGATTTTTTTTTAAAATGGTAAAAAAACGTGAATGTTCTGAATGAGTTTAAATTGTTGGTGTTGGAATTAAAAAAATCGGTCGAGAAATGTTGAAGTAGTAACATTTTTAATTGAGAAACGGTATTACGGAATTCCTGGCATTTCGAGAAAACCGGGACTTTTTCCAGTTCAAAAAACAACTTAGTTTTTTGTCCTGATTAAGAGGAATGTTTTGACAGTTGAACGGTTGAAGTGGGTTGAAAAATGTGGGAGGAATAAAGGCTGAAATTTGGGTTTGGAAAACTGGGAATTCTGGGAATTCCTGGAATTTTTTTGAAATAAAAAAAAATAATAGTTGGAATGTCCAGGATATGTGGAATGGGTTGAAGGTAGAATGGTTTGAATCGGATGAAAAATTGGAAATGGTGGAAGTTTGAAAAATGGTCAATTCATTTTGAATGGGGAAAAATGAGCCCGGAAAACCTGGAATTCTGGGAAATCTGGGAATTTTTTGAATTTGTCAAGGGAAAACCCACAATTCCTGAATAGGCTGAACAGTTTGAAGTTGGAATGGTTTCAATCGGATGAAAAATGTGGAAGGTAGAGCGCGCCACAATCTGGAGAAGAAGAAGAAGAATGAATGAATACCGTATTTCCTTGAATTGCCGCCGGATATATATTATCCGCATGCCTCGTTTTACCGCCGGGTCAAACTCGTTTCGCAAAATAATTAGCGCATGCTTAAAATTAGCGCATGCTTAGAATTACTGCCGGGCCAAACTTCTTTAGCAAAATAATTAGCGCATGTCTCGTTTTACCGCCGGGTCAAAATCGTTTCGCAGAATAATTAGCATATGCCTCGTTTTACCGCCGGGTCAAACTCGTCACGTCACGAGTGACACTTCACCTTTCAAGGCATCATTCTCCAAAATGGAGGAGGCTAATTTCAATAATTTAAAATCACATAAAGGGGAGAAGATAACGAGCTATTCAGTAGGATTTAAGGTCCAAGCTATTGGATATGCTAAAAAGGAAAAAAACAGTAAAAATGTTTTATTAATATAGCTGCGTGTGTCAAATATGAGTCATTAAATGACTCCTGCCTCATGGTAGTAGAGGGCGCTAGTGATCCCAGCATACTTGCCAACCTTGAGACCTCCGATTTCGGGAGTTGGAGGGAGGGGGTGGGCGTGGTCGGGGTGGGACGGGGGCGTGGTTGTGGGCGTGGCTAAAAGGGGAGGAGTATATTTACAGCTAGAATTCACCAAGTCAAGTATTTCATATATATATATATATATATATATATATATATATATATATATATTTATTTTTTTTATTTTTTTTTTTTAATTATATATATATATATATATATATATATATATAAATAAAAGAAATACTTGAATTTCAGTGTTCATTTATTTACACATATACACACACATAACACTCATCTACTCATTGTTGAGTTAAGGGTTGAATTGTCCATCCTTGTTCTATTCTCTGTCACTATTTTTCGAACCATGCTGAACACCCTCTCTGATGATGCATTGCTGTGTGGCACGCACAAAAGTGCTTTCATCAAATGCACTAGATGGCAGTATTGTCCTGTTTAAGAGTGTCACAACATTGCTGTTTACGGCAGACCAACTGCTTTACGGTATACAAAAGCGTGACTGCTGTTGTTGTGTGTTGTTGCCGCGCTGGGAGGACGTTAATGAAACTGCCTAACAATAAACCCACATAAGAAACCAAGAACTCGCCCTCCATCATTCTACAGTTATAACGTGATTGGGCAGGTATGCTGTTTATATTGTGGGTTAGCGGACTCAGGTCCTCATGGACCTGAGTCCGCCTGAATTTCGGGAGATTTTCGGGAGAAAATTTGTCCTGGGAGGTTTTCGGGAGAGGCGCTGAATTTCGGGAGTCTCCCGGAAAATCCCGGAGGGTTGGCAAGTATGGATCCCAGGAATCCTTCTTGTGCCTACTCGGCTGCAGAAGAAGTGACAACAACAGTTTTCTAAACTGGACTTTCAATCGAAGCAGGAGGTAATAATCAAAAGAAGATCTCCATCGAGACAGAGAGACTTTTAAAACTGAAGAAAGATAAGGAAGACTTCTATAAACAAGTTATCGATGCTTTTGTTCAGAAGGAGCGGTGCATGGACTTCATTTATAAGTAAAGGTAAGACCATAATAACGTTTTTTTTTATTAAATGTGCTTTTCATGATGGTATCCTTACATCACACTCAAATTTATAAGCACAGGCCTAAATTTACCGCATGCCTTTGGTAAGCGCCGGAGTGAGAAGAGGTTTTAAATTAATTACCGCCCCGGCGCTAATTCAAGGAAATACGGTAGATGCATTTTGGTGTAGAAAACCATATTTTGGTGTAGAAAACCATATCATTGTGTGAATGCTTTGGAGCGTTCACACAATGATGATAACTGCTGCTTGATCCTCCTCTGCATCGTGTACGACTTACAAATACCATTTATTTCCTCTGGGGTTTTTTTGCACACTCTAATAAGGTCCAATGTATTATTTCTTCGCAAAGATGACAATGCTCCGTTTGGATTGATACTGGTATTCAGGCACCGATTCAACAATACGGTTATGATTGTGGTTGCAGTTTGCAGGCACAGGTGATGAATGACCAAAGTGATGACAAGATACACTCATCAATCTTTTTATCCATTCAATATCTCAGCACACTCAGGATGGATCACGTGTCAATCACAGCACGGAGGGAGAGAGACTAAGTGATTTTTTAAAAAGTCTGTTTAAAAATTTTGAACACGATAAAACCAACTTATTATTGGACGAACCTAAACAAATTAAAGATTTGATTTATAAAAAGTATTGGCTATGCTTTGGTGCGTACATTTTGTTTGCACTTTTAGAACTTTCTGCGTATGTCTGCAAGATGTTTGTTTGTTGTTCCCTTTAGATTGCAATTGAAACCCTGCATGCCCCCACCCTCTCCAAAAGAATCCATTTCATCTTTTGAAAATGTACATTGTTTAAACCTCCTTTTAGCTAAATTGCTGTTCTGTTTTTAGCCATAACTTTCTTTGTGTTTCTCTGAATGCAATGATTTTTTTTTTCCAAAGGTTTTTTTTTCGTGTTTAATGTTATTTTTTTTTCTTTATTCTCATTTTTTTCTTTATCGACGATACACTGGGAATAATGTTTACAGCAGACCTGGGCAAATTAATTAAATTTATATGCACGTACAACCAGGGCCGGCCCGTGGCATAGGCCGTATAGGCAAATGCTAAGGGCGCCGTCCATAAGGGGGCGCCACGCCAGTGCCACAAATGTTGGAGAAAAAAAAAAAGAAAAAAAAAGTTGGTACTATTATTTCTAAATACAAAAAATAATCCCACTTTAATTAAAATGCAAAGTAAAGCCTATTTAATAGAAATATTATTTGTTACAACATTACGTCGCCCCCCCTCCCCCCGCACGGTGCGCCCCCTCCCTTCCCGTATCATGACTCTTTTTGGACGTCACCACATCAACAAATCAACACAAGATCTCAAAACGGCCAAAACTGTCAGGTGCCCAGGGAAGAAAAAAGAGAAAAGAAGAGGAGGAGAAACGAGAAAAGACAGAGGTAGCAGGTAGGTAACGTTAGCCTACATGAAATTATTTGTCTGTTAGAGAATGTGATAGTAACCTGGCTTTTTAGCATTAAGCTAATGCTACATGATTCGGCACTTGCTAATCAATAAATAGCTAGTTCTGTTTTAACGTCGGGTTAATATTGTGGAGGGGGCTAAATTGTTATGGAAAATAATAATGTAACGTTAGGTAATTACAGTACTCCCACCTAACATTCCTCAGGGACATTTGTATTAGATCTTTTAAGCAAGTGTTTTTTGTTTACATTGTTATTGCCTTCTGGTTAGCTAATGTTTGCCCTGCAGGTAATAGTCACTTGTCCACCCCTTTATATATTAGGTATAGTTGTAAGTAAAAAAAAAAGGTCAAAGACAAAGCTATTCGGTTTCTTGTGAGTATATACACTTCACTGCCGATGTGGGGGGGCGCCACCTAAAATCTTGCCTAGGGCGCCAGATTGGTTAGGGCCGGGCCTGCGTACAACACTTAGAACCTTTAGCATATCAGTATGTGGAATTAAATTATGGAATGGATGAAGTAAAGAAGTTAAACAATGTGCTGATATGATCCAGTTTAAAAGATTGTTCAAAAATAATAGTGCTTACAAAGTACAAAGAAGAAGAATTATGAGAAATACTTTCAATCTTATTCCGCTCGGGATGGTTTCCTGCTGGCCCCACTATGGACTGGACTCTTACTATTATGTTGGATCCACTATGGACTGGACTCTCACAATATTATGTCAGACCCTCTCGACATCCATTGCATTCGGTCTCCCCTAGAGGGGGCGGGGGGTTACCCACATATGCGGTCCTCTCCAAGGTTTCTCATAGTCATTCACATCGACGTCCCACTGGGGTGAGTTTTTCCTTGCCCTTATGTGGGCTTTGTACCGAGGATGTCGTTGTGGCTTGTGCAGCCCTTTGAGACACTTGTGATTTAGGGCTATACAAATAAACATTGATTGATTGATTGATTGATATTGAAAATAAAATATTATTCATCTCTGTATGTTAATAATGACTGAATTAATTAATTACATATTACAAAACCGCTGTGTATACTAATTAGGGCCCGCATGGCCCATTGTATAAGGACTCCCGAAGGGAGTCCTTATGCAATGGGACATAAGGACCTATTGAATTTGTAAGGTTTTATTATTCTTTATTCTTTATTCTTCCGCCGCCACTTTAAACTGTAATTTGACCCACTTAACATGCTTCAAAACTCACCATATTTGACCCACACATCAGGACCTGCGAAAATTGCCTTTTTTTAAAAAAAACGAACCACAAAACTCAAAATTGCGCTCTAGCGCCCCCTACGAAAAAAAACAACTAGATTGCCTGTAACTCCCACTAGGAAGGTCGGAGAGACATGAAACAAAAACCTTTATGTAGGTGTGACTTAGACCTAGATTTCATAATAGTATATTCTCGGGCAAAAATCAACAGGAAGTTGGCAATTCCCCCTTCAAGACAAAAAAGTACTAAAAACAGTCACTTTTGCCTCTTTGAGCTGTAATTTGACCCCCTTAACATGCTTCAAAACTCACCGAACTGAACACACACATCAGGAGTGGCAAAAAATTGTGATCTAATAAAAAACCTAACCCCAAATCTCAAAATTGTGCTCTATCGCAATTTTTTAATGAAACGCACAAAAAACTGCTCCTCGGATGAAAAAACTGACAAAACTGCCTGTAACTCTCCCTGGGAAGGTCGGAGAGACATGAAACAAAAAACTCTATGTAGGTCTCACTTAGACCTACATTTCATAAATTGACAACCCCCAGCAAAAATCGACAGGAAGTTTGCTATTCCCCCTTCAAAACAAATTTTTTGTAAAAACCGGTCACCTTCCTTCAAAAACGATCTCCTCTGAGCGCGTTTGTCGTTTCGGCTTCAAACTAACACAGGAGAGAGATTAAACCCTTGTGTATAAAATAACAGAACAGCGTTTTAATACCTGCTCCGGTTTTGATTTTATGACCCTTCAAAGACCCGCTGCGCTGATGCTGCTGTTTTTTTAAGATGGCTGCTTAAAGCAGGAAGCACCAACGTGCCCACACAATGCAGACAAGGTAGGTACACTAGACAAAAGTCTTGGGACACTTCAGACTAAAAGTAGACAAAAGTATTGGGACACTTAGGACTAGCACCTGCCAAATACGCGGGCCCGACCAATGCTGCTTGCAGCTTTAATTCACAGATGTTATTTTATTATATAAAAAGGTCAGTAAATGATTCTATATATTTGTAAACGCTCTGAAGTGGGAAAGGGGTAGGATTAAATAAGCTTTGCTTCTTCCTACTCCTTTTCGGACATGATGTGAAGTGAAATGATATGAAATTGTGTGATGTTTTATACTGTAAGTGTGTTCATGTTCGAAATAAACTAAAGAAAGAAATAAAGAAAGAAGGCTTTTCAATCTGGCCCGCCGGACATTACCAAATATTTTTTTTTACATCTTTAAGATGGAAACTGTAGCCGCCATTATGATGTGCAGTGATGGTTTCAAATGACCGTACGTCTTGAACTACACAAAGTATTTCAATGGTTGGAATGTGCGCTTTTGCATGATATACTAGTTAGTATGGTAATCCAAGTCACAGCAGCTCAGACGAGGCACCAAGCAGTGTGGGTAGGGAGCGTTTTTCTAGACCGGTCAGCAACAAAGTTTAAAGCTTAGTGATACATCAGATACATCAGATAGTACCGTATTTTCCGCACCATAAGCCGCCCTGGGTTATAAGCCGCGCCTTCAATGAACGGCATATTTCAAAACTTTGTCCACCTATAAGCCGCCCCGTGTTATAAGCCGCATCTAACTGCGCTAAAGGAATGTCAAAAAAACAGTCAGATAGGTCAGTCAAACTTTAATAATATATTAAAAACCAGCGTGATGTGGGCGCGCATGGAGTCGTATATCAACATGGACGGAGCTGCGTGAAAAAAGCCACCCGGCCTCTTCGCGTAAACTTACCTTAACCACTCGCTCATCTTTTCTTCATCCATCCATCCCTTCGAGTTAGCTTTTATGATGACGCCGGCTGGAAAGGTCTCTTTTGGCAAGGTCTTCCTTTTGAATATCACCATGGGTGGAAGTTTCTGGCCATTAGCATGGCAAGCTAGAACCACAGTGAAGGATGACTTCTCATTCCCTGTGGTGCGAATATTCACCGTACGTGCTCCCGTTGTATCCACAGTGCGGTTCACAGGAATATCAAAAGTCAGTGGAACCTCGTCCATGTTGATAATGTTCTCTGGCCGGATCTTTTTTTCAGCTATCTTGTTTTTACAATATGCACGGAAAGTAGCCAGCTTTTCTTGAAAGTCTTTAGGCAGTTGCTGTGAAATAGTAGTCCGTGTGCGGATGGAGAGATTGCGTCTTTTCATGAACCGGAAACCTGTCGCTTAGTAGGAGCCATTTTGTGGTCTTTACAGATGTAAACACACAAAGGAAATGAAACGTAATATCCGCGCGCTTCTTCTTCTTCTACGGGGGCGGGTGGTTGCTTACAGTAGAAGAAGAAGCGCTTCCTCTTCTATGGGGGCGGGTGCTTACCTTGGCGGTTGCTTGCGTAGAAGAAGAAGCACTTCCTCTTCTACGGGGAAAAAAGATGGCGGCTGTTTACCGTAGTTGCGAGACCTAAACTTTATGAAAATGAATCTTAATATTAATCCATATATAAAGCGCACCGGGTTATAAGCCGCACTGTCAGCTTTTGAGTAAATTTGTGGTTTTTAGGTGCGGCTAATAGTGCGGAAAATACGGTAGGTGCTTTTTTTGGTTTGTTTTTCACGTTCATATTTCGCTGTGTTTGTTGCGTTTCGCTTGACTGTAAAATTCAAACCCCATTTCCATATGAGTTGGAAAATTGTGTTAGATGTCAATATAAACGGAATACAATGATTTGCAAATCATTTTCAACCCATATTCAGTTGAATGCACTACAAAGACAAGATATTTGATGTTCAAACTGATAAACTTTTTTTTTCACTCCAAATAATCATTAACTTTAGAATTTGATGGCAGCAACACGTGACAAAGAAGTTGGGAAAGGTGGCAATAAATACTGATAAAGTTGAGGAATGCTCATCAAACACTTATTTGGAACATCCCACAGGTGAACAGGCAAATTGGGAACAGGTGGGTGCCATGATTGGGTATAAAAGTAGATTCCATGAAATGCTCAGTCATTCACAAACAAGGATGGGGCGAGGGTCACCACTTTGTCAACAAATGCGTGAGCAAATTGTTGAACAGTTTAAGAAAAACCTTTCTCAACCAGCTATTGCAAGGAATTTAGGGATTTCACCATCTACGGTCCGTAATATCATCAAAGGGTTCAGAGAATCTGGAGAAATTACTGCACGTAAGCAGCTAAGCCCGTGACCTTCGATCTCTCAGGCTGTACTGCATCAACAAGCGACATCAGTGTGTAAAGGATATCACCACATGGGCTCAGGAACACTTCAGAAACACACTTTCAGTAACTACAGTTGGTCGCTACATCTGTAAGTGCAAGTAAAAACTCTCCTATGCAAGGCGAAAACCGTTTATCAACAACACCCAGAAACGCAGTCGGCTTCGCTGGGCCTGAGCTCATCTAAGATGGACTGATACAAAGTGGAAAAGTGTTCTGTGGTCTGACGAGTCCACATTTCAAATTGTTTTTGGAAACTATGGACGTCGTGTCCTCCGGACCAAAGAGGAAAAGAACCATCCGGATTGTTATAGGCGCAAAGTTGAAAAGCCAGCATCTGTGATGGTATGGGGGTGTATTAGTGCCCAAGACATGGGTCACTTACACATCTGTGAAGGCGCTATTAATGTTGAAAGGTACATACAGGTTTTGGAGCAACATATGTTGCCATCCAAGCAACGTTACCATGGACGCCGCTGCTTATTTCAGCAAGACAATGCCAAGCCACGTGTTACATCAACGTGGTCTTACAGTAAAAGAGTGCGATACTAGACTGGCCTGCCTGTAGTCCAGACCTGTCTCCCATTGAAAATGTGTGGCGCATTATGAAGCCTAAAATACCACAACGGAGACCCCCGGACTGTTGAACAACTTAAGCTGTACATCAAGCAAGAATGGGAAATAATTCCACCTGAGAAGCTTAAAAAATGTGTCTCCTCAGTTCCCAAATGTTTACCGAGTGTTGTTAAAAGGAAAGGCCATGTAACACAGTGGTGAACGTGCCCTTTCCCAACTACTTTGGCACGTGTTGCAGCCATGAAATTCTAAGTTAATTATTATTTGCAAACAAAAAATAAAGTTTATGAGTTTGAACATGTTGCAGGCATCAAACTCCAAATAAGCTACTATTTGCAAAAAATAACAAAGTTTACCAGTTCGAAGGTTAAGTATCTTGTCTTTGCAGTCTATTCAATTGAATATAGGTTGAAAAGGATTTGGAAATCATTATATTCTGTTTTTATTTACAATTTACACAACGTGCCAACTTCACTGGTTTTGGGTTTTGTACTAAACGTGCTAAGTGTTATACGTGCATACAAATGTTTCAAATGAGATTTTCCTCTGACGTTATATTTTCCCTCTTCTTTTGAGAAGAATTGTCATACACCCGTTGACCCATTATTGTTTGCTTTTCTGCATAATTCAAGCTGTAAACGCGCCAAATCATTAAAATTTCAGTATTTTGGATTCAATAACAAAATGTAAGTGTTTGTATATGTTCTCGATAACCTGCAATATGTATTATACTTTTCTGTAAAAGGGTTAGGGAATGAAGTGTACTTTGGTGCTGCTATGATAATACAGTTCCTTGAATTTGACATGAAAACCGATAAGGAACTATCTCACTATTGTTTTCTTCATTTGCATAGACATCCAGCCTTGTACTGTTGCAGAAAAAAAATTGTATTATCCATTGCTTTCAGCCTTGGCAAAGCCCTCTCACATTCACACCTATGGGCAATTTAGAGTCTCTAATTAACCCAAAATGCATGTTTTGGACTGTGCGCGGAAGCTGGAGTATACCCAGAGCATTCTTGCTGAGCGTTGGCAGAAATGATGTTTGGAATAAGAACACGCCCCCCAAAAAGTGTCAGTATTTTCCCACTGAAAAGTAGAAGCTCAGCCCATATGGACATAGCCGGGGGAACCGAAGGGGTCACGGGTTTGGGGACCTGCTGTGCACATGGAAATATGGAAATTAGAACAGGTTGTTGGACACATGTCAGTTTGATTCCCAAGCACTGTCAAGGTGCCCTTGAGCAAGCAGCTAACCCCCCCCCCAAACTGCTTAGGGGAAGAACCCCATTTACTCTGAAGTCTCTCTCCCTTGACTGCGTGCCCAGTGAATCCATTATTCCATTTGTGCACGTGCCCATGTAACAAATAATAACACGTACAAATTTCCCCTCTGGTAAATAATAAAGTATATTAAACTTAAAATAATCTTTATTTCCAAGTGCACGGACTATGCCGCGCTTGCAGCATCAACACGCCATATTATTATTACATCTTAGCATGTTTTGATTTGGGAAGGACCCCGCTTTCCTTACCCCTCACTCCAGTTCAGCCCCAGAATTTCATCTTGCACGACGCCCACCGGACCACCAGGTCAGTTATTCTGGGCTTTTCTGAGCACGCAATGGGCAGCCCTGCAGCAGCTGCTCTCCCTGGCTGAGACCACTTCGGACAGACTGTGTTAATTTGCATTGACAAAGCTGTCAGAGGAGAGCTCGCCTCCTGCATGGTGATGGATGCCGACCTGGGAGGAAGGGGAGGAAGGGAAAAGGGAGGAAAGCGCTCCGGAAAAGATCACATGCAGACATACAGTACAAGAATTGATTTAATCCTAATTATCATCCAGCCTGAATGATGTTACGATGCATGATACTACTACAACCAGCACTAATACATGCATTTCTGCAGTAGCAAATACAATATTTTAATTGAAATACATTTCTATAATCATGCATATTCATATACTGATATATGCATACCCTAATTTCAAATTGCAACGTTTCATTGAAATGTGTCAAGTCCTGCTATGATAAACAAAACAAAAAACACATTAAAAAATGTAGTATAGAAATAACAATAATAATAACAGAGCACAGACCTGCACCAAATCCCATAGTCCTGAATTTGTCCCGATTTAATTGATACTGACGTCCACTGAGATGCTGTTCCACCCCATCCCTGCAGGCGGTGCTAATGTGCAACACAAAGTAGGTACTGCCCAGTGATGTGCAGTGAGGTTGATGGCTGGTGAGGCACTGACTTCATCACAGTCAGATTTACAAACATATGAACCCTAAAGAGTATCTTATTCACCATTTGATTGGCAGCAGTTAACAGGTTATGTTCAAAAGCTCATACCAGCATTCTTCCCTGCTTGGCACTCAGCATCAAGGGTTAGAATTGGGGGTTAAATCACCAAAAATTATTCCCGGGCGCGGCGCCGCTGCTGCCCACTGCTCCCCTCACCTCCCAGGGGGTGATCAAGGGATGAGTCAAATGCAGAGGACAAATTTCATTACACCTAGTGTGTGTGTGACAATCATTGGTACTTTAACTTAACTTTAACTTTAAAAATACAAACTGTAGCACACAAAAAAGCACATTTAATAAAAAAAATGTTATTATGGTCTTACCTTTACTTATAAATGAAGTCCATGCGCCGCAACTAAAGCCCTCACTTCAAGTTTCCACGTGCAAGATTGAATCTATTTAAAAAAAAGTGTAACCGAGGGTTTATAAATGTCGCCTATACTGTATGAAACTACAAAATAACAAACACGGAGGCTCCAGTTTACACGAGGACCACTTTATTTACCTTCTTTCAAAAACTTCCGCTCCACTCCAACGTGTTATCACTTCCGCTCTTAGCGCCTTCAAAATAAGAGCTCAAGGCATATACTGTATAACAGCGCATAACAGGAACTTAACATCACAAAGAGGAAAGCCCATAAAAAGAGGTTACAAAAGTTATTTAATAAGAAGCCAAAAAGTGCAAAAACAATAATGTTCGTGTTGGAGGAGTTGTGAATTAGGTACACCTGCAGTCTGCAGGTGTGCCTAATGTTGTGGCCCTGCAGTCATTCACAACTCCTCCAACACGAACATTATTGTTTTTGTACTTTTTGGCTTCTTATGAAATAACTTTTTTAAATAGATTCTATCTTGCACGTGGAAATTTTAAGTGTGGGCTTTAGTTGATATAACAATTCTACGGCGGGGGTGCAGGAGGCGGGATTACTAGAGCCTCAGCCAGTGCGTCTTTTGCAGTCGTTTTATGATCGCTCAGCACAAGAAATACGTTACACACATACAGTTGTTGACAAAATACACTGTACATTATATACCTCAGCTAACTAAACTATGGAAATGTATAATGTAATTCATATAGCAATACAGTCTCACTGCACAGCAGGCCAGCAGTTAGCCGAGTCATTGCGCAATCCATGTTGAGGCACTGAGTGACGTGCCTCAACTGGCTCCTGATCACCACACCGTCTCTTCTCAGTATTTGAACGGCAAATGTGAAAATTCAGCGATTTTGAATAAAAATAATCTAAAACTGGTGAAGTTAAATGGAAAATAACTTTATAGTATAATCACTGGATACATACAACAATCTAATTAATTTTTTTTTTTTTACATTTTTTTTCTTTCCATGATGGCAGGTGAGGCGGGGCCTGCACGTCACTGGAAATCTTATACGTCTAGTCTCTTACGTGAATGAGCTTAATAATATCATTTGATATTTTACGGTAATGTGTTAATAATTTCACACATAAGTCGCTCCTGAGTATAAGTCGCACCCCCGGCCAAACCATGAAAAAAACTGCGACTTATAGTCCGAAAATTACGGTATATTTCGACGCATTTAACGTTCAACAAACCCCCTTCAGCAATTAAAACATATCTTACGTGGTACTGTCAAAATTAAAAGAGTTGTATAAAACAAATGAAACGTGAAAAAAATAAAGAAATAAAATATTTGAACTTATAGTCCGAAAAATACGGTATGTATACTTTTGACCCAGCAGATTTGCTCACATTTTCAGTAGATCCATAATAAATTCATCAAAGAACCAAACTTCATGAATGTTTTTTTTTTTGTGACCAACAAGTATGTGCTCCAATCACTCTATCACAAAAAAATATGAGTTGTAGAAATGATTGGAAACTCAAGACAGCCATGACATTATGTTCTTTACAAGTGTATGTAAACTTTTGACCACGACTGTACGTCATACGTCAGCAGCCGATTGGAGCTTTTGTAACATTTAAATTGCCATAAACAGATGGAATTGGTAACTGTGTTGAATCGATTCTGATTCAAATCGTTACCCCAAGAATCGGAATGGAATTGAGTCATGAGTTGTTGTCAGTCACGTCCCAAATAATGGCATTTTTTGTAGTGTCCTTTGCTTTGAAAAGTATCGAAATGCAGTGTCAAAATATTGGTATCGGGAAAAAGTAAATTGAAGATTATCAAGAATAAAAATGACATAATTAACAACGAAAAATTAAGAATATCCCAAATTAACAATTTCGGCGTCCAGATCTGATCCAATTACGAGTCTCAATAGATTCCATCCATCCATCCATTTTCTACCGCTTGTCCTTTTTCGGGGTCACGGGGGGTGCTGGAGCCTATCTCAGCTACAATCGGGCGGAAGGCGGAGTACACCCTGGACAAGTCGCCACCTCATCACAGGGCCAACACAGATAGATTATAAAACTGAAAATGTTTACTAGCTAGTAGGGCTGCAACTAACGATTAATTTGATAATCGATTAATCTGTCGATTATTACTTTGATTAATCGATTAATAATCGGATAAAAGAGACAAACTACATTTCTATCCTTTACAGTATTTTATTGGGAAAAACAGCATACTGGCACCATACTTATTTTGATTATTGTTTCTCAGCTGTTTGTACATATTGCAGTTTATAAATAAATGTTTATTTAAAAATAAAAATTACAAAAATAAAAATTAAAAAAAGGAAAATAAATAAAATTGCCTCTGCGCATGCGCATAGCATAGATCCAACGAATCGATGACTAAATTAATCACCAACTATTTTTTTAATCGATTTAATCGATTAGTTGTTGCAGCCCTACTTGCTAGTAAACATTTTCAGATTTATAATCTATCTGTGTTGGCCCTGTGACATACTTGCCAACCTTGAGACCTCCGATTTCGGGAGGTGGGGGGTGGGGGCGTGGTCAGGGGTGGGGCGGGGCGTGGTTGGGGGCGTGGTTAAGAGGGGAGGAGTATATTGACAGCTAGAATTCACCAAGTCAAGTATTTCATACATATATATAGATACCTACATCCTGAAAATATGCAAACAAAACTGTGTTTAGATAATTGATACTTCAAACTTGCATAAATAAATATTAAGGAATATAACATAGCTTGGCTTCTGAGAGTTTCAAAAGGTAATGAATAAAATGCTAAAGTTGTTGATAAACAAGCAATTATTTTAATAATTAAATATGGTCATTTGTAATGAATTATTATGATAATTTAAAATCAATTATTTCAAATATGTTTATTTTAATGTATAATTCTATGGCTGGATGTAATAAGGAGTCACAAAAAAATACAAATAAAAATACAATTAATTTTGATGTTTTTAGCAAAATATAGTAAAAATGTATTTAGTTTTTTTGTTTTTTGTTTTTTAAGTTAATAAATATATTTATTTTTAGGTAAAATAAACATAATAATACAATTTATCTCTAGTCTGGATGATTTAGTTCGTGTCACCCTGTTGTCCTCCCGTCATGAAAAAAGGCTGTCCTCACTCAGGTCCGCATGGAGCTGGAGGGGGTGTGGCCTCCAGCTCCGGCTGAAAATCGGGAGATTTTCGGGAGAATATTTGTCCCGGGAGGTTTTCGGGAGAGGTGCTGAATTTCGGGAGTCTCCCGGAAAATTAGGGAGGCCAACCTTGAGACCTCCGATTTCGGGAAGGTGGGGGGTGGGGGCATGGTCGGGGGTAGGGCGGGGGCGTGGTTGGGGGCGTGGTTAAGATATATATATATATATAAGAAATACTTGACTTTCAGTGAATTCTAGCTATATATATATATTTTATTACATATATATATATATATATATATATATATGTAAATAAAAGAAATACTTGAATTTCAGTGTTCATTTATTTACACATATACACACACATAACACTCATCTACTCATTGTTGAGTTAAGGGTTGAATTGTCCATCCTTGTTCTATTCTCTGTCACTATTTCAGAACACACACATTATACAAATATACATTATAAAATCAATAAGAAAACGGGAGCTCTAATTTGGGAGTCTGAATTAGGATCAGAAGTTCTTATATAAACATTGCGTACTCACGTCGCCATTGTGTATTGATTACTGCAGCTGTGCACTGGATTCATTCACAAATACAAACTACAACTCACAAACACTTTAGAGTTAGGCTCCACCATCAGAATGTGTACTTAAACTTATAAAGATCACATGGATATTATTCAGTGAGTTGATTCACCAAAACTAACCTGTTATACAGGAGGAAAAAGCACACAGGACGTTTCAATTGTTCACAGACTGGTCGCGCTCATCAGAATGACAAGACACTTCCGGTCTGCAGGTGATAGCATTCAATTGGGAAGAAACGCCCTACTGCCCCCTACTGACCAATGTGAATACTGATAAATGTGTAATGACAGCTCCAAAAACGAATTCAAACCACAAAATAAAATAAATAAATCAACACAAACATGTGACACATTATGGGTGGGTCACATATGCATGTACAGTAGATGGCAGTATTGTCCTGTTTAAAAGTGTCACAACATTGCTGCTTACGGCAGACGAACTGCTTTACGGGGGACGAAAACTTGACTGCTGTTGTTGTGTGTTGTTACCGCGCTGGGAGGACGTTAATGAAACTGCCTAACAATAAACCCACATAAGAAACCAAGAACTCGCCCTCGATCATTAGCTGTTTATATTGTGGGAAAGCGGACGTGTGAACAAGCTGTCAACACGTCACTCAGGTCCGCATGGAGCTGGAGGGGGCGTGGCCTCCAGCTCCGGCTGAAAATCGGGAGATTTTCGGGAGAATATTTGTCCCGGGAGGTTTTCGGGAGAGGCGCTGAATTTCGGGAGTCTCCCGGAAAATCCGGGAGGGTTGGCAAGTATGGTCCAGGGTGTACCCCACCTTCCGCCCGATTGTAGCTGAGATAGGCTCCAGCACCCCCCGCGACCCCGAAAAGGAACAAGCGGTAGAAAATGGATGGATGGATGGAATCTTTTGAGACTCGTAATTGGATCAGATCTGGACGCCGAAATTGTTAATTTGGGATATTCTTAATTTTCCGTAGTTAATCAGGCCATTTTTATGCTTGCTAATCTTCAATTTAGTCCAAATATATGTAGAATATGTTTAAAAAATGGTGTGTTGTGGCGACAGAAGACGGCACAGTGATTTGCATACAATTTTATCACATGTCTTAGAACATAAATCCAACTTTTAGGAATGCTGCAAAAAATAACCATAAAGCAACAAAAAAAAAAACTAATAACATTTTTGCCTCTCACAATTCTCTTCAGAGCTTGCAGGCATGCGTGGGAATCCGAGTATAACTGCAGGTCACATCAATGTTTGATGCCTGGTGACAGCCGAGGTGTTGGGAAGAACTAAATCAAGTTATAGGACAGTAGGACAGGAAGGAACTTCTCCCCCCTCGCTGGTTTTTTCCTCCCAACTTCCTGTGCAGAAAAGCGCTTACTCCGCATCTTGGGAGCCAAGCGCTGTGCGGTGTCACGGGGTCTCCCGGCGAGCGGCTCCTCGTCCCTGTCACCTCGACTAAGACCGGCCCGCATCAGCGGGAGGCAGCGCCGTGCAGCTTCCCGCTCCTCCTGTCACCTGGCCAAGGTGACTTTAGTGTAGCAAAAAAAAAAAAAAGTGTCTACTCAGTACAGCAAACATCAGAGAGTCATACACGCCAGCAGTTAACCTTTCTCTGGCGTCCTTTTCCCCCTCATTCTGTTTGGCTTCCCGCTGTTTAACCGCCCGCTCCCCTCTGTGCATTCATGATGAATTTACTGGCGAGAAGTGTGTGTCGAGTATTGATCGGCTATGCAAATGGCGTGATATTCCTCAAACAGCCATTGATTACTTCTGTGTAGTTAGATATAATACCGCACACCCTCCATCCACAAATCCCTTAGAATTGCCCCTGATATATCACGCTGGCTTTCTGACTCCTGCAAGACATGTTAGGAAATGAAGAATGAAGAGACTCTTTTCACACTCTTTTCTACCCATCCACATCAAATTGAAATCCCTCTTGTCCCAGCGAGGGATTATTTCACCTGCCGCTGTTCATTGGCTTGATGCAGACCAATATGGATCCCGTTCAATACATCTGGGCTCAGGGAGACTGGGAATCAAAGTCTGGCGTTATAGTCACTGTCAAACAAATGAAAAACGGTTGCAGGCCATTTCAAGATTCAAGAAGATCAAGATGCTTTATTATTGTCCATTCTTTAACATGTACAAGCCACATAAGAACTGAAAATTTCATTTTCGGCTCAGTCCCACTAAGAGCAGACATACGTTACAAGGGGGATAGTGCCACCCACACTGGTGTAAATGTAACTTAGATATTGGGTTTCACTATGTAAAGCGCTTTGAGTCACTTGAGAAAAAGGGCTATATACCGTATTTTCCGCACTATAAGGCGCACCGGATTATTAGCCGCACCTTCAATGAATGGCATATTTCATAACTTTGTCCACCAATAAGCCGCCCCGGACTATAAGCCGCGCCTACGCTGCGCTAAAGGGAATGTCAAAAAAACAGTCAGATAGGTCAGTCAAACTTTAATAATATATTAAAAACCAGCGTTCTAACAACTCTGTTCACTCCCAAAATGTACGCAAATGTGCAATCACAAACATAGTAAAATTCAAAATAGTGCAGAGCAATAGCAACATAATGTTGCTCGAACGTTAATGTCACAACACACAAAATAAACATAGCGCTCACTTTCTGAAGTTATTCTTCATTCGTAAATCCTTCGTCTTCGGTGTCCGAAGTGAAAAGTTGGGCAAATTTACGATCCACTGGCAGATGTTGGCGTCGTCTGGCGCTGCCTCCTCGTCTTAGTGAAGGTGTGTTCGCCTTCTGTCATCCATTGTTCCCACGCAGTTAGCAGTCTAGCTTCGAATGCCCTGTTGACACCAATATCTAGCGGCTGGAGGTCTTTTGTCAATCCACCCGGAATGACGGCGAGTATTGAATTAAGCGCGTAAGCGTGTCTCTCAATGTGCTGTTATGAGCTAGCAAATATAACAACTACACTACCCAGCATGCAACGATAGTTACGAGCATGCGCGGTAGCCCTGAGAAGCGTTGTATGCTGGGAGTTAGAATGTGGTTATGAGCACGCTGTGAGTAAACGTTGAGAACTCAGTTAACACGCCTCGTCTGCATTATTTATAATTAGACAGACAACACACTTAATAGGAGCCATTTTGGGGTCTTTACATAAACACACAAATGGAAATGAAACGTCACATATCCCAGCATGCACCGCGCGCTTCTTCTACGGGGAAAAAAGATGGCGGCTGTTTACCGTAGTTGCGAGACCTAAACTTTATGAAAATGAATCTTAATATTTATCCATATATAAAGCGCACCGGGTTATAAGGCGCACTGTCAGCTTTTGAGAAAATTTGTGGTTTTTAGGTGCGCCTTATAGTGCGGAAAATACGGTAAATGTAATTCACTTCACTTCACTTCACACACTACTTAGACCGGCGCGTCCTGCGTTCCAGTGCCAGAACGTAGCTACCTGTATTGTACAGTAAGCCTTTTTCATGTGCCTACTCGCTCTCTGTGTTTCCCCACCTCTGTGCTCACACTGCAAAAACTGAAATCTAAGTAAGATTAAATATCTTAAATAAGGGTGATAATTGCTTATTTTCTGTCTTATAAGATAATTCTTCTCACTAAGCAGATTTTATGTTAGTGTTTTACTTGTTTTAAGGGTTTTGGTCCTACATGATCTCAGTAAGATATTACAGCTTGTTGCTGAGATTGCATGACCTATATTGAGTAAAACCAGTGCCGGCCCAAGCCTCCATGGGGCCCTAAGCAAAATTTGATTTTGGGGCCCTCTATTTCTGCCAATAATATATAAATAATATATCAACTCATTGCGGCTCTGGCAGTGTTGTTTACATTATCCTATTGTCAGCCTGGCATGTCTTTACAAATGACATGTCATTTATAAAGATATGGGGGTGGCCCAGTTAAGAACATAAATAATACCAATGAATGAACGAATGATGTCCAGAGTGCCACATATGGTTCCTAATCTTAAAATGTAGAAAACATTCAGCTACAAGAGTGGCCTGGGGTTGAACAGTCCAAGTGATAAAGCTTTGTATTTACAGTAAAAGTGTCATCTTGTCTCATCAGTCTTGTACATATTAGTCTTTAATTACTAGTTTATATTTTTAGTTAATTGTTCATATTTAATGTTTACTTTGTACAAAGAGAGCGCAGTCTACTGAAGTTAAATTCCATGTGTGTTAAACATAACTGGACAATAAAGCTGATTCTGATTCACTTTATTATTTTTGGTAACAAAAACCTGAAACGGCAATGTGCAAAAATGTTGACCTTAAATTGTGTTTTTGTACAATAATATATATTTGATCATTTAGAAATCATCAGTCAGACTCGTACATGCAAAAAATAAAAAATAATAATTTTTTGTTAATTGCTTTTGGGGGCCCCCTGGTGGCCGCGGGGCCCTAAGCAAGCGCTTAGTACGCTTATGCCTTGATTTTGAGTAAAACATGCTTGAAACTAGAATATCAACTGATGCAAAGCTGTGTCATCAACACTCACAAGTATAAAACTACTTTTTTAGAGTAATCATTTCTTATTTCTAGCATGAAAAAAAAATAAAATCATGACTTTGACACAATCGTGTCTCATTTAAAACAGATGACAGCCAAATGGACTTTGCTGTTTTATTTTCAATGAAACAATAGAAAATGCGTACTCATATAGTAGTGCATTTGTTATTAGTGAGAATATACTTATTTTAAGGTATTTTTGGGTTCATTGAGGTTAGCTAATTTTACTTGTTTAGGAAAGCCAAATTTTCTTGTTGTATTGGCAGATAATTTTGCTTAGTTCAAATAAAATACCCCTAATTTTTGTATTATTTTTTTTCTTGTTTTTGATCACTGAATTTTTGCAGTGCATTGTGTTGTCCTGTTTCGTCGTCCCGCAGCATTCGTCTGTTCACTGGAATCGAGCTGTGTGTCTCTTCTCCCCGGACTTCCCCCTGAACTTCTTGCTGCCTCCCCGGATCTCGATCTCTCGCCTGCCCACGGACCTTGACGTCTCTCTCCTGCCCTCGACCTCTCACTTGCCCAGGGACCTCCAATCCAGCCACGCCCTTCTTGGACTTGCGCATTCTCCTCAACACACACCTTCAACACTCATATAGTAGTACAGTTGTTATTAGTGAGAATATACTTATTTTAAGGTATTTTTGGGTTCATTGAGGTTAGCTAATTTTACTTGTTTAGGAAAGCCACATTTTCTTGTTCTATTGCCAGATAATTTTGCTTAGTTCAAATAAAATACCCCAAATTTTTGTAATTTTTTTTTTCTCGTTTTTGATCACTGACTTTTTGCAGTGCATTGTGTTGTCCTGTTTCGTCGTCCCGCAGAATTCATCTGTTCCCTGGATTCGAGCTGTGTGTCTCGTCTCCCCGGACTTCCCCCTGAACTTCTTGCTGCCTCCCCGGATCTCTACCTCTCGCCTGCCCACGGACCTTGACGTCTCTCTCCTGCCCTCGACCTCTCACTTGCCCAGGGACCTCCAATCCAGCCACGCCCTTCTTGGACTTGCGCATTCTCCTCAACACACACCTTCAACACTCATATAGTAGTACAGTTGTTATTAGTGAGAATATACTTATTTTAAGGTATTTTTGGGTTCATTGAGGTTAGCTAATTTTACTTGTTTAGGAAAGCCACATTTTCTTGTTGTATTGGCAGATAATTTTGCTTAGTTCAAATAAAATACCCCTAATTTTTGTATTATTTTTTTTCTTGTTTTTGATCACTGAATTTTTGCAGTGCATTGTGTTGTCCTGTTTCGTCGTCCCGCAGCATTCGTCTGTTCCCTGGATTCGAGCTGTGTGTCTCTTCTCCCCGGACTTCCCCCTGAACTTCTTGCTGCCTCCCCGAATCTCGACCTCTCGCCTGCCCACGGACCTTGACGTCTCTCTCCTGCCCTCGACCTCTCACTTGCCCAGGGACCTCCAATCCAGCCACGCCCTTCTTGGACTTGCGCATTCTACTCAAAACACACCTTCAACACTCATATAGTAGTACAGTTGTTATTAGTGAGAATATACTTATTTTAAGGTATTTTTGGGTTCATTGAGGTTAGCTAATTTTACTTGTTTAGGAAAGCCACATGTTCTTGTTCTATTGGCAGATAATTTTGCTTAGTTCAAATAAAATACCCCAAATTTTTGTAAATTTTTTTTCTCGTTTTTGATCACTGACTTTTTGCAGTGCATTGTGTTGTCCTGTTTCGTCGTCCCGCAGCATTCGTCTGTTCCCTGGATTCGAGCTGTGTGTCTCGTCTCCCCGGACTTCCCCCTGAACTTTTTGCTGCCTCCCCGGATCTCAACCTCTCGCCTGCCCACGGACCTTGACGTCTCTCTCCTGCCCTCGACCTCTCACTTGCCCAGGGACCTCCAATCCAGCCACGCCCTTCTTGGACTTGCGCATTCTCCTCAACACACACCTTCAACACTCATATAGTAGTACAGTTGTTATTAGTGAGAATATACTTATTTTAAGGTATTTTTGGGTTCATTGAGGTTAGCTAATTTTACTTGTTTAGGAAAGCCACATTTTCTTGTTCTATTGGCAGATAATTTTGCTTAGTTCAAATAAAATACCCCAAATTTTTGTATTTTTTTTTTTCTTGTTTTTGATCACTGAATTTTTGCAGTGCATTGTGTTGTCCTGTTTCGTCGTCCCGCAGCATTCGTCTGTTCCCTGGATTCGAGCTGTGTGTCTCGTCTCCCCGGACTTCCCCCTGAACTTCTTGCTGCCTCCCTGGATCTCTACCTCTCGCCTGCCCACGGACCTTGACGTCTCTCTCCTGCCCTCGACCTCTCACTTGCCCAGGGACTTCCAATCCAGCCGCACCCTTCTTGGACTTGCGCATTCTCCTCAACACACACCTTCAACACTCATATAGTAGTACAGTTGTTATTAGTGAGAATATACTTATTTTAAGGTATTTTTGGGTTCATTGAGGTTAGCTAATTTTACTTGTTTAGGAATGCCAAATTTTCTTGTTGTATTGGCAGATAATTTTGCTTAGTTCAAATAAAATACCCCTAATTTTTGTATTTTTTTTTTTCTTGTTTTTGATCACTGAATTTTTGCAGTGCATTGTGTTGTCCTGTTTCGTCGTCCCGCAGCATTCGTCTGTTCCCTGGATTCGAGCTGTGTGTCTCGTCTCCCCGGACTTCCCCCTGAACTTCTTGCTGCCTCCCCGAATCTCGACCTCTCGCCTGCCCACGGACCTTGACGTCTCTCTCCTGCCCTCGACCTCTCACTTGCCCAGGGACTTCCAATCCAGCCGCACCCTTCTTGGACTTGCGCATTCTCCTCAACACACACCTTCAACACTCATATAGTAGTACAGTTGTTATTAGTGAGAATATACTTATTTTAAGGTATTTTTGGGTTCATTGAGGTTAGCTAATTTTACTTGTTTAGGAAAGCCACATTTTCTTGTTCTATTGGCAGATAATTTTGCTTAGTTCAAATAAAATACCCCTAATTTTTGTATTATTTTTTTTCTTGTTTTTGATCACTGAATTTTTGCAGTGCATTGTGTTGTCCTGTTTCGTCGTCCCGCAGAATTCGTCTGTTCCCTGGATTCGAGCTGTGTGTCTCGTCTCCCCGGACTTCCCCTGGACTTTTTGCTGCCTCCCCGAATCTCGACCTCTCGCCTGCCCACGGACCTTGACGTCTCTCTCCTGCCCTCGACCTCTCACTTGCCCAGGGACCTCCAATCCAGCCACGCCCTTCTTGGACTTGCGCATTCTCCTCAACACACACCTTCAACACTCATATAGTAGTACAGTTGTTATTAGTGAGAATATACTTATTTTAAGGTATTTTTGGGTTCATTGAGGTTAGCTAATTTTACTTGTTTAGGAAAGCCACATTTTCTTGTTCTATTGGCAGATAATTTTGCTTAGTTCAAATAAAATACCCCTCATTTTTATTTATTTTTTCTTTGTTTTTGTCTACTGACTTTTTGCAGTGCATTGTGTTGTCCTGTTTCGTCGTCCCGCAGCATTCGTCTGTTCCCTGGATTCGAGCTGTGTGTCTCGTCTCCCCGGACTTCCCCCTGAACTTCTTGCTGCCTCCCCGGATCTCTACCTCTCGCCTGCCCACGGACCTTGACGTCTCTCTCCTGCCCTCGACCTCTCACTTGCCCAGGGACCTCCAATCCAGCCACGCCCTTCTTGGACTTGCGCATTCTCCTCAACACACACCTTCAACACTCATATAGTAGTACAGTTGTTATTAGTGAGAATATACTTATTTTAAGGTATTTTTGGGTTCATTGAGGTTAGCTAATTTTACTTGTTTAGGAAAGCCACATTTTCTTGTTCTATTGGCAGATAATTTTGCTTAGTTCAAATAAAATACCCCTAATTTTTGTATTATTTTTTTTCTTGTTTTTGATCACTGAATTTTTGCAGTGCATTGTGTTGTCCTGTTTCGTCGTCCCGCAGCATTCGTCTGTTCCCTGGATTCGAGTTGTGTGTCTCGTCTCCCCGGACTTCCCCCTGAACTTCTTGCTGCCTCCCTGGATTTCTACCTCTCGCCTGCCCACGGACCTTGACGTCTCTCTCCTGCCCTCGACCTCTCACTTGCCCAGGGACCTCCAATCCAGCCACGCCCTTCTTGGACTTGCGCATTCTCCTCAACACACACCTTCAACACTCATATAGTAGTACAGTTGTTATTAGTGAGAATATACTTATTTTAAGGTATTTTTGGTTTCATTGAGGTTAGCTAATTTTACTTGTTTAGGAAAGCCACATTTTCTTGTTCTATTGGCAGATAATTTTGCTTAGTTCAAATAAAATACCCCTCATTTTTATTTATTTTTTCTTTGTTTTTGTCTACTGACTTTTTGCAGTGCATTGTGTTGTCCTGTTTCGTCGTCCCGCAGCATTCGTCTGTTCACTGGAATCGAGCTGTGTGTCTCTTCTCCCCGGACTTCCCCCTGAACTTCTTGCTGCCTCCCCGAATCTCGACCTCTCGCCTGCCCACGGACCTTGACGTCTCTCTCCTGCCCTCGACCTCTCACTTGCCCAGGGACCTCCAATCCAGCCACGCCCTTCTTGGACTTGCGCATTCTCCTCAACACACACCTTCAACACTCATATAGTAGTACAGTTGTTATTAGTGAGAATATACTTATTTTAAGGTATTTTTGGGTTCATTGAGGTTAGCTAATTTTACTTGTTTAGGAAAGCCAAATTTTCTTGTTGTATTGGCAGATAATTTTGCTTAGTTCAAATAAAATACCCCTAATTTTTGTATTTTTTTTTTTCTTGTTTTTGATCACTGACTTTTTGCAGTGCATTGTGTTGTCCTGTTTCGTCGTCCCGCAGCATTCGTCTGTTCACTGGAATCGAGCTGTGTGTCTCGTCTCCCCGGACTTCCCCCTGAACTTCTTGCTGCCTCCCCGGATCTCTACCTCTCGCCTGCCCACGGACCTTGACATCTCTCTCCTGCCCTCGACCTCTCACTTGCCCAGGGACCTCCAATCCAGCCACGCCCTTCTTGGACTTGCGCATTCTCCTCAACACACACCTTCAACACTCATATAGTAGTACAGTTGTTATTAGTGAGAATATACTTATTGTAAGGTATTTTTGGGTTCATTGAGGTTAGCTAATTTTACTTGTTTAGGAAAGCCACATTTTCTTGTTCTATTGGCAGATAATTTTGCTTAGTTCAAATAAAATACCCCAAATTTTTGTAATTTTTTTTTCTCGTTTTTGATCACTGACTTTTTGCAGTGCATTGTGTTGTCCTGTTTCATCGTCCCGCAGCATTCGTCTGTTCCCTGGATTCGGGCTGTGTGTCTCGTATCCCCTGACTTCCCCTGGACTTTTTGCTGCCTCCCCGGATCTCGATCTCTCGCCTGCCCACGGACCTTGACATCTCTCTCCTGCCCTCAACCTCTCACTTGCCCAGGGACGTCCAATCCAGCCGCGCCCTTCTTCGACTTGCGCATTCTCCTCAACACACACCTTCAACACTTGCCGGTAACACTCTCCAGTTAGTCACACCACATACTGCAGTCGCACACCATTCTGTTTAATTACAGACGTCATATTCTCGTGATAATAAACACGCCTAAGGCTCAGTGCCGTCTTCTTCTCCCCTGTACCATTACAGATTTGGCTGTTGATGTACTTACAATTTTAGCCGCTTTGCTTCATTATCAACAGAAATGCATTTAAATAGGAGTTTTGTTGAGGAAATGTTCAATGGACTTGTATTAAGTGCCACATGACACAAGTGTCATTACAACATGTTTGCTGAAATGATGCTCATTACAATATTTTGCACTCTTCTCTTTGTTTTGTCTTGTTTGCAGTGTCTTGCAGGGCCTTGCAAATGCAATTTATTACACAACATCAACGCTACGGATGGTAAGTATGTTTTTATGATGATCTCCTTTCAATGATTTTCTCAATGCAGTTTTGTTCTTGTTTGATTGATCTTGTATTCAGTGTGTTTAGATCATGGGATGTCGCGGGTTTGTGCAGCCCTTTGAGGCACTCGTGATTAAGTGTTGTATTAATACATTTTGATTGAGTGTTTCAGGTCCTACGTGTTTCTAAGTGGTATGTACTACACCAGTGTTTTTCAACCTTTTTTGAGCCAAGGCACATTTTTTGCGTTGAAAAAATCCGGAGGCACACCACCAGCAGAAATAATTAAAAAACGAAACTCAGTTGACAGTAAAAAGTCGTTGTCGCAATTGTTGGATGACTTTAAACCATAACCAAGGATGCATCAATATAGCTCTTGTCTCAAAGTAGGTCCACTGTCATGACCTGTCACATCTGACTAATTTTGAGTTTTTTTGCTGTTTTCCTGTGTGTAGTGTTTTACTTCTTGTCTTGCGCTCCTATTTTGGTGTCTTTTTCTCTTTTTTTGGTATTTTCCTGTAGCAGTTTCATGTCTTCCTTTGAGCGATATTTCCCGCATCTACTTTGTTTTAGCAATCAAGAATATATCAGTTGTTTTTTTATACTTATTTGTGGGGACATTGTTGATTGTCATGTCATGTTCAGATGTACATTGTGGACGCCGTCTCTGCTCCACAGTAAGTCTTTGCTGTCGTCCAGCATTCTGTTTTTGTTTACTTTGTAGCCAGTTCAGTTTTAGTTGCGTTCTGCATGGCCTTCTCTAAGCTTCAATGCCTTTTCTTAGGGGCACTCACCTTTTGTTTATTTTTGGTTTAAGCATTAGACACCATCTCCGGGTTGGGGGGGGGATCTTGCCCCAAGTGGAGGAGTTCAAGTACCTCGGAGTCTTGAGGGAAGAGTGGATCGTGAGATCGACAGGCGGATCGGTGCGGCGTCTTCAGTAATGCGGACGCTGTATCGGTCCGTTGTGGTGAAGAAGGAGCTGAGCCGGAAGGCAAAGCTCTCGATTTACCGGTCGATCTACGTTCCCATCCTCACCTATGGTCATGAGCTTTGGGTCATGACCGAAAGGACAAGATCACGGGTACAAACGGCCGAAATGAGTTTCCTCCGCCGGGTGGCAGGGCTCTCCCTTAGAGATAGGGTGAGAAGCTCTGTCATCCGGGGGGAGCTCAAAGTAAAGCCGCTGCTCCTCCACATCGAGAGGAGCCAGATGAGGTGGTTCGGGCATCTGGTAAGGATGCCACCCGAACACCTCCCTCGGGAGGTGTTTCGGGCACGTCGGACCGGTAGGAGGCCACGGGGGAGACCCAGGACACGTTGGGAAGACTATGTCTCCTGGCTGGCCTAGGAACGCCTCGGGATCCCCCGGGAGGAGCTGGACGAAGTGGCTGGGGAGAGGGAAGTCTGGGCTTCCCTGCTTAGGCTGCTGCCCCCGCGACCCGACCTCGGATAAGCGGAAAAAGATGGATGGCATTAGACACCTTTTTACCTGCACACTGCCTCCCGCTGTTTCCGACATCTACAAAGCAATTAGCCACCGGCTGCCACCTACTGATATGGAAGAGTAGGTGGTTACTCTGCCGAGCTCTAGACAGCACATCATTTGCAGACTATAATTACTGGTTTGCAAAAAATATTTTTAACCCAAATAGGTGAAATTACATAATCTCCCACGGCACACCAGACTGTATCTCGCGGCACTAGTGGTTGAAAAACACTGTACTACACAACATCGAGTACATGAAGGTACTGTGTGTATTGCATGTGTCCTCGGTCTTCTTGTTCTTCCATGAGTGCTCTCATTTCTGCAAATATACTGAACAAAAATGTGGTTTTTGCTCCCATTTTTTATGAGTTGAAGAGATGGGCTCCAGCACCCCCCGCGACCCCGAAAGGGACTAGGGGTAGACAATGGATTGATAGAAGATCTAAAACTTCTACTATAAACACAAAAGACCCATTCCTCTCAAATATTGTTCACAAATATGTCTAAATCTGTGTTAGTGAGCATTTCTTCTTTGCCCATAAAATCCATCCCACCTCACAGGTGTGGCATATCAAGATGCTGATTAAACAGCCCGATTATTAGGCTGCCAACAATAAAAGGTCACTCTGAAATGTGCAGTTTTGCTTTATTAGGCGGTCTGGGGGGGAGAGTCAGAAAAGCAGTCAGTATCTGATGTGACCACCATTTGCCTCACGCATTCTTCTTCTTCTTTTCGTGTCTTTGAAGCATGTGGTTATATGACAGTTTCCCATTTCTTTACACAGTCTTTTGCATTGTTAATGAACTCTGCGAGATCTTTTAAGCTGCACTGGTTCAGTAGCAGAGGACAGACAAGGCAGTGCTGCATCGTGTGGTCCTCTTCTCCGCATTCGCAGGTGGTCGGGCCTGTTTTATAGCCCCATCTGGCCATAGCAGCTTTTGATCGCCCTGGTCCTGTTCCTGTTCTCAGGCGGTTTAGTGTCTTCCACTGGACCCATGGTGTTTCTGACCCGGGGGGCAGGTCTTCAAAAGGGGGGATTCCCATGTCAATAGTAGGGGGGTCTTTCTCTAATTTTTGTGTCCATAGCTGGAGTCTGGTTTCTTCCCGAGATGTTGTTAGGGGCTGGACATTGCTGAGGAAGCTTCTCCTTGACTTCAGACGTTGGGCTGAGGGTTCACGTCCATAGAGGAGGTGGCGTTCATCACTGGTAGCTTTTGTGAACTCTACTCGGCTGGCAACTTCCCGTCTCACGTCTGCAGGGGCGATACCAGCGAGGAGATGTAGGTTGTTCAGGTTGGGAGGCTTCAAGCAACCAGTGATCAAGCGGCAGGTGTTGTTCAGTGCTGGGTCGAGTTTCTTGGCATGGGTTGATCTCTCCCAGACAGGACATGCATACTCCGCCGAGGAAAAGCACAGGGGCAAAGCAGTACATCTTAGTGTGTGTTTCTTCCCGAGATGTTGTTAGGGGTTGGACATTGCTGAGGAAGCTTCTCCTTGACTTCAGACGTTGGGCTGAGGGTTCACGTCCATAGAGGAGGTGGCGTTCATCACTGGTAGCTTTTGTAAACTCTACTCGGCTGGCAACTTCCCGTCTCACGTCTGCAGGGGCGATACCAGCTAGGAGATGTAGGTTGTTCAGGTTTGTAGGCTTCAAGCAACCAGTGATCAAGCGGCAGGTGTTGTTCAGTGCTGGGTCGAGTTTCTTGGCATGGGTTGATCTCTCCCAGACAGGACATGCATACTCCGCCGAGGAAAAGCACAGGGGCAAAGCAGTACATCTTAGTGTGTGTTTCTTCCCGAGATGTTGTTAGGGGTTGGACATTGCTGAGGAAGCTTCTCCTTGACTTCAGACGTTGGGCTGAGGGTTCACGTCCATAGAGGAGGTGGCGTTCATCACTGGTAGCTTTTGTAAACTCTACTCGGCTGGCAACTTCCCGTCTCACGTCTGCAGGGGCGATACCAGCGAGGAGATGTAGGTTGTTCAGGTTGGGAGGCTTCAAGCAACCAGTGATCAAGCGGCAGGTGTTGTTCAGTGCTGGGTCGAGTTTCTTGGCATGGGTTGATCTCTCCCAGACAGGACATGCATACTCCGCCGAGGAAAAGCACAGGGCCAAAGCAGTACATCTTAGCGTGTGTGCTGTGGGTCCCCATTTGGAATTTGTCAGTTTCTGTAAGATGTTGTTTCGGGAGCTGACTTTCAGTTTGGTGTTTTTGATGTGTTCCTTGAAGGAGAGGGTGCGGTCCAGGGTTACGCCAAGGTAGACAGGGTTGGTACAATTCTCAAGTGGTGTTCCAGACCATTTGATGTTAAGAGGTCGGTTCGCATCCCGGTTCCTGAGATGGAACGAGCAGACTTGGGTCTTCGCAGGGTTTGCGTGTAGATGGTTTTGCTCGTAGTAGAGGAGTAGCTCATCTAGAGCTGAGGTGAGGTTTGCTTCTACCGCTTCAAACGTACTCTCTTGAGATGTTACACAGAGGTCGTCAGCGTATATGAATCGTGCAGTGTTCTGGTCCATTGGCTGGTCGTTGGTATAGATCAGGGGTCGGCAACCCAAGGCTCCGGAGCCGCTTGCGGCTCTTTGATCACTCTGATGCGGCTCAGCTGCATACTTATTTTCCCGGGAGACTTCCGGATTTCAGTGCCTCTCGCAGAAACCTCCCGTAATTAATATTCTCCGATTCTCACCCTTGCAATAATAATAAGGGCGTGCAGTGACGGTACAGCACTTAGCACCCTCTACAATCTGCATTGTCAGCGTGCCAGCCCAGCCTTTTGTTGTATGCATTTTCTGCTAGCGCACGTAAGTGACAGCAAGGCATACTTGGTCAACAGCCACACAGGTTACACTGACGGTGGCCATATAAAACAACTTTAACACTCTTACTAATAATGCGCCACACTTTGAACCAAAACCAAACAAGAATGACAAACACATTTCGGGAGAACATCTGCACCTTAACACAACATAAACACAACAGAACAAATACCCAGAATCCCATGCAGCCCTGACTCTTCCGGGCTCCATTATACACCCCTGCTACCACTAAACCCCGCCCCCACCCCAACCCTGCTCCCTCACACATCAACCCCCCCGCCCCCCCTCTCTGTGTGTCGGTTGAGGTGGGCGGGGTTTGGTAGCGGGGGTGTATAATGTAGCCTGGAAGAGTTAGGGCTGCATGGGATTCTGGGTATTTGTTTTGTTGTGTTTATGTTGTGTTATGGTGCAGATGTTCTCCCGAAATGTGTTTGTCATTCTTGTTTGGTGTGGGTTCACAGTGTGGCGCATTATTAGTAAAAGTGTTAAAGTTTTTTATACCGCCACCGTCAGTGTAACCTGTGTGGTTGTTGACCAAGTATGCCTTGCTGTCACCTACGTGTGCAAGCAGAAGCCCCAAACAACGTGTGGCTGGGCTGGCACGGTGGTTGTAGTGAGCGCTAAATGCTGTACCATCACGGCACTTTCGAGAGAATAGGTGCCCTGAAGTACGTAGTATGCCGGAATAATCGGCAGACTACGGCTTGTCAAATATATAAAACCCGCGGGCCGCACTAACATTAAATTTTCATACTAAGGTGTGGGCCGTGTGTCTGAGACCCTTGGTTTATACATAGCACAAAGCAAAAAAAAAACTTCGTAAACAGTGTTATTTCATGTTAAATTTCAAAAGATTTTTGTGGCTCCCATTGTTAACTTTAATTTGTGAAACTGGTCAAAATGGCTCTTTGACTGGTAAAGGTTGCCGACCCCTGGTATAGATGTTATACAGTAGTGGAGCCAGCACACTACCTTGAGGTAGGCCGTTCTTCTGTCGTCGCATTGCAACACATCTTCTTCGCATAGAGTTGATCAAGTTGTTGATTGTGGTCTGTGGAATGTTGGTCCGCTCCTCTTCAATGGCTGGGCAAAGTTGCTGGATACTGGCAGGAACTGGAACACGCTGTCGTATGCGTCGATCTACAACACCCCAAACATGCTCAATGCTGGCCATGCAAGAACTGAGATGTTTTCAGCTTCCAGGAATTGTGTACAGATTAGAGATGCGCGGTTTGCGGGCACAACCGCAGAGTCCGCGGATTATCCGCGGATCGGGCGGATGAAATAAAAAAAAATTAGATTTTATCCGCGGGTTGGGTCGGGTCGGGTCGGGTCGGGTCGGGCGGTTGAAATAAAAAAAAATTGGATTTTAAATAGATTCAGGCGGGTGGCAGTTAAACCAATTCGGAAATATATATACATAGTTAAATGTTGTTACCCACATACGAAAAACGAGCAGGCACCTGCTGCATATGCCACAACAGAAGAAAAAAAAAAAAAGAGATGGACACTTTTACGGAGCGGAGAAGGGACGCCTCGCCGGGGTCCGGGACCGAGGCCCCTTCCCCCGAGAGGGCCCCACCGGGAGCCGTAGCTGAGGCGATCCGCGAGAAGGGCCCGACGCACGTCCAGGGTCACCACCGCGCCCACCGCACCGACACCCCGCCTCGTCCGCCTTCGCCGCGGCCGGCGTCACGCGCAGCAGGTAAGCAGCTTACCTGCCCGCCACCCCCGTGGCCGGGGGCGCGTAACAGGGGTCACTCCGCGCGCAGTGCGCTCACGAAAGGGGTGGGGCTCACCCTGGTTGATATAGACAGCAGGACGGTGACCATGGAAGTTGGAACCCGCTAAGGAGTGTGTAACAACCCACCTGCCGAATCAACTAGCCCTGAAAATGGATGACGCTGGAGCGTCGGGCCCATACCCGGCCGTCGCCGGCAGCGAGATGCGCTTGGAGGTGCGCTCAGCGCGGCTCCCATATGATTGCGCACTGGTGTGCGTCTGGGTCGTGACAGCGTGGCACGCGAATGTCTGTGCTGCATTGGATCAGTCTCCTTTCTTTAACAGGCAAAAGCTTTATAACCTCACTAATGCCTTGCATCGTCTATATTAGATATATAACAACGGGCGGGTGCGGGCGGGTGCGGTTCTGATCAAATGTTAGATCGGGTGGATGGCGGATGGTTGACGACTTTCTGATGCGGTTGCGGATGAAATAATTGCCTATCCGCGCATCTCTAGTACAGATCCTTGCAACATGGGGCCATGCATTGTCATGCTGCGACATGAGGTGATGGTCTCGGGTGAATGGCACAACAATGGGCCTTAGGATCTTGTCACGGTATCTATGTGCATTTAAAACGCCATCAATAAAATGCAATTGCGTTCGTTGTCTATAACATACTCTAGCCCATACCATAACCCCACCCACACCATGGGCCACTCAATTCACAACGTTGACATCGGCAAACCGTTTTCCTACACAATGCCACACACGCTGTCTTCCCCCTGCTCTGAACAGTGAAAACCGGGATTCATTCGTGAAGAGAGCACCTATCCAAAATGCCAGACGCCATCGAATGTGAGCATTTGCCCAATCAAGTCGGTTTTGACGATAAACTGCAGTCAGGTCGAGACCCCGATGAGGACGAGCAGCATGCAGATGAGCTTCCATGAGATGGTTTCTCACTGTTTGTGCAGAAATTATTTGGTTATGCGAACCAATTGTTGCAGCAGCTGTCCGGGTGGCTCGTCCAAGACGATCGAAGAGATGCAGATGTGGAGGTCTTGGTCCGGCGGGGTTACACGTGGTCTGCGGTTGTGAGGCCAGTTGGATGTACTGCCAAATTCTCTAAAAAGCCTTTGGAGACGGCTTATGGTAAAAAAAAATGAACATTCAATTCACGGGTAACAGCTCTGGTGGAAATTCCTGCAGTCAGCATGCAAACTGCATGCTACCTCAAAACTTGTGACATCTGTGACATTGTGCTGTGTGATAAAACTGCACATTTCAGAGCAGCCTAAGGCACACCTGTGCAATAATCCTGCTGTTTAATCAGCATCTTTATATGCCACACCTGTAAAGTGGGATGGATTATCATTTGGATAAATGCTCACTAACACAGATTTAGACATATTTGTGAATGATATTCGAGACGAATAGGTATTTTGTGTATATAATAAAAGTTTTAGATCTTTGAAAAATGGGAGCAAAAACAAAAGTGTTGCATTTACATTTTTGTACATTTTTCCATTGTCCTAAAAGTATGAGTTAAACAAGAAGCGGATACCATTCCTAAAAACACGGATACAAACTAATTATCTATCCGCCCTGGCAGCTGTTTACAATTGTCATTCTCTGTAAGTTTGCACCCCTGCGATAGACACTCAACAATTGTTGGCTACACGGACGGGGAAGACCCAGGACACATTGGGAAGACTATGTCTCCCGGCTGGCCTGGGAACGCCTCGGGATCCCCCGGGAAGAGCTGGACGAAGTGGCTGGGGAGAGGAAAGTCTGCTTAGGCTGCTGCCCCCGCGACCCGACCTCGGATAAGCGGAAGAAGATGGATGGATGGATGGATGAACTGCTTTGAATGAACATTACATGGTGCTTTATTGGAGGCTTTCGTTTTGCTAGGATAAAAGATATACGACTATTTTAATTTGTGTGTGACCACAGTTATTTTCCCACTCGGTTTACGGGTCTGGTGGACAACGCTCTGGTCTACATAGCAGGATCTGTAGTCTGGCAGATACTACAGAAACTGTCCTGTGATGTGTGCCTTGGTCAGAGTTGGTGTTTGCTTTTATATTCATGTTTGTTTTTTTAATCTTTGTATATTAAAGTAGTTTTTTTTCCTTATTGTTTTTGTTCTGTAAAATGTATTTTAGCACAGTGCAGAGCGCTATTTAAATATAATGTATTATTATACGATACTGAGAGCTCCAGAGAGGGTGATTGATTGGCCAAGCTTCGACAAAGCAAGCTCCCACTCTGTCTGTGAGGAGATGGGAACAGATGTTCTTCTGCTTGGAGAACACATTGAGGAGACACAGTTTGCTATCGACAACCATCATTCCCACTTGTTGCCATTGCTTTTGTCTGTTTTTCTCGAGATAAAACCTCACATCAACAAACTCGCCTATTCGTACCTGCACTCGTCTTTCAGGAGTTTTAGCTGTTAAAACTTTCATGACCAAGTTTTTACACGTGTAAATATACTTTGGGATAGGAAAGTGATGTTCTTGCGTCGACTTAAAGAATTTGATGAATATATATTTTTATTTTATTTTATGTATAAATTCTATCCAACAATAATAATGGATTAGATTTATTTAGCACTTTTCTATCTGTTAGGTTTCATATAGAAATATCCATATGGGGGTTACCCACATCTGCGGTCCTCTCCAAGGTTTCTCATAGTCATTCACATCGACGTCCCACTGGGGTGAGTTTTTCCTTGCCCTTATGTGGGCTCTGTACCGAGGATGTTGTTGTGGCTTGTGCAGCCCTTTGAGACACTTGTGATTTAGGGCTATATAAATAAACATTGATTGATTGATTGATTGATGTGTACGAAGTCTAATCATATTGTCTTTACATTATTAAAATAGTTGGTTTACTGCCACTATCTGCTTCTGTATCATATATTGGTGTGTTGATCATGCATATATATATATATATATATATATATATATATATATATATATATATATATATATATATATATATATATATATATATATATATATATATATATATATATATATGTATGTATATATATGTATGTATGTATATGTATGTATGTGTATATATACAGTATATGTATGTGTATATATACAGTATATGTATATATGTATGTGTGTGTGTGTGTGTGTTTGCGTGCATGCATGCGTGTGTGTATAAATACACACATAAACACACACACACACACACACACACACATACATTATACATACTATATATTCAACCAGCACACATGAAATAGCATTAAATTAGTACCCAATGTACCAGATTTATTAGCCCAGTGAGTACCACAACAACATACTAAGAAAGGGGTATAAATAGAGTAGGTTATAAAAAGCATACGTTAATAGATATAGTTTATACATAGAAAAAATAGTATAGTGCAGGGGTACCCAAACTACGGCCCGCGGGCCGGATCCGGCCCCCCAGCATCCAAAATCCGGCCCACAAGAAGTCCCAAGTAAAAAAAAAAGTATTTTTTATTTATTTATTCATTTATTTATTTATTTTTATTTTCTATTCCATTTTCTACCGCTTGTTACTCTTGGTGTCTCCTAGCCGCTCAGGCAAATCATATTGTCTAAAAATGAATTTTCCCATCGATAACGTGACAATGTTAAATGTTGATGAACATCAATGTTAATTGATGTTAAATGACAAAACGGATTATAAAGACAATGTATATATATATATATATATATATATATATATATATATATATATATACACAGCCTGGCCCCCGGCCAAATTTTTTTAACCCAATGCGGCCCCCGAGCCAAAAAGTTTGGGGACCCCTGGTATAGTGCATATATATATATATGCAGAACCATTGACGGATAAAGTGAAGGGTGTTAACCCGACGAAAACATGACGGTCTGCACCGGAGCAGAACAGCAGGGCAGGTGTAACAACCACATCAATACTTTACACTCTTTATAACTCCTTCTACAGATCTGAATGCTTATTATTTAAATGCTTACCTAAGTTTGAAGCAAAGGTGGTAATACAAATCGCCACATTTGGGGGGGAGCGTGTTTTAAAGCAACACTTGAAGCGCATTGCTTCCTTATTTAAAGCGTCACCTTTATTAAGTTAAAGTTAAAAGTACCACTGATAGTTTGTCGTTGGTTTTAAAGCCTAAATACCTCCATATTGCGCTTCAAGCACAATCTTTATTTACCAGTAGAATTGTCGTTTTTTTTGCCATTCCTCCTCTCCAAGATGTTATTGCTTGTGTTCCCTTTGTGTGTGAGTTTTGACACACAACGTCATGCACCTCCGCTCTGTAGTCATCGCCGCACAGCGGCATTCAGATAAAAGATTGGTACCGGTACTTTTCAAAGACAGTATAGTACTGATTTCAATCAATTAGTATCGCGGTACTTTATTAGTACCGATATACCGAACAACCCTAATATATATAAATACATACAGTATTTTTCGGACTATAAGTCGCAGTTCCAGTGCGACTTATATATGTTTTTTTCCTTCTTTATTATGCATTTTCGGCAGGTGCGTCTTATACTCCGGTGCGACTTATACTCCGAAAAATGCCGTATATGACATATTAATTCGTTTGCACTGCATCACTGATGCATGTATGAAGTTTGCATTAAAAAAAAAAACATGTGAAAATCAGTTTAGCATTGAGAAAGTAATAATAGATTAAATGTGCTGACATTTCATTGATCCTGTCATCAGATGGCGATGTCAACTGGTTTAAGATGGCGCCCCCACAGTTTGTCAGCACCAGTAGGCACTAGAGGTCTATGTATAAGATGTCAGTGGGAACACAGAGACTGAAAAGGTATGTTTTTGTTTGTGCTATGGTGCCATCTTTTGGACGAGTTTGCTCACTGCAGGTGTTTGGGTTGAAAGTCGACAGTAGTCTTCAGTATGGCTCAAAGCAAGGTTTCTACGTTTTACAATATAACTAAAATAATCCATACTTACTGATATTAAACCGTCACATGTTTTATGGTAATATTTTCATGCATATTTGTATGTCCTATCATAATGTAATCAAGCTAGCGTTGTTAGCATTAGCTAATATGCTAACACATTTACAAGTTAATAATGTGTTAGTTAGGCTGACCATATTCCGAAATCCCAAAAAGAGGACACATATATGCGTGCCATGGCCGGGAGTAGGTGAAAATTTGCAAATGATACTCGAACTTGCTTTATAAATAATATATTTATTTAAATAAAGCATTTTTTTCTCCTCTGTTGACAGCAGTGTTGACGCTAGGATTTTTCAAAACGGGGTCCCAGGGACCCATCAAGTCATAAAAATGGGGTCCCACAGTACATTTTTGGGGCCCCACTTTTTTGTAAGCGTTTTGAAAAACAATTATAAACATATGCATTATCCTGTTATATCTCACATTCTATATTGTGTTTCGGAAAAAGGTTGTCATAAATGTTTCTTAATTCATTAAAAAAATAAAATAAAAAAAAATAAAAATTGTATACATATGTAAATGTATCCAGTTATAAATATTCATTAACTTTCTTCTTTCCTTCATGGATCTAAACTTTACCGCTGCTGGTAGTTTTTTCTATGTTTTTATTTAATAAGTTGTAGGTGTATTTATTTCAGTATAAAAGTGTAAAAAGTGTTTTGCTTGGGTCATGAAATGATGGTAATGGTGTGCCTGTCACGGCTTGGTAAAAGGATAGGACTCAGATGCAGAGTAGGGAACTTAGACAGGCTTTTATTTTGACAGCTTCCTTTTCACCTCCAAAGTCAAGGATTACAATATCTATTTATCCAAAAACTAACCGGCAAAAAAGGTTCCAAATAACTGAAACTTACCACTTCGGCTGAATAAACTAAATAACAAAAAATCACTCTGCTGAGGAGGAAGAAAGGAAAACTCAAAATAGCAACGAAGGGATTCAGAATCAAAGAACATAAGCACAAGACGAGGCAAGGCAAGACAAGGCATGGACATGGGCATGGACGCTAGAGAGTACGAATAAACGAAACAATCTGGCACAGAACAAAGGAAGGAGTGGGCTTATAAGACACATGAGGGTAATAGGGAACAGGTGGAAACAATTAGGGAATCGGGATGACGTCAGACTGATGACACAAAAGGAAGGGCAAGTGACCTGAAACGAGAGGAGAGTTACTTTTCAAACTAAAACATGCACATCACAAGACAGAAAAAACCAAGACAAGACATCCCTCACCGCGGTGTGACAGTGCCAGGGCATACATACATTTTATAATTAACGCTTAAATCTCTGGAGTCTACATCAACTTCAGATCTATCCCTCATTTCAAAATGTTTTAGTTTATTTTATGTTGTTTTTTTGTTTGTTTGTTTTCCGCCCTTTTTTGTCAAACAAAACTATGTTTTTAATGGCAAACACAAAATATGCAAAATATTCCACCAAAAATATTTTTCTTAGTGGAATATTTGATGTGAAGTAATGGGAACCTTGGATAGGTCAATAATTCATAAGAACATTGATTTTGATTCAATATTATGTTTTGAGCAATGACAGTTTGAAAGAACGAAAAACAGCTTTGTTTTATTAGTCAACATTGCAACTTTTTCTAAATTACATTTCACCTTTAAGCTTTTTTTATTTCACTTTTGTTATGTTTTTGTTTATTTTAATAGTATTTTTAGAATGTGCCGTGGGCCTTTAGAACATTAGCTGCGGGCCGCAAATGGCCTCCGGGGCACACTTTTGACACCCCTGCTACAGATAATAAAAAATTAAATCTGATAAATCTATGGATAAAAAGCAGAGCCTGGCGACGCATGCAAGTTTATCATAACTCTCTCTCTCTCTCTGTCTCTGCCCCTCCCTCACGAATGCTGCTGCCACACCTTCACAATTTGTTTTGTTTTTAACCCCTTCTTAACCCTGGACGTACATTGAAAATACACGCAACCCTAACTCAAAATGCCGGACATTTGAGGCATTTAAGAAACTCCGCCCGGACAGCTCCGCAAAAGAGGACATGTCCGGGGAAAAGAGGACGTATGGTCAGTCTAGTGTTAGTATTAACTTACAATAGCATTGTTTTTGTATTGTTACAGTTTCACAAATTCCTCAGTAAATTCACCGAGACGTCACCGTGGCGTTATTGAGTCTGTTTAGCTGACTGGAAAGCTAGCTTCCGCAGCTAGTGGGTCCATGGCGATGACTTCTGTTGTGTTTGATCAGCCGTTTTACTGCCGCGTGACAGACACCGTTTGGACACAATTAAGGTACCGTATTTTTCGGACTATTAGTCGCAGTTTTTTTTAATAGTTTGGTCGGGGGTGCGACTTATACTCAGGAGCGACTTATGTGTGAAATTATTAACACATTACCGTAAAATATCAAATAATATTATTTAGCTCATTCACATAAGAGACTAGACGTATAAGATTTCATGGGATTTAGCGATTAGGAGTGACAGATTGTTTGGTAAACGTATAGCATGTTCTATATGTTATAGTTATTTGAATGACTCTTACCATAATATGTTACGTTAACATACCAGGCACGTTCTCAGTTGGTTATTTATGCCTCATATAACGTACACTTATTCAGCCTGTTGTTCACTATTCTTTATTTATTTTAAATTACCTTTAAAATGTCTATTCTTGGTGTTGGGTTTTATCAAATAAATTTCCCCCAAAAATGCGACTTATACTCCAGTGCGACTTATATATGTTTTTTTCCTTCTTTACTATGCATTTTCGGCTGGTGCGACTTATACTCCAGAGCGACTTTTACTCCGAAACATACGGTAAATAACCATTTT
This sequence comes from Nerophis lumbriciformis, assembly GCF_033978685.3. Taxonomy (NCBI): domain Eukaryota; kingdom Metazoa; phylum Chordata; class Actinopteri; order Syngnathiformes; family Syngnathidae; genus Nerophis; species Nerophis lumbriciformis. The sequence continues at coordinate 7,349,679 of NC_084582.2, read as the reverse complement.
ACAAAATCTTTTGTGTAAATATCTCATTTCATAACGTATACATTTGCGCCCAAAAATGCGACTTATACTCCAGTGCGACTTATATATGTTTTTTTCCTTCTTTACCATGCATTTTCGGTTGGTGCGACTTATACTCCAGAGCGACTTATACTCCGAAACATACGGTAAATAACCATTTTACAAAATCTTTTGTGTAAATATCTCATTTCATAACGTATACATTTGCGCCCAAAAATGCGACTTATACTCCAGTGCGACTTATATATGTTTTTTTCCTTCTTTACTATGCATTTTCGGCTGGTGCGACTTATACTCCAGAGCGACTTTTACTCCGAAACATACGGTAAATAACCATTTTACAAAATCTTTTGTGTAAATATCTCATTTCATAACGTATACATTTGCGCCCAAAAATGCGACTTATACTCCAGTGCGACTTATATATGTTTTTTTCCTTCTTTACTATGCATTTTCGGCTGGTGCGACTTATACTCCAGAGCGACTTATACTCCGAAACATACGGTGAATAACCATTTTACAAAATCTTTTGTGTAAATATCTCATTTCATAACATATACATTTGCGCCCAAAAATGCGACTTATACTCCAGTGCGGCTTATATATGTTTTTTCCTTCTTTACTGTGCATTTTCGGCCGGTGCGACTTATACTCCGGAGCGACTTATACTCCGAAACATACGGTAAATAACCATTTTACAAAATCTTTTGTGTAAATATCTCATTTCATAACGTATACATTTGCGCCCAAAAATGCGACTTATACTCCAGTGCGACTTATATATGTTTTTTTCCTTCTTTACTATGCATTTTCGGCCGGTGCGACTTATACTCCGGAGCGACTTATACTCCGAAACATACAGTGAATAACCATTTTACAAAATCTTTTGTGTAAATATCTCATTTCATAACGTATACATTTGCGCCCAAAAATGCGACTTATACTCCAGTGCGACTTATATATGTTTTTTTCCTTCTTTACTATGCATTTTCGGCCGGTGCGACTTATACTCCAGAGCGAATTATACTCCGAAACATACGGTGAATAACCATTTTACAAAATCTTTAGTGTAAATATCTCATTTCATAACGTATACATTTGCGCCCAAAAATGCGACTTATACTCCAGTGCGACTTATATATGTTTTTTTCCTTCTTTACTATGCATTTTCGGCTGGTGCGACTTATACTCCAGAGCGACTTATACTCCGAAACATACGGTAAATAACCATTTTACAAAATCTTTTGTGTAAATATCTCATTTCATAACGTATACATTTGCGCCCAAAAATGCGACTTATACTCCAGTGCGACTTATATATGTTTTTTTCCTTCTTTACTATGCATTTTCGGCCGGTGCGACTTATACTCCAGAGCGACTTATACTCCGAAACATGCGGTAAATAACCATTTTACAAAATCTTTTGTGTAAATATCTCATTTCATAACGTATACATCTGCGCCTTATATTCCGGTGCGACTTATATATGGAAAATATGGGTGTGGCTTGTATACCGGTGCCTTTTTGTCCTGAAAATATGGTAATTTAACTGTTAAAACTTCTTCAGTGGATTCCAGAAGTAAAAAATTAAGTAGTAGAAGTGTGAAAATGTGGGGGTTTTTTCAAAGCAGAGAAAGCTCAAGTGTGACAGAGAGGAAGTGGTGAAATGTATGACTCAGTGCTGCAACACATTGGAAATAAGTGCTTTCTGAGCTTCCTCTTTTCCTTTTTTTCTGTTTGTTTTAATGCTCACAATGTTGTTTTTGCAACAGGTTGATCCGTCTATTCTTCCCCTGCCGTACTGTAAATTGCATCCTGAGCTTTTGAGTAGCCTGCATGAAAAAACGTTTCCTGTCAGTTTCCTGGACAATGGTGGCCGAAATCCTGTTTTTGGATGGGTTTTTTTTTTTCTTTCTTTTTTTAATGGGATAAAAACCCTGATGAAATGAAACAGTTGTATTGAGTGCGCACCCACACGGAGCACAAAAGAACGAATGGCAACAGCGAGAGAAAGATTGCGGAGAAAGATTTTTGTGTTTTTCTATTCTCTTGAACATGGCGTGCGGGAGACTCACGCTGTGATAAAAGCAGGGAAAGCAGATATCAAACTATGATGTCCACCTGCTGTCTTTCCTCCTATTCATCATTAGATGAACTTGTCAAACTGGCTTTGTGTCGCTCATTTTGTTCGTTTCGCTACATGAGACAATAAAGTGGACATCCGTGACGATGGATGAGCGCGTGGGTGCTCTCCTACTGCTCATAAAGCCCTCAAGTCAAAGTTAAGGGCAAAGTTTGAACAATAAGGTACCGTATTTTTCGGAGTATAAGTCGCTCCGGGGTATATATTTCTCCAGTTTCTAAAAACGAGACAATTCCGTTTTTTCAAGGGCTTGCAACCCTAGTTAGCATTAAAGGGGAACTGCACTTTTTGGGGGAATTTTGCCTCTCGTTCACAATCATTAAATAAGACATGATGTCTTCTTTCTTATTGCTTTCTTACTCGTAAATAAACGTAAATAAAAGTCTGTCTACAACGGAGCCAAAGGGAAAAACTCTATAAAAAAACATCCAAAAAGCGCCAACAATACTCAATTTACATTTCGTGCCTTGAATATTAACCAACTATTACCGTATTTTTCGGAGTATAAGTCGCTCCGGAGTATAAGTCGCTCCGGAGTATAAGTCGCTCCGGAGTATAAGTCGCACCGGCCGAAAATGCATAATAAAGAAGGAAAAAAACATATATAAGTCGCACTGGAGTATAAGTTGCATTTTTTGGGGGAAATGTATTTGATAAAACCCAACACCAAGAATAGACATTTGAAAGGCAATTTAAAATAAATAAAGAATAGTGAACAACAGGCTGAATAAGTGTACGTTATATGAGGCATAAACTCTGCATTTGACCCATCCCCTTGTTCACCCCCTGTGAGGTGAGGAGAGCAGTGGGCAGCAGCGGTGCCGCGCCCGGGAATCATTTTTGGTGATTTAACCCCCAATTCCAACCCTTGATGCTGAGTGCCAAGCAGGGAGGTAATGGGTCCCATTTTTATAGTCTTTGTATGACTCGGCCTACCGATCTCAGGGCGTTCACTCTAACCACTAGGCCACTGAGTAGGTATGATGAAAGATCTAAATTCGGCTGCAGGAGCTGGTGGTCAGTGATAATTACACAGAAACAGAAAATTAAGTTTGATGCAGGCACCATGTATTGTAAAGTGTGAAGAACTAAATAGTAACATTTATATTTGTTTAATGTAACATTTAAAAATGAGCTGTATAAAATAACTGTGCTGTGCAGTTATGTCTTGTTTTCTTATGACTTTTGAATCTCATTTGCAATGCAGTTGCACTTCCAAGTAATTAGATGCCAGTACTGAATAGGCTAGCTACAGTAGGTAGCTGGACTAGTATAACTAGTCTGGTCTAAGTTGTTATGTTCAATCAATCAATCAATCAAATGTGTTGCACCCTACAAAGTGTTTGTACTGTAAGTATGGTGCTTATTACACACCAGCATTTGTTTATAGCATTCATCTTATTTGCGGTTTCCATTACCAAATTTGGAGGTGTTGAAATTGCTATGTAAAATCGCTGATGGTAATAGTAGCTTGTCGATGTCAGATCCAATGTAGATTATTGTAGCCTTACTTGACGTTTGAGCGTTTTCTACCAAGCATACTTGCTTTGTTGGTGTTGGAAATTGCAAGAATACTTAAAGGGAGTTTGGCTGAGTCCGCCCTAAGTGCTGCTTAAATGATTGTTTCCTTCAGCCGCTTTTTAGTCTGCAACCGAACGCGACATCATGTGCAACAAAGTTATCCAAATACAGCACCATACTCAAATTTGTGAATTTATACCCGATAGTATCGACGGAATTTGGTTGGTGCCTATAAAAGTACCGATTTCGGTACTCCTTGCTACAGAAATCACACCTACAGTGAGACTCCACTTTTCATAATGGGCTAGCTCAATGCTAATTTACATTGAATTTTCCATTACCATGTTACTGATTAGCATTAGTGATTTTACGTGGCGATTTTTTAAAACTTTTGTGTTGACGGTTTAAACTTGCGATTAAGGTACTGTTTTTAAATGTTTTTCAATATAAACCACTTTGTGCTACATTTTATACGTACGAAAAGTGCTATACAAATAAAGTTTGATTGATATGTATATATATACAAATATATTTATTTATATATTTATAGATATATACATACATATATATTCATATATTTTTGTACTTGATTTTGGCCATGGACAAAGTTGATTTGTATTCATGAAAAATCAATAAAACATGTCAATAACAAAAAAAACAATATGTCAACTGTTTATGGATATGCATGTTTACACGGCAAAAAAAACCTATTCAATTAAAAGAGATGTCGATTGGGCAAGTGTAGAACCTGCACAGCTCCCAATGTGGCCAGCTCAAAGTTGGAAGCAAACATGGCGCCCTGTAGTCACATGAATGCTTTTTGACCATTCATTTAGGAGATGGTCTTAAACCGAGTTGGCCATATTCTCTTTTATACGTAACTCTGCCGCAGTCTATACACTACTGCCATCTAATGCCTTGGAAATGCAACTGCATGCGAAGTCTACTATATAATACTTGCAAATGCGACTCGGAAGCTTAAGAAAACAAGAAGCCTGGAGCCTTTACACACTGTTAAATATTCAATCTAAAAATGTGATTGTATTATTAAACAAATGGACATTTATCAACACATGAACACACACAAAAATACCAGTGGGACTTTCCTGGGTAAATAAAGGTTTAAAAGTTTATAAAATTGGTTTTGTTGGATCAAATTGATTGATTGATTGATTGATTGATTGATTGATTGATTGATTGATTGATTGATTGATTGAGACTTTTATTAGTAGGTTGCACAGTGAAGTACATATTCCATACAATTGACCACTAAATGGTAACACCCGAATAGGTATCTACATTTGATTGTTTACATTTGATTATTAACAATCCGGGGAGGGTGTTAGTTTAGGGTTGAAGTTGCCTGGAGGTGTACTTTTATTGCGGTTTTGAAGGAGGATAGAGATGCCCTTTCTTTTATACCAGTTGGGAGTGCATTCCACATTGATGTGGCATAGAAAGAGAATTGTCAGAACTAGGACTTTGGCGTGGTTTGTTTCCCCATGGTGCAAATGATTTGGACCGGACATGGCGTGAAGGTACATACATATTTAATATTAACACTCAAAAAAGAACGAATAAAAGGCGCTTACAGTGGAGGCACAAAACTTAACGCAGGGAACAAAAACTTGGACTATGGATAACTATGAACATGGCAAAACAAAAGACACTAACTGTGGCATGAATAAACAAAACTTACTTGCGATGACGCGAACAGGGCAGCATGGACTATGAACATGAAACGGAGTGTCAGGAGTGTGTCAAGTGTGCAGAGCATGAATGTGATGTCGCCAGGCCGACCAACAGAAAATGAAACGCTTAAATAACACAGACATGATTAACAACAGGTGTGTGAGTGCAAATTAATCAGGTGTGTGACATAAGGACAGGTGAAAACTAATGGGTTGTCATGGAAACAAAACGGGGAGTGAAAAAACAGGAACTGACAGAGTGCACAAACCAAACTAAACATGATCACCAAGACATGACAAGAATGAGTTAAGACCTTTGTTAGATCAGAATCTGGGTTTAACGTGGTTAGTGGAGCTCCCCCTGGTGGTGTGGTTATGGCGGTCATTTACGTTAAGGAAGTAGTTTGACGTGTACTTCGGTATCAGGGAGGTGTAGCGGATGAAATAGACTAGGCTCAGTGCAAGTTGTTTTACTCTGTCCTCCACCCAAAAGGTACCCATCCCAAATCAAGGGTGAGCTGGCATCTATCCTAAATTTTGGGAATATGATGGACTACACCAAAGACTGGTCGCTAGTGTTGCGTTTTGGACCAGTTGTTCCTCCCAGGGAATTCAAGTCACAAGTCGCTCCCAAGCTCTTTACGACACTTAAAGCTGAGTAGAAAAACCACCAGAGACAGAATAGGTATTTTTGTAATATATTTGCAAAGCTTTGCATATATATATACATTTAGACCAGTCCAGCATAGAACATTCTATCGCGCCGCCAAGATGGTCTGTCCTCCCGACAAAAAACCCTCTCCCCTCTTAAATCTCTCTAGTCAAAACACATGCACATTATCTCTCTTTCTTACATTCCAAAGCTTCAAGGTTAACACACACAGTTTACTTGCAGACAAACAGAAAGAGAACAAATGGAAAAACACGAGCTGTTTTCAAATATGACTATGAAATAAAAGAAGTAACACTTAAATTCGGATATATGTAAATATCTGCCTCCGACACTAGTCAATCACAGGACGTTGTCCAGAACAATTGAAGACATTTCCGTCACATTTTAAGCCAAATCCCATCCAGAGTGAATGCAAAGTTGTTTTGGACATAATCACCTCCTCCCATTCATCGAATCCAGTGGCGTGCTATCACCAACAGCCTCCTGTGGACTCATTTAGCGTCTGGCAGCACTCATCGCTAGACTCCATGAGCGTGGCCGTGTGGAGCCAGCGCTGCAACTCGTCCACATTTTCACCTCATTTTCAAGCTCATTCACACCAATGTTGTTGATCGCCCGTGATGACATCATCACCCGGCAAAGTGTGGGAGCAGCTGCTGAGAGCACCATCCAAACTCTTTTGAACAGTGAATGCGCCTATTGAAACTCATTTTGGGGATTTCATCAGGCCGTTTTCTTCTTCAGGGGCAGTGATGTACAAGCTCTGAATGGATGATATGCTTAATTTTGTTATTCATGTTTGACAGAGTCATTGCGTCATTGTACAGCATCCTTGCAAGCGCCGTTCCTCAAAACAATACTTAATTAGTCGTATTTGTTGTGATTGGGCTGCTTGTTTCTCTAGTCTGACCTCTTTTTACATGTTTTTGGGTGATTTGCTTGCTAATGATGTGAGAGACTCGCATGCTGGGACTCTGAAACCAAAATGAATGCCTTTGAAGATTCAAATAAAATTGTCTGCATTGAATTGATCGTTTTCCTTTGGAAACACAATCATTCTTCTTACGTTACTCATGTGTTACGTTTATTATTCCGGAAGTCTTTTTTTTGCGTCTCATCCCGAGCTGTAAGTCAAGCAGGCCTTTATCCGTTGTTTCTTTCAACAGACTCTGCAAGCTTGTCCCTCTAAGCAGCGATATTGTTGAAGCGGCTCATAGCAGCCATTCACGTCAAAGATATCCTGCACTTCTTAGCAGGTTCATGAATACTGAATGGCAACGGGAAGATCAAACAGAACCAACAAAGTGTTCTTGTGTGCTGAGTGGAGAAATCAGACTTTGCCAATCCTTACAATTTTCCTGGGAGACGTGTGTATTTCGCATTGCATCATATTTTACCCATTTTGGAGTTCTTTTGATCTGTTACTTTATCTTCCAATAACAAATACATTATTTTTCTTTATTAAATTTTAAGGGAGGGGTCTTAAACATTTTGCAGGCCAAGGACCCCCGCAGACAAAGCTGGGCTCCTAAACATGTGCCAGTGACGTGCAGTCACTGGAGGCAGGTGAGGCCCTGCCTCCACCTACATGGAAAGAAGAAAAAAAGTAAAAAGAAAAAAAATTAATTAAATTGTTATATGTATCCAATGATTATACTATAAAGTTATTTTCCATTTAACTTCACCAGTTTTCGATTATTTTTATTCAAAATCGCTGAATTTTCACATTTGCCGTGTAAATACTGAGAAGAGACAGTGTGGTGATCAGCAGCCAGTTGAGGCACGTCACTCAGTTGTGCCTTCGACGGGAGTCCCCCACCAACCAAAGCCCACACCCAAACCCCCCCACGTGCAAGACCGAACCCACTCAAAAAAGTCACCCAACAAGAAGCCAAAAAGTGCAAAAACAACAATGCTCGCGTTGGAGGAGCCGCGAACGACCGCGGGGCCACAACATTAGGTACACCTGCAGACTGCAGCACGGATTTCATATTTCATTCATTCACAACTCCTCCAACACGAACATTATTGTATTTGCACCTTTTGGCTTCTTATTAAATAACTTTTTAAAAAGATTCAATCTTGCACGTGGAAAGTTTAAGTATGGGCTTTAGTTGATACAACACTCCCGTCAGGGGGTGCATTCTACGACGGGGCTGCATTAATCCAGCACAACCATAATAACGTTTTTTTTTATTAAATGTGCTTTTTTGTGTGCTACAGTTTGTATGTGTAAAGTTAAAGTTAAGTTAAAGTACCAATGATTGTCACACACACACTAGGTGTGGTGAAATGTGTCCTCTGCATTTGACCCATCCCCTTGATCACCCCCTGGGAGGTGAGGGGAGCAGTGGGCAGCAGCGGCGCCGCGCCCGGGAATCATTTTTGGTGATTTAACGCCCAATTCCAACCCTTGATGCTGAGTGCCAAGCAGGGAAGAATGCTGCTATGAGCTTTTAAACATAACCCGTTAACTGCTGCCAATCAAATGGTGAATAAGATACTCTTTAGGGTTCATATGTTTGTAAATCTGACTGTGATGAAGTCAGTGCCTCAACAGCCATCAACCTCACCGCACGTCACTTATAAGGCATGCAATCTATTTTGCGTCTCTGTCTTCATTAATATGCAAAATATATACCGTAGGGGCGCACCGGATAATAAGGCGCACTGCCGATGAATGGTCTATGTTCGATCTTTTTTCATATATAAGGTGCACCAGATTATAGGACGCATTAAAGGAGTCATATAATTATTTTTTTCTAAATTGAAAACACTTCCTTGTGGTCTACATAACATGTAATGGTGGTTCTTTGGTCAAAATGTTGCAAGGATTATGTTTTACGGATCATCTTCGAGCCGCTTTCTGACAATCGCTTCCGGATGCACCAATTTGTGGGCAGTCTTATTTACGTGGCTCACCTTCGGCAGCGTCTTCTCCCCATCATCTTTGTTGTAGCGGTGTAGCGTGCAAGGACGGGAGTGGAAGAAGTCTCAAAAGATGGAGCTAACTGTTTTAATGACATTCAGACTTCACTTAAATCAATAACGGAGCAGCATCTCATCATCCGGAAACAACAACAAGGCCGGAAATGTGTCCCGTGAAAAACCGTCTGACCGGAATTCTCTAATAACTAAAGTTCCTTGGGTGAATTACGTAAACTCACTACACCGGTATGTTTTAGCGCTTTCATGGCGGGTTTACTGACAGATATAAGTAAGAACTGTACACTACTTTATATTAGAACTGGCAACAGCGGAGGATGAATGTCCCATAACAAGAAGATAGAGAAAAAGAAGAAGCTTATTGACTATGGTGTCGCCACGGGCTACAAAGCGCGCAATTTTTCAGGATTTATGCAGATCCCAAATACAGATCAGCATGTACCAGAAGGTAAGAAAAGTTGCTTTTGCATAATATTAACAAAATGCCAGATAATATGTCTTACCTTATACACACACCATAATAATACTCGTATGTTGAAGCACAGTACAATCCATCAAGCGGTGCGGCTTCATAGCTTACCAAAGTCGTACTAAAACATTTTGATAGATTTTTGAGCGCCGTGCGTAATGTTCTATATTTTCAATGGAAGATATAACATTTTGGTGTTGCTTACTTGAGTCATATTGCCATCATCTACACATATATCTTATGTTTGACTGCCATCTACTTGCCACAATTATCATTACACCATGCACCAAATAAAATAGCTTCGAGGTCGGTAAGCAAAACCGGAATTATTCCATGCATTAGGCGCACCGGGTTATAAGGCACACTGTCGAGTTTTGAGGGGGAAAAAAGGATTTTAAGTGCGCCTTATAGTCCGGAAAATACGGTACTGGTCATCAAATCGCCCACGATACTGGGAGGAGAAGATGCAAATATAATTATTTAGTATGCGCAATGGGATTTATCAACACTTGTCACCGTTTTGCTAGCACTATTTTACGTTTTATTAACACATTTGAAAAGTACGCGGCAACTGCAAGTTATGCACAGTGTGTGTGTCAACATTTTGGTCGGTCAGAAATAAAAAATATTAGACATATCGTCTATTCAGCAACATAGTTTTATAATAGTATAGCTGCTCGAGGCCCTTAGGGGCCGATTGAAACAAAATTCAATTGATGCGGTTTGGTGACCATTAGTATTTTTTTTAATGATGTTTGTTTTTTCACATAGATTAGAATATATATTAAAATATTTCTTATATGAAAACATTTACAAAACGTCTTTAAGCATGCATTTGTTTGCCTCTTGAGCAGAGTCAGTGCAGCTTCTCTTCAATGAGCGCACCTTCGGCAGTAAAAAGAATTTTAATGGAGATGCACTGCACGACTGCTTGTGAAATGCCCATAAAAAGTGGTACATGTCTCCTGCTTGTTCGAAAACATAGCAAAACGCTACAGGTAGGAGCATGATAACATTGATGTGCAGTAAATGAGAGTGTCTTGGTTGTGATGCTACGTATAGTACAGGCAAAATCCTCATTTGGATAAGGTGGTCTGCACCACTTTTCAATTGCACACACAGTCTTACAAACCCCGTTTCCATATGAGTTGGGAAATTGTGTTAGATGTAAATATAAACGGAATACAATGATGTGCAAATCATTTTCAACCCATATTCAGTGAATATGCTACAAAGACAACACTTTTTTTTTTTTGCAAATAATCATTAACTTTAGAATTTGATGCCAGCAACACGTGACAAAGAAGTTGGGAAAAGTGGCAATAAATACTGATAAAGTTGAGGAATGCTCATCAAACACTTATTTGGAACATCCCACAGGTGTGCAGGCTAATTGGGAACAGGTGGGTGCCATGATTGGGTATAAAAGTAGATTCCATGAAATGCTCAGTCATTCACAAACAAGGATGGGGCGAGGGTCACCACTTTGTCAACAAATGTGTGAGCAAATTGTTGAACAGTTTAAGAAAAACCTTTCTCAACCAGCTATTGCAAGGAATTTAGGGATTTCACCATCTACGGTCCGTAATATCATCAAAGGGTTCAGAGAATCTGGAGAAATCACTGCACGTAAGCAGCTAAGCCCGTGACCTTCGATCCCTCAGACTGTACTGCATCAACAAGCGACATCAGTGTGTAAAGGATATCACCACATGGGCTCAGGAACACTTCAGAAACCCACTGTCAGTGACGACAGTTGGTCGCTACATCTGTAAGTGCAAGTTAAAACTCTCCTATGCAAGGCGAAAACTGTTTATCAACAACACCCAGAAACGCCGCCGGCTTCGCTGGGCCTGAGCTCATCTAAGATGGACTGATGCAAAGTGGAAAAGTGTTCTGTGGTCTGACGAGTCCACATTTCAAATTGTTTTTGGAAACTGTGGACGTCGTGTCCTCCGGACCAAAGAGGAAAAGAACCATCCGGATTGTTGTAGGCGCAGAGTTGAAAAGCCAGCATCTGTGATGGTATGGGGGTGTATTAGTGCCCAAGACATGGGTAACTTACACATCTGTTGCTGAAAGGTACATACAGGTTTTGGAGCAAAATATGTTGCCATCCAAGCAACGTTACCATAGACGCCCCTGCTTATTTCAGGAAGACAATGCCAAGCCACGTGTTACATCAACGTGGCTTCAAAGTAAAAGAGTGCGGGTACTAGACTGGCCTGCCTGTAGTCCAGACCTGTCTCCCATTGAAAATGTGTGGCGCATTATGAAGCCTAAAATACCACAACGGAGACCCCCGGACTGTTGAACAACTTAAGCTGTACATCAAGCAAGAATGGGAAAGAATTCCACCTGAGAAGCTTAAAAAATGTGTCTCCTCAGTTCCCAAACGTTTACTGAGTGTTGTTAAAAGGAAAGGCCATGTAACACAGTGGTGAACATGCCCTTTCCCAACTACTTTGGCACGTGTTGCAGCCATGAAATTCTAAGTTAATTATTATTTGCAAAAAAAAAAAATAAAGTTTATGAGTTTGAACATCAAATATCTTGTCTTTGTAGTGCATTCAATTGAATATGGGTTGAAAATGATTTACAAATCATTGTATTCTGTTTATATTTACATCTAACACAATTTTCAACTCATATGGAAACGGGGTTTGTATGTTCTTACATGTGACTTGTTAGCAAGTCTGAAACAAATAAACCATGTATTAAACTTTATTGCAATAGTAAGAACAAACATTGATGTTTCCAGTTGAAATTGTCAGAAAAGGTTCTTTATAACCACAAATCTAGTGGTTCAATACCAAACAATAACTGCTGTGTGTTTATGACTCGTTGAGAGGGCGGACAGCCCACCTTCACTAAATAACATATTCTACTCCGATTTCGGATCAAAGTTTGCAATAAAATTGACTTTTGTAACACATTGCTTAACTCCAGCTCCAATAACACTCTCTGATTCTCTTTGATTGCCATCATTCCTGGCAACAAAGGAAGCTAACAAGCTGATAGACAGACAATAAGGGCCATGATTGCTCACTTTGTTGACTCTCCGTAAAACAGTGCCCCTTGTGTTTGGCAGGGAATTTACCGTTGCAAAATGAACCCAGACAAGGAGGTATGAAAGAATCAAAACTGTGATGGAGGAGACAATATAGTGACTACGCATGAGCATAAACCAGAATTTCAGACTTCAGGATTTGCCACCATTGGAAAGTTATATTATACAGTTGTCCTTGCCACATTGCGCTTCATATATTGCAGCTTCACTAATACATCCTGGAATACTCAAAAGTTATCTATTAGAATTTCAATGTTACTTCTTTCAATTGAAATTGCAATTATACTTCCTGTTGCATCCTCCAATTCAAATAAATGTAATTGAATTACAAACCCCGTTTCCATATGAGTTGGGAAATTGTGTTAGATGTAAATATAAACGGAATACAATGATTTGCAAATCCTTTTCAACCCATATTCAATTGCATGCACTACAAAGACAACATATTTGATGTTCAAACTCATAAACTTTTTTTTTTTTTTTTTTTTTGCAAATAATAATTAACTTAGAATTTCACGGCTGCAACACGTGCCAAAGTAGTTGGGAAAGGGCATGTTCACCACTGTGTTGCATTGCCTTTCCTTTTAACAATACTCAGTAAACGTTTGGGAACCGAGGAGACACATTTTTTAAGCTTCTCAGGTGGAATTCTTTCCCATTCTTGCTTGATGTACAGCTTAAGTTGTTCAACACCGTTGTGGTATTTTAGGCTTCATAATGCGCCACACATTTTCAATGGGAGACAGGTCTGGACTAAAGGCAGGCCAGTCTAGTACCCGCACTCTTTTACTATGAAGCCACGTTGATGTAACACGTGGCTTGGCATTGTCTTGCTGATATAAGCAGGGGCGTCCATGGTAACGTTGCTTGGATGGCAACATATGTTGCTCCAAAACCTGTATGTACCTTTCAGCATTAATGGCGCCTGCCCAGATGTGTAACTTACCTATGTCTTGGGCACTAATACACCCCCATACCATCACAGATGCTGGCTTTTCAACTTTGCGCCTATAACAATCCGGATGGTTCTTCTCCTCTTTGGTCCGGAGGACACGACGTCCACAGTTTCCAAAAACAATTTGAAATGTGGACTCGTCAGACCACAGAACACTTTTCCACTTTGTATCAGTCCATCTTAGATGAGCTCAGGCCCAGCGAAGCCGACGGCGTTTCTGGGTGTTGTTGATAAACGGTTTTCGCCTTGCATAGTAGAGCTTTAACTTGCACTTACAGATGTAGCGACCAACTGTAGTTACTGACAGTGGGTTTCTGAAGTGTTCCTGAGCCCATGTGGTGATATCCTTTACACACTGATGTCGCTTGTTGATGCAGTACAGCCTGAGGGATCGAAGGTCACGGGCTTAGCTGCTTACGTGCAGTGATTTCTCCAGATTCTCTGAACCCTTTGATGATGTTACGGACCGTAGATGGTGAAATCCCTAAATTCCTTGCAATAGCTGGTTGAGAAAGCTTTTTCTTAAACTGTTCAACAATTTGCTCACGCATTTGTTGACAAAGTGGTGACCCTCGCCCCATCCTTGTTTGTGAATGACTGAGCATTTCATGGAATCTACTTTTATACCCAATCATGGCACCCACCTGTTCCCAATTTGCCTGTTCACCTGTGGGATGTTCCAAATAAGTGTGTGATGAGCATTCCTCAACTTTATCAGTATTTATTGCCACCTTTCCCAGCTTCTTTGTCACGTGTTGCTGGCATCAAATTCTAAAGTTAATGATTATTTGCAACATATTTGAACATCAAATATGTTGTCTTTGTAGCATATTCAACTGAATATGGGTTGAAAATTATTTGTAAATAATTGTATTCCGTTTATATTTACATCTAACACAATTTCCCAACTCATATGGAAACGGGGTTTGTAGAATTTGGGCCTGATCACCACTCTCGCCCTGTGCCTAACCCTTATTTCCAATCGTGGAGGTTTGTTTAGGATAAATGAGGCTTCTGACCTTGGCTTTCTGCATGACCAAACGCTTGCTTCATTTCCTCTTGGTTGTGAGGCAGAGAGGCTGGCACTCGGATGGAAAGCCCACTCAACAGAAGGTTTAGTAATTACACACTGGAAACCAATCAGCCCGAGCACCGCTTCTTAATTAGCCCAACAAAACAATAGTGCATGGATTGAAGGACCCCGGAGGTCACACTCTCCCCCTCAGGTATCACACCAAGGTGCACTTGAAAGAGGCTCGGTCCTCTTTGGCTCACACTTCCACAGATGGATCTCAGCATGGTGTCACAAGCGGCAAACAAACCTGGCTGGATGTGTGAAGCTGTCTTTGGATGGTAGAGGAGATGAGCGTTTAAGGTCTCTCTTCATTGACGCACTAAAGGTCACCTAATCTATTCCAATCAAGGCTACAGAGCAACACACATGGCGTTCATTAGTAAACAAGACAAAGAGCTGCTCTACAACAAACAACTTGACCATAATTAGTATGGAGAGGGTCTTGCGGTGGACAAAGCCTGATAGGGGTCAGGACAAACAGACTGCTATGTTACTCACTTTTCATTCTTACCACCACACAGTGGTCTTTGCGTACAAAGTGTGCTACCCTCTTGTACTTTTACATTTCAACCAAACATTCTGCAATGCTCCCTTTAAAGGGGAACATTATCACCAGACCTATGTAAGCGTCAATATATGCCTTGATGTTGCAGAAAAAAGACCATATATTTTCTTAACCGATTTTTTGAAGAGTGAGGTAATAAGCAAAGGGGCAGGCTGTTCATTTAGCAGTCTCAAAGCCTGGGGATACAGACTGTGAGACATTCTGGTGGTCCTGGCGCGAATCGATCCATACCTCCTTCCAGAGGGTAGCAGGTTGAAGAGGCCATGTGCTGGGTGGTATCTGTCCTTCAGGATGTTGTGTACTCGCTTTAGGCAGCGAGTTGTGTACGTGGCACTCATCTCTGGGAGTATTGTCCTTGTAATTTTCCCCGCCGCGTTAAAGGGGAACATTATCACCAGACCTATGTAAGCGTCAATATATACCTTGATGTTGCAGAAAAAAGACCATATATTTTTTTAACCGATTTCCGAACTCTAAGTGGGTGAATTTTGGCGAATTAAACGCCTTTCTAATATTCGCTCTCGGAGTCAAATCAGCTCTGTTATTTTCCGTTTTTTCGACTGTTTTCCGTACCTTGGAGACATCATGCCTCGTCGGTGTGTTGTCGGAGGGTGTAACAACACGAACAGGGACGGATTCAAGTTGCACCAGTGGCCCAACGATGCGAAAATGGCAAGAAATTGGACGTTTGTTCCGCACACTTTACCGACGAAAGCTATGCTACGACAGAGATGGCAAGAATGTGTGGATATCCTGCGACACTCAAAGCAGATGCATTTCCAACGATAAAGTCAAAGAAATCTGCCGCCAGACCCCCATTGAATCTGCCGGAGTGTGTGAGCAATTCAGGGACAAAGGACCTCGGTAGCACGGCAAGCAATGGCGGCAGTTTGTTCCCGCAGACGAGCGAGCTAAACCCCCTATCGACCCTAGCTTCCCTGGTCTGCTGACATCAACTCCAAAACTGGACAGATCAGCTTTCAGGAAAAGAGAGAGCGGATGAGGGTATGTCTACAGAATATATTAATTGATGAAAATTGGGCTGTCTGCACTCTCAAAGTGCATGTTGTTGCCAAATGTATTTCATATGCTGTAAACCTAGTTCATAGTTGTTAGTTTCCTTTAATACCAAACAAACACATACCAATCGTTGGTTAGAAGGCGATCGCCGAATTCGTCCTCGCTTTCTCCCGTGTCGCTGGCTGTCGTGTCGTTTTCGTCGGTTTCGCTTGCATACGGTTCAAACCGATATGGCTCAATAGCTTCAGTTTCTTCTTCAATTTCGTATTCGCTACCTGCCTCCACACTACAACCATCCGTTTCAATACATGCGTAATCTGTTGAATCGCTTAAGCGGCTGAAATCCGAGTCTGAATCCGAGCTAATGTCGCTATAGCTTGCTGTTCTATGCGCCATGTTTGTTTGAGTTGGCATCACTATGTGACGTCACAGGAAAATGGACGGGTGTATATAACGATGGTTAAAATCAGGCACTTTGAAGCTTTTTTTAGGGATATTGCGTGATGGGTAAAATTTTGAAAAAAACGTCGAAAAATAAAATAAGCCACTGGGAACTGATTTTTAATGGTTTTAACCCTTCTGGAATTGTGATAATGTTCCCCTTTAATGCTGACAACATTGGCACTTATTTTATAGTTCTGGACCTAAAAAATTATGTCGACAGGTAGAATTCCCACCATAAAAGACAAAGTAGTGATTTCAGGCTAGTTTTCTAATGAGTTTTAGCACATTTTGGAATGCCCACTTCTAGATTAAAAATGTGGGCGGGCCTGCATCAGCCTGCTGACGTCACCTACAGAAGACTGGAGTAAATTTCATGTGTTTTGGTCGCATTTTCATCCCCTTTCACATTAGTTTTGCGCCTAATTTCAAGGAATGATAAATATGTCTGCCAGATGCATTGTTGAAGGTTGTAGCAATACAACTAAACAAGGAGCCTGCATACATTTCCAAATGATTGATTGATTGATTTAAACTTTTATTAGTAGATTGCACAGTGAAGTACATATTCCGTACAATTGACCACTAAATGGTAACACCCGAATAAGTTTTTCAACTTGTTTACTTGTTCACTTAAATTGATTCATGATACAGATATATACTATTTTTATAATACAGTCATCACACAAGATAATCATCACAGTATAAAAATTGAATTATTTACATTATTGACAATCCGGGGTGTAGGATATGGAGGGGGGGGGGGTTAAGTTTGGTTGGTATCAACACTTCAGTCATCAACAATTGCATCATCAGATCGGTGGCCTCGTGGTTAGAGTGTCCGCCCTGAGATCGGTAGGTTGTGAGTTCAAATCCCGGCCGAGTCATACCAATGACTATAAAAATGGGACCCATTACCTCCCTGCTTGGCACTCAGCATCAAGGGTTGGAATTGGGGGTTAAATCACCAAAAATGATTCCCGGGCGCAGCCACCGCTGCTGCCCACTGCTCCCCTCACCTCCCAGGGGGTGATCAAGGGTGATGGGTCAAATGCAGAGAATAATTTCGCCACACCTAGTGTGTGTGTGACAATCATTGGTACTTTAACTTTAACTTTAACTTTTAAATTGACATTGGAACAGTGTAGATCTGACTTGGTACATATGTACAGCAAGTATTGGACGCAGAGAGAGAGATCAGAAATTATAAGAAAAAGTGACTACATTTTATTATTTACAATCCGAAGAGGTATGATGAGGTAGGGAGGGTGTTAGTTTAGGGTTGAAGTTGCCTGGAGGTGTTCTTTTAGTGCGGTTTTGAAGGAGGATAGAGATGCCCTTTCTTTTACACCTGTTGGGAGTGCATTCCACATTGATGTGGCATAGAAAGAGAATGAGTTAAGACCTTTGTTAGATCGGAATCTGGGTTAACGTGGTTAGTGGAGCTCCCCCTGGTGTTGTGGTTATGGCGGTCATTTACGTTAAGGAAGTAGTTTGACATGTACTTCGGTATCAGGGAGGTGTAGCGAATTTTATAGACAAGGCTCAGTGCAAGTTGTTTTACTCTGTCCTCCACCCTGAGCCAGCCCACTTTGGAGAAGTGGGTAGGAGTGAGGTGTGATCTGGGTTGGAGGTCTAGAAGTAATCTGACGAGCTTGTTCTGGGATGTTTGGAGTCTAGATTTGAGGGTTTTGGAGGTGCTAGGGTACCAGGAGGTGCATGCGTAATCCAAAAAGGGTTGAACGAGAGTTCCCGCCAGAATCTTCATGGTGCTTTTGTTGACCAGAGAGGAGATTCTATAGAGAAATCTCGTTCGTTGGTTGACCTTTTTGATTACCTTGGTTGCCATTTTATCACAGGAAAAATTAGCCTCTAGAATGAAACCTAGGTAGGTGACCTCATTCTTCCTGGCGATAACAATGTCACCCACTTTTATAGTTGATGATATTATGGACCGTAGATGCTGAAATCCCTAAATTTCTTGCAATTGCACTTTGAGAAACGTTGTTCTTAAAACTGTTTGACTATTTGCTCACGCCGTTGTGGACAAAGGGGTGTACCTCGCCCCATCCTTTCTTGTGAAAGACTGAGCATTTTTTGGGAAGCTGTTTTTATACCCAATCATTGCACCCACCTGTTCCCAATTAGCCTGCACACCTGTGGGATGTTCCAAATAAGTGTTTGATGAGCATTCCTCAACTTTATCAGTATTTATTGCCACCTTTCCCAACTTCTTTGTCACGTGTTGCTGGCATCAAATTCTAAAGTTAATGATTATTTGCAACAACAAAAAATGTTTATCAGTTTGAACATCAAATATGTTGTCTTTGTAGCATATTCAACTGAATATGGGTTGAAAATGATTTGCAAATCATTGTATTCCGTTTATATTTACATCTAACACAATTTCCCAACTCATATGGAAACGGAGTTTGTAGTTCTAACTTAAATGTGTCCCTGAAACATGAACTCAATGACCAATCACTGCAAAGACATTTTACTCAAGATAGGCTCCAGCCTTCTCGCGGCCCTATGAAAAACGAGCGGTAAAAAAAATGGATGGATGGACTTGCGGTTGAGCAGTAAAAAAGTTAGCTGACTGTGAAAGTTATGACAAAATATTTCAAAGTGACTGAGTTCTAACTATGCACTGTACATTTCCTGACATTTCATAGGTCTTTAATTCCTGTCTTTAAAAGGTTTGAAATGAATAGACCTGGTCTACAGTCTTGCCGTCATTACGCCTCTAATACTACCCAGCCTTACTATAAAAGTGACAGTAAAAGCATTTCTTTAATGTGGATAATAAGCATGAAGCGAGTACGTCAGAGAGATTGGAGTTAAAGTGGCGCCGTAGAGAGTTCCTATTATTCCCTCCTATTTAGAACGAGCTGGTAACAGTATTTTTTTCTTCTTGCCATGTCTATTAATGTCTCTTTCCACTGTGTAGTTACATGATCTGTATTTAAAGGTCAGGGCAAATTGGACCCTCTAATGAAGAAGTTGTAGGGGAAAGAACATAACCTGCATACGTCTTGTCAACAAATAGTTGTCCCCTATTGACCGAGCCTTGTCTTGTTGTTGCACTGCAGACATAAACAAGCGTTTAAATGCCAGTAGTTGACAATGTGATTGGTCCGTTGGTTGTCTGGACCCAGTGTGGACTGTTCACCATGTGTTTGAACTCTGCTGGTGAACGCAACTCATCGTGAGCTGTGCTTGTTCCGTGTGTTGGGTTGTGTCGCTTACGACTATTTTAATTGTATTCATGTTTGTGAAATGGATTTAACTGATCTAATTTGTGACAAACACACAAACACACACATGTGCACACACACACACACACTTTAAACGCGAACATTATCACCAGACCTATGTAAGCGTCAATATATACATTGATGTTGCAGAAAAAAGACCATATTTTTTTTTAACCGATTTCCGAACTCTAAATGGGTGAATTTTGGCGAATTAAACGCCTTTCTATTATTCGCTCTCAAACACATTACAAACACCGAGTCAAATCAGCTCTGTTATTTTCCGTTTTTTCGACTGTTTTCCGTACCTTGGAGACATCATGCCTCGTCGGCGTGTTGTCGGAGGGTGTAACAACACGAACAGGGACGGATTCAAGTTGCACCAGTGACCCAAAGATGCGAAAGTGGCAAGAAATTGGACGTTTGTTCCGCACACTTTACCGACGAAAGCTATGCTACGACAGAGATGGCAAGAATGTGTGGATATCCTGCGACAATCAAAGCAGATGCATTTCCAACGATAAAGTCAAAGAAATCTGCCGCCAGACCCCCATTGAATCTGCCGGAGTGTGTGAGCAATTCAGGGACAAAGGACCTCGGTAGCACGGCAAGCAATGGCGGCAGTTTGTTCTCGCAGACGAGCGAGCTAAACCCCCTGGATGTCTTGGCTCACACCGTCCCTTATGCCACCGAAGATGTTTAAGAGAAGAATATCGACCCTAGCTTCCCTGGCCTGCTGACATCAACTCCAAAACTGGACAGATCAGCTTTCAGGGTATGTCCACAGAATATATTAATTGATGAAAATTGGGCTGTCTGCACTCTCAAAGTGCATGTTGTTGCCAAATGTATTTCATATGCTGTAAACCTAGTTCATAGTTGTTATTTTCCTTTAATGCCAAACAAACACATACCAATCGTTGGTTAGAAGGCGATCGCCGAATTCGTCCTCGCTTTCTCCCGTGTCGCTTGCTGTCGTGTCGTTTTCGTCGGTTTTGCTTGCATTCTGTTCAAACCGATATGGCTCAATAGCTTCAGTTTCTTCTTCAATTTCGTTTTCGCTACCTGCCTCCACACTACAACCATCCGTTTCAATACATGCGTAGTCTGTTGAATCGCTTAAGCCGCTGAAATCCGAGTCTGAATCCGAGCTAATGTCGCTATAGCTTGCTGTTCTATGCGCCATGTTTGTTTGTGTTGGCATCACTATGTGACGTCACAGGAAAATGGACGGGTGTATATAACGATGGTTAAAATCAGGCACTTTGAAGCTTTTTTTAGGGATATTGCGTGATGGGTAAAATTTTGAAAAAAACTTCGAAAAATAAAATAAGCCACTGGGAACTGATTTTTAATGGTTTTAACCATTCTGAAATTGTGATAATGTTCCCCTTTAAATGCCAGAAGTTGACAATGTGATTGGTCCGTTGGTTGTCTGGACCCAGTGTGGACTGTTCACCATGTGTTTGAACTCTGCTGGTGAACGCAACTCATAGTGAGTTGTGCTTGTTCCGTGTGTTGTGTTGTGTCGCTCACGACTATTTTAATTGTATTCATGTTTGTGAAATGGATTTAACTGATCTAATTTGTGACAAACACACAAACACACACATGTGCACACACACACACACACACACACACACACACACACACACACACACACACACTTTAAAAAGGCCAGAGCTGATAGCCTCCTCTATCCACCTTGCTCCAAGCGTATATATGTTTTTTTTTTCTTTGCAACAAGATTAAGTGAGCAAGGCACTATTGTCTCCGAACAATCTATTCTGTTTGTGTGCGCTTCAAAACACATTTAACATCTTTAAACAATGTGCTAAATGTACTCTGTTCGCGTGTGAGCTTCACAACACACCCAACATTTCCATCAAACCTTCTCGCTAGTTCTTAAACGAAACGTTTTAATTATTCTAAGAAGTTACATTTCATTAGTGATCCGTTCCAAATGGTCCTGAAAATATTATTATTACTAACACCATTAAAGGGGAATATTATCACAATTTCAGAAGGGTTAAAAACATTAAAAATCAGTTCCCAGTGGCTTATTTTATTTTTCAAAGTTTTTTTCAAAATTTTACCCATCACGCAATATCCCTAAAAAAAGCTTCAAAGTGCCTGATTTTAACCATCGTTATATACACCCGTCCATTTTCCTGTGACGTCACATAGTGATGCCAATACAAACAAACATGGCGGATAGAACAGCAAGGTATAGCAACATTAGCTCGGATTCAGACTCGGATTTCAGCGGCTTAAGCGATTCAACAGATTACGCATGTATTGAAACGGATGGTTGTAGTGTGGAGGCAGGTAGCGAAAACGAAATTGAAGAAGAAACTGAAGCTATTGAGCCATATCGGTTTGAACCGTATGCAAGCGAAACCGACGAAAACGACACGACAGCCAGCGACACGGGAGACAGCGAGGACGAATTCGGCGATCGCCTTCTAACCAATGATTGGTATGTGTTTGTTTGGCATTAAAGGAAACTAACAACTATGAACTAGGTTTACAGCATATGAAATACATTTGGCAACAACATGCACTTTGAGAGTGCAGACAGCCCAGTTAAATGTTTTTAAGCTAAATTATTGGTAAACACAGTTTATGTATAATAATTTACGTAAAACCGCGAGTAATGAATAAAGTTTTCATCAATTAATATATTCTGTAGACATACCCTCATCCGCTCTCTTTTCCTGAAAGCTGATCTGTCCAGTTTTGGAGTTGATGTCAGCATCTGCTTTGAGTGTCGCAGGATATCCACACATTCTTGCCATCTCTGTCGTAGCATAGCTTTCATCGGTAAAGTGTGCGGAACAAACGACTGACCATTTCGTCGGCTTTCCCCACAGCCTCGTATTTTGAACAAATTTCGTCCAATTTCTTGCCACTTTCGCATCTTTGGGCCACTCGTGCAACTTGAATCCGTCCCTGTTCGTGTTGTTACACCCTCCGACAACACACCGACGAAAGTGAGAAAATGGCGGATTGCTTCCCGATGGGCTCCGAGAGCGAATAATAGAAAGGCATTTAATTCGCCAAAATTCACCCATTTAGAGTTCGGAAATCGGTTAAAAAAATATATGGTCTTTTGTCTGTAACATCAAGGTATATATTGACGCTTACATAGGTCTGGTGATAATGTTCCCCTTTAACAGGTACTTATCAATTACTACAGAATATATTTGAAAATACACACACCCTGCCAAAACACAATGAAAGTACAATCAAACATAAAGTTACCTACGGAGGGCAAAATGGGGCAAAAATAGATAAATAAAGAGATCTTTAAATAATTACTTAATTCTCATTCAACCCTTTTTTGATTACGCATGCACCTCCTGGTACCCTAGCACCTCCAAAACCCTCAATTCAAGACTCCAAACATGCCAGAACAAGTTAGTCAGGTTACTTCTAGACCTCCACCCCAGATCACACCTCACTCCTACCCACTTCTCTAAAGTGGGCTGGCTCAGAGTGGAGGACAGTGTAAAACAACTTGCACTGAGCCTAGTCTATAAAATTCGCTCTACCTCCCTGATACCGAAGTACATGTCAAACTACTTCCATAACGTAAATGACCGCCTTAACCACAACACCAGGGGAAGCTCCACAAACCACGTCAAACCCAGATTCCGATCTAACAAAGGTCTTAACTCCTTCTCCTTCTATGCCACGTCAATATGGAATGCACTCCCAACAGGTGTAAAAGAAAGGGCATCTCTATCCTCCTTCAAAACCGCACTAAAAGAACACCTCCAGGCAGCTACAACCCTTGACTAACACCCTCCCTCCACCACATCCCACCTCCTTGGATTGTAAATAATCAAATGTAAATAATCAAATGTATATACTTGTTCTTATGCTTTCTGATCTCACTATGTTCAACGCTCGCTGTACATATCCTACCAAGTCAGACCTACACTGTTTCAATGTCCATTTCTCAAATGATGCAATTGTTGATGACTGAAGTATGCTGATAGCAACCCAACCTAACCCCTGCCCAACCCCCTCCACAACCCAACCACCAGGATTGTAAATAATTCAATGTATATACTCTGATGATTAACTTGTGTGATGACTGTATTATGCTGATAGTATATATGTGTACCATGAATTGATTAACGTGGACCCCTACTTAAACAAGTTGAAAAACTTATTCGGGTGTTACCATTGAGTGGTCAATTGTACGGAATATGTACTCTACTGTGCAATCTACTAATAAAAGTTTAAATCAATCAATCAATGTCATGTATTAATTACAATTGGAATCAAGCAGTAGGAAATGGATGGATGGATGGAATTAATAAATGTGTTATTAGTGGTTAGAGTGTCTGCCCTGAGATCGGTAGGTCGTGAGTTCAAACCCTGGCCGAGTCATACCAAAGACTATACAAATGGGACCCATTACCTCCCTGCTTGGCACTCAGCATCAAGGGTTGGAATTGGGGGTTGAATCACCAAAAATTATTCCCGAGCGCTGCCACCGCTGCTGCTCACTGCTCCCCTCAGCTCCCAGTGGGGTGAGGATGATGGGTCAAATGCAGAGGATAATCTCACCACACCTAGTGTGTGTGTGACAATCATTAGTAGTTTAATGCCATTGACAGGTACTTATCAAATACTACAGGATATCTTTGGTGGCCAAAATACACACACCCTGCCAAAACACATTGAAAGTACAATGAAACATAAAGTTAGCTACGGAGGGCAAAATGGGACAAAATTAGATAAATAAATAGATCTTTAAAGGCCTACTGAAATGCGATTTTCTTATTTAAACGGGGATAGCAGGTCCATTCTATGTGTCATACTTGATCATTCTGCGATATTGCCATATTTTTGCTGAAAGGATTTAGTAGAGAACATCGACGATAAAGTTCGCAACTTTTGGTCGCTGATAAAAAAAAGCCTTGCCTGTACCGGAAGTAGCAGACGAGTAGCGTGACGTCACAGGTTGTGGAGCTCCTCACATCCGCACATTGTTTACAATCATGGCCACCAGCAGCGAGAGCGATTCAGACCGAGAAAGCGACGATTTCCCCATTAATTTGAGCGAGGATGAAAAATTTGTGGATGAGGAAAGTGAGAGTGAAGGACTAGAGGGCAGTGGGAGCGATTCAGATAGGGAAGAGGCTGTGAGGGGCGGGTGGGACCTGATATTCAGCTGGGAATGACTAAAACAGTAAATAAACACAAGACATATATATACTCTATTAGCCACAACACAACCAGGCTTATATTTAATATGCCACAAATTAATCCCGCATAACAAACACCTCCCCCCTCCCGTCCATATAACCCGCCAATACAACTCAAACACCTGCACAACACACTCAATCCCACAGCCCAAAGTACCGTTCACCTCCCCAAAGTTCATACAGCACATATATTTCCCCAAAGTCCCCAAAGTTACGTACGTGACATGCACATAGCGGCACGCACGTACGGGCAAGCGATCAAATGTTTGGAAGCCGCAGCTGCATGTGTACTCACGGTACCGCGTCTGTGCATCCGACTCAAAGTCCTCCTGGTAAGAGTCTCTGTTGTCCCAGTTCTCCACAGGCCAATGGTAAAGCTTGACTGTCATCTTCCGGGAATGTAAACAATGAAACACCGGCTGTGTTATCCGGCACAACAGTCAGGGGGTGCATTCTACGGCGGGGGGTGCGTTATCCGGCACAACACCTGCCGCAATACACCGCTTCCCACCTACAGCTTTCTTCTTTGCTGTCTCCATTGTTCATTGAACAAATTGCAAAAGATTCACCAACACAGATGTCCAGAATACCGTGGAATTTTGCGATGAAAACAGACGACTTAATAGCTGGCCACCATGCTGTCCCAAAATGTCCTCTACAATCCGTGACGTCACGCGCAGGCGTCATCATACTTAGACGTTTTCAGCAGGATATAGAAATTTAAAATTGCACTTTAGTAAGCTAACCCGGCCGTATTTGTTAAGATTTCATCATTGATATATAAGCTATCAGACTGCGTGGTAGGTAGTAGTGGGTTTCAGTAGGCCTTTAAATAATTACTTAAATGTGTCATTTATTAATTACAATTGGAATTAAGCAGTAGGAAATGCATGGATGAATGGATGGAATTATTAAATGTATTATTAATTTATTTATTGTAAAAGTAAATTTAATCATTTAATTAATTATTGATTTCACCGGTGTTTTGGGCAATTCTGTAGCTTTCATGACCACTGAATGGGATCACAGCTAGAGGGCAGCTTGCTAATATCTTCGATTTAAACTCTGCCTGGCGGGACGCACTGATTGGTTATAATAAGCGAAGTGGTGGCGCTGGCTCGGGGCTTGCAAGCTAAAATGCTACAATAAACATGTAAGTTTTGCAACTATTTGCTGACGTGCAAGTAATCAACCAAAACTATTTTCAACAAACCTCTGCCCTTTGGCAGGGTCTTTTTTCCCCCCATTCAATATTCTGCATCATTAACACACATTTTGTCATTGTCAACAAGACCTACCGCAGAAATGAGCAAGTTATGATTTGTTTTTAAAGTTTTATGCATTGCCTTTGGGTGACCGCCATGGTGTCATGTCGCCTGGCGGGCAGCTACGTATAAATGGGGGGGACTTCCTTGTTCCCATCATGCTTTGCTGCATTAGTTGTGGTTTATGACTTGTTTATTGTGTGAATGCTCCAAAGCATTCACACATATGGATTTCTACACCAAAATCCATCTATTTAAACTTATTATCCATCCATCCATCCATCCATCCATTTTCTACCGCTTATTCCCTTTGGGGTCGCGGGGGTGCTGGAGCCTATCTCAGCTACAATCAGGCGGAAGGCGGGGTACACCCTGGACAAGTCACTACCTCATCGCAGTAAACTTATTATTATTATTATTATTATTATTATTATTATTATCCAGATTTTGGTGCGTTCTACCTTCCACATTTTTCACTCGATTCAAACCGTTCCAACTTCGAACTGTTCAGCCTATTCGGGAATCGCGGGCTTTCCCTTGACAAATTCCAAAAATTCCCATATTTCCCAGAATTCCAGGTTTTCCGTGACATTTTTCCCCATTCAAAATAAATTGGCCATTTTTCAAACTTCCACCATTTCCAAATTTTTCAACCGTTTCAAACCATTCCACCTTCAACACATTCCACCATTCTGTAAATTTAAACTTCCATTTTTTTCAAGTGCAAAAAAATTCCAGGAATTCTGTGAAATCCTGGAATTTTTTTCCAAAGCCCTATTTTCACCCTTTTTCCATTTTTCAACGCATTTCAACACCGTCAAAACATTCCTCTTAATTAGGACCAAAAACAAAGTTGTTTTTTGAACTGGAAAAAATTCCTGGTTTTCCCAAAATTCCAGGAATTCCATAATACCATTTCTCAATTAAACATGTTACTACTTCAACATTTATCCACCGATATGAAAAATCTCAACACCAACCATTTCAACTCATTCAGACCATTCAAGTTTTTTACCATTTTCAAAAAAAATGCCGGCTTTTCCCGAAATTCCCAATTCCATCCATCCATCTATTTTCTACCGCTTATTACCTTTGGGATCGCGGGGGCGCTGGAGCCTATCTCAGCTACAATCAGGCGGAAGGCGGGGTACACCCTGGACAAGTCGCCACCTCATCGCAAAAACTTATTATTATTATTATTATTATTATCCAGATTTTGGTGCGTTCTACCTTCCACATTTTTCACTCGATTCAACCCGTTCCAACTTCGAACTGTTCAGCCTATTCGGGAATCGCGGGTTTTCCCTTGACAAATTCCAAAAATTCCCAGATTTCCCAGAATTCCAGGTTTTCCGTGACATGTTTCCCATTTAAAATAAATTGGCCATTTTTTAAACTTCCACCATTTCCAAATTTTTCAACCGCTTTAAACCATTCCACATTCAACACATTCCACCATTCAGTAAATTTAAACTTCCATTTTTCCAAGTGCAAAAAAATTCCAGGATTTCACAGAATTCCTGGTTTTCCAAAGCCCTATTTTCACCCTTTTTCCATTGTTCAACACATTTCAACCGTTCCACCGTCAAAACATTCCTCTTAATTAGGACCAAAAACAAATATGTTTTTTGAACTGGAAAAATTCCTGGTTTTCCCAAAATTCCAGGAATTCCGTAATACTATTTCTCAATTAAACATGTTACTACTTCAACATTTCTCCACCGATTTGAAAAATTTCAACACCAACTCATTCAGACCATTCAAGTTTTTTACCATTTTCAAAAAAATGCCAGCTTTTCCCGAAATTCCCAATTCCATCCATCCATCCATTTTCTACCACTTGCCCAATTTTTTTCTGAAATTCCCATTTAAATCAATGGGAAATTCTTCAAAGTTCCAAAACTTCCACATTTTTCATCTGAATCAAACCGTTCCAACTTCAAAATATTCAACCTGTTCAGGAATTGTGTCCTCTACTTCAACAATTCTAAAAAAAAATTCCCGGATTTCCCATAATTCCTTCTTTTTTTTTTTTTTTTTGCACATTCCCCATTCAAAATGAATTGGCCATTTTTCAAACTTGCACAATTCCCACATTCTTCAACCCATTCAAACCATTCCACCTTTAACACATTCCACCATTCTGGAAATTCAAACTACCCTTTTTCCAAGTTCAAAAAAATTCCAGATCTCCCCGAAATTCCCTAACACCATTTACTATTTCAACATTTCTTGCCCGATGTCAACAATTCTAACACCAACCAATTCAGCTCATTAAGGACATTCATGCTCCTAATCATTTTTCAAAAATCCCGCTTTTCCCAAAATTTCCAAATTTTCCAGGACGTTCCCATTAAAATGAATGGGACATTTTTCCAAGTTGCACAATTCCCACATTTTTCAACCTATTCAAACCATTCCAACATTAACACATTCCACTCATCTTGGACATTCAAACTAACACTTTCCCATGTTCCAAACCAAATTCCGGTTTTCCTGGAAATTCAAACTCTTCAACATTCAAACCACTTCAGCGTGTAAATGATTTCAACATTCAAACTATTCTTACATTCATACTCTTACTTGTCAACCCTCCCGATTTTCCTGGGAGACTCCCAAATGTCAGTGCCCCTCCCAAAAATCTTCCCGGGGCAACAATTCTACCGAATTTCTCCCGATTTCTACCCGGACAACAATATTGGGGGCGTGCCTTAAAGGCACTGCCTTTGGCGTCCTCTACAACCTGTCGTCACGTCCACTTTTCCTCCATACAAACAGCGTGCAGGCCCATAATATATGCAGCTTTTACACACACATAAGTGAATGCAAGGCATACTTGATCAACAGCCATACAGGTCACACTGAGGGTGGCCGTATAAACAACTTTAACACTGTTACAAATATGCGCCACACTGTGAACCCACATCAAACAAGAATGACAAACACATTTCGGGAGAACATCCGCACCGTAACACAACATAAACACAACAGAACAAATACCTAGAACCCCTTGCAGCACTAACTCTTCCGGAACGCTACGATAACATCTACGGCTTTTGGAGCTCAGTGCACAACTGCACACACAACAAGAAGGAGACGAAGCAGAAGAACGAAGAAGAGACATGGTGACGACGAGTAAGAAGAAGAAATACGCTTGCGAGTTCCAAAATGATTGGAAGAAATAATTTCATTTCATCCAGGACAGCTCGAAGGGGAAGGGGTATGCTGCCTGCACCTCACCTATTGTTCATTACTTCCCCCCACAGTATATCAGTAGTTTTTACTTACAAACCTCGTTTCCATATGAGTTGGGAAATTGTGTTAGATGTAAATATAAACGGAATACAATGATTTGCATATCATTTTCAACCCATATTCAGTTGAATATGCTACAAAGACAACATATTTGATGTTCAATCTGATAAACTTTTTTTTTTTTTTTGCAAATATTCATTAACTTTAGAATTTGATGCCAGCAACACGTGACAAAGAAGTTGGGAAAGGTGGCAATAAATACTGATAAAGTTGAGGAATGCTCATCAAACACTTATTTGGAACATCCCACAGGTGAACAGGCTAATTGGGAACAGGTGGGTGCCATGATTGGGTATAAAAGTAGATTCCATAAAATGCTCAGTCATTCACAAACAAGGATGGGGCAAGAGTCACCACTTTGTCAACAAATGCGTGAGCAAATTGTTGAACAGTTTAAGAAAAACCTTTCTCCACCAGCTATTGCAAGGAATGTAGGGATTTCACCATCTACGGTCCGTAATATCATCAAAGGGTTCAGAGAATCTGGAGAAATCACTGCACGTAAGCAGCTAAGCCCGTGACCTTTGATCCCTCAGGCTGTACTGCATCAACAAGCGACATCAGTGTGTAAAGGATATCACCACATGGGCTCAGGAACACTTCAGAAACCCCCTGTCAGTAACTACAGTTGGTCGCTACATCTGTAAGTGCAAGTTAAAACTCTCCTATGGAAGGCGAAAACCGTGTATCAACAACACCCAGAAACGCCGTCGGCTTCGCTGGGCCTGAGCTCATCTAAGATGGACTGATACAAAGTGGAAAAGTGTTCTGTGGTCCACATTTCAAATTGTTTTTGGAAACTGTGGACGTCGTGTCCTCCGGACCAAAGAGGAAAAAAAACATCCGGATTGTTATAGGCGCAAAGTTGAAAAGCCAGCATCCGTGATGGCATGGGGGTGTATTAGTGCCCAAGACATGGGTAACTTACACATCTGTGAAGGCGCCATGAATGCTGAAAGGTACATACAGGTTTTGGAGCAACATATGTTGCCATCCAAGCAACGTTACCATGGACGCCCCTGCTTATTTCAGCAAGACAATGCCAAGCCACGTGTTACATCAACGTGGTCTTATAGTAAAAGAGTGGCCTGCCTGTAGTCCAGACCTGTCTCCCATTGAAAATGTGTGGCGCATTATGAAGCCTAAAATACCACAACGGAGACCCCCGGACTGTTGAACAACTTAAGCTGTACATCAAGCAAGAGTGGGAAAGAATTCCAGCTGAGAAGCTTAAAAAATGTGTTGAGTGTTGTTAAAAGGAAAGGCTATGTAACACAGTGGTGAACATGCCCCTTTCCCAACTACTTTGGCACGTGTTGCAGCCATGAAATTCTAAGTTAATTATCATTTGCAAATCATTGTATTCCGTTTATATTTACATCTAACACAATTTCCCAACTCATATGGAAACGGGGTTTGTACCTTTTGTGTGTTGTGCTGTCGTTTCCCTGTCGTCCCTTTCTCTCTGCTTCTCATCGCCCCTTAAAGAGACATGCCACAAATAGTACATAATTAACTCGCATCTAATGAAACTTTTCTTAACAACACATTGTATGAATCAGAACAATAACATAAACATCGCAGTGACTGATTACATTTGCTCAAAGGTAATTCCATGAGTAATTCAATTGCTTTATCGGGACTGTAACTTCTAACTATAATTAATCACTTTCCAGAAGTAATTTTCCCAACACTGCTAATGTAATTTACAGCATAAAGTCCTTTTCCTCAGCAGGTTGGCATGGTGATAATTAGAAGCACATAGTTTCCCCGAGGACAAGACAGCGGCACCTCCCCCCATCTTTTCTACGCCATATTGAGTGCCAAGTTGATATTTCAGTTTCTGCTATGTGACATTTGGCTGACTGAACAGAGGTGTCGGGGACAGCCATTACCGAGCGAGCAGACAGTGCAGCGGAAAAGAGCAGAAGTAGCAGACACCGAGCGAGGCAAAGGAGGAAAAATCTGTCCTATGCGTCGTTATCATAGCTCCCTGCGGTTTTCCAAATGCCTTCTTTCATATCCAAGAAGAGGGGGTGTATTAACTATGATGGCGGGCCTTTGTTCAGACTCCCACCGGGTGCGTTCAAATCCTGAATGGCCACATAACCAACCTGAGCAGAAGACCTCACCGGCTTTGAAACAGTAGCTGCTGGCAACCAAGGGAATGTATGCAGGGAATGGGCTTATGATTGTGTTTATGGATGCGGTCGCCTTTGGTGAGGGAGAAACGCGGCGGTGGACTGAAGGGTGTGCATGTTTTTGGGAAGCGGGAGGAAACATGCACAGGAAAGTTGACGTTGGACCCCAGAATGTTCTGCCAGACGTACTCTAACCAAACACAATTAGATATTAGGGGCCTCACCTGCCATCATGGAAAGAAAAAAAATGTAAAAAGAAAACATTTTTATTAAATTGTTATATGTATCCAGTGATTATACTATAAAGTTATTTTCCATTTAACTTCACCCGTTTTAGATTATTTTTATTTAAAATCGCTGAATTTTCACATTTGCCATTCAAATACTGAGAAGAGACGGTGCGGTGAACAGCAGCCAGTTGAGGCACGTCACTGCGTTGTGCCTCAACATGGATTGCGGACTCGGCTAACTGCTGGTCTGCTGTGCAGTGAGACCGTATTGCTATATGAATTATATTATACATTTCCATAGTTTAGTTAGCTGAGGTATATAATGTACAGTGTATTTTGTCAACAACTGTATGTGTGTAAAGTATTTCTTGTGCTGAGCGATCATAAAACGGCTGCAAAAGACGCACTGGCTGAGGCTCGCCTCCTGCACCCCCGCCGTAGAATGCACGGCAACCCCTGACGGGAGTGTTATATCAACTAAAGCCCACACTTAAACTTTCCACGTGCAAGATTGAATCTATTTAAAAAAGTTATTTCATAAGAAGCCAAAAAGTGCAAAAACAATAATGTTCGTGTTGGAGGAGTTGTGAATGACTGCAGGGCCACAACATTATGTACACCTGCAGACTGCAGGTGTACCTAATTCACAACTCCTCCAACACAAACATTATTGTTTTTGCACTTTTTGGCTTCTTATTAAATACATTTTGTAACCTATTTTTATGGGCTTTCCTCTTTGTGATGTTAAGTTCCTGTTATGCGCTGTTATACAGTATATGCCTTGAGCTCTTATTTTGAAGGCGCTAAGAGCGGAAGTGATGACACATTGGAGTGGAGCGGAAGTTTTTGAAAGAAGGTAAATAAAGTGGTCCTCGTGTAAACTGGAGCCTCCGTGTTTGTTATTTTGTAGTTTCATACAGTATAGGCGACATTTATAAACCCTCGGTTACACTTTTTTAAATAGATTCAATCTTGCACGTGGAAAGTTGAAGTGAGGGCTTTAGTTGATATAACACTCTCGTCAGGGGGTGCATTAATCCAGCACAACAGTGGCTCATGGACTTATTTTATAAGTAAAAGTAAGACCATAATAACGTTTTTTTTTTATTAAATGTGCTTTTTTGTGTGCTACAGTTTGTATGTGTAAAGTTAAAGTTAAGTTAAAGTACCAATGATTGTCACACACACACTAGGTGTAATGAAATTTGTCCTCTGCATTTGACCCATCCCCTTGATCACCCCCTGGGAGGTGAGGGGAGCAGTGGGGAGCAGTGGGCAGCAGCGGCGCCGCGCCTGGGAATCATTTTTGGTGATTTAACCCCCAATTCCAAGCCTTGATGCTGAGTGCCAAGCAGGGAAGAATGCTGGTATGAGCTTTTAAACATAACCCGTTAACTGCTGCCAATCAAATGGTGAATAAGATACTCTTTAGGGTTCATATGTTTGTAAATCTGACTGTGATGAAGTCAGTGCCTCACCAGCCATCAACCTCACTGCACGTCACTGATATATATATATATATATATATATGTATGTATGTAAATATATGTAAGCTGTGAAAATCTGCTGTACAGTATGTGTGCGTGGGTCCTATTTTTAGGTACATTAATACAAAACCTCACAATAAAGTCTGATTGAATGCTAAAAATGTTCTGACATACCGCCTTAGAAAACGGAATGGATTTTTTTTTTTTTTTGACTGAGTGGGACACCCAGAATGTACATGAAAATAAAGAATGTGGGATTTACAATATTAACTATGAACGATAAAACACTGAATATTGACAACATATGAACGTCACACACCCTCCCGATTGAATGCAACAAACACAGCGAAATATGAACACGAAGAGTAAAAAAAACCCACCTACAATCTGATATATCTGATACATAACTAAGCTTTAGAACTTTGTTGTAAAAATCTCCTTCCCGCGTCTGTCCCTGACACCCGCATTTCAGGCTCTGGTAACACTCTGTGGAAACGCTCCCCACCCACACTGCTTGGTGCCTCGTCTGAGCTGCTGTGACTTTAATTACCATAGTCACTAGTGTATCATGCAAAAGCGCAGATTCCAACCATTGAAATACTTTGTATAGTTCAAGACTTACGGTCATTTGAAAACATCACTGCACACCATAATGGCAGCTACAGTTTCCATCTTAAAGATCTAAAAAAATGTTTTGGGAATGTCCGACGGGCCAGATTGAATAGCTTAACGGGCCGCATGTGGCCTTAATTTGCCCAGGTCTGCTCTAAAAACACTTCCTTGTGGTCAACATAACATGTAATGGTGGTTCTTTGGTCAAAATGTTGCATAGATTTTGTTTCATTGACCAACTTCAAGCTGCTTTCTGACTGTTTCTACAGGATGCGCCGTTTTGTTGCCGATCTTATTCACGTCCCGATGTCCTCTTCCAAGCCAAGCCCCCTTCAATTGTGTCTTCTCGCCGTCAGCCAAGTTGTACTTATTAGCGCTTCCATATCAAGTCTCCTGACAGATATACCGTATTTTCCGGACTATAAGGCGCACTTAAGACCTCGAAGCTATTTTATTTGGTACATGGTGAAATGATAAGTACGAGCAGTAGATGGCAGTCACACATAAGAGATACATGTAGACTGCAATATGATGGCAGTCACACATAAGAGATATGTGTAGACTGCAATATGACTCAATTAAACAACATCAAAATGTTATATGTTCCATTGAAAATATACAACATTACACACGGCGCTCAAAAATCTATCAAAATGTTTTCGTAGGACTTTGGTAAGCTATGAAGCCGCACCGCTTGATGGATTGTACTGTGCTTCAACATACGAGTATTATTATGGCGTGTGTATAAGGTAAATAAATGATAAATGGGTTATACTTGTATAGCGCTTTTCTACCTTCAAGGTACTCAAAGCGCTTTGACAGTATTACCACATTCACCCATTCACACACACATTCATACACTGATGGAGGGAGCTGCCATGCAAGGCGCTAACCAGCAGCCATCAGGAGCAAGGGGTGAAGTGTCTTGCCCAAGGACACAACGGACGTGACTAGGATGGTAGAAGGTGGGGATTGAAGCCCAGTAACCAGCAACACTCCGATTGCTGGCACAGCCACTCTACCAACTTTGCCACGCCGCCAGGTAAGACATATTACCTGGCGTTTTGTTTCGCAATAATATTACCTCCCTGCTTGGCACTCAGCATCAAGGGTTGGAATTGGGGGTTAAATCACCAAAAAGGACTCCCGGGCGCGGCCACTGTTGCTGCTCACTGCTCCCCTCACCTCCCAGGGGGTGATCAAGAGTGATGGGTCAAATGCAGAGAATAATTTCGCCACACCTAGTGTGTGTGTGACAATCATTGGTATTTTAACTTGAACTTTTTAACTTAAATCATGTGCTGCCTTCATTATAAGACTAACAGTACATGAGGTTTTACATTTTTTTGCAACATTTTGGGTTGCCGACCCCTGCTTTAAG
Source organism: Nerophis lumbriciformis (assembly GCF_033978685.3). Classification (NCBI taxonomy): domain Eukaryota; kingdom Metazoa; phylum Chordata; class Actinopteri; order Syngnathiformes; family Syngnathidae; genus Nerophis; species Nerophis lumbriciformis. Next base: position 7,314,185 of record NC_084582.2, on the reverse strand, counting down.
TAAAATATGAAGGCAAAAAAAAAAATGGGTTGAGTGGATGATGATTATTTGTGATTCAACACAGCACATCAGACAGTTTGATGTATTAATCTACGAAAGCGTGTGTGAGACTTACTGTGTCATGTACGATCTCTATAAATGTAGCGGAACTGTCCACATGTACTCCGGGCTATACACGCCTTATATTAGCCCACAAATGCATAACCTTGATGTGTAGCTTATTAGGTGCTCAGCCTGAGCGCGTGAAAACGTGAGGCGCATAAAGTGTGAAATAAATATGCAAAACTGTGTGAAACTTTAATGAAATCCCTCCATAAGATACGAGCTGGACCCTGGAGTGGGCCGAGCAGTCGTACCGACTGACTCATGGGTGCGTGTGGAATGTACACTCAGGGGTTATGTGAGCACACTTCATGTCTAATACGGGATTTATATTAGTGGTAGTGAGAGGAGAACGGGAGTTCCCTCGGAGAAAGTTCCATGAAACCCAAACGACAAACTGCAGCGGTGCCTCGGTTTTAGTAATGCGTTCCAAAAAAGTCAAAATAATGTTATTAAATATTACATATACCGTATTTTTCGGAGTATAAGTCGCACCGGAGTATAAGTCGCACCGGCCGAAAATGCAAAATAAAGAAGGAAAAAAACATATATAAGTCGCATTTTGGGGGGAAATTTATTTGATAAAACCCAACACCAAGAATAGACATTTGAAAGGCAATTTAAAATAAATAAAGAATAGTGAACAACAGGCTGAATAAGTGTACGTTTTATGGATTTTTGAGCGCCGTGTGTAATGTTCTATGTTTTCAATGGAACGTTTAAAATGTTATCGTTATTTACTTGACTCATATTGCCATCATAGTGCAGCCTACACTTACAGTATCTCTTATGTTTGACTGCCATCTACTGGTTACACTTATAACACCACTTCGAGGTGGGTAAGCTCAACCAAACTTATTCCGCACCGGGTTATAAGGTGCGCTGTCGAGTTTTTGAGAAAAAAATACGATTTTAAGTGCGCCTTATAATCCGGAAAATACGGTACATTTATTAGTCTCGGAATGAAGCGATTGTCTTGCTGCGGTCTCCCCCCATTCAACAGAAATAACGTTATATGCTGTTGAGTTTGTTGCTCTAAAAACGAGACTAGGAAAAACAAAAGTAGTGAACAGAACAGAAGGAAGAAATACCGTGACGTCGGACAAGCAGAAATGCACAAATCCATGTTTGTTTACAGCGAAAATCACTGCATTTTCAGCACCAGAAGTGGGTGAACTCATCCAAAAGATGGCGCCATAGCACAAGCAATAACACATCTTTCCTTTAATGGTATTCCGATTGAAGGTGAGATGCATGAACATGCATGTCATAATCAGATAATTTTTTGTCAGGGTGCATGTATACAGGAACATTCTAATCCGAATTATGATCAAGTTAAAAACATGTTGCCCATGTACATGTGGCTAATGTCGCCTTACATGCGATGCTGTTCTGTTGTTGTATTTTCATTGTGCCCTGTTTGTGTTTTGTCTTGCCTTGTTTATGCTCACCCACAATCTGATGCTACCTTATTGTGTCCTTAATTTTTTTTTAAAAGACCATTTACTGGCACATCGCCAGCATGCAACACCGTGAAAATGTAAATCCAATTAATTTGTTCGAGATCTATCAAGACAAAACACATCTTATATATAATAATTATAGTTGTACATGCAGACAACAATGCAAATGACGAATAAAATGGAAAAATAAATGTTTAAAGGGGAACATTATCACCAGGCCTATGTAAGCGTCAATATATACCTTGATGTTGTAGAAAAAAGACCATATATTTTTTTAACCGATTTCCGAACTCTAAATGGGTGAATTTTGGCGAATTAAGCGCCTTTCTAATATTCGCTCTCGGACCGATGACGTCACAACGTGGCGTCACATCGGGAAGCAATGCGCCATTTTCTCGAACACCGAGTCAAATCAGCTCTGTTATTTTCCGTTTTTTCGACTGTTTTCCGTACCTTGGAGACATCATGCCTCGTCGGTGTGTTGTCGGAGGGTGTAACAACACGAACAGGGACGGATTCAAGTTGCACCAGTGGCCCAAAGATGCGAAAGTGGCAAGAAATCTGACGTTTGTTCCGCACACTTTACCGACGAAAGCTATGCTACGACAGAGATGGCAAGAATGTGTGGATATCTTGCGACATTCAAAGCAGATGCATTTCCAACGATAAAGTCAAAGAAATCTGCCGCCAGACCCCCATTGAATCTGCCGGAGTGTGTGAGCAATTCAGGGACAAAGGACCTCTGTAGCACGGCAAGCAATGGCGGCAGTTTGTTCCCGCAGACGAGCGAGCTAAACCCCTTATCGACCCTAGCTTCCCTGGCCTGCTGACATCAACTCCAAAACTGGACAGATCAGCTTTCAGGAAAAGAGCGCGGTTGAGGGTATGTCTACAGAATATATTAATTGATGAAAATTGGGCTGTCTGCACTCTCAAAGTGCATGTTGTTGCCAAATGTATTTCATATGCTGTAAACCTAGTTCATAGTTGTTAGTTTCCTTTAATGCCAAACAAACACATACCAATCGTTGGTTAGAAGGCGATCGCCGAATTCGTCCTCGCTTTCTCCCGTGTCGCTGGCTGTCGTGTCGTTTTCGTCGGTTTCGCTTGCATACGGTTCAAACCGATATGGCTCAATAGCTTCAGTTTCTTCTTCAATTTCGTTTTCGCTACCTGCCTCCACACTACAACCATCCGTTTCAATACATGCGTAATCTGTTGAATCGCTTAAGCCGCTGAAATCCGAGTCTGAATCCGAGCTAATGTCGCTATAGCTTGCTGTTCTTTCCGCCATGTTTGTTTGTGTTGGCTTCACTATGTGACGTCACAGGAAAATGGACGGGTGTATATAACGATGGTTAAAATCAGGCACTTTGAAGCTTTTTTTAGGGATATTGCGTGATGGGTAAAATTTTGAAAAATACTTCGAAAAATATAATAAGCCACTGGGAACTGATTTTTAATGGTTTTAACCATTCTGAAATTGTGATAATGTTCCCCTTTAACATCATTTTATTAAAGACACTTGTTGGCGGAGACAGAGATGAGGGGAAAACTTCTTACTTTTTGCAACTTTTAAAATTCCACGGCATTTATTCTTTATCAAGGTGCTGCAACTCACAATTTTGGTGCCCTATTCAAAAAAGCACATACTGGTTTGTTGGTCATAAATCGAATCCTACAAAAAGTGGGGAGTACAAAAAACAAGTTTTTACACTTCGAAGTAATCCTCATTCTTCATCCGAGTCTTACACTCTTCACTGTAGGGTTGGGTACATTTCAAATTAGAATCAATACGGTACCAATTTCCGGTACCTGGGAATCAACACCGGTACTTAACGGTACCAATTTGCAGTACTTCAGTGTGTGTTCATATGTTAATACATGTTAGTTTGTCTAATAATAAAATATAATTGTTTTATTTAACAATTAATAGTGAACTGATAACGATAACTGTGCTGTCCAGTGTTTTATTACTTATTATTATTATTCTCATTTGCAAGTATTATATTGTATAGAAACTTTCCATGCAGTGGCAATTCCAAGATGTTAGATGGCAGTAGGCTACAGTGTGTATACCAGTACCAGTATAGTATCGCGGTACTAATGAATCAAAAACGGTACTATATTCTGTTTTTTTTAACGGGCATGACGGTGCGCCGTCACGTCATGACATTGTTGGGTTTACGAGCAGAGGAGCATGTTCGGCAGCGCACAATCACGGAGTACTTACAAGCAGACACGGTGTGTAAACAGAAAAGGGAGAACGAACGCATGGTTATAAACTCTAGAAATATGTCACTGGGCACATGAGGGCTTCAATTATGACCAATGTATTATCCTGTAACTACTTGGTATCGGTTCGATACCTATATTTGTGGTATCATCGGAAACTAATGTAAAGTATCCAAACAACAGAAGAATAAGTGATTATTACATTTTAACAGAAGTGTAGATAGGACATGTTGAAACAGAAAATAACCAGATATTAACAGTAAATGTAATAATCATTTTTTACAGCTTGTCCCTCATAATTTTGACAAAATAATAGAATGATAAATGACACAATATTTTACGGCATACGTCAGCAGACAAATTAGGAGCCTTTGCTTGCTTACTTACTAATAAAAGACTAGTTGTCTTGTATGTTCACTATTTTATTTGAGGCCAAAATTGTTATTCGATTGCAATAAGAAACATATGTTTAATGTACCATAAGATTTTTTTGTTAAAATAAAGCCAATAATGCCAATTTTTGTGGTCCCCTTTATTTAGAAAAGTATTGAAGAGTATCTAAATATATTTTGGTACCGGTACTAAAATATTGTTATCAGGACAACCCTAGTGTGTGGAGTTGTCTTTGCCATTACGTTGAATCTAGTCTTTTGTTGCGCCCTAAAAAGTGCTAATTGCTTTAAGTATTGTATATGTACAAACCCTGTTTCCATATGAGTTGGGAAATTGTGTTAGATGTAAATATAAACAGAATACAATGATTTGCAAATCATTTTCAACCCATATTCAATTGAATGCACTACAAAGACAACATATTTGATGTTCAAACTCATAAACTTTTTTTTTTTTTTTTTGCAAATAATAATTAACTTAGAATTTCATGGCTGCAACACGTGCCAAAGTAGTTGGGAAAGGGCATGTTCACCACTGTGTTACATGACCTTTCCTTTTAACAACACTCAGTAAACGTTTGGGAACTGAGGAGACACATTTTTTAAGCTTCTCAGGTGGAATTCTTTCCCATTCTTGCTTGATGTACAGCTTAAGTTGTTCAACAGTCCGGGGGTTTCCGTTGTGGTATTTTAGGCTTCATAATACACCTGCTGTGATCCTGTTTTTATGTTTTTATGTTTTTATGTTTTTATTAATTCTATTTTAATTATTTATTTTTTTATCGTGTTCTGTTTGTGTTGTGTTGTGTTTGCTCGGTACTCGTTTTATCTTTTAACCTGTTCATTGTACAGCACTTTGGCTACCCCTGTGGTAAATTTTAAATGTGCTCTATAAATAAAGTTGATTTGATTTGATTTGATCATAATGCGCCACACATTTTCAATGGGAGACAGGTCTGGACTACAGGCAGGCCAGTCTAGTACCCGCACTCTTTTACTACGAAGCCACGTTGATGTAACACGTGGCTTGGCATTGTCTTGCTGAAATAAGCAGGGGCGTCCATGGTAACGTTGCTTGGATGGCAACATATGTTGCTCCAAAACCTGTATGTACCTTTCAGCATTAATGGCGCCTTCACAGATGTGTAAGTTACCCATGTCTTGGACACTAATACACCCCCATACCATTAAAAATGCTGGCTTTTGAACTTTGCGCCTATAACAATCCGGATGGTTCTTTCCCTTTTTGGTCCGGAGGACACGACGTCCACAGTTTCCAAAAACAATTTGAAATGTGGACTCGTCAGACCACAGAACACTTTTCCAATTTGTATCAGTCCATCTTACATGAGCTCAGGCTCAGCGAAGCCGACGGCGTTTCTGGGTGTTGTTGATACACGGTTTTCGCCTTGCATAGGAGAGTTTTAACTTGCACTTACAGATGTAGCGACCAACTGTAGTTACTGACAGTGGGTTTCTGAAGTGTTCCTGAGCCCATGTGGTGATATCCCTTACACACTGATTTCGCTTGCTGATGCAGTACAGCCTGAGGGATCGAAGAACACGGGCTTAGCTGCTTACGTGCACAGATTTCTCCAGATTCTCTGAACCCTTTGATGATATTACGGACCGTAGATGGTGACATCCCTAAATTCCTTGCAATAGCTGGTTGAGAAAGGTTTTTCTTAAACTGTTCAACAATTTGCTCACGTATTTGTTGACAAAGTGGTGACCCTCGCCCCATCCTTGTTTGTGAATGACTGAGCATTTCATGGAATCTACTTTAATACCCAATCATGGCACCCACCTGTTCCCAATTTGCCTGTTCACCCGTGGGATGTTCCAAATAAGTGTTTGATGAGCATTCCTCAACTTTATCAGTATTTATTGCCACCTTTCCCAATTTCTTTGTCACGTGTTGCTGGCATCAAATTCTAAAGTTAATGATTATTTGCAAAAAAAAAAAAATGTGTATCAGCTTGAACATCAAATATGTTGTCTTTGTAGCATATTCAACTGAATATGGGTTGAAAATGATTTGCAAATCATTGTATTCCGTTTATATTTACATCTAACACAATTTCCCAACTCATATGGAAACGGGGTTTGTATTACACGCCAGCTGTTTGATTGTAACATACATCTTTAGCTGTAGTTTTCATTACCTAACATGGAGGCGTTGAAATCGCCATGTAAAAACGCTAATGCTAATCAGTAGCACGTCTTCGGCAATACTGGTTCGACAGTTATCGTCACATTTTTTTGTTTCCCCGTCACCGTGATGGCCTTGCTCATGCATGCGCACGAAAAAAAAGTGTGATGTAGAAAAGAGAAAAAGCAATTATGTTAATCTATGTTGTTGCAAGATAGTTCCAATTGTAATGAGATTTTAGTGGTTTTATAATGAAACACAACTACTTTTTGGCTCTCTGTGTTTAAAAAGCACATGGTGAAGTTAGAAAAGAAACGAAGCTTCCCCACCGACGTTTTCGTATAAAAAGTGATTCAAAGAAGCAAGCATGAATGCTCCCGCTGCATTCTTTACACCGTTTCTTTCCACCTCCTACGTGTCCTCCACTCTCAACCTTGACCTTTGCTTCACGCATCTCATCCATCTCTGCTTGCTCCTGCTTTGGCCAAGAGTCTCTCACCTCGCTTCTTTGCTTCCCTCCCCTGGCTCGCTCACTTACACTTTGCAAACTGCGGATCACAATGAAGGACAAGGTGCTAATGGTTTCCACGCAGTTTAACAACCGAGGGCTCGGGTTAAATCTGCAGATTTATGACATCAACATGTTGACCTTCTCTTAAGTGTGGGGTGATGAAGGTGAGGGATGCTGGGATGGACAGGAGGTGCGATACAGGGCTGTCTTCACTAATCCCTACTTCTTCTACAGTAGCACGTTACAGGTGGAAAAACCTTAAAAATTATCGCGATCGCGTTCTCTGGTCATTTTTATGCTTGTCGCTTATCATTCAAGAATCAAGATGCTTTATTGTTGTCCATTCTTTAACATGTACAAGACACATAAGAACTGAAATTTCATTTTCAGCACAATCCCACTAAAAGCAGACATACGTTACAAGGGGACAAGACGGGACCGCCAACGGATCAGCCACTTACGGCGCTCCTTAAAGGGGGACATTATCACAATTTCAGAATGGTTAAAACCATTAAAAATCAGTTCCCAGTGGCTTAATATATTTTTCGAAGATTTTTCAAAATGTTACCCATCACGCAACATCCCTAAAAAAAGCTTCAAAGTGCCTGATTTTAACCACCCGTCCATTTTCCTGTGACGTCACATAGTGAAGCCAACACAAACAAACATGGCGGAAAGAACAGCAAGCTATAGCGACATTAGCTCGGATTCAGACTCGGATTTCAGCGGCTTAAGCGATTCAACAGATTACGCATGTATTGAAACGGATGGTTGTAGTGTGGAGGCAGGTAGCGAAAACGAAATTGAAGAAGAAACTGAAGCTATTGAGCCATATCGGTTTGAACCGTATGCAAGCGAAACCGACGAATACGACACGACAGCCAGCGAGGACGAATTTGGCGATCGCCTTCTAACCAACGATTGGTATGTGTTTGTTTGGCATTAAAGGAAACTATCAAATATGAACTAGGTTTACAGCATATAAAATACATACGGCAAAAACATGCACTTTGAGAGTGCAGACAGCCCAATTTTCATCAATTAATATATTCTGTAGACATACCCTCATCCACGCTCTTTTCCTGAAAGCTGATCTGTCCAGTTTTGGAGTTGATGTCAGCAGGCCAGGGGAGCTAGGGTCGATCTCCGGTGGCATAAGGGACGGTGTGAGCCAAGGCATCCAGGAGGTTTAGCTCGCTCGTCTGCGGGAACAAACTGTCGCCATTGCTTGCCGTGCTACCAAGGTCCTTTGTCCCTGAATTGCTCACACACTCCGGCAGATTCAATGGGGGTCTGGCGGCAGATTTCTTTGACTTTATCGTTGGAAATGCATCTGCTTTGAGTGTCGCAGGATATCCACACATTCTTGCCATCTCTGTCGTAGCATAGCTTTCGTCTGTAAAATGTGCGGAACAAACGTCCAATTTCTTGCCACTTTCGCATCTTTGGGCCACTGGTGCAACTTGAATCCGTCCCTGTTCGTGTTGTTACACCCTCCGACAACACACCGACGAGGCATGATGTCTCCAAGGTACGGAAAACAGTCGAAAAAACGGAAAATAACAGCTGATTTGACTCGGTGTTTGAGAAAATGGCGGATTGCTTCCCGATGTGACGCCACGTTGTGACGTCATCGGTCCGAGAGCGAATATTAGAAAGGCGTTTAATTCGCCAAAATTCACTTATTTAGAGTTCGGAAGTCGGTTAAAAAAATATATGGTCTTTTTTCTGCAACATCAAGGCATATATTGACGCTTACATAGGTCTGGTGATAATGTTCCCCTTTAAAAAAAGTGGGAAAAAGATGACATTGGGAAAGAAGGAAGAGTAATATCAGTCTAAGACTGGACCCTCAGGAGGGGTCCAGACTGAGTCAGAGGAAAAAAACCTCACATAGCATGGCACACATAAACATGATACATGTAATCACAACAACTCGCAACAGAGGGGGGGGGGGGGGTGGGGGGGGGGGGGGGGGATTTGGGGCCCTGGAGGCCGGCTGCCGCTATAAAGCGCTACTCAGCCATCCACAACCCCGGCGGAATTAAGCAGTGGTGAAGGCGTTGATTGGGAGAAGGGCGGGTGCGTGCATATATGCCCAATTAACTTGGGTGAGATGTTGAAATGTTTTTGCGGACTGGGGCCGATCTCAAAGTTCGACACCAGGTGTTGTTGAAAAAAAGGAAGGTCAAAAGCGTCCATCGTTGAAGAGTCCTCGGGGGAGTTCTTCAGAACTGACTGTTCCTGATAGCATCAAGGCCATTCGAGGGAGTCAAATCGTAGATTAAGATGTTGTTTTCTTCGAGCAGTCAAAACAATGACCTGCCTGCTCTGTGTGTCCGTGCTGGATCTCTCAAATTCAATTTAATTCTTCCTTCTCAGCAAGCTTCTCCAAGATGAGATCCATTTTGCGATTCAAATCAGAAATCGCCCCAGTCTGTGTTCCCACAGCTCGACCCATTCCTTCCATTGCGATGAACAGCCGTTGGGCTCCTTGAGTGGCTGCCATCGTCTTCAGCAGGTGCCCCGCGATCACGGTTCCAAATAGGTAGATGTCTTCCACGTCCTCGATGGAAAGGACTGAGAGGCACATGAGTCTCCATTTATCCCAGGAATCTCTCACGTACCCTGCAGCAATGGTTCCATCAGGGCAGCCAGGCTCCTCCGAACCTCTTTTCCTTGTCGAAAAGACGTTGTCAATTGCGTCGAGAGTCCAGCTAATCATATCCATGTTTGATATTTAGATTTGAGGACAGCGCAAAGAAAGAGGCTTCAAAAAAGTTCAGACAAGACAAGGACACAAGAAAGCAAGCAAGGAAGGAGGGAGTGGAGAAAAATGTGATCGCCCTCACCAAGAGGAAAGACAGAAGAATCATAGTGCTATTTGTAGCATCTGCGTGATGCAATCTGTGTATTGACCCGGTATTTTTGTTGGGGGAAAAAAGTCAGACAATACTGGTTGTCTTCATACGTGAGTTGTAGAGATGTATGAAGTGCAAACAAATAGGCGGCGACAAACGAGTCAGAGCTTTTCTGCCCGTCAGTCACACACAAATGTACCTGAATGGTTTGGAGCACAGGTGTAAAACTCAAAGCCCGGGGGGCCAGTGGCCCGTGACATCATTTTATCTGGCCCGCAAACACCTGGAAATGATAAGTGTCAATAAAGTACTTACCGTATTTTTCGGAGTATAAGTCGCACCGGAGTATAAGTCGCACCGGAGTATAAGTCGCACCGGCCGAAAATGCATAATAAAGAAGGAAAAAAACATATATAAGTCGCATTTTTTGGGGAAATTTATTTGATAAAAGCCAAGAATAGACATTTGAAAGGCAATTTAAAATAAATAAAGAATAGTGAACAACAGGCTGAATAAGTGTACGTTATATGAGGCATAAATAACCAACTGAGAACGTGCCTGGTATGTTAACGTAACATATTATGGTAAGAGTCATTCAAATAACTATAACATATAGAACATGCTATACGTTTACCAAACAATCTGTCACTCCTAATCGCTAAATCCCATGAAATCTTATATGTCTAGTCTCTTACGTGAATGAGCTAAATAATATTATTTGATATTTTACGGTAATGTGTTAATAATTTCACACATAAGTCGCTCCTGAGTATAAGTCGCACCTCCGGCCAAACTATGAAAAAAACTGCGACTTATAGTCCGAAAAATACGATAATATTTTTTCACTAAATGTAATTGCTTTTTTAAATGTTGACAGAAAAAATATATGTACTGCTTGAAATTGCATACCTTTTTTAAACTTTAATAGTAGCCCATATTGCAACAAATATTACAGTATATTATCTAGGGGTGTAACGCATACTTGCCAACCTTGAGACCTCCGATTTCGGGAGGTGGGGAGTGGGGGCGTGGTCGGGGGGAGTATATTGACAGCTAGTCACCAAGTCAAGTATTTCATACATATTATATATATATATATATATATATATATATATACATATATGATATCTACATCCTGAAAATATGCAAACAAAACTATGTTTAGATAATTGATACTTCAAACTTGCATAAATAAATATTAAGGAATATAACATAACTTGGCTTCTGAGAGTTTCAAAATGTAACGAATAAAATGCTAAAGTTGTTGATAAACAAGCAATTCGTTTAATAATTAAATATGGTCATTTTTAATGAATTATTATGATAATTTAAAATCAATTATTTGAAATATGTTTATTTTAATGTATAATTCTATGGCTGGATGTAATAAGGAGTCACGAAAAAATACAAATAAAAATACAATTAATTTTGATGTTTTTAGCAAAATATAGTAAAAATTTATTTATTTTTATTTATTTTTTAATTAATAAATATATTTATTTTTAGGTAAAATAAACATAATAATACAATTTATCTCTAGTCTGGATGATTTAGTTCTTGTCACCCTGTTGTCCTCCCGTCATGAAAAAAGGCTGTCCTCACTCAGGTCCGCATGGAGCTGGAGGGGGCGTGGCTTCCAGCTCCGGCTGAAAATCGGGAGATTTTCGGGAGAATATTTGTCCCGGGAGTTTTTTGGGAGAGGCGCTGAATTTCGGGAGTCTCCCGGAAAATTCGGGAGGGTTGGCAAGTATGGTGTAACGGTACACAAAAATGTTGGTTCGGTACGTACCTCGTTTTAGAGGTCACGGTTCGGTTCATTTTCGGTACAGTAGGAAAACAACAAAATATAAATTTTTTGGTTATTTATTTACAAAATGTGTAAACAATGGCTTTATCCTTTTAACATTGGGAATACTATAATAATTCTGCCCACGTTAATCAACATTAAACTGTCTCAAGTTGAAAATGACAAAACTTTTCTTCTACATATAAAAAGTGCAACATTAAACAGTTTCAAGTCAACTCATCATGCTTGATTTATTACAGCATTTGGGAAGCCTGTAGTAGATTTTTATTATGTAAATGTTATATTTTTATCAAAATGTGATAGCAGGGACCCTGCCATTCAAAACTAGGCTGCTCCATTACTAATGATTAATGTAACTATAGCTGAAAAAATAGTACAATAGCAATAGGAGAGACTATTCATCCCTGAACACCATGGAGTTCATGTAGGCTTAATGATGCACTTACACTATTATATCAACTATCAGAGACAGAAACTCTTCATTTAACATAATGTCCTTTTTTGCTGCTTCAACACAGCTTAATCAACACATCAAATGATGCTGACAATTGCATTGAAAATAAATTCAATGTATAAAATCATGGTCAGGCTCGGGGCGCGGCAGGGGCCCCAAGCGAGGAGGTGAAAAACATCACAGTCAGGCTCGGGCATCAAAGTCAGGCTGGAGCGTGGGGGCCCCGAGCAAGGAAGTAGAAAAACATCAAAGTGTGGAGGTAAAAAAAACATGCCGCAAACAGACACCCAGTGAGTTAAAAAAAATCATCCACAGTGAGGTACAATTGCAGTCACAGCTCCAAAACCACGGAATCGCAAAGTGTCCATCTTCCTCAAAACGCAGTCTAGAATTACAGCTCATGGCCCAAAACACCTACTCGTCGCAAACTTTTAGAAATACCGTTTTTATTTGGCAAAAAAACCTGCGATGGAAACGCAGCCAGAGAGAGTTGTGGTAGCTCACTCAAAAAAACACCGCCATCGTGTGTTTCATCAGAGAATTGCAGGTCAGGTCAATATTTTAGGGCTATGTCGGTCATACTGCAGGTCAATTTCATCCATCCATCCATCCATTTTCTACCGCTTATTCCCTTTTGGGGTCGCGGGGGTCGCTGGAGCCTATCTCAGCTACAATCGGGCGGAAGGCGGGGTACACCCTGGACAAGTCGCCACCTCATCGCAGGGCCAACACAGATAGACAGACAACATTCACACTCACATTCACACACTAGGGCCAATTTAGTGTTGCCAATCAACCTATCCCCAGGTGCATGTCTTTGGAGGTGGGAGGAAGCCGGAGTACCCGGAGGGAACCCACGCAGTCACGGGGAGGACATGCAAACTCCACACAGAAAGATCCCGAGCCCGGGATTGAACCCAAGACTACTCAGGACCTTCGTATTGTGAGGCAGATGCACTAACCCCTCTTCCACCGTGCTGCCCAGGTCAATTTCAATTACCGTATATTACCAAATAGTAGCCCGGGCGTTTATTTCACAAAATGGGGTCAGACCCCGGGCGGCTATTAGGACATGGGCGGTTATTTGCACAAGGCTTTTATTTATTTTTGCACCAGCCTGAACCAGGCCATTATTTGGTTACAATGGTTAGTGTCCAGTATTTTTTTTCGTACTAAAAACTTTAAATGTAAAAGCTAATGTAAACATACAAACAAAAAAACAAGACTATCAAAAGACAAGAGATCAACAAGGCCTCAACATGACATTAGTGCAACAATTGTCAAATAGAATACAAATACTAAAAATAAATAAACTTTTTAAATAAAGCAGCCTACCGGGAAAAATAAAATTATGGTACCAAGTACTCAAGTATAAAACCCACCATCAAAACAGAACAATAATACTGTCACTGTCCTTTGCCTTAATGCGGATCATTTTGCGGGACACACGGTGGTTCAGTCCACGAACGTGATGTATCCACTGACACAAATTAGCATCAAGCTCGTCGCTCACTTTTCCATCGATTGCCGACTGAGATTGTAGTTCTCCCTTTTTTTGTTTCCATTCTCGTACACGTTTTGGGTCAACGTTAAACTGCCTGGCCGCTGCCAAACCAGAATTCTGCTCCGCATACTTCACAACCGCTAGCTTGAACTTCAAGTCAAACTTTCTGTTCTTCTTCCCCCTTAAAGTATTCCCGTCCATCAGTTGTGGTGCACCGGTATCCTGTTCATTCAACTCACTGCTGCTGTTGCTTGCCATGTTGAAACTTTTCCTCGTGGGTTTGTTGTTGTCGTTGAGTGTGTGTTACGCTATATGCGGTCACCCATTGCAATATGTTGATTACCCAGAATCCCCACGTAACGTCTGCTGTTACCGTAATGACCAGAATTATTGCACCTTTGCTTTTCCTTTTAGCTTATAAATTGGGTTTAATGAAGTCAATATGATTTTAATCTAAATTATGCAAATAACAGCCCATGGGCGGCTATTTGGACATAGGCGTTTATTAGGAAGAGGCGTTTATTTCACAAAATGGGGTCAGACCCCGGGCGGCTATTAGGACATGGGCGGTTATTTGCACAAGGGCGTTTATTTGGTAATATACGGTATTTTCCCAAATGTGACCGTTACTGATTTTTTTACATGTCATTCTGAATATTGTTTTTGGTTTCTTTATCCGACTCCAACCTGTTTCTTTTGTGGTCATAAATCCCATGCGACCAAGATGCGTTCATCCGACATATACGCCTACTTGCCAACCCTCACGATTTTCCCGGGAGACTCCCGAATTTCAGTGCCCCTCCCGAAAATCTCCCGGGGCAACCATTCTCCCGAATTTCTCCCGATTTCCACCCGGACAACAATATTGGGAGCGTGCCTAAAAGGCACTGCCTTTAACGCCCTCTACAACCAGTCGTCACGTCCGCTTTTCCTCCATACAAACAGCGTGCCGGCCCAGTCACATAATATATGCGGCTTTTACACACATATAAGTGAATGCAATGCATACTTGATCAACAGCCATACAGATCACACTGAGGGTGGCCGTATAAACAACTTTAACACTGTTACAAATATGCGCCACACCGTGAACCCAGACCAAACAAGAATGACAAACACATTTCGGGAGAACATCCGCACCGTAACACAACATAAACACAACAGAACAAATACCCAGAACCCCTTGCAGCACTAACTCTTCCGGGACCCTACAATATACACCCCCCGCTACCATCAAACCCCGAAAACTACACATATGCTATCAAATATGCTACATGTATGCCAGCATATGTGCTACATGTATGTTATCATAAACTACATGTATGCTAGCATAAAAACTACGAGATACACGAGATACATGTCTAAAAAAAAATTAAAAAATTTAAAAAATGATACACATTTTTTTTCCCCCATGTCCTTTTAGGGGCTCCGTAGAAGTGATAGCATGGCAGAAAAAAAAAATCACAATTACAGTTATTTTGAAATAATGCCTTAGTGGGTTTTTTTGTTTTGTTTTGCTCTTGCTCCCTGCAAACAATGTTACCGAGACACCTCGGGCCACCAGAAACACAAAAATAAAAATGTCACGCCTGTTGATGCTAAAATGTGCCATGCGCCCAGACTGAAACATCACTGATTTCCAATCCAATTACATTAATCAACCATAGAAAATCCATACTGAAGCTTGATGAACAACCTTTAGTGAGTAAATGACCAAGTTGCGTGATTATAATTAAAGTCGGATGTGGTTGTCACTACGTGTCAAATGAAATAATCGTGTCGGATATATATAATAACCTCCTGACCGCCGTCACCATGTGCAGTTTTATCAGTTGATTTTATTCCTCTGAATAGGCTCGGGGAGAAAGAAGGAAGGTCACAGAAGTGCCATTTTTAAGGCGGTTTACAGACTTACAGAAATACAAAAGACGGTGAAGGCCACACTCACTTTACTTATTGAAAGCAGACGCACATGATTCATGACTTCTTAAGAGCGCTTACTTTCTGCTGCACATTTCATTCTTAAGGCCAAAGAGGTCAAAGTGTTGGCTCAGAAAAGACCGGAGTGCTGCCGCTCTAAGATGTTTGCTACGGATGCCTGTTTGCAGAGTGTGGCACTGCGCCACATATTATGATGGATAAGAGACTGTTTAGATGAGGGTTATGATCACAGGTTGTCTTGGCTTATGCTCTATCTTGTGGGATGTAATCCCCCAGGGAAGTAAGCACAGCCCTGTTATGATAAGATCTTTATCCCCACAGTTAATAGGACTCTGATTGCCGACCCCCGCAGAGACCCCCAGAAGTGTCTGTCCTCCCAGATGACTGTTGGATTTATGTCTAGAAGGTATATTCAAGGATCTCATTTCACATCATGTAAAATGCAGAGTTTTTTAGTTTTTTTTTTACATCAATGTGTTCCATTAGTTTTTGAAAGTGAATGCATCTCATAATGTTATTACAGACTGCAGGGTTCTGTGTGTGCTGTGCTATCGCCATCTAGTGGTAGACAAGGAAGCTGCAGCGGGGATTTATTTTGGCAGTGACTCGTGGTAACAACACACTATGTATTTTTAAGAATACTTTTACATTTTTACTCTGTACTGTTTTTGTTTTTTTTATACCCATTTTAAGGACTATTATATAGGAAATTAAATCAAACTTGCAAAAAATTATTTGCTTCCCCAAAATTGATGTTAAAATCATGTGTTTTTCCAATTTAATAGTCAATCCATTTCTGCCTGAAATATAAAAAACAAACATTTATTGTTATTTATAGGGACCCTATAGGGCAGTGGTCCACAACCACCGAGCCGCGGCCCGATACCGGTTTGTGGATCGATTGGTACCGAGCCGCACAAGAAATACAAAAAAAAATAATTTTTTTTTAAAGTTTATTTTTTAATTTTTTAATTAAATCAACATAAAAAACACAAGATACACTTACAATTAGTGCACTAACCCAAAAAAACTCCCTCCCCCATTTACACTCATTCACACTCATTCACACAAAAGGGTTGTTTCTTTCTGTTATTAATATTTCTGGTTCCTACATTATATATCAATATAGATCAATACAGTCTGCAGGGATACAGTCCGTAAGCACACATGATTGTATTTTTTTATGACAAAAAAAATTAATAAAAAAATACCATACACCCCCCTTGTCCGTGGGACTATTTTTCAAGCGTTGACCGGTCCGCAGTTACAAAAAGGTTGGGGACCACCGCTATAGGGCATTCAATGTTAATTATCTTCAAAGCCAAACAGGTCAGTGAAAGAATTTAGCATTGACATTTTTAAATCTCACATGAAAACATTTAAAAATGTATAGGGGATTAACACAGCAAAAATAATTGCCAAAAATACAGCAAAAAAAAGTCAGCCTTTTGTGTCATGATCCGTGGTCGGATCATGTTTTGTGTTATCGGTTTGTTTTGGACTCCTTTTTAGTTCCTGGTTATGCACTTCCTGAGTTTAGTCACCATGGTTACTTATGATTTTCACCTGCCTTTTCGCACACCTGTTGCTCATCAGAGACTCGATTTAGTTCTGCCTTTTCCGGTCACTCATGGTAGCTTCGTTGTTTGCTGTATGCAACAGTCACGTTTGTTTATTCCTGGTCTTGATTCCTGATTCCGGTGCTAAGTAAGTTTTTGATTTAGCTTCTCGTGCGAACGGCACGCTTTCCTTTTGTTTGTTTTTTGTCTGTTTGTATCCATGTACTATTTAAGTTAAATAAACCAACTCCTACCTCACGCTGTCGTCCGGAGTAGTCCGTGTAGCATTGGAGGAACGATCCCGCAGCAAGCTGCAACCCCAACCGTGACACTTTTGTACCCTGAGGATTAGACTTAGACTTAGACAAAATGTATTGATCCACAAGGGAAATTGATCCACACAGTAGCTCAGTTAGAAAGGATGGAAAGGATAATGCAGGTATAAAGTAGGGGAAAAAAATGCACCATAGTAGCAATATAAAATATAACATACATGTAATATTTACATATTATATATACAGTAGGGGTGTAACGGTACACAAAAATGTCGGTTCGGTACGTACCTCGGTTTAGAGGTCACAGGTCGGTTCATTTTCAGTACAGTAAGAAAACAACAAAATATTAATTTTTGGGTTATTTATTTAACAAATTTGCAAAATCTTCCACCAAAAATATTTTTCTTAGTGGAATATTTGATGTGAAGTAATCAGAACCTTGGATAGGTCAATCATTCATAAGAACATTGATTTTGATTCAATATTATGTTTTGAGCAATGACAGTTTGAAAGAAAGAAAAAACAACTTTGTCTTATTAGTCAACATTGCAACTTTTTCTAAATTACATTTAACCTTTAAGCTTTTTCATTTCACTTTTGTTATGTTTTTGTTTATTTTAATAGTATTTTTAGAATGTGCCGTGGGCTATTAAAACATTAGCCGTGGGCCGCAAATGGCCTCCGGGGCACACTTTTGACACCCGTGCTATAGATAATAAAAAATTTAATCTGATAAATCTATGGATAAAAAGCAGAGCCTGGCGACGCATGCGCATTTATCATAACTCTCTCTCTCTCTCTCTCTCTCTCTGTCTCTGCCCCTCCCTCACGAATGCTGCTGCGCGCACAATTTGTTTTGTTTTTAACCCCTTCTTAACCCTGAACGTACATTGAAAATACACGCAACCCTAACTCAAAATGCCGGACATTTGAGGCATTTAAGAAACTCCGCCCTGACAGCTCCGCAAAAGAGGACATGTCCGGTGAAAAGAGGACGTATGGTCGGTCTATCGTAGCCCGTTAGCTGCTAGCATGCCGTGTGTTGTGCCTCGGTGTGCATTGTTTACACAACGTGCGTTACGCTACTTAATATGTCCGTGTGGAAACTCGTTCGGTACACCTCCGAACCGAACCGGAACCCCCGTACCGAAACGGTTAAATACAAATACACGTACCGTTACACCTCTAATATACAGTATATAATATATACTGATAAATTAATAAATTAAATAAATTAAAGGACAGTATTTAAGTAACACCATTTTTTGACAAATAAATAATTTTGAGGTGTATTTTCTTGCCTAGGTTTATTGTGATGAAATATAATTGTTCCCCTCTGTCTGATTAAAACCAAAAGATTCACATCACGGGGAAAAAAATATCAGCTTGCCAAAAACTGCTATAGAATAAGCTCACATAACTTCACTGTTTTGTATCAGGGGAAAAACTAAAGCTTAGTAAGAAAAAAACACGGTTATGAAAAGTCAATAAGAGTCGCACATTTGTCATTTGCATAGCAAGTCACCCTTTTTATAAACTGCAAAAGGTGAAAACAATTAATAACAATAATATATTTTAAAAAAAGGTCATAATGATTATTTTTTTAATATTTTTACAATTATTTAGTATTACTGTATTATTCATATTTCTACATGAAAATACAAACATGATCAAAACATGGCATTATAATAAAAAATATTCACAATTATTTAATTAGCAGTATCTGTAGTATCAAATAATATTATTATTATTATGAGTAATAATAATAATAAAAATAATGAAATATATAAAAACTAAATGAATGATAATATATGAATAAAAATATTAATAATGAATCCAAAATATTAGTGGTAGTGATATAGTAATAAGTCCAATTATGGTGTTTATTGACCGACTATTTATATTGGATTGGTATTGCTATTAATGCAATATTCTGATTGGGTTCATTATGTGATGAAAATATTTGTTTTTAATTGCAGATTTTCTACAAATATTAGTCAGCAAACATGTGTTATGTTATCAGTTGATACATTACACATGCCAATATAAGCACCCTTCCATAAACAGTAAAAGGTGAAACATTTTTCTGCATGCTTTGAATAAGAAAAGCAGCACATGACGAAGACAAAACATGTCAGCTTCTCAAAAACAGTTTAAAAGATAATATTTAGAGTGTTTTATCATTATTGTTACCGTATTTTTCGGAGTATAAGTCGCACCGGAGTATAAGTCGCACCTGCCGAAAATGCATAATAAAGAAGGAAAAAAACATTATGCAACTTTCATAAACTATGAAAAAAACTGCGACTTATAGTCCGAAAAATACGGTACTAAGTCTTGAGATGATTGGCAGCAGCATTGATTGTCATGCAGTATCATTTTTCTACTGTGTCTGATTCTAAACAAAAAAAATCATGTCATTGGGACAAAAAAAAATCAGCTTCACAAAAGCTGCTGTAAAATAAGTTCACATAGCTCATCCTTTTTTGTATTGGAGGGCGAACTAAAGCTAAAGTCATAACAGGATTATGAAAAATCAATAAGAGTCTCACATTTGTCATTTAAAATAAACAGTTAGGGGTGAGACATGTTGCTGCATGCTTTGAATAGGAAAACTAGCGCCATCCGGTGGACAAATATAACTATTAAAAAATGAAGGCCCATTGAAATCATGATTGCACTAGTTAAAGGCCTACTGAAACCCACTACTACTGACCACGCAGTCTGATAGTTTATATATCAATGATGAAATCTTAACATTGCAACACATGCCAATATGGCCGGGTTAACTTATAAAGTGCAATTTTAAATTTCCTGCGAAACTTCCGGTTGAAAACGTCTAGGTATGATGACGTATGCGCGTGACGTCGATGGTTGAAACGGAAGTATTGGGACGCCATTGTATCCAATACAAAAAGCTCAGTTTTCATCGCGAAATTCCACAGTATTCTGGACATCTGTGTTGGTGAATCTTTTGCAATTTGTTTAATGAACAATGGAGACTGCAAAGAAGAAAGCTGTAGATGCGATCGGTGTATTAGCGTCTAGCTACAGCAACACAACCAGGAGGATTTTGACTTGGATAGCAGACGCGCTATCCGACGCTAGCCGCCGACCGCATCAATGATCGGGTGAAGTCCTTCGTCGCTCCGTCGATCGCTGGAACGCAGGTGAGCTTCGGTGTTGATGAGCAGATGAGGGTTGGCGTAGGTGGAGAGCTAATGTTTTTATCATAGCTCTGTCGAGGTCCGTAGCTAAGTTAGATTCAATGCCGTCGTTAGCAACGGCATTGTTAAGCTTCGCCAGGCTGGAAAGTATTAACCGTGTAGTTACAGGTCCATGGTTTAATAGTATTGTTGATTTTCTGTCTATCCTTCCAGTCAGGGGTTTATTTATTTTGTTTCTATCTGCAGTTAAGCCCGATGCTATCACGTTAGCTCCGTAGCTAAAGTGCTTCACCGACGTATTGTCGTGGAGATAAAAGTCACTGTGAATGTCCATTTCGCGTTCTCGACTCTCATTTTCAAGAGTATATAGTATCCGAGGTGGTTTAAAATACAAATCCGTGATCCACAATAGAAAAAGGAGAGAGTGTGGAATCCAATGAGCCCTTGTACCTAAGGTACGGTCAGAGCGAAAAAAGATACGTCCTGCACTGCACTCTAATACTTCACTCTCACGTTCCTCATCCACGAATCTTTCATCCTGGCTCAAATTAATGGGGTAATCGTCGCTTTCTCGGTCCCAATCGCTCTCGCTGCTGGTGTAAACAATGGGGAAATGTGAGGAGACTTTCAACTTGTGACGTCACGCTACTTCCGGTACAGGCAAGGCTTTTTTTTATCAGCAACCAAAAGTTGCGAACTTTATCGTCGTTGTTCTAAACTAAATCCTTTCAGCAAAAATATGGCAATATCGCGAAATGATCAAGTATGACACATAGAATGGATCTGCTATCCCCGTTTAAATAAAAAAAAAATCATTTCAGTAGGCCTTTAAATCTTAAGATAAAAGGCATCAAACATTGTATTTTCAGGAGAAAGATCTGTTTTTGTGCAGCTTCGCAGTGATTGCTATACTTAAATGTATATTTTATGGCAAATTTCATGGATGTCCATTTAACAAAGCCCGCGGTTTGTATTTATTGGCCTGGGGCATATTGTAGAAATACATTTAAACAACAACAACAAATTTAAAAAAACCTGCAAAAATGGGGAAAATAGAGCAGAAATGCACAATGTGAGGAAAAAAAGGCTGATATATTCACTGCAAAAACTGAAATCTAAGTAAGATGAAATATCTCAAATAAGGGTGATATTTGCTTATTTTCTGT
Source organism: Nerophis lumbriciformis (assembly GCF_033978685.3). NCBI lineage: Eukaryota > Metazoa > Chordata > Actinopteri > Syngnathiformes > Syngnathidae > Nerophis > Nerophis lumbriciformis. Next base: position 7,292,596 of record NC_084582.2, on the reverse strand, counting down.
CTGATAAGATAATTCGTCTCACTAAGCAGATTTTATGTTAGAGTGTTTTACTTGTTTTAAGGGTTTTGGTCCTAAATGATCCTAGCAAGATATTACAGCTTGTAGCTGAGATTTGATGACCTATATTGAGTAAAACATGCTTGAAACTAGAATATCAACTGTTGCAAAGCTGTGTCATCAACACTCACAAGTATAAAACTAGTTTTTAAAGTAATCATTTCGTATTTCAAGCATGAAAAAAAAAACATGACTTTGGCACAATTTTGTCTCATTAAAACGGATGACAGCCAAATGGACTTTGCTGTCTGATTTTCAATGGAACAAGAGAAAATACACACTCATAAAGTAGTACAGTTGGCACAGTACAATAAACGGACAGTTAATATTTAAACATTTCACATGTGACATTTCAAACTATTTTGAACAGAAATAGTTCATTCACATTCAGATGAATTCTTCAAAATTACAATAAAAAAATTGTTGTATGCGCACTAATTGACTGAAAGAGCACGCACTTGGCGCGATGATGTCATGTTATCGATGGAAAAATGCATTTTTAGACAATATGATTTGCCTGAGCGGTTGCCTTGTTGCCTTTCCATTAAGAACAATAAATGTATTTTTAGTATAAGTTTGCTGGTTTCACGAAATGTAATGCCTAGTGCATATCATTATGTCAAGATAATGGCACGAGCATTTACTTAATTTAAGAATATTTTTCAACATACTGAGCAAAAAAAGTCTCCTTTTTTTTTCTAACAAAAAAAGTGCACTTGTTATTAGTGAGAATATACTTATTTTAAGGTATTATTGGGTTCATTGAAGTTAGCTAATTTTACTTGTTTTGGAAAGTCTTGACAAGCCACATTTTCTTGTTCTATTGGCAGATAATTTTGCTTAATTCAAGTAAAATACCTCTAATTTTATTTTATTTTTTTCTTGTTTTTGAACACTGACTTTTTGCAGTGTTGATATACTACTACCTAATAATATACAGTAGAACCTCCATTTACTAACGCCTCCATTTTCGTCGTTTTTGGTTTACGGACGTTTACGTCACGCCACATATACCTCTGCGTGAGAACCATGTCTCGGCGTACGAACGCTTCATTCATTTTGCATGCCGCTTGAAGCCATTGGAGGCTGACGTTTTGATGACCTCACTTCCTGTACACGCAAGCAATGCCGCTTTGAAGAGGCGGGCCGCTTACATCACATCCTGTTTACATTCTGTACACACCAGCGCGGCCAATTTGAAGATTTTCGATGCGAGCGGCACTTCAGACGAGTTTATTTCCACATGTGTCGTACCTTGCGCCGATCAGAGCTGTGTGTGTGTCTATCTTAGAGAACACTTTGTGTGATCAGAAACGCTTTAAATGTGTCCGAACCCTCATAGTCTCTTCTGTATAGCTTCGGATTGCTAAACAACCACTTTGAGCTAGCATTTTAGCGAGTTAGCCTCCTGGTTACGGCCCCTTCAGTTTAAGAATTGAGAATTTTCTTTGTTCTGCAGCAAGTCTTTAATTGCGATTAGACAGAAAAAGATGCCACAGCAGGCCTTTTTAACAGCGAAGGAGAAGGCACTACCGGGACACAAGCCAGTGAAGGATCTCCTCACACTGCTAGTTTATGCTAACGCTAGCAGCGGTGTTTAACAACCCCACAAACACTCCCAGACACAAGATAAAATTATTTTCCTATTTTTGTTTTCTTGGGTTTTGGAGCTTTCTATAATGTCGTTGTGTTCTTTGGATAAAAAAATGTACTTGAATGTATAATAGACTGTATTTATATTATTTACATGTGAATAATGCTGTATGATAGACTGTATTTATATTATTCACATGTGAATAATACTGTATAATAGACTGTATTTGTATTATTCACATGTGAATAATGCTGTATAAAATAATAGACTGTAATATATATATAATATAATAGACTGTATTTATATTATTCACATGCAAAAAAATACCTACGTGTTTATTGTTTTTGTGAGCGAACTGTGGTGCCGAATTTCCCCCAGGGATCAATAAAGTACTTTCTATTCTATTCTAAAAAAAAAAGAGATTGTTGAGCCATTGCCTCCATGTTATGTTAGTTTGATATACAAACAGTATATATGCACATGTTCTTTTGGTAAAAAAATTGTACTTGAATGTATAATAGACTGTATTTATATTATTCACATGTGAATAATGCTGTATAATAGACTGTATTTATATTATTCACATGTGAATAATGCTGTATAATAGACTGTATTTATATTACTCACATGTGAATAATGCTGTATAATAAACTGTATTTATATTATTCACATGTGAATAGTGCTGTATAATAGACTGTATTTATATTAATCACATGTGAATAATGCTGTATAATAGACTGTATTTATATTATTCACCTGTGAATAATGCTGTATAATAGACTGTATGTATATTATTCACATGTGAATAATACTGTGTAATAGACTGTATTTATATTATTCACCTGTGAATAATGCTGTATAATAGACTGTATTTATATTATTCACCTGTGAATAATGCTGTATAATAGACTGTATGTATATTATTCACATGTGAATAATATTGTGTAATAGACTGTATTTATATTATTCACCTGTGAATAATGCTGTATAATAGACTGTATTTATATTATTCACATGTGAATAATATAAATACTGCTGAATTTCCCCCAGGGATCAATAAAGTACTTTTTATTCTATTCTATTCTATAATGCTGTATAATAGACTGTATTTATATTATTCACATGTGAATAATGCTGTATAATAGACTGTATTTATATTATTCACATGTGAATAATGCTGTATAATAGAATGTATTTATATTATTCACATGTGAATAATGCTGTATAATAGACTGTATTTATATTATTCACATGTAAAAAATACTTAAGTGTTTATTGTGAGCAAACTGTGGTGCCGAATTTCCCCCAGGGATCAATAAAGTACTTTCTATTCTATTCTAAAAAAAAAAGAGATTGTTGAGCCATTGCCTCCATCTTATGTTAGTTTGATATACAAACAGTATATATGCACATGTTCTTTGGGTAAAATAATTGTACTTGAATGTATAATAGACTGTATTTATATTATTCACATGTGAATAATGCTATATAATAGACTGTATTTATATTATTCACCTGTGAATAATGCTGTATAATAGACTGTATTTATATTATTCACATGTAAATAATGCTGTATAATAGACTATTTATATTATTCACATGTGAATAATGCTGTATAATAGACTGTATTTATATTATTCACATGTGAATAATGCTGTATAATAGACTGTATTTATATTATTCACATGTGAATAGTATAAATACTGCTGAATTTCCTCCAGGGATCAATAAAGTACTTTCTATTCTATTCTATTCTATAATGCTGTATAATAGACTGTATTTATATTATTCACATGTGAATAATGCTGTATAATAGACTGTATTTATATTATTCACATGTGAATAATGCTGTATAATAGACTGTATTTATATTATTCACATGTGAATAATATAAATACTGCTGAATTTCCTCCAGGGATCAATAAAGTACTTTCTATTCTATTCTATTCTATAATGCTGTATAATAGACTGTATTTATATTATTCACATGTGAATAATGCTGTATAATAGAATGTATTTATATTATTCACATGTGAATAATGCTGTATAATAGACAGCATTTATATTATTCACATGTGAAAAATGCTGTATAATAGACTGTATTTATATTATCCACATGTAAAAAAAATATGTACGTGTTTGTTGTTTATTGTGAGCGAACTGTGGTGCCGAATTTCCCCCAGGGATCAATAAAGTACTTTCTATTCTATTCTATAATGCTGTATAATAGACTGTATTTATATTATTCACATGTGAATAATGCTGTATAATAGACTGTATTTATATTATTCACATGTGAATAATGCTGTATAATAGACTGTATTTATATTATCCACATGTAAAAAAATATGTAAGTGTTTGTTGTTTATTGTGAGCGAACTGTGGTGCCGAATTTCCCCCAGGGATCAATAAAGTACTTTCTATTCTATTCTAAAAAAAAAAAAGAGATTGTTGAGCCATTGCCTCCATGTTATGTTAGTTTGATATATAAACAGTATATATGCACATGTTCTTTGGATAAAAAAAAATTGTATTTGAATGTATAATAGACTGTATTTATATTATTCACATGTGAATAATGCTGTATAATAGACTGTATTTATATTATTCACATGTGAATAATGCTGTATAATAGACTGTATTTATATTATTCACATGTGAATAATATAAATACTGCTGAATTTCCCCCAGGGATCAATAAAGTACTTTCTATTCTATTCTATAATGCTGTATAATAGACTGTATTTATATTATTCACATGTGAATAATGCTGTATAATAGACTGTATTTATATTATTCACATGTGAATAATGCTGTATAATAGACTGTATTTATATTATCCACATGTAAAAAAATATGTAAGTGTTTGTTGTTTATTGTGAGCGAACTGTGGTGCCGAATTTCCCCCAGGGATCAATAAAGTACTTTCTATTCCATTCTAAAAAAAAAAAAAGAGATTGTTGAGCCATTGCCTCCATGTTATGTTAGTTTGATATATAAACAGTATATATGCACATGTTCTTTGGATAAAAAAAATTGTATTTGAATGTATAATTGACTGTATTTATATTATTCACATGTGAATAATGCTGTATAATAGACTGTATTTATATTATTCACATGTGAACAATGCTGTATAATAGACTGTATTTATATTATTCACATGTGAATAATATAAATACTGCTGAATTTCCCCCAGGGATCAATAAAGTACTTTCTATTCTATTCTATAATGCTGTATAATAGACTGTATTTATATTATTCACATGTGAAAAATGCTGTATAATACTGTATTTATATTATTCACATGTGAATAATGCTGTATTATAGATTGTATTTATATTATTCACATGTGAATAATGCTGTATAATAGACTGTATTTATATTATTCACATGTGAATAATGCTGTATAATAGACTGTATTTATATTATTCACATGTGAATAATGCTGTATAATAGACTGTATTTATCATTTCCCCCAGGGATCAATCAAGTACTTTCTATTCTATTCTAAAAAAGAGATTGTTGAGCCATTGCCTCCATGTTATGTTAGTTTGATATATAAACAGTATATATATGCACATTATATAGTGTCTTCAAAGTGTGTAGTATTTTACTAAAATAAGGACTTTTGTCGAGGGGACAACCAATTATTCATGTTTACATTTATTCTTATGCGGAATTCTGCTTCACTATACAAACTTTTCGGTTTGCAAACTATGTTTAACAACCAATTAAGTTCGTAAATCGAGGTTCCACCGTAACAAAAAGTCCCATCTGCATCCTTTTGCTTTTTAGTTTGTGGCTGTTGGTTGAAAAAGTTTGGTCACCCCTGACATAAGGGTTACTAACCACAAGCATAGAGCACTTTTCTCCGTATACTGTATTAAATATTTGTTGTATGTAACAGCCTTCCCTTACGGCTAAAGATGGCTGTAGATATATTTAGTTATTACGCGTGTCACACATGTACGTACACATGTTGTGGCAAACAAAAGCCTCAGCATCCATTCCACATTGTTAAGTGGTAATCCACCAGTGACAGCCCTCACACACTCCCTGCATGGCGCTGAAGTGTCTGAGAGCCTTTCTTCTGGCGTTTGATGGACTGCGTCCTTACAGCCTATCTGCCATATGCTGCGCTCGCTGCTACAAGAAAGGAGCCAAGTCTACCATTTAGACATGAAGGACAGCAACGCACACAAAACAAGCCATTAATGTAAACCCTCCGTTCTCTTTGACGTTAATTAAGCATTTTGAATGGAGACAGCGCTAATGAGCAGGGAATGATGCAAAATGGGGAAAATACGAAAGGGTTTTTAGAACACATGGGCACATACGGAATTTGGTGTTATTCAAAATTGATTTTGACTTAACATTAACAAGACAATTGGTGCAAAAAATAAATAAATAATAATAAAATAAATTAAATAAAATATAAATAATATACTGTGTGTATATATATATATATATATATATACATACAAATACATAAATATGTTTTATTATATGTATATATTTACATACATAAATACATACATACATCTTTTTTATTATGTGTATGTAAAAAACAAAATAAATGATTGATTATCATACACTATATTCAAAACGTTACATAATTATTACTTTATTTTTTTAATTAAAATTAGGTAGTATTACCATATTATTTAAATGCATTTACATGAAAATATAATGTGCTCAGAACATGCTAATGTAATAAAAATAATAATCAAAAAACTTAATTAGTAGGACCTGTAGTGTCAAATTATACTATTGTTAGGATGTTACTAGAGATGTCCGATAATGGCTTTTTTGCCGATATCCGATATTGTCCAACTCTTAATTACCGATTCCGATATCAACCGATACCGATATATACAGTCGTGGAATTAACACATTATTATGCCTAATTTGGTTGTGATGCCCCGCTGGATGCATGAAACAATGTAACAAGGTTTTCCAAAATAAATCAACTCAAGTTATGGAAAAATATGCCAACATGGCACTGCCATATTTGTTATTGAAGTCACAAAGTGCATTATTTTTTTTAACATGCCTCAAAACAGCAGCTTGGAATTTGTGACACGCTCTCCCTGAGAGAGCATGAGGAGGTTGAGGCGGGGTTTTGGTAGCGGGGGGGTGTATATTGTAGTTAGAGTTAGTGCTAAGGTTTCTGGGTATTTGTTCTGTTGTGTTCGGATGTTCTCCCGAAATGTTTGGTGTGGGTTCACAGTGTGGCGCATATTTGTAACAGTGTTAAAGTTGTTTATACGGCCACCCTCAGTGTGACCTGTATGGCTGTTGACCAAATATGCTTGCATTCACTTAAGGTTTATTGGCGCTCTGTACTTCTCCCTACGTCCGTGTACACAGCAGCGTTTTTAAAAAGTCATACATTTTACTTTTTGAACCCGATACCGATAATTTCCAATATTACATTTTAAAGCATTTCCGATATTATCGGACATCTCTAGATGTTACTGTTACTGGCTCACGTCCCGCCCAATGAATACGCATGTTGGTCAATCTAGCTTTTTTTCTGAATGGGTACTAGGCACCATTTAGTCTTTCTCAAAGAAAAAATGCCCTATGCTTGTGTTGTTTTCGGCTGTACGAACAGTTCAAATCCAAAAAAAAGGATAAACATTTCCTTAGAGTTCCTCGAGAGGTAAATACAAAGGGAAGAAGAGTGCAAGATTTTACAAATTAACGAGAAAAGCATGCAGTTCAGGCTCCTGTCCAAGGGAGCAGATTTGAAGAATGTATGAGTTTGCAGTGATCACTCAGTTAAAGATTTGTTTGATATACGTTTAACGTTTGTTGTTTTCCATTTAAGTATTATCTTGATATAATTTGTATTTCTTAAACACGTTTCCTACGAGTGTGTCATAAAGCACCAACTTGGCGAGTCTAAATAAAATAAAACACATTTCAGCAAAACCCAAAAAAGTTAAGCTTTTACCAAAGGCAAGAATCATAAATGAAGCTTTCAGCACATACACGATGTTGACATCTATAGTTATATTTTGATAAAGACGCGGAATAACAAGGTACTCATAAATGGCGCATGCAACAGCATCAGACATGGCAATGGACGCGAAGTTAAATCATGAAATGCAACCTTACCCGTGCAAAAACTATGCATATTTATCCAGGAGAGTCATGATACCAATTTCCTTGACCCAGCCACACATAAAGAAGTTGTAGACCTCCATGCTTTTCCAAGTTCCCATCTGTGTTGTCATGTGCAATGGCATCTGGAGCAAAATAGTTCAATATGTCTGGGAACGCGACCGACAAATAATCCTTGATATCACACGACAAATCCTTTTTTATAACAGACCTGGGCAATTATTTTGAGTCGGGGGCCACATTTAGTGAAAAAAATGTGTCTGGGGGCCGGTATATCTATTTTTAGCATACTTGCCAACCCTCCCGGATTTTCCGGGAGACTCCCGAAATTCAGCGCCTCTCCCGAAAATCTCCCGAAATTCAGGCGGAGCTGGAAGCCACGCCCCCTCCAGCTCCATGCGGACCTGAGTGACGTCAGGTGCGCAAGTACGTAAATCGTTGGCCAACCAAAAAGTAACCCCAGTACGCTATAGCCAACATTCACCAGGAAATGGCAACAGACAAACATAGATAACTCTATTACATTATTCCCCTTTTAGAAATGTATAGAAGTTACTCAAAATAAATAAACAACCCAACCAAAAAATGCAGCAGCTCAATTAAAAAACTGTACTTAAGCCACATTCTTTTTTTTTTTCTAGTACTGAACTCTTAACCCTCATTTGTAAAAAAAAAAAATAACATGCTTATTATACAAACAGTATTTGTACACCTTTAACACAGATTTTTATACTGTCTTCAGAGATTCAGTTTTTTTGGTGGTACTCGAAACCTTTCTGGGTAACTGCGAAAGGGTGTTCAGCATGGTTAGAAAAATAGTGACAGAGAATAGAACAAGGATGGACAATTCAACCCTTAACTCAACAATGAGTAGATGAGTGTTATGTGTGTGTATAAGTGTAAATAAATGAACACTGAAATTCAAGTATTTCTTTTATTTATTTATATATATATATATATATATATATATATATATATATATATATATATATATATATATATATGTATATATATATATATATTGTGTGTGTATATATATATATATATATATATATATATATATATATATATATATATATATATATATATATATATATATATATATAATAAAATAAATATATATACAGCTAGAATTCACTGAAAGTCAAGTATTTCTTATATATATATATATATATATATATATATATATATATATATATATATATATATATATATATATATATATATATATGAAATACTTGACTTGGTGAATTCTAGCTGAAAATATACTCCTCCCCTCTTAGCCCCGCCCCCAACCACGCCCCCGCCCCACCCCGACCACGCCCCCCCCACCCCCCAATCCCCACCTCCCGAAATCGGAGGTCTCAAGGTTGGCAAGTATGATTTTTAGGAACACTAATACAAAACCTCACAATAATGTCTGATTGAATGCTAAAAACGTTATGACAGACCGCCTTAAAAAACGTAATGGAATTTTTAATTTTTTCTATGAACGATAAAACACTGAATATTGACAAAATATGAATGTCACACCCCCTTTTGATCGACATATTTTACAATCAAGTGAAACGCAACAAAAATGCAACAAACAGTGAAATATAAACGCGAAGGGTACAAAATAAACCCACCTACAATCTGATGTATCTGATATTTGCTGAATTTCCCCCTGGGATCAATAAAGTACTTTCTATTCTATTCTATTGTATATATCGCTAAGCTTTAGAACTTTGTTGTGAAAATCTCCTTGCGCGTCTGTGGAAACGCTTCCTGCCTGCTTGGTGCCTCGTCTGAGCTGCTGTGACGTAGATTACCATAGTAACTAATTAGATGACCATAGTAACTGGTATATCATCCATAAGCGCAGATTCCAACCATTGAAATACTTTGTATAGTTGAAGATTTACGACCATTAGAAAACATCACTGCACATCATAATGGCAGCTACACTTTCCATCTTAAAGATCTAAACAAATTATTTGGGAATGTCCAGCGGGTCAGATTGAAAAGTTCAACGGGCCGCATGTGGCCCCCGGGGCCTTAATTTGCCCAGGTCTGTTTTATAAAGTAAAGGAATCTATTCCATTGAATATTTTGATTTTTTTTGCTTGTATCTGTTTTTTGCAGGAAGATTTAAGCCTCTTTTGTACTCAGATATTTTGCGCGCTGCTTGCTGTACAACAGCAATCTTGGCTTGGTTGACCACCAGCAGTTTTTCCGGGAAGAAGTCACGTGACGGAATAAAAGCAATTAAACTATATCAAAATGATATTATAATTCCAACTAAAGTAATGATCATATTTATATATATATTAAAAAATGTCAATAGTTACTTAAAAATAGTTGTATTTATTTTTTTATTTTTTTAAAGAGTTACAGAAGTAATTATTAACTACATTTTGATGGGCCTGCTATCTGTGCCCCAGACCACCCGGGGGTCGCCGAAAGCCGCCGTACTTATTAGATGGTGCCGAGTGTCTGAATACGTGAGTTTTAGGTGTAAATGTACAAAATGAGCCACAGAGCTACCCTAAAACAGTAGCATGTTTACATAAAAATGCTAACACTTAGCATGATAACAGTCAGCATGTTTTACATACCAAGTTATATGACTCAAAGGTGTATGGCTGCGGAAATAAAAAGAAAAGTGTAAAATTAGATGAAAACGTTAGAACGCCTAAGTTAGCTTGTTAGCATGCTATTGTTTGCATGCTAACAGTGTCACATACCAAGTTATATGACTCTGGGGTAAACGGTTACAAAACCAGCTCAAAAGGTTAGCAATCTAATGTTAGCATGTTGGCAAGCTAACGTTACCATGCTAACAGCTAGAATCATATAACTTGGTACACGACACAAGCCAACTGCTAGCATGGTAACGTTAGCATGCTACCATTAAAGTGCAAGCTTTTTCAGCTAAATATGCAACCGTTTAACCTACAGTCATTTAACCTGGTATGTGACAGTAGTTACTCTGCTAGCATGCTAATATTAAAGTGCTAACTTTTTTAGCTAATTTTACACGTTTTACTCTAATTCCCCAGCCTTACACCTTGGAATCATTTAACTTGGTACGCGACACAAGCTAAGGTGCAAGGCTGGGGAATTAGAGTAAAACGTGTAAAATTAGCTAAAAAAAGTTAGCACTTTAATGTTAGCATGCTAAAATTAGCATGCTAACAGAGCAACAAGTGTCACATACCAGGTTAAATGACTGGAAGCTAAACGGTTGCAAAATTAGCTGAAAAAGCTTGCACTTTAATGGTAGCATGCTAATGTTAACATGCTAACCGTTAGCTTGTTTCACATACCAAGTTATATGACTGCAAGGTGCATCGCTGCGGAATTAGAGAAAAAAAGTGTAACATATGAAAAAAAAGTTATCACTTTATCGAGACCTTTCCGACGGTATAACATATGTGGGGGTTCGTTGGCCGGTTCGTCTCGTAGTAGACGTAAGAGAAACGTGTGGAACAAGAATAATAATAAGAATAAAAGTTGAAGTATGAGTAATAATAATATGGGCTGCTTGCATTGCAGCAGGCCCATAATTATTAGTTATTCAATTATGTTATTTTTACATTGATTTGTAAAATGTAAATCTTACATGTTACATGACTTTTACCTGCTAAAAGCAAAACTAGCAGAATGTTTCAGTTGTACTTCACTTCAAAGGTGGTTCTTCCACACCAAACTCAGCCAAACATGCATGGCTGACTCCCACTAAAAGAATATTGCACACAATGCGGTCGTAATCAATATGTAAGTATGTAAGTTATGTAAGTGTCTATATTAGCTATATTAGCCTACTATGAAAATGACTTTAAAAGTTTTGTATAAGTGTTATAATGAAGACAACACATTATGTAAGTGTCTGTATTAGCTATATTAGCCTACTATCAAAATGACTTTAAAAGCCTTCTATAAGTGTTATAATGAAGACAACACATTATGTAAGTGTCTATATTAGCCTACTATGAAAATGAATTTAATAGTTTTATATAAGTGTTATAATGAAAACAACACAATATGTAAGTGTCTGTAAGGCTGAAACGACGCGTCGACGTAGTCGACGTCATCGGTTACGTAAATATGTCGACGCCGTTTTTGTGCGTCGGCGCGTCGCATATTTACGTCACTCTACTTTACTGTCATGGCGGAGCGCAAAGCAGACGATGCGAGCGAGGGGAAAAAAGCACGCCAAAAGTCGTCAAAAGTGTGGGAGTATTTCAATAAACGGCCTAATAATGTTGTTGTATGCACACTGTGTCGAGCGGAAATGGCCTATCATAGCAGCACAACGGCTATGAACAAACATTTGAAAAGAAAACCCCCGACAGCGTTCTTGCCATCACCATCAACAAGTCAATCGTCCGCGTGCGTATACGTTGTCATTATTACACAAAAACATGAATGTGTCATTTGTATCTGCGTTGTAAATTCATAAACTAAAGCACCGTTTCGCTCTGAGAGGCGCGTTTGGCGTGCCTGTTCAGTGTTTACAAAGACGCGCTCCTCTTTAACGCTGTGGAGAGGCGGCGGCGGCGAGCGAGCGGCGAGGCGGGGCGCGCCGGGAGCGACGCCGCAATCGTGCCCAGGTGCGCGATCCGCGCAGTTGGAAGAGAAAAGACTTTGTGTAAAATTTAAAGATTGTAAACCTGGCAAAGCCGTCTGGCGTTCAGTCTGTCGGTCCTGAAAGAACCCCACGGCACAAGACGTGTCACAAACGCTAACGTTAATTAGTTGTGCAAATACCTTTTACAACATTAACAGTTACATATACTATGTACAAACCAACAATTAACTTTCACTTTAATCATACTATCATTGTTGTGTTATTAAGCAAAATAAGCAATACTTTTACTTTTGTTGAAATGTTTACACTGTACACTTTTTTGTATTGGATGTTTAGCTTTATTTTTGCACATTTTAGCAAATAAGCAATACTTTTACTTTTGTTGAAATGTTTACACTTGTTACAGAATATTTCCGTTTTGCACTTTTTTGTATTGGATGTTTATCTTTATTTTTGCACATTTTAAAGCAAAATAAGCAATACTTTTACTTTTGAAATGCTTATACTATTCCAGAATATTAAGATTTGCACTGGATGTTTACTTTTATATTTGCACATTAAAAAGCAAATAAGCTACTTTTAATTTTGTTAAATGTTAAAAGTTTTAAATGTTTACATTGTTACAGAATATTTTGTCATGTTGTTGTCAATGTTGACTGAGTGGCCATTTTTTTTTTTTTGTAAATAAAAGCCATGCCTTTTGAAAAAACTGGCCTACATTTATTTTTTCCTCTTCATTTTAAATTTAAAAAAAAATCGGTAAAAGGAAAAATAATCTATAGATTAATCGAAAAAATAATCTATAGATTAACCGATTAATCGAAAAAATAATCTATAGATTAATCGATAGAAAAATTATCGTTAGCTGCAGCCCTAAGTGTCTGTATTAGCTATATTAGCCTACTGTGGAAATGACTTGAAAAATGTTATATAAGTGTTATAATGAAGACAACACATTATGTAAGTGTCTATATTAGCTATATTAGCCTACTATGAAAATGACTTTAAAAGCCTTATATAAGTGTTATAATGAAGACAACATATTAGGTAAGTGTCTATATTAGCCTCCTATGAAAATGACTTTAAAAGTTTTATATAAGTTTTAAAATGAAGACAACACGTTATGTAAGTGTCTATATTAGCTATATTAGCCTACTATGAAAATAACTTTAAAAGTTTTGTATAAGTGTTATAATGAAGACAACACATTATGTAAGTGTCTGTATTAGCTATATTAGCCTACTATCAAAATGACTTTAAAAGCCTTGTATAAATGTTATAATGAAGACAACACATTATGTAAGTGTCTATATTAGCTATATTAGCCTACTATGAAAATGGCTTTAAAAGCCTTGTATAAGTGTTATAATGAAGACAACACATTATGTAAGTGTCTATATTAGCCTACTATGAAAATGACTTTAAAAGTTTTATATAAGTGTTATAATGAAGACAACACATTATGTAAGTGTCTGTATTAGCTATATTAGCCTACTATCAAAATAACTTTAAAAGCCTTGTATAAGTGTTTTAATGAAGACAACACAATATGTAAGTGTCTGTATTAGCTATATTAGCCTACTATGAAAATTACTTTAAAAGTTTTATATAAGTGTTATAATGAAGACAACACAATATGTAAGTGTCTGTATTAGCTATATTGGCCTACTATCAAAATGACTTTAAAAGCCTTGTACGAGTGTTATAATGAAGACAACACATTATGTATGTGTCTATATTAACCTGCTATGAAAATGACTTTAAAAGTTGTATATAAGTGTTATAATGAAGACAACAAAATATGTAAGTGTCTGTATTAGCTATATTAGCCTACTATCAAAATGACTTTAAAAGTTTTATATAAGTGCTATAATGAAAACAACATATTATGTAAGTGTCTATATTAGCCTACTGTGAAAATGACTTTAAAAGTTGTATATAAGTGTTATAATGAAGACAACAAAATATGTAAGTGTCTGTATTAGCTATATTAGCCTACTATGAAAATGACTTTAAAAGCCTTGTATAAGTGTTATAATGAAGACAACACATTATGTAAGTGTCTATATTAGCCTACTGTGAAAATGACTTTAAAAGTTTTATATAAGTGTTATAATGAAGACAACACGTTATGTAAGTGTCTATAATAGCTATATTAGCCTACTATGAAAATGACTTTAAAAGCCTTGTATAAGTGTTATAATGAAGACAATACATTATGTAAGTGTCTATATTAGCCTGCTATGAAAATGACTTTAAAAGCCTTGTATAAGTGTTATAATGAAGACAACACATTATGTAAGTGTCTATATTAGCCTGCTATGAAAATGACTTTAAAAGTTTTATGTACGTGTTATAATGAAAACACATTATGTACGTTTCTGTATTAGCTATATTAGCCTACTATGAAAAATACTTTAAATGTTTTATATAAGTGTTATAATGAAGACAACACAATATGTAAGTGTCTGCATTAGCTATATTAGCCTACTATCAAAATGACTTTAAAAGCCTTGTATAAGTGTTATAATGAAGACAACACATTATGTAAGTGTCTATATTAGCTATATTAGCCTACTATGAAAATTACTTTAAAAGTTTTATATAAGTCTTATAATGAAGACAACACATTATGTAAGTGTCTGTATTAGCTATATTAGCCTACTATCAAAATGACTTTAAAAGCCTTATATAAGTGTTATAATGAAGACAACACATTATGTAAGTGTCTGTATTAGCTATATTAGCCTACTATCAAAATGACTTTAAAAGTGTTATATAAGTGTTAAAATGAAGAAAACACATTATGTAAGTGTCTGTATTAGCTATATTAGCCTGCTATCAAAATGACTTTAAAAGTTGTATATAAGTGTTATAATGAAGACAACACATTATGTAAGTGTCTATATTAGCCTACTGTGAAAATGACTTTAAAAGTTTTATATAAGTGTTATAATGAAGACAACAAAATATGTAAGTCTCTATACTAGCTATAT
Organism: Nerophis lumbriciformis; assembly: GCF_033978685.3. Taxonomy (NCBI): domain Eukaryota; kingdom Metazoa; phylum Chordata; class Actinopteri; order Syngnathiformes; family Syngnathidae; genus Nerophis; species Nerophis lumbriciformis. The sequence goes on along the minus strand of NC_084582.2, from coordinate 7,277,244 downwards.
TAGTCTACTATAAAAATGACTTTAAAAGCCTTGTATAAGTGTTATAATGAAAACAACACATTATGTAAGTGTCTGTATTAGCTATATTAGCCTACTATCAAAATGACTTTAAAAGCCTTGTATAAGTGTTATAATGAAGACAACACATTATGAAAGTGTCTACATTAGCCTAGTATGAAAATGACTTTAAAAGCCTTGTATAAGTGTTATAATGAAGACAATACATTATGAAAGTGTCTACATAAGCCTGCTATGAAAATGACTTTAAAAGCGTTGTATAAGTGTTATAATGAAGACAACACATTATGTAAGTGTATATATTAGCCTGCTATGAAAATGACTTTAAAAGTTTGATATACGTGTTATAATGAAAACACATTATGTACGTTTCTGTATTAGCTATATTAACCTACTATGAAAATGACTTTAAAAGTTTTATGTAAGTGTTATAATGAAGACAACACATTATGTAAGTGTCTATATTAGCCTGCTATGTGCTCAGTCAATAGTACATACAGATCATGTGTCATGAGACATGCACATGCTGTATAAATCAAATTAAAATGACTTAAAGGAAATTAAATACCTATAAACGAGGCATAATGATACAATATGTACATACAGCTAGCCTAAATAGCATGTTAGCATCGATTAGCTTGCAGACATGCAGTGACCAAATATGCCTGAGTAGCATTCCACACAAGTCAATAACATCAACAAAGCTCACCTGTGTGCCTTCACGCACAACATTAAAAAGTTTGGTGGACAAAATGAGACCAAAAAAACACGTCTTGGAAAGTCGGAGAACGTTGTAAAATGTAAACAAACTACTGTGAGTTCAAGGACCGCCAAAATTAGTGGGACAATACGCCGCTCGCCAAATAGTCTCCAATCACTGACGCGTGTTTAATATAAACAATGTGATTTCTAACAATCAGGAAGGTTTGTGTCATGTTTGTCCTCCTACAGAAAAAAATATTAAAACAATCTTTTTTTTTTTTTTGCATTTTCATACATTTTTGAAAAAGCTCCAGAGAGCCAACAGGCAGACAGGTAACATGTCGCGGTGGGGACACCTGTGATCAGCGGGGCAAGACAACTAACTGCAGGTCAGGGTTCGAACAACAGCTTTGTTGTCTACGTCACGCAGGCACTATCATAGCCACCCCCAGGGGGTCCGTCTACTTCCTGCATCTGTGGGCGTGTCTGTGGGCGTGTCCTCCAAACCCCCGCTACTTCCGCCCTGAGTTGTTTACATTTACTGTAAGAAGCACTGTTCCTTTAATTAGCCTGAGCCGGGATAACAGGGTCTTAATGAAGCGTTACCGCGACTAAAATATGACTTCCCTTGAAGCAAATTAATGAGGCCGCTAATTGTGCTAATTTGCGTGTGAAACCCCGGCATTAAAGATGTGTCTGTGGCCACCAAAGAGGCACCTCCGTATAGCTTGGGGCGTGTGCGTGTGCGTCTAATTACAGCCTGCATGGAGGATGCCCTTACTGATCTTTCTCCTTTGTCCGCTTAACACTTTGCCTTTGTCAACATGCGAGCAGGTCGTGGATTTATCCACTAGAAGGATGACTTTAAAACGATCATTCACTAAATGGTAGATAATTACCATTATTGTCATTACATTAGCATCGCGCTACTACACCAACAAGAGACTGTTATTGATCTCCCAGGCACACTTGCCAACCTTGACACCTCCAAATTCGGGAGATTGGGGGGGGGGGGGGGGGGTATATTTATAGCTAGAATTCACTGAAATTCAAGTATTTCTTATATACAGGTAAAAGCCAGTAAATTAGAATATTTTTGAAAAACTTGATTTATTTCAGTAATTGCATTCAAAAGGTGTAACTTGTACATTATATTTATTCATTGCACACAGACTGATGCATTCAAATGTTTATTTCATTTAATTTTGATGATTTGAAGTGGCAACAAATGAAAATCCAAAATTCCGTGTGTCACAAAATTAGAATATTACTTAAGGCTAATACAAAAAAGGGATTTTTAGAAATGTTGGCCAACTGAAAAGTATGAAAATGAAAAATATGAGCATGTACAATACTCAATACTTGGTTGGAGCTCCTTTTGCCTCAATTACTGCGTTAATGCGGCGTGGCATGGAGTCGATGAGTTTCTGGCACTGCTCAGGTGTTATGAGAGCCCAGGTTGCTCTGATAGTGGCCTTCAACTCTTCTGCGTTTTTGGGTCTGGCATTCTGCATCTTCCTTTTCACAATACCCCACAGATTTTCTATGGGGCTAAGGTCAGGGGAGTTGGCGGGCCAATTTAGAACAGAAATACCATGGTCCGTAAACCAGGCACGGGTAGATTTTGCGCTGTGTGCAGGCGCCAAGTCCTGTTGGAACTTGAAATCTCCATCTCCATAGAGCAGGTCAGCAGCAGGAAGCATGAAGTGCTCAAAAACTAGCTGGTAGACGGCTGCGTTGACCCTGGATCTCAGGAAACAGAGTGGACCGACACCAGCAGATGACATGGCACCCCAAACCATCACTGATGGTGGAAACTTTACACTAGACTTCAGGCAACGTGGATCCTGTGCCTCTCCTGTCTTCCTCCAGACTCTGGGACCTCGATTTCCAAAGGAAATGCAAAATTTGCATGGTTGGGTGATGGTTTGGGGTGCCATGTCATCTGCTGGTGTCGGTCCACTCTGTTTCCTGAGATCCAGGGTCAACGCAGCCGTCTACCAGCAAGTTTTAGAGCACTTCATGCTTCTTGCTGCTGACCTGCTTTATGGAGATGGAGATTTCAAGTTCCAACAGGACTTGGCGCCTGCACACAGCGCAAAATCTACCCGCGCCTGGTTTACGGACCATGGTATTTCTGTTCTAAATTGGCCCGCCAACTCCCCTGACCTTAGCCCCATAGAAAATCTGTGGGGTATTGTGAAAAGGAAGATGCAGAATGCCAGACCCAAAAACGCAGAAGAGTTGAAGGCCACTATCAGAGCAACCTGGACTCTCATAACACCTGAGCAGTGCCAGAAACTCATCGACTCCATGCCACGCCGCATTAACGCAGTAATTGAGGCAAAAGGAGCTCCAACCAAGTATTGAGTATTGTACATGCTCATATTTTTCATTTTCATACTTTTCAGTTGGCCAACATTTCTAAAAATCCCTTTTTTGTATTAGCCTTAAGTAATATTCTAATTTTGTGACACACGGAATTTTGGATTTTCATTTGTTGCCACTTCAAATCATCAAAATTAAATGAAATAAACATTTGAATGCATCAGTCTGTGTGCAATGAATAAATATAATGTACAAGTTACACCTTTTGAATGCAATTACTGAAATAAATCAAGTTTTACAAAATATTCTAATTTACTGGCTTTTACCTGTATATATATCAGTGACGTGCGGTGAGGTTGATGGCTGGTGAGGCACTGACTTCATCACAGTCAGATTTACAAACATATGAACCCTAAAGAGTATCTTATTCACCATTTGATTGGCAGCAGTTAACGGGTTATGTTTAAAAGCTCATACCAGCATTCTTCCCTGCTTGGCACTCAGCATCAAGGGTTGGAATTGGGGGTTATTAAATCACCAAAAATTATTCCCGGGCGCGGCGCCGCTGCTGCCCACTGCTCCCCTCACCTCCCAGGGGGTGATCAAGGGGATGGGTCAAATGCAGAGGACAAATTTCACCACACCTAGTGTGTGTGTGACAATCATTGGTACTTTAACTTAACTTTAACTTTACACATACAAACTGTAGCACACAAAAAAGCACATTTAATTAAAAAAAAACGTTATTATGGTCTTACCTTTACTTATAAAATAAGTTCATGAGCCGCTGTTGTGCTGGATTAATGCACCCCCTGACGAGGGTGTTATATCAACTAAAGCCCTCACTTAAACTTTCCACGTGCAAGATTGAATCTATTTAAAAAAGTGTAACTGAGGGTTTATAAAGGTCGCCTGCAGTCTGTAGGTGTACCTAATGTTGTGGCCCTGCAGTCATTCACAACTCCTCCAACACGAACATTATTGTTTTTGCACTTTTTGGCTTCTTATGAAATAACTTTTTTAAATACATTCAATCTTGCACGTGGAAAGTTTAAGTGTGGGCTTTAGTTGATATAACAATTCTACGGCGGGGGTGCAGGAGGCGGGGCTACTGGAGCCTCAACCAGTGCGTCTTTTGCAGCCGCTTTATGATCGCTCAGCACAAGAAATACTTTACACACATACAGTTGTTGACAAAATACACTGTACATTATATACCTCAGCTAACTAAACTATGGAAATGTATAATATAATTCATATAGCAATACGGTCTCACTGCACAGCAGGCCAGGAGTTAGCCGAGTCCGTCCATGTTGAGGCACTGAGTGACGTGCCTCGACTGGCTGCTGATCACCGCACCGTCTCTTCTCAGTATTTGAACGGCAAATGTGAAAATTCAGCGATTTTGAATAAAAATAATCTAAAACTGGTGAAGTTAAATGGAAAATAACTTTATAGTATAATCACTGGATACATTTAACAATTTAATATATATTTTTTTCTTTTTACATTTTTTTTCTTTCCATGATGGCAGGTGAGGCCCCGCCTCACCTGCCTCTAGTGACTGCACGTCACTGATATATATATATATATATATATATATATATATATATATATATATATATATATATATATATATATATATATATATATATATATATATATATATATATATATGTGTATATATATATATATATATGTATATATATATATGTGTATATATATATATGTATGTATTTTATTATATATATTAGGGCTGTGAGTCTTTGGGTGTCCCACGATTTGATTCAATATCTTTTTTTTTTTTTTCAATTCAACACGATTCTCGATTCAAAAACGATTTTTTTTCCCTGATTCAAAACTATTCTCTATTCCAGTGTTTTTCAACCTTTTTTGAGCCAAGGCACATTTTTTCATTGAAAAAATCTTGAGGCACACCACAAGCAGAAATCATTAAAAAACGAAACTCAGTAGCCGATATTGACAACAAAAAGTTGTCCTCGCAATTGTTGGATATGAATTTAAACCATAACCAAGCATGCTATAGCTCTTGTCTCAAAGTAGGTGTACAGTCACCACTTGTCACATCACGCCGTGACTTATTTTGAGTTTTTTGGTGTTTTCCTGCGTGTAGTGTTTTAGTCCTTGTCTTGCGTTCCTATTTTGGTGTTTTTTTCCTGTTTTGTTGGTATTTTCCTGTTGCAGTTTCATGTCTTCCTTGAGCGGTATTCTCCACACCTGCTTTGTTTTCGCAATACAGACTAATTAAGTTGTGCGGACGGTGTCCTTCTTTGCGGTGATATTGTTGATTGTCATGTCATGTACGGATGTACTTTGTGGACGCCGTCTGCTCCACACGCTGTAAGTCTTTGCTGTTGTCCAGCATTTTGTGTTTTGTTTACTTTGCAGCCTGTTCAGTTTTAGTTACGTTTTGAATAGCCATGCCTAAGCTTCAATGCCTTTTCTTAGCGGCACTCGCCTTTTGTGTATTTTTGGTTTAAGCATAAGATACCTTATTACCGGCACGCTGCTTCCCGCTGTCGTCTGCTTATTGTGATCATGACACAACGTGTTCCTGACATCTTCAAAGCAATTTGCTACCTGCTGCCACCTACTGATATGGAAGAGTATAACATGGTTACTCTGCCAAGCTCTAGACAGTACAGACACTCAACAACGGCACATTATTTACGGATTATAATTACTTGTGTGCAAAAAATATTTTTAACCCAATTAGGTGAAATTACATAACCTCCCACGGCACACCAGACAATATCTCACGCCGCGGCACAGTGGTTGAAAAACACTGCTCTATTCATTCAATACATAGGATTTCAGCAGGATCTACCCCAGTCTGCTGACATGCAAGCAGAGTAGCAGGTTTTTGTAAAAAGCTTTTATAATTGTAAAGGACAATGTTTTATCAACTGATTGCAATAATGTAAATTTGTTTTAACTATTAAATGAACCAAAAATATGACTTATTTTATCTTTGTGAAAATATTGGACACAGTGTGTTGTCAAGCTTATGAGATGTGATGCAAGTGTAAGCCACTGTGACACTATTGTTCTTTTTTTTTTTTATAAATGTCTAATGATAATGTCAATGAGGGATTTTTAATCACTGCTATGTTGAAATTGTAACTAATATTGATACTGTTGTTGATAATATTCATTTTTGTTTCACTACTTTTGGTTTGTTCTGTGTCGTGTTTGTGTCTCCTCTCAATTGCTCTGTTTATTGCAGTTCTGAGTGTTGCTGGGTCGGGTTTGGTTTTGGAATTGGATTGCATTGTTATGGTATTGCTGTGTATTGTTTTGTTGGATTGATTAATTTAAAAAAAAAATATTAAAAAAATAAAAAAATCGATTTAAAAAAAAAAAGAGAATCGATTCTGAATCGCACAACGTGAGAATTGCGATTTCAATTCGAATCGATTTTTTCCCACACCCCTAATATATATACATATAAATAAAATAAATACTTGATTTTCAGTGTTCATGTATTCACACATATACACACATAACACTCCTCTCTACTCATTGTTGTATTTGAAAGTGCAATGCTTTGCAGACAGTAGTTGAAGGAGCATAGGTATGGGCAGTGTAATATTCTGGGTTGGAGTCAATAACCAGGCGAGGTGATGAAAATACGTCTCTTTACTTCATACTTCAGAACCGACTCCCACACTTGCCCATGACTAATGTGTGCTTTGTTTTAAAGATGTGATACTTGGATTTACACTATATGAAAAAAAATTTTAAAATGAATTTTACCTTTGCAACTTCATTATACTATTGGCTAAGTTTTATATTCATAAATGTAAGTTTCTCAATACCCGACCTGTTTTTTGTGCCTTTAAAAAAGATTTAGAACTCTACATTAAAACATTCTCTACCTCTAACAACCAAAAAGCTGTAAAAATGATGATGCTGTGCTCCAAATTTGGATTATTTACAGAACTTGTGTGAGCCTATGGCTTTACATTTTGTTTTATATATCTATCTATATACCGGTATATATATTTTTTTTTTATTTTTTTTTTTGCATTCTTCTTTAGTTGCTTTATTGAGTTTACAAACCCCCGGCGCTGTTTTGTACTGTTTTTGTACTGTTTCTGTACTTGTTTTTATTTTATTTATTTTTTTGATTGTATGTAAATGTTGAATGTTATAAATAAAGGGTTTTTAAAAAAAATAAAACATTTTTAAAAAAAGACTCCCACACTTGCCGTCAGGGTGCGCAATACAACGTAAACCGTTGGCCAACCAAAAAGTAACCACAGAACACTATACGGTACAGTGTTCTGTGGTTACTTTTTGGTTGGCCAAGCGGACGTGACGACAGGCTGTCCTCACTCAGGTCCGCACGGACCTGGAGGGGGCGTGCCTTAAGTCCGGCTGGAAATCGGGAGAAATTCGGGAGAATGCTTGTCCCGGGAGATTTTCGGGAGAAGCAATGAAATTCGGGAGTCTCCCGGGAAATTCGGGAGGGTTGGCAAGTATGACTCCACACAAGTCAATAACATCAACAAAACTCACCTTTGTGCATTCATGCACAACGTTAAAAGTTTGGTGGACAAAATGAGACAGAAAAAGAATTGGCATAAAACACGTCCTAGAAAGTCGGAGAAAGTTATACATGTAAACAAACTACGGTGAGTTCAAGGACCGCCAAAATTAGTAGGACAAAACGGCGCTCGCCAAATACTCGAATCAGTGAAGCATGTTTGACAGTTAGAGATGCTACCTCAGTAGAAACATTTAAGTCCCATCTCAAAACTCATTTGTATACTCTAGCCTTTGAATAGCCCCCCTTTTTTTAGACCAGTTGATCTGCCGTTTCTTTTCTTTTCTCCTCTGCTCCCCCCTATCCCTTGTGGAAGGGGAGACACACAGATCCGATGGCCATGGATGGGGTGCTGGCTGTCCGGGGTCGGGACCCAGGGTGGACCGCTCGCCTGTATATCGGTTGGGAACATCTCTGCGCTGCTGACCCGTCTCCGCTCGGGATGGTTTCCTGCTGACCCCACTGTGGACTGGACTCTTACTGTTATGCTGGATCCACTATGGACTGTACTCTCACAATATTATGTTAGACCCACTCGACATCCATTGCATTCGGTCTCCCTAGAGGGTGTGGGGCTACCCACATATGCGGTCCTCTCCAAGGTTTCTCATAGTCATTCACATCGACGTCCCACTGGGGTGAGTTTTTCCTTGCCCTTATGTGGGCTCTGTACCGAGGATGTCGTTGTGGCTTGTGCAGCCCTTTGAGACACTTGTGATTTAGGGCTATATAAATAAACATTGATTGATTGATTGATTGATATAAACGGTGTGCTTTATAACAATTAGGGAGGTTTGTGTCATGTTTGTCCTCCTACAGAAACCATATTAACACAAAAAATATATATTTTTTCCCCCTCATCTTTTTCCATTTTTCATACATTTTTGAAAAAGCTCCAGAGAGCCGCGTGTGGCTCTAGAGCCGCGGGTTGCCGACCCCCGTACTATACCAACAAGAGACTGTTATTGATCTCCCAGGGAAATTTATCAGAATAGCTCAGTTACAAGAAGAAAATATCTAAAAAAAAAAATTCCAATTTTTATTTAACAAAACAAACAAAAACTAAATGAAATAAAAATATCTTATTTTTACATTAATTATTGGGAGAGGGAAGTCCGGGCTTCCCTGTTTAGGCTGCTGCCCCCGCGACCCGACCTCGGATAAGCGGACGAAGATGGATGGATGGATGGATGGATGGATGGATGGATGGATTGGTTGGCATGTACAGTTAAAGATTCAAACCCAGGCCAAAATATGAGTTAAAAAGTGTACTTGCATGTGTTGATTTGGTAAAATCAACTAGAACTGACATGAAGTTATGTAAGGAGATACATTTTCATACTTGCCAACCTTGAGACCTCCGATTTCGGAAGGGGGGGGGGGCGTGGTTGGGGGCGTGGTTAAGAGGGGAAGAGTATATTTACAGCTAGAATTCACCAAGTCAAGTATTTTATGTATATATATATATATATATAAATAAGAGAAATACTTGAATTTCAGTGTTCATTTATTTACACATATACACACATAACACTCATCTACTCATTGTTGAGTTAGGGGTTGAATTGTCCATCCTTGTTCTATTCTCTGTCACTATTTTTCGAACTGATGATGCATTGCTGTGTGGCACGCACAAAAGTGCCTTCATCAAATGCACTAGATGGCAGTATTGTCCTGTTTAAGAGTGTCACAACATTGCTGTTTACGGCAGACCAACTGCTTTACGGTAGAGGAAAACACGTCACTTAGGAGCTGGAGGTCGCGCCCCCTCCAGCTCCGCCTGAATTTCGGGAGACTTTCGGGAGAAAATTTGTCCCGGGAGGTTTTCGGGAGAGGAGCTGAATTTCGGGAGTCTCCCGGAAAATCCGGGAGGGTTGGCAAGTATGCATTTTCAATACATTATAGTTGAGTATGTGCTCTGTCTTAATTATACTAGTACTCACCTGGATCTAAAATATCCTACATGCAATATAGTTCTTCTATACAAGCATTTGTTTGTCGTTCAAGTCATCACCTTCTCTCCCCAGGTGCGGAATTCTAGTGAAAGCCTTATCATTAAACTTCAGTATTAGCACAATGGCACAATGACTCTTGAATGATCTTTTAAAGAGCTGCCAAATCATCCTCACAGTTGGAGCTCCTCTTGCTGTTACCAGTTCATTAGCAAGCTCGCAGCAAACACTCCAACATGTGTTGTGACGCACGTTGGCGCTATTGAGTACTTATGATATGAAGACGCCAAGGTTGGAGTACACAGTCGGGACAGTTGCCATTTTAGAGCTGCAGTTGTCTCCTGCATTTATCTTGCAAAGTTGGCCTTTTTTTGAGTCATTTGGTTACACATAGGCATACCTGCACAATATCTGTCTACGCACATTCTGTTTGCCATCATTTTGAAAAGACACATTTGCACACATGAATGTATGTGAATATAAATACTACAGCGATAGGTAAATGACGCCTCAATGAGTGTATGGCAAACAACTGTTTACTCTTTTTCAATCAAAATGACAAAAGAAAGTACCCAAATGACCCTGATCAAAAGTTTACATACCCCAGTGATTTTGATCTGATAACATGCCCAAAAGTTGACACAAACAGGTTTGAATGACTAATCAAGGTTCCAATCCTCACCTGTGACATGTTTGTTTGTAATTAATGTGTGTGTATAAAAGGTCAGTGTGTTTCTGGGCTTCTGACAGACCATTGCATCTTTCATCCAGTGCGGCACAGATGTTTCTGGATTCTGAGTCATGGGGAAGGGAAAGGAATTGTCAAAGGATCTGCGAGAAAAGGTAAATGAACTGCATAAAACAACAGGAAAGGGGTATAAAAAGATATCCAAGGAATTGGGAATGCCAATCAGCAGTGTTCAAACGCTGATTAAGAAGTGGGAAATGAGGGATTCGGGTAGACCAGCAAAGATTTCAGCCACAACTGCCAGGAAAATTATCCGAGATGCAAAGAAAAATCCACAAATAACTTCAGCTGAAATACAGGACTCTCTGCAAAATTGTGATGTGGCTGTTTCAAAACGCACAATAAGGAGGCACTTGAAGAAAAATGGGCTGCATGGTCGAGTCGCCAGAAGAAAGCCATTTCTGCGCAAATGTCACAAAGTATCCCGCTTACATTACGCCAACAGCACAGAGACAAGCCTCAAAACTTCTGGAACAAAGTAATTTGGAGTGATGGCTTTCTTCTGGCGACCCGTATACGTATACGTCAGGAGATAAACTAGGAGTCTTTGTTTGTTTACTTACTACTAAAAGACAAGTTGTCTGGTATGTTCAGTATTTTATTTAAGGACTTAACTGCAATAAGAAACATATGTTTAATGTACCCTGAAATGTTTTTGTTAAAATAAAGCAAATTATTTAATTTAATTTAAAAAAGTACAGAAAAGTATCGAAATAATTGTAGTACCGGTACCAAAATATTGGTATCGTTACAACACTAGTTCAAACTTATGTCTGTCAGTGGACTACATATGAAAGCGCTAAAAACTACAACATGGATGAGAAGGGAAAGACGAAGTGGAGCCACGCAAATAAGACCGCCGACAAAACGGCGTACCATAAAGAGATGGTCAGATGGTCTGTAAAACATAATCTATGCAACATTTTGACCAAAGCACCACCATTACCAGAAATGAATATATATCTATCTCAGATTATATCTTCTAACTGTAACAACCCCAGAGTTCTGTTTAAAACTATTAACACTGTCATTGATGCTCCCAAATCTGTTGGTTTTGATGCTTCTTTTGAATTCTGTGAAAATTGTCTCCATTTTTTCACTGACAAAATTGTGTCAACTAGAGCCAGTCTATCTCAGCCTTCATATGACCCTTCTGTTCCTCTGCATTTCTCTTCTGTTTTCCATCAGTTTGAGCCGGTGTCCTTTTCTTTTTTAAGTGACACAGTTAGTCATATGAAGCCCTCTGGTTCTCCTGCAGATGCCCTCCCACCTCGCCTGTTTAAGGAGGTACTTGCTACTATTGGATCAAGTGTCCTTAACATTATCAATAGTAGCCTCTCTTCTGGAATAGTTCCAGTAGAGTTTAAACATGCAGTGGTACGACCTCTACTTAAAAACCCAGCCTCGACCCCTCTCTCCTCTCTAACCTCAGACCTATCTCTAATCTTCCATACATTTCCAAAATATTAGAGAAGGTTGTCTACAGTCAGTTGTTGCCCTTCTTAGAGGATAATGGTATCACTGAGCTGTTCCAGTCCGGTTTTAAAGCCCTCCACAGCACAGAGTCAGCGCTTTTAAAAGTTTTTAACGATATCCTCCTGTCCACTGATTCTGGTAAATATGTTGTCCTGGTGCTTTTAGATCTGTCCGCTGCGTTCGACACCGTCGACCACGCCACCTTAATCACTCGTCTTGAGAACTGTGTGGGCATTAAGGGCGCCGCCCTCAACTGGTTCCGGTCGTACCTAACCGACAGGAGTTTTTGTGTAAAAGTAAACAGTTTTATGTCGTCCACAGCTCTTTTACCACATGGGGTCCCCCAGGGCTCAATCCTTGCCCCAATTTTATTTGCGCTTTACCTTCTCCCCCTTGGTTCTATTTTTAGGAAGTACAGTATTTCATTTCATTTTTACGCCGATGATTGCCAGATTTATTTTCCCATGTCACAAAATAACACGGTTCAACATCTTACTGACTGCCTGCACGACATCAAAGTCTGGCTTTCAGCTAACTTCCTGAGCCTAAATGAAGACAAAACAGAAGTTATGTTGTTCGGTCCAAGTCGCTCTCCCTCCCCCAACGTTGACCTCGGCACTCTGACCCCGTATCTCAGCGACTGTGTCACAAACCTGGGGGTAAAGTTTGACTCAGATTTTAAATTCGAAAAACAAATCAGCAGCGTCGTTCAAAAAAGCTTTTATCAATTACGCCAAATAGCAAAAGTGAAACCGCTTCTATCAAGTCATGATCTTGAGAAATTAATCCACGCCTTTATCTCGACTCGTCTTGACTACTGCAATGCCCTGTATGTTGGCATTAGCCAGGCCTCCCTCGCCCGCCTACAGCTCGTGCAGAACTCTGCTGCTCGTCTGCTAACACAGACCCGCAGACGTGAGCACATCACCCCTATTTTAGCGTCCCTTCACTGGCTCCCTGTGCGTTACCGAATCAATTTTAAACTCCTTTTATTTGTTTTTAAATGTCTAAACAACCTCGCGCCAACCTATCTCTCCGACCTCCTTCAGCCTTACTGCCCCACCCGATCCTTAAGATCAGCCGATCAGCTGCTGTTGACGGTCCCTGACACAAGGCTGAAGCTTAGAGGTGACAGAGCTTTCGCCGTGGCTGCTCCCAAGCTCTGGAATGACCTACCCCTGAGTGTTAGACAAGCCTCCTCTCTTCTTGTTTTTAAATCTCTCTTAAAAACATACTTTTATTCCATGGCTTTTAACACTGAGTGATATCCATCCTGCAATGGCGCCCCATAATACACATGCTGTGAACCTGTTTTTATGTTTTTATTTATTCTATTTTAATTATTTATTTTTTTATCGTGTTCTGTTTGTGTTGTGTTGTGTTTGCTTGGTACTCGTTTTATCTTTTAACCTGTTCATTGTACAGCCCTTTGGCTACCCCTGTGGTAAATTTTAAATGTGCTTTATAAATAAAGTTGATATGATTTGATTTGATTACATGTTATGTAGACCAGTGGTCCCCAAACTTAAAAAAAAAATACAATCATGTGTGCTTACGGACTGTATTCCTGCAGACTGAATTGATCTATATCAGTGGTTCTTAACCTGGGTTCGATCGAACCCTAGGGGTTCGGTGAGTCGGCCTCAGGGGTTCGGCGGAGCCTCCGCCACGGAGTCAAAGAGACATCCGACTTATCATGTAAATAAAAACTTCTCCCTATCAGCGTATTATGGATACCCCCAAACCAGTGACGTGCGGTCACTAGAGGCAGGTGAGGTGGGGCCTCACCTGCCATCATGGAAAGAAAAAAAATGTAAAAAGAAAAAAAATTAATTAAATTGTTATATGTATCCAGTGATTATACTATAAAGTTATTTTCCATTTAACTTCAGCAGTTTTAGATTATTTTTATTCAAAATTGCTTAATTTTCACATTTGCCGTTCAAATACTGAGAAGAGACGGTGCGGTGAACAGCAGCCAGTTGAGGCACGTCACTCAATTGTGCCTGGTGCCGGTTAACGCACCTCCGCCGCAGACTGCACCCCCCCGACGGGAGCGCCACACCAACCAAAGCCCACACCCAAACCCTCCACGTGAAAGACCGAATCCACCCAAAAAAAGTCACTTAACAAGAAGCCAAAAAGTGCAAAAACAACATTGCTCGCGCCGGAGGAGCCGTAAACGACTGCAGGGACACAACATTAGGTACACCTGCAGACTGCAGCACGGATTTCATATTTCATTCATTCACAACTCCTCCAACACCAACACCACTGTTCCCGCACTTATAAGTAAAGGTAAGACCATAATAACGTTTTTTTTATTAAATGTGCTTTTTTGTGTGCTACAGTTTGTATGTGTAAAGTTAAAGTTAAGTTAAAGTACCAATGATTGTCACACACACACTAGGTGTGGTGAAATTTGTCCTCTGCATTTGACCCATCCCCTTGATCACCCCCTGGGATGTGAGGGGAGCAGTGGGCAGCAGCGGCGCCGCGCCCGGGAATAATTGTTGGTGATTTAACCCCCAATTCCAACTCTTGATGCTGAGTGCCAAGCAGGGAAGAATGCTGGTATGAGCTTTTAAACATAACCCGTTAACTGCTGCCAATCAAATGGTGAATAAGATACTCTTTAGGGTTCATATGTTTGTAAATCTGACTGTGATGAAGTCAGTGCCTCACCAGTCATGAACCTCACCGCACGTCACTGCCCCAAACAATGTTCCCCCTAATTTTCCATCTGATTTGCAGGTTGTTTGATTGATCGATTTAAACTTTTACTAGCAGATTGCAAAGGAAGAGAATACACAGTACAGTTTACACAGTACAGTACATATTCCGTACAATTGACCACTAAATGGGAACACCCGAATAAGTTTTTCAACTCGTTTAAGTCGGGGTCCACGTTAATCAATTCATGGTAATGTGTGTAAGGTGTGTAATTTGTTGTGAGTTCATGCACTGTGTTGGTTTTGTTCTTTGAACAAGGTGATGTTCATGCACGGTTCATTTTGTGCACCAGTAAAAAAACATGACTTTTTCTTGAATTAAAAAAACATTTTATTTTTCACTAAAGAAGGGTTCGGTGAATGCGCATATGAAACTGGTGGGGTTCGGTACCTCCAACAAGGTCATACTTGCCAACCATGAGACCTCCGATTTCGGGAGGTGGGGGGTGGGCGTGGTTAAGAGGGGAGGAGTATATTTACAGCTAGAATTCACCAAGTCAAGTATTTCATATATATATATATATATATATATATATATATATATATATAAGAAATACTTGACTTTCAGTGAATTCTAGCTATATGCATGTATATATATATATATATATATATATATATATATATATATATATATATATATATATATATATATATATATATATATATATATATAAGAAATACTTGACTTTCAGTGAATTCTAGCTATATGTTTATTTTATTATATATATATATATTATATATATGTATAAATACATATATATATATATATTTTACTATATAAACCTATATAAACATATATATATATATATATATATATATATATATATATATATATATATATATAATAAGAGAAATACTTGAATTTCAGTGTTCATTTATTTACACATATACACACACATAACACTCATCTACTCATTGTTGAGTTAAGGGTTGAATTGTCCATCCTTGTTCTATTCTCTGTCACTATTTTTCCAACCATGCTGAACACCCTCTCTGATGATGCATTCTGCTTCGTCTCCTTGTTGTGTGCGCAGTTGTACACTGCACTCTCTAAAAGCCGTAGATGTTATTGTCACATATGCATGTACAGTAGATGGCAGTATTGTCCTGTTTAAGAGTGTCACAACATTGCTGTTTATGGCAGACGAACTGCTTTACGGTAGACGAAAACGTGACTGCTGTTGTTGTGTGTTGTTACCGCGCTGGGAGGACGTTAATGAAACTGCCTTACAATAAACCTGGAGGGGGCGTGGCTTCCATCTCCGCCTGAATTTCGGGAGATTTTCGGGAGAAAATTTGTCCCGGGTGGTTTTCGGGAGAGGCGCTGATTTTCGGGAGTCTCCCGGAAAATCCGGGAGGGTTGGCAAGTATGAACAAGGTTAAGAACCACTGATCTATATTGATATATAATGTAGGAACCAGAAATATTAATAACAGAAAGAAACAACCCTTTTGTGGGTTGGGGGGGGGTGGATTTTTTGGGTTGGTGCACTAATTGTAAGTGTATCTTGTGTTTTTTATGGTGATTTAAATACAATTTTTATTTATTTTAATTCTTGTGCGGCCCGGTACCAATCGATCCACGGGCCGGTGGTTGGGGACCACTGATGTAGACCACAATGAAGTGTTCTAATCACAATATGACCACTTTAAAATGACAACACACGTTGAGGCGTCAAGGGACACAGAATCACTCTTTGTGCTTCATAATACATCAATGCTTCAGAAAGTTGATGGTTTCAGAAAAATAACTGAGCTCTGTGCTGAGTAAAGGCAGAAAGCAAAACTGTTTCCGTGCCAGCAACATCTAAAGAACACAAGTTGTTCTCCTCCTGTGCACTAACAAAGAGGCTTTGCTCACTGAAGGGGAACATTGCCCTGATGCACTACTACAGTAGATCTCCATAGCTCCCCAAGTCACCTTTACTACTGTTTTTAAAAACTAGGTCCAACACAACTATGTTTTCAAATCAACCGCAAATATGTGGCCTTTTATATTCTAATTGTATGCATGTTTTTTTTATATAAACTGACACCAACTAACCAAACAACCAACAAGGAGGTGCATGCAGGAACAAAGATATAATCACCAAAAGAAGACTACTTAAACATTTGCATCAGTAGTTGTAGTAGCAACAAAGTCATCTGACAGATGACCTTGGTTACTGCGACCATTTAGGTCAGAAATACACAGACTATACAATACTTAGTAGTCAGTGTAGGGCGTTCGACATCCTTTTTTTTCAGACCTTTAACATCAAAACTGTAGCCGCCATTATGATGTGCAGTGTTGTTTTTGAACCATAGAAAGTATTTCAATGGTTGATATCTGAACTTTTGAGTGTTATACGAGTTATTACGGTAATCTACGTCACAGCAGCTCAGACGAGGAACAAAGCAAAGTGGGTTTGTTTTTAGAGCAGCCGGCCCCAAACTAATGTCTCAGGAAGATTGATTGATTGATTGAATATTTTATTAGTACAAACCCCGTTTCCATATGAGTTGGGAAATTGTGTTAGATGTAAATATAAACGGAATACAATGATTTGCAAATCCTTTTCATCCCATATTCAATTGAATGCACTACAAAGACAATATATTTGATGTTCAAACTCATAAAAAAATTTTTTTTTGGCAAATAATAATTAACTTAGAATTTCATGGCTGCAACATGTGCCAAAGTAGTTGGGAAAGGGCATGTTCACCACTGTGTTACATGGCCTTTCCTTTTAACAACACTCACTAAACGTTTGGGAACTGAGGAGACACATTTTTTAAGCTTCTCAGGTGGAATTCTTTCCCATTCTTGCTTGATGTACAGCTTAAGTTGTTCAACAGTCCGCGGGTCTCCGTTGTGGTATTTTAGGCTTCATAATGCGCCACACATTTTCAATGGGAGACAGGTCTGGACTACAAGCAGGCCAGTCTAGTACCCGCACTCTTTTACTATGAAGCCACGTTGATGTAACACGTGGCTTGGCATTGTCTTGCTGAAATAAGCAGGGGCGTCCATGGTAACGTTGCTTGGATGGCAACATATGTTGCTCCAAAACCTGTATGTACCTTTCAGAATTAATGGCGCCTTCACAGATGTGTAAGTTACCCATGTCTTGGGCACTAATACACCCCCATACCATCACAGATGCTGACTTTTCAACTTTGCGCCTATAACAATCCAGATGGTTCTTTTCCTTTTTGGTCCGGAGGACACGACGTCCACAGTTTCCAAAAACAATTTGAAATGTGGACTCGTCAGACCACAGAACACTTTTCCACTTTGTATCAGTCCATCTTAGATGAGCTCAGGCCCAGCTAAGCCGACGACGTTTCTGGGTGTTGTTGATAAACGGTTTTCGCCTTGCATAGGAGAGTTTTTAACTTGCACTTACAGATGTAGTGACCAACTGTAGTTACTGACAGTGGGTTTCTGAAGTGTTCCTGAGCCCATGTGGTGATATCCTTTACACACTGATGTCGCTTGTTGATGCAGTACAGCCTGAGGGATCAAAGGTCACGGGCTTAGCTGCTTACGTGCAGTGATTTCTCCAGATTCTCTGAACCCTTTGATGATATTACGGACTGTAGATGGTGAAATCCCTAAATTCCTTGCAATAGCTGGTTGAGAAAGGTTTTTCTTAAACTGTTCAACAATTTGCTCACGCATTTGTTGACAAAGTGGTGATCCTCGCCCCATCCTTGTTTGTGAATGACTGAGCATTTCATGGAATCTACTTTTATACCCAATCATGGCACCCACCTGTTCCCAATTTGCCTGTTCACCTGTGGGATGTTCCAAATAAGTGTTTGATGAGCATTCCTCAACTTTATCAGTATTTATTGCCACCTTTCCCAACTTCTTTGTCACGTGTTGCTGGCATCAAATTCTAAAGTTAATGATTATTTGCAAAAAAAAAAAAGTTTATCAGTTTGAACATCAAATATGTTGTCTTTGTAGCAT
The DNA here is from genome assembly GCF_033978685.3 of Nerophis lumbriciformis. NCBI lineage: Eukaryota > Metazoa > Chordata > Actinopteri > Syngnathiformes > Syngnathidae > Nerophis > Nerophis lumbriciformis. The sequence goes on along the minus strand of NC_084582.2, from coordinate 7,258,760 downwards.
ATTCAACTGAATATGGGTTGAAAATGATTTGCAAATCATTGTATTCCGTTTATATTTACATCTAACACAATTTCCCAACTCATATGGAAACGGGGTTTGTAGATCGCACAGTTCAGTACATATTCCATACAATTGACCACTAAATGGTAACACCCGAATAAGTTTTTCAACTTGTTTAAGTCGGGGTCCACGTTAATCAATTCATGGTAAAGAGATGCGGAAGCAAATTTTTACAACAAAGGTCTGCATAAAAGTGATAATATATCTAATTGCAGGTGTTTATTACCCTATGCATTCATATTTTGCTGTTTGTTACATTTTTGTTATGTTTTGCTTGATTGTAAAAGATACACAACTATCGAGGATCTGGTCTGAGAAGTAAAAGAGCAGCGAAGTTCATATGTTGTTAATATTCAGTGTTTTATTGTTCATAGTTAATATTGTAAATCCCACTTTCTTTGTTGTCATGTACATTTTGGGTGTCCCATTCAGTAAAACATTTTTTTTTTGAGGCGCTGTCATAACTTTTTTTGGAATTCTATCAGACATTGCCACTTTTGGTATTAGTGTTCCTGAACAAAAAGGCACCCAAACACACATACAGATTTTTGCAGCTAAATGTGTATACATCATTTATACACACATACACATTGCCCCCCCACCACCCCCCCCAGACAATTTTTTTCTCTCAATGTGGCCCCCCGAGTCCAAATATTTGCCCAGCTCTGGCTTATAGTATAGTATAGACTTAAAATGATTCAACACAGACATTATTGTCTAAATAGTTGAATTTGAATGTGTCTTATGTACAGTCAAACATGGTGGTGGTAAAGATATGGTCTCGGGCCGCATGAGTGCCGCCAGAAATGAAGAGCCGCGGTTCATTGATGGGAGCCCATATTCCCGCATCTACTATGAAATTTTGAAGCAGATCCTAATCCCAACCTATCCTCAAGCGCAAGTTAAACATCCACCGTGCAGCTTTGTGATGACATCATGTAGACTTAAAGTTAGGGATGTCCGATAATGGCTTTTTGCCGATATCCGATATTCCGATATTGTCCAACTCTTTAATTACCGATACCGATATCAACAGATATATGCAGTCGTGGAATTAACACATTATTATGCCTAATTTGGACAACCAGGTATGGTGAAGATAAGGTCCTTTTTAAAATAATAAATAAAGAATAAAATAAGATAAGTAAATTAAAAACATTTTCTTGAATAAAAAAGAAAGTAAAACAATATAAAAACAGTTACATAGAAACTAGTAATTAATGAAAATGAGTAAAATTAACTGTTAGTACTATTAGTGGACCAGCAGCACGCACAATCATGCGTGCTTACGGACTGTATCCCTTGCAGACTGTATTGATATATATTGATATATAATGTAGGAACCAGAATATTAATAACAGAAAGAAACAACCCTTTTGTGTTAATGAGTGTAAATGGGGGAGGGTTTTTTTGGGGGGTTGGTGCACTAATTGTAAGTGTATCTTGTGTTTTTTATGTTGATTTAATAAAAATAAAAAAAACGATACTGATAATAAAAAAAATGATACCGATAATTTCCAATATTACATTTTAACACATTCGGACATCCGTACTTAAAATGTAACTACTGTATATGCATGAATGACAATGTGATGTCGATGTAATATACAGTCATGACTAGAGAGGTCCGATAATATCGGCCTGCCGATATTATCGGCCATTAATGCTTTAAAATGTAATATCGGAAATTATCGGTATAGTTTGTTTTATTATCGGTATTGGTTTTTTTTTATTAAATCAACATAAAAAACACAAGACACACTTACAATTAGTGCACCAACCCAAAAAACCTCCCTCCCCCATTTACACTCATTAACACAAAAGGGTTGTTTCTTTCTGTTATTAATATTCTGGTTCCTACATTATATATCAATATATATCAATACAGTCTGCAAGGGATACAGTCCGTAAGCACACATGATTGTGCGTGCTGCTGGTCCACTAATAGTACTAACAGTTAATTTTACTCATTTTCATTCATTACTAGTTTCTATGTAACTGTTTTTATATTGTTTTATTTCTTTTTTTATCCAAGAAAATGTTTTTAATTTATTTATTTTTATTTTATTCTTTATTTATTATTTTAAAAAGGACCTTATCTTCACCATACCTGGTTGTCCAAATTAGGCATAATAATGTGTTAATTCCACGACTGTATGTATCGGTATCGGTAATTAAAGGGGAACATTATCACAATTTCAGAAGGGTTAAAACCATTAAAAATCAGTTCCCAGTGGCTTATTTTATTTTTCGAAGTTTTTTTCAAAATTTTACCCATCACGCAATATCCCTAAAAAAAGCTTCAAAGTGCCTGATTTTAACCATCGTTATATACACACCCGTCCATTTTCCTGTGACGTCACATAGTGAAGCCAATACAAACAAACATGGCGCATAGAACAGCAAGCTATAGCGACATTAGCTCGGATTCAGACTCGGATTTCAGCGGCTTAAGCGATTCAACAGATTACGCATGTATTGAAACGGATGGTTGTAGTGTGGAGGCAGGTAGCGAAAACGAAATTGAAGAAGAAACTGAAGCTATTGAGCCATATCGGTTTGAACCGTATGCAAGCGAAACCGACGAAAACGACACGACAGCCAGCGACACGGGAGAAAGCGAGGACGAATTCGGCGATCGCCTTCTAACCAACGATTGGTATGTGTTTGTTTGGCATTAAAGGAAACTAACAACTATGAACTAGGTTTACAGCATATGAAATACATTTGGCAACAACATGCACTTTGAGAGTGCAGACAGCCCAATTTTCATTAATTAATATATTCTGTAGACATACCCTCATCCGCTCGCAGAGTTCTTTGACTTTATCGTTGGAAATGCATCTGCTTTGAGTGTCGCAGGATATCCACACATTCTTGCCATCTCTGTCATAGCATAGCTTTCCAATTTTTTTGCCACTTTTGCATCTTTGGGCCACTGGTGCAACTTGAATCCATCCCTGTTCGTGTTGTTACACCCTCCGACAACACACCGACGAGGCATGATATCTCCAAGGTACGGAAAACAGTCGAAAAAAACGGAAAATAACAGAGCTGATTTGACTCGGTGTTTGATAAAATGGCGGATTGCTTCCCGATGTGACGTCACTCAGAGAGCGAATATTAGAAAGACGTTTAATTCGCCAAAATTCACCCATTTAGAGTTCGGAAATCGGTTAAAAAAATATATGGTCTTTTTTCTGCAACATCAAGGTATATATTGATGCTTACATAGGTCTGGTGATAATGTTCCCCTTTAAGGGTTTGGTCAATATCGGATATCGGCAAAAAGCCATTATCGGACATCCCTACCAAAGACTATGAAAATGGGACCCATTACCTCCCTGCTTGGCACTCAGCATCAAGGGTTGGAATTGGGGGTTAAATCACCAAAATTATTTCCGAGCGTGGCCACCGCTGCTGCTCACTGCTCCCCTCACCTCCCCGGAGGTGGAAGAAGGGAATGGATCAAATGCAGAGGGTCATTTCACCACACCTCGTGTGTTTGTGACTACTTTAACTTTGTCCTCCGATACTTGTGTCCACAGTGTTGATAGTGCTGGGTTTTTTTTTCGAGCCACGCAACAAGTTGAGGTTATCCTTCATTGAAGTTTTCCTCTCCGCGCGTCCCGCCCTCCCCGTCACATTATGCACGCCGCAGGTCCGCGGAGATGCCAGCCACCGTCTCAATGACCGTCTCCTCCCTGCCTGGTGCCTGCTGGGAGGCATCAGTGTCTCTCCCGCAGGAGGTCACAAGGCGTTGACCTTCGAAATGTTCCTCACACCTCCCCTGCTCAGCCCGGCACCAGATGGGAAGTGAGGCTGCGTTTTTTTTTTTTTTGAAAGACGGCACTCAGGGTTGCAGGCTGTTGCTCTGCCAGTGGGGCTGAAGGAATGAAATATTCATGCAGCCCCAAAAACTGAATGGACACCCCGGGACGGAGTGTGCCGATTTATTCAACTAAGACCAGGCCTCATTAAACTGCTGGCGGCGAGGCAGGTCACGGTGATTTTCTTTACTGGTGCTCAGTCATGCTTGTCACGCAAACGGCGAAAAGAGAAAGGGGAGATACTTAATTTGTTCAAGTCCGCATCGCCCCGACGCGTCGAAATGCGCGCGGCTGGTGCTGGGATGGTTCCTCTCGTGTAATTGATGACCTAATGAGGCATTAAGCTCCTGTGTCACAGCGTAGGGCGTCGGAGTTGAAAGCCGAGCGGCCGCTGCGAGCGGCATATGGGAGGCGTGGGCGACTCGGCTCATGACCGAGGTGTGCGGCTGGTGTGAGGTGCCAGGGGACGGCAGATGATAGGCACGCTGAATTTGTTGCCGCAATCATCTCAGATTTGTGTTTTCCTCAAATGCCATAACAAGGAGAAACGGCACTCAATGGAGGCGAGGCTTCCACGGTGGATCATCGTAAGATGACCAGACAGTATCATCGTACTTGACAACCTTGAGACCTCCGAATTTTCGGCCGATAAATGCTTTACAATGTAATATCGGAAATTATCGGTATCGGTTTCAAAATGATCGGTATCAGTTTCAAAAAGTAAAATGTATGACTTTTTAAAACGTCGCTGTGTACACGGACGTAGAGAGCTCTATTTCCTATATGTATGGCTTTTCGCACACACAAGTGAATGCATACTTGGTCAACAGCCATACAGGTCACACAGAGGGTGGCCGTATAACATACTTGCCAACCCTCCCGGATTTTCCGGGAGACTCCCGAAATTCAGCGCCTCTCCCGAAAACCTCCCGGGACAAATTATCTCCCGAAAATCTCCCGAAATTCAGGCGGACTCAGGTCCATGCGGACCTGAGTCCGCTTTCCCACAATATAAACGGCGTGCCTGCCCAATGACGTTATAACTGTAGAATGATCGAGGGCGAGTTCTTGGTTTCTTATGTGGGTTTATTGTTAGGCAGTTTCATTAACGTCCTCCCAGCGCGGCAACAACACACAACAACAGCAGTCACGTTTTCGTCTACCGTAAAGCAGTTCGTCTGCCGTAAACAGCAATGTTGTGACACTCTTAAACAGGACAATACTGCCATCTAGTGCATTTGATGAAAGCACTTTTGTGCGTGCCACACAGCAATGCATCATCAGAGAGGGTGTTCAGCATGGTTAGAAAAATAGTGACAGAATAGAACACGGATGGACAATTCAACCCTTAACTCAACAAGTATATGTGTAAATAAATGAACACTGAAATTCAAGTATTTCTTATATATATATATATATATATATATATATATATATATATATACAATAAAAGAAATATGTATCTATAGCTAGAATTCACTGAAAGTCAAGTATTTCACCAAGCCCCCTCCCCCCGAAATCGGAGGTCTCAAGGTTGGCAAGTATGCCGTATAAACAACTTTAACACTGTTACAAATATGCGCCACACTGTGAACCCGCACCAAACAAGAATGACAAACACATTTCGGGAGAACTACCGCACCGGAACACGACATAAACACAACAGAACAAATACCCAGAACCCCCTTGCAGCACTAACTCTTCCGGGACGCTACAATATATAATACAATATCTGCTTGATTTATGATTTCAAAGTAAGTTAACCATCAAATGGTACACTGTAAAAATGACAGACTTTACAGCATACTTGCCAACCCTCCCGAATTTTCCGGGAGACTCCCGAAATTCAGCGCCTCTCCCGAAAACCTCCCGGGACAAAGTTTCTCCCGAAAATCTCCCGAAATTCAGGCGGACTCAGGTCCTCATGTAACCCACAATATAACCAGCATACCTGCCCAATCACGTTATAACTGTAGAATGATGGAGGGCGAGTTCTTGGTTTCTTATGTGGGTTTATTGTTAGGCAGTTTCATTAACGTCCTCCCAGCGCGGCAACAACACACAACAACAGCAGTCACGTTTTCGTCTACCGTAAAGCAGTTCGTCTGCCGTAAACAGCAATGTTGTGACACTCTTAAACAGGACAATACTGCCATCTAGTGCATTTGACGAAAGCACTTTGGTGCGTGCCACACATCAATGCATCATCAGAGAGGGTGTTCAGCATGGTTAGAAAAATAGTGACAGAATAGAACACGGATGGACAATTCAACCCTTAACTCAACAAGTATATGTGTAAATAAATGAACACTGAAATTCAAGTATTTCTTATATATATATATATATATATATATATATATATATATATATATATATATATATATACAATAAAATAAATATGTATCTATAGCTAGAATTCACTGAAAGTCAAGTATTTCACCACGCCCCCCCCCCCCCCCTCCCGAAATCGGAGGTCTCAAGGTTGGCAAGTATGCCGTATAAACAACTTTAACACTGTTACAAATATGCGCCACACTGTGAACCCGCACCAAACAAGAATGACAAACACATTTCGGGAGAACTACCGCACCGGAACACGACATAAACACAACAGAACAAATACCCAGAACCCCCTTGCAGCACTAACTCTTCCGGGACGCTACAATATATAATACAATATCTGCTTGATTTATGATTTCAAAGTAAGTTAACCATCAAATGGTACACTGTAAAAATGACAGACTTTACAGCATACTTGCCAACCCTCCCGAATTTTCCGGGAGACTCCCGAAATTCAGCGCCTCTCCCGAAAACCTCCCGGGACAAATTTTCTCCCGAAAATCTCCCGAAATTCAGGCGGACTCAGGTCCTCATGTAACCCACAATATAACCAGCATACCTGCCCAATCACGTTATAACTGTAGAATGATGGAGGGCGAGTTCTTGGTTTCTTATGTGGGTTTATTGTTAGGCAGTTTCATTAACGTCCTCCCAGCGCGGCAACAACACACAACAACAGCAGTCACGTTTTCGTCTACCGTAAAGCAGTTCGTCTGCCGTAAACAGCAATGTTGTGACACTCTTAAACAGGACAATACTGCCATCTAGTGCATTTGACGAAAGCACTTTTGTGCGTGCCACACATCAATGCATCATCAGAGAGGGTGTTCAGCATGGTTAGAAAAATAGTGACAGAATAGAACACGGATGGACAATTCAACCCTTAACTCAACAAGTATATGTGTAAATAAATGAACACTGAAATTCAAGTATTTCTTATATATATATATATATATATATATATATATATATATATATATATATATATATATATATATATATATATATATACAATAAAATAAATATATATTTATAGCTAGAATTCACTGAAAGTCAAGTATTTCACCACGCCCCCCCCCCCACCTCCCGAAATCGGAGGTCTCAAGGTTGGCAAGTATGCCGTATAAACAACTTTAACACTGTTACAAATATGCGCCACACTGTGAACCCGCACCAAACAAGAATGACAAACACATTTCGGGAGAACTACCGCACCGTAACACGACATAAACACAACAGAACAAATACCCAGAACCCCCTTGCAGCACTAACTCTTCCGGGACGCTACAATATATAATACAATATCTGCTTGATTTATGATTTCAAAGTAAGTTAACCATCAAATGGTACACTGTAAAAATGACAGACTTTACAGTAAGATTTTGGCGACTGAGCTGCCAGTTTTATTTTTATCGTAAAACAATTTTGGTACTGTCTTTTCATTTACACTAATATACAATAAAAAATAAAAAAAAGAAACAATTTTAAAGGTAAAAAAAACGGGTAACTCCATTACATGAATTTTACCGTTAAAGAACAGTGAAACTGTTTTTTCATTCCATTTACAGTAATATGCTGTAAAAAAACAAAAAACAAAAAAAAAAAACATAATGGCTTTTTTGCCGATATCCGATATTCCGATATTGTCCAACTCTTAATTCAGTCCAGAGTATACTAGAGCAGTGGTTCTCAACCTTTTTTCAGTAATGTACCTCTGTGAATTTTTTTTTTTGATTCAAGTACCCCCCTAATCAGAGCAAAGCGTTTTTGGTTGAAAAAAAAGATATAAAGAAGTAAAATACAGCACTATGTCATCAGTTTCTGATTTATTAAATTGTATAACAGAGCGAAATATTGTAGTGGTCTTTCTTGAACTATTTGGAAAAAAAGATAGGTTTTTATTTATATTTAGAAAGGATATTTGAGTTGTTGCTATTTTTAGACTATTTAAAAAAAAATCTCACGTACCCCTTGGCATACCTTCAAGTACCCCATTTGAGAACCACTGTACTAGAGTATACTTGCCAACCATGACACCCCCGAATTCGGAGGGGGCGGGGGGGTTAGGGGTGAGCGGCGTTTGGTGGTAGCGGCGGATGTATATTGTAGTGTCCCGGAAGTTAGTGCTGCAAGGGGTTCTGGGTATTTGTTCTGTTGTGTTTATGTTGTGTTACGGTGCGGATGTTCTCCTGAAATGTGTTTGTCATTCTTGTTTGGTGTGGGTTCACAGTGTGGCGCATACTTGTAACAGTGTTAAAGTTGTTTATACGGCCACCCTCAGTGTGACCTGTATGGCTGTTGATCAAGTATGCATTGCATTCACTTATGTGTGTGTAAAAGCCGCATACATTATATGACTGGGCCGGCACGCAGTTTGTATGGAGGGAAAGTGGACGTGACGACAGGTTGTAGAGGACGCTGAAGGCACGCCCCCAATATTGTTGTCCGGGTGGAAATCGGGAGAAATTCGGGAGAATGGTTGCCCCGGGTGATTTTCGGGAGGGGCACTGAAATTCGGGAGTCTCCCGGGAATATCGGGAGGTTGAAACCGATACCGATAATTTCCGATATTACATTTTAAAGCATTTATCGGACATTTAAAGCATTTATTGGACATTTCTAATAACAACAATACAATTCTGGCGACATCAGCCTCCATTTTTTTTTTTTTAACAATAAAATCTAATTTTTTTTTTACAGGGTACGCAAAAAATTATAATGAAATGCATAGGCAACTACATACATACATATATAGAGACACATTTATATTAATATTATATTTAATGTTACAAGCGGCCCTCTGAGGGCAGCCCTAACTGCGATGTGGCCCTCAATGAAAACAAGTTTGACATGCCTGCTTGGGAGCTAATACTAAAAACCATAACTCACAGGTTATTCCCCTATAGCAGGGGTCGGCAACCTTTACCAGTCAAAGAGCCATTTTGACCAGTTTCACAAATTAAAGATAACAATGGGAGCCACAAAAATTTTTTTGAAATTTAAAATGAAATAACACTGCATAAAAAGTATTTTTTTTGCTTTGTGCTATATATTAACCACTGAAACCAGGGGTCTCAGACACGCTGTCCATACCTTAATATGGAACTTGAATGCTGGTGCGGTACGCGGGTTTTATATGAATGGCGCTTGTCAGCGTCATGCGTGCCGTGATGGTACAGCAAATAACACCCACTACAACTAGCGTGCCTGAACAGCCACACGTTGTATGGGGCTTCAGCTTGCACACGTAGGTGACAGCAAGGCATACTTGGTCAACAACCACACAAGTTACACTGACGGTGGTGGTATAAAAAAAACAAAAAAAACTTTAACACTCTTACTAATAAAGCGCCACACTGTGAACCCACACCAAACAAGAATGACAAACACATTTCGGGAGAACATCTGCACCGTAACACAACATAAACACAACAGGACAAATACCCAGAATCCCATGCAGCCCTAACTCTTCCGGGATACATTATACACCCCCGCTACCAAATCCCGCCCACCTCAACCGACGCACAGAGGGGGGGGGGGGGGGGGGGGGGGGGGGGGGGGGAATATTAGGTGAATATTAATTCTGGGAGTTTTCTGCGAGAGGCACTGAAATCTGAAAGTCTCACGGGAAAATTGGGGGGTTCAGCAAGTAAGCTGCTGAGCCGCATCAGAGTGATCAAAGAGCCGCATGCGGCTCCGGAGCCGCGGGTTGCCGACCCCTGCCCTATAAGTACTATTTCCAGGAGAAATATAACCTTAGAGGAAAATCTAATTTGAAACATTTGTATTCACGTGCCACACTTAAAACCTTTAGCATATCAGTATGTGGAATTGAATTATGGAATGGATTAAGCAAAGAAATCAAACAACGCGCCAATATAATTCAGTTTAAAAGACTGTTTAAAACTACAAGTGTTCACAAAGAAGAACAATTACGATGAACATCTTGAATCTTTTTTTTTTTTTTTTTTTTTTAAGATAAAGATTGTTATATATTATTATTGGTATATTATTTATTTATGCCCTGTTCTGTTCTGTTCTGTTCTGTTCTAAAGGAGTAGGATTAAATAAGCTCTGCTTCTTTCGACTCCTTTTCGGACGTGCTGTAATGAAACAACTGGAAATATGGGATGCATTACATTGCATCGTATGCATGTTCGAAATAAACTGAAACTTAACTAACTATTTTGTCAAATTCAAGTGCAAAAGACAAAAGTCTACTGCAGACGATGCTGGTTCTCATGTATGTAATGCGGTAACGCATCTATGACCTTTTTAATGATTCATAAATAGCTTTGAGAAGACTACTTATCAGTTATCTTGGCTGTGCCATAGACAGGTGTGTCTCTCGGGGCCTTGCCTTCCACCTGCTGCTTTTATTATTCCTCTGCAAATACTGTTTACAATTTGTTTGAGAACAAACTCGCCGGTCAATTAACAAGTCCATGAGAAATAAATCTAAATCTATTTTCCACGGACGCCACCTAAAGAGACACTTGTGTAGAATAATGGTCAAATATTGCAGGCAATGACAATATTGGTGTAATTGTGGATTAAAGCACCGTTTTTCAACCACTGTGCCGCTGTAGTGTGCCGTGAGATACCGTCTGGTGTGCCGTGGGAGATTATGTAATTTCACCTATTTGGGTTCAAAATATTTTTTGCAAACCAGTAATTATAGTCTGGAAATGATGTGTTGTTGTTGAGTGTCGGTGCTGTCTAGAGCTCGGCAGCGTAACCGTGTAATACTCTTCCATATCAGTAGGTGGCAGAAGGTAGCCAATTGCTTTGTAGATGTCGGGAATAGCGGGAGGCAGCGTGCAGGTAAAAAGGTATCTAATGCTTAAACCAAAAATAAACAAAAGGTGAGTGCCCCTAAGAAAAGGCATTGAAGCTTATGGAAGGCTATGCAGAACAAAACTAAAACTGAACTGGCTACAAAGTAAACAAAAACAAAATGCTGGACGACAGCAAAGACTTACTGTGGAGCAAAGAAGGGCGTCCACAATGTACATCCGAACATGACATGACAATCAACAATGTCCCCACAAAGAAGGATTAAAAACAACTGAAATATTCTTGATTGCTAAAACAACAGACATGCTACAGGAAAATACCAAAAAAAGAGAAAAAGCCACCAAACAAGGAGCGCAAGACAAGAACTAAAACACTACACACAGGAAAACAGCAATAAACTCAAAATAAGTCACAGCGTCATGTGACAGGTCGTGACAGTACACCTACTTTGAGACAAGAGCTACACTACATTCCCAAAAGTATTTGGCCGCATGCCTTGACTCACATATGAGCTTGAAGTGCCATCCCATTCCTAACCCATAGGGTTCAATATGTTGTCGGTCCACCTTTTGCAGCTATTACAGCTTTTTACACTTCTCGGAAGGCTGTCCACAAGGTTGTGGAGTGTGTTTGTAGGAATTTCTTCCAAAAGCGCATTGGTGAGGTCACACACTGATGTTGGTCGAGAAGGCCCGGCTCTCAGTCTCCGGTCTAGTTCATCCCAAAGGTGTTCTATCGGGTTCAGGTCAGGACTCTGTGCAGGCCAGTCAAGTTCATCCACACACAGACTCTGCCATCCATGTCTTTATGGACCTTGCTTTGTGCACTGGTGCACAGTCATGTTGGAAGAGGAATGGTCTCGCTCCAAACTGTTCCCACAAGGTTGGGGGCATGGAATTGTCCAAAATGTTTTGGTATCCTGGAGCATTCAAAGTTAATTTTACTGGAACGAAGGGGCCAAGCCCAACTCCTGAAAAACAACACCATACCATAATTCCTCCTCCACCAAATTTCACACTCGGCACAATGCAGTCCGAAATGTAGCGTTCTCCTGGCAACCTCCAAACTCAGACTCGTCCATCAGATTGCCAGATGGAAAACCATTTGTTGCACAGGTTCCATGCTGGAAATCACTGAGTGCGGCCCATTCTTTCACAAATGTTTGTAGAAACAGTCTTCATGCCTAAGTGCTTCATTTTATACACCTGTGGCCGGGCCAAGTGATTAGGACACCTGATTCTCATCATTTGGATGGGTGGCCAAATACTTGTGGCATTATAGTGTATATTGATGTATGGTTGGTTATGGTTTAAAGTCATATCTGACAATTGCGACAACGACTTTTTACTGTCAACTGAGTTTCGTTTTTTTAATGATTTCTGCTGCTGGTGTGCCTCTGTATTTTTTTTTTTATTAAAAAAATGTTCCTTGGCTCAAAAAAGGTTGATAAACACTGGATTAAAGGGAGTGATCCATCATGTATAGCCATACTTGCCAACCCTCCCGAATTTCCCGGGAGACTCCCGAAATTCAGCGCCTCTCCCGAAAACCTCCCGGGACAAATATTCTCCCGAAAATCTCCCGATTTTCAGCCGGAGCTGGAAGCCACGCCCCCTCCAGCTCCATGCGGACCTGAGTGAGGACAGCCTTTTTTCATGACGGGAGGACAACAGGGTGACAAGAACTAAATCATCCAGACTAGAGATAAATTGTATTATTATGTTTATCTTACCTAAAAATAAATATATTTATTAATTAAAAAAAAAAAAAAAAACTAAATACATTTTTACTATATTTTGCTAAAAACATCAAAATTAATTTTATTTTTATTTGTATTTTTTTGTGATTCCTTATTACATCCAGTCATAGAATTATACATTAAAATAAACATATTTGAAATAATTGATTTAAAATTATCATAATAATTCATTTAAAATGACCATATTTAATTAAAATAATTGCTTGTTTATCAACAACTTTAGCATTTTATTCATTACATTTTGAAACTCTCAGAAGCCAAGTTATGTTATATTCCTTAATATTTATATATGCAAGTTTGAAGTATCAATTATCTAAATAGTTTTGTTTGCATATTTTCAGGATGTAGATATCTATATATATATATATATATATATATATAGATATATATGTATGAAATACTTGACTTGGTGAATTCTAGCTGTCAATATACTCCTCCCCTCTTAACCACGCCCCCAGCCACCCCCCACCTCCCGAAATCGGAGGTCTCAAGGTTGGCAAGTATGTGTATAGCAGTGTTTTTCAACCACTGTGCCGTGAGATATTGTCTGGTGTGCCGTGGGAAATTATGCAACTTCACCTAATTGGTCCAAAAAAAACATTTTTTGCAAATAAATAACTATAATAATGTGTCGTTGTCTAGTGCCTGTGCTGTGTAGAGCTTGGCAGGGTAACCATGTAATACTCCACATCAGTAGGTGGCAGCAGGTAGTTCGTTGCTTTGTAGAAGTCGGACCGCCTCGAGGATGGTTTGTCGTGATCCCAATATGCAGAGCACAGCGGGAGACAGCGTGCAGGTAAAAAGGTATGAACAAACGGCAAGTCCCGCTAGGAAAAGGCAACTGAAGCATAGGGATGGCTATGCAAAACAAAAGTAAAACTGAACTGGCTACACTCTTGTGATTTTGGATCTGCCCCGCAGTTTTTGAGGACCAGTCATAGACAATTTAGAGTGAAAAGCAAATTTTATTTTCACTCGCATACAAAACATTCTAACTTGGATGGTTTCCCTGGCGTCGAGACTCTCCCGAAGGACAGTGCAGCGAAGACACAACAAACTCCCTTCTTGTCTCTCATGGACACACACCTGTTGTTGTTGACTTTGGACTAGCGACTGCACAAGATCAAGGCCGCGGAACAGAGACACACTACGGGCTTACACACAAATATGCATCCACAAAGATATACGCCACACATACACACCCCAAACCCCCAACCCAACTCCCTCAACACAAATCCCATAGGGGTGATGAATGGATGGTCAGCGCCTGAGAGCTGCGGCCGACCATCATGACCTCGCACTCCCTTCCCTCTGTTGCTAGATATCTGGAGATGTACGTTGTAATATGTATATGTGCTTTGCTATGGAGGTTTTTTCCCACTCCAGACTGGGCCCCCTTAGGAGCCCAGTTACTCATCCTCCCCCAGAGTTTTACCTTTTTCCCATCTTTTACGGGGCGCCTTGTGGCAACCCATCAGCGTTCCTGTTCTGTAACCCTGTACACTGTTTTTTTGTCTAATCTTGAACGGGTTTGTGCTGAAAACAAAGTTTTGTTGTACTTGTGCAATGACAATAAAGACCTATCTATCTATCTAAGTAAACAAAAACAGAATGCTGGACGACAGCAAAAACTTACAGCGTGTGGAGCGGAGACGGCGTCCACAAAGTACATCCGTACATGACATGACAATCAACAATGTCCTCACAAAGAAGGATAGCGTACGCACAACTTAAATAGCCTTGATTGCGAAAACAAAGCAGGTGCGGGCAATAGCACTCAAGGGAAGGCGTGAAGCTGCTCCAGGAGAACACCAACAAAACAGGAAGGGTAACCAAAATAACAGCGCAAGTCAGAAACTAAAGCACCACACACAGGAAACAACAACAAACTCAAAATAAGGCACGACAACCTGGTGGAGTTTCATATTTTTTACCCTTTTCTGCTGGTGGTGTGCCTCCGTATTTTGTTTTTTTTATGAAAGAAAATGTGCCTTGGCTCAAAAAAGGTTCAAAAACAGTGGATTGTTAATTGTTGAATTGTTATTTATTACTCCGGTAATTGGCGGGGTAACCATGTAATACTCCATATCAGTAGGAGCATCTGGCTACAAAATAAACAAAAACGGAATGCTGGACAACAGCAAAAACTTACAGTGTGTGGAGCAGCAGAACACCAACAAAACAGGAAGAGTCACCAAAATAACAGCACAAGACAGAAACTAAAGCACCACACACAGGAAACAACAACAAACTCAAAATAAGGCACGACAACTTGGTGGAGTTTCATTGTTTTTACCCTTTTCTGCTGGTGGCGTGCCTCCGTATTTCGAAAATATAAATGCGCCTTGGCTCAAAAAAGGTTGAAAAACACTGGATTAAAGGGAGTGATCCATCATGTATAGCAGTGTTTTTCAACCACTAGTGTGCCGCGGAATATTGTCTGGTGTGCCGTGGGAAATTATGCAACATCAACTAATTGGTCCAAAAAAAAATTTTTTGCAAATCAATAACTATAATAAGTTGTCTAGTGCCTGTGCTGTGTAGAGCTTAGCAGGGTAACCATGTAATACTCCATATCAGTAGGTGGCAGCAGGTAGTTCATTGCTTTGTAGAAGTCGGAACACGTCGAGGATGGTTTGTCGTGATCCCAATATGCAGAGCACAGCGGGAGACAGCGTGCAGGTAAAAAGGTATGTAACGTTTAAACCTAAAATGAACAAAAGGCAAGTCCTGCTAGGAAAAGGCACTGAAGCATAGGAATGGCTATGCAAAACAAAAGTAAAACTGAACTGGCTACAAAGTAAACAAAAACAGAATGCTGGACGACAGCAAAAACTTACAGCGTGTGGAGCAGCAGACGGCGTCCACAAAGTACATCCGTACGTGACATGACAATCAACAATGTCCCCACAAAGAAGGATAGCGTACGCACAACTGAAATAGTCTTGATTGCGAAAACAAAGCAGGTGCGGGCAATAGCACTCAAGGGAAGGCGTGAAGCTGCTCCAGGAGAACACCAACAAAACAGGAAGGGTAACCAAAATAACAGCGCAAGTCAGAAACTAAAGCACCACACACAGGAAACAACAACAAACTCAAAATAAGGCACGACAACTTGGTGGAGTTTCATATTTTTTACCCTTTTCTGCTGGTGGTGTGCCTCCGTATTTTGTTTTTTTTATGATAAAAAATGTGCCTTGGCCTAAAAAAGGTTCAAAAACACTGGATTTTTAATTGTTGAATTGTTATTTATTACTCCGGTACTCTTGTCTTGTTCTGTATATTGTACAGTATTTTGTATTTCTACAGTGTTTTGTATATTGTACAGGATTGCTTATTATTTTTATTGGATAGTTTGTTTATTTCAATTGTTAGTTTTTTTCTTTATTACCTCTTGTGTAATTTATTTTTACCTTACATTTGTTCCCACTGCCGCACCTTAAGTTGGAGTCCTTAATCTCGTTATATGCAAATATAATGACAATAAAGTCCATTCTATTCTATTAAAGGGAGTGATCCATTATGTATAGAAGTGTTTTTCAACCACTAGTGTGCCGTGGGAAATTATGAAACTTCACCTAATTGTTCCAAAAAAAAACATTTTTTGCAAATCAATAACTATAATAATGTGTCGTTGTCTAGTGCCTGTGCTGTGTAGAGCTTGGCAGGGAAACCATGTAATACTCCATATCAGTAGGAGTCATACTTGCCAACCTTGAGACCTTCAATTTCGGGAGGTGGGGGGTGGGTGCGGGGGGCGTGGTTAAGAGGGGAGGAGTATATTTACAGCTAGAATTCACCAAGTCAAGTATTTTCATATATATATATATATATATATATCCCCGCGACTCCGAAGGGAATAAGCGGTAGTAAATGGAAGAATGGATGGATATATATATATATATATATATATATATATATATATATATATATATATATATATATATATATAAATAAAATAAATACTTGAATTTCAGTGTTCATTTATTTACACATATACACACACATAACACTCATCTACTCATTGTTGAGTTAAGGGTTGAATTGTCCATCCTTGTTCTATTCTCTGTCACTATTTTTCTAACCATGCTGAACACCCTCTCTGATGATGCATTGCTGT
This sequence comes from Nerophis lumbriciformis, assembly GCF_033978685.3. NCBI lineage: Eukaryota > Metazoa > Chordata > Actinopteri > Syngnathiformes > Syngnathidae > Nerophis > Nerophis lumbriciformis. The sequence continues at coordinate 7,241,854 of NC_084582.2, read as the reverse complement.
GTGGCACACACAACAGTGCTTTCATCAAATGCACTAGATGGCAGTATTGTCCTGTTTAAGAGTGTCACAACATTGCTGTTTACGGCAGACGGACTGCTTTACTGTAGACTTTCTTTATATTGTGGGAAAGCGGACTCAGGTCCGCATGGAGCTGAAGGGGGCGTGGCCTCCAGCTCCGCCTGAATTTCGGGAGATTTTCGGGAGAATATTAGTCCCGGGAGGTTTTCGGGAGAGGCGCTGAATTTCGGGAGTCTCCCGGAAAATCCGGGAGGGTTGGCAAGTATGGTAGGAGTATTTGGCTACAAATCAAATCAAATCAAATCAACTTTATTTATAGAGCGCATTTAAAATTTACCACAGGGGTAGCCAAAGTGCTGTACAATGAGCAGGTTAAAAGATAAAACGAGTACCGAGCAAACACAACACAACACAAACAGAACACGATAAAAAATAAATAATTAAAATAGAATTAATAAAAACATAAAAACAGGATCACAGCAGGTGTATTATGGGGCGCCATTGCAGGATGGATATCACTCAGTGTTAAAAGCCATGGAATAAAAGTATGTTTTTAAGAGAGATTTAAAAACAGGAAGAGAGGAGGCTTGTCTAACACTCAGGGGTAGGTCGTTCCAGAGCTTGGGAGCAGCAACGGCGAAAGCTCTGTCACCTCTAAGCTTCAGCCTTGTGTCGGGGACCGTCAACAGCAGCTGATCGGCTGATCTTAAGGATCGGGTGGGGCAGTAAGGCTGAAGGAGGTCGGAGAGATAGGTTGGCGCGAGGTTGTTTAGACATTTAAAAACAAATAAAAGGAGTTTAAAATGTATTCGGTAACGCACAGGGAGCCAGTGAAGGGACGCTAAAATAGGGGTGATGTGCTCACGTCTGCGGGTCTGTGTTAGCAGACGAGCAGCAGAGTTCTGCACGAGCTGCAGGCGGGCGAGGGAGGCCTGGCAAGATCATGTCTTGATAGAAGCGGTTTCACTTTCGCTATTTGGCGTAATTGATAAAAGCTTTTTTGAATGACGCTGCTGATTTGTTTTTCGAATTTAAAATCTGAGTCAAACTTTACCCCCAGGTTTGTGACAGAGTCGCTGAGATACGGGGTCAGAGTGCCGAGGTCAACGTTGGGGGAGGGAGAGCGACTTGGACCGAACAACATAACTTCTGTTTTATCTTCATTTAGGCTCAGGAAGTTAGCTGAAAGCCAGACTTTGATGTCGTGCAGGCAGTCAATAAGACGTTGAACCGTGTTATTTTGTGCCATGGGAAAATAAATCTGGCAATCATCGGCATAAAAATGAAATGCAATACTGTACTTCCTAAAAATAGAACCAAGGGGGAGAAGGTAAAGCGCAAATAAAATTGGGGCAAGGATTGAGCCCTGGGGGACCCCATGTGGTAAAGGAGCTGTGGACGACATAAAACTGTCTACTTTTACACAAAAACTCCTGTCGAAAGTAAACAAAAACAGAATGCTGGACAACAGCAAAAACTTACAGCGTGTGGAGCAGCAGAACACCAACAAAACAGGAAGAGTCACCAAAATAACAGTGCAAGACAGAAAGCACCACACACAGGAAACAACAACAAACTCAAAATAAGGCACGACAACTTGGTGGAGTTTCATTGTTTTTACCCTTTTCTGCTGGTGGCGTGCCTCCGTATTTTGAAAATACAAATGCGCCTTGGCTCAAAAAAAAAGGTTGAAAAACACTGATGTATAGCTTTCCTTTGGGGGACGCTCTTAAATGATTAATGCACATGCCTACCCTCTGTTTGAAGATAATAATAAGGTTGTGATTGAGTTACAATGCACAATAGGTGCGAGAAAAAGACCAGCTTTGTCTCATTTCTTTGGCAGGCTCAGAAGGGGGCTTGGCTGCAGCAGACCTGTCAAGAGTCAGGCCGGGCCGGGACAAGGGTGGGGTGGGGTGGGGTGGCACTGGTATAAATGCTTGCATGCATGTTGCAGCGCCAACTAACTTGGGAGGCCACGATGAGCACCAAAACAGAGCTTCCGAACTGGCTCCAGTATGGCGAGGACTTCGCGCAAAGCAACGCCGCTCCCAAAAGTTGGATGTGTCATTTCGCCATGAGAGCCGAGGCGGCGGAGCAACTTGCGCCGGGGACCGGCGCGTCCGCCCCGGGAGTCCCCGACTCCGGCCGCGAGGAGGCGGGCGAGACGGCCACCCTGCACTGCGCGGGGCCGCAGAGGCACCGGCGGGTGGCGGCCAACGCGCGGGAGCGCAGAAGGATGCACGGCCTCAACAAAGCCTTCGACGAGCTGAGGAGCGTCATCCCCTCCCTGGAGAACGAGAAGAAGCTGTCCAAGTACGACACGCTGCAAATGGCGCAGATTTACATCACCGAGCTGTCGGATATTCTGGCCAGGGTGGTGCAGCAGGAGTGCAGGAGCTCGCACCCCGGGAGGAACCTGGTGAACACGCCCATGCCGGACCACAGTCCACGGGCAGAGCGAAGGGACTTGGTCATACTTAATGGGCCTAAATCGGACCTGAAAAAAAGCGCGTCTTGCCCCAGCAGTGATGGGGAGTCTTCTCACCTCAGTGACATGGAGGAACATCTCAGTGGGAGACTTTGAAACCAATACTAGGACATAGATCATGGATATAGGCTCTAGAACACAGGTGTCAAACTCAAGGCCCCGGGGGCCAAATCTGGCCCGCCACATTATTTTACGTGGCCTGTGACAGCTTGGAAATAATATGCATTGATAAAATGCAAAATCTTTTCTTATTATATATATTTGTTCTTTCCCTTTTGACATTAAAAAGCATGTAGACTTAGGCTTCCTTTTTATTGTCATTCAAATTTGAACTTTTCAGTACAGATAAGAACGAAATTTCGTTACATTAGCTCATGGTAGTGCAGGATAAAAAAGCAATAAAGTGCATATATAAATAAATAAATAGGTTACTGTACAGATAAATATATTGCACTTTTTCATATGCATCCACGTTTATGGATGTATGTTATATTGTCTTTTTTTTTTTTTTTAATTTTTTTTTTTTAACTGTACTGCATATTTTTTTAAATTCAATATTATCAAAATTAAAATATATTAGGTATTCCAAAAATATTTTTGGTTAAAATTTCCACTTGACTTATGATTTCAAAACATATGATCAATCAAATTGTAGACTGTAAAATTGTCAATAGAGGGTTTTGTTTTTTTTTTACCGTAAAATCAACTTTGGTACTGTTTTTTTTTTTTCCATACATAGTAAGACACTAAAACATAAAAAAATAAGATAAAAATAAAAACATTAACAAGATTTTACGATAAGAAAATAAACTGGCAGCTCTGTTGCCTCAATTTTACTGCTTAAAACAGTGGTATTGTTTTTCCATTTCATTTATTAAATTTTTTTACATATTGTAAAAAAAACAACAAAAAAAACACTGCTTTTACTGTGAAATTCTGGTACCTGAGCTGCCAGTTTTTAAAGTTTTTTTTGTTTTTTTTTGCAGCTTATGTAAAAAAAAAATATTGTTAATGTATTATATATATATATATATATACATACATATATATTCATATATTACTCATTGTTAAAAGCGGCCCTCAGAGGGCAACCCTAACTGCGATGTGGCCCTCAATGAAAACGAGTTTGACACCCCTGCTCTAGAATGTATCACTTCCAATGAGAACTTTTTTGCACTTTACAGGAGCTGAACCACCATGAATGTCAAGAATGACCTTTTTTTTTTTTTTTTTTTTTAATACATTTTGGAGAAATCCTTATTTTTGGTATTTATGTACATATAATAAATATATATGGGATTTATGCAGGTTTTTGGAAAATTAAAGAGACTACTGATATACTTTGTACACTTTTCATACTTTACATCAGGGATATTCAACTAAATTGTTCTGGGGGGGTCATGTTTCTAGAAAGCTTCTCAATGTACTTTATTTTTTATATTGAGAACCAACAGGGGACGTTTGTTACACATTTCGGGGAAAAATATAGCCCTGCAATGTGAAACACAAGTTTCTTAGGAGGTTAAAATGTCAATGCAAGGATCGGACATACCTTAAAAGTTTTATATCAACAAATGGGTATTTCAAACACAAGCAATATGTTTGAACTGGTCCAAGATCCTCTACACCAGTGGTGCCCCAAAATCCGGCCCACGGGAAGTTTCAAGTTTTTTAAATTTTTTTATTTGTCCGACCGCTTTCATGTTAGCTACCTCTCATTGTCTATAATGTCTATTTTCTGCTGGATCTACTCTCTATTTTATGCTCCCCTCTTTTTGCTGCAGCTGCTACATATACTGTAAAGTTGTACATCAGGGGTGTCCAACTCATTTTAGCTGAGGGGCCGCATGGAGGGAAATCTGTGCACACGCGGGACGGACTATTAAAATCATGGCATTGAAACTAAAAAATAAAGACAACTTCAGATTGTTTTCGTTGTCTTACTTTGGCCAAAAATGGAACAAAAACATTTTGAAAATATGACAATGAAAGTATAGACAAAAATACCCGGCAGCGGTAAAGTTTCGATCAGTGGTCCCCAAACTACGGCCCGCAGGCCGAACGCGGCCCGCCAGCGTCCAAAGTCCGGCCCGCGGGAATGCTCAAGTTTTAAATTTTTTTATTTGTCCTTTCTAATTTATTTTCTACCACTTGTTACTCTCGGGGTCACCTAGCCGCTCAGGCAAATCATATTGTCGAAAAATTAATTTTACTATCGATAACGTGACATCATCACGCTCGCGCCGCAGTGTCGAGCGAGCGAGCGTGCGGCAAGTGCACACTTTCACTCCATTAGTGTGTGAGGAATATATATATATATTTATATATATATACCGTATTTTCCGCACTATTAGCCGCACCTAAAAACCACAAATTTACTCAAAAGCTGACAGTGCGGCTTATAACCCGGTGCGCTTTATATATGGATTAATATTAAGATTCATTTTCATAAAGTTTCGGTCTCGCAACTACGGTAAATAGCCGCCATCTTTTTTCCCCGTAGAAGAGGAAGTGCTTCTTCTTCTACGCAAGCAACCGCCAAGGTAAGCACCCGCCCCCATAGAACAGGAAGCGCTTCTTCTTCTACTGTAAGCAACCACCCGCCCGCGTAGAAGAAGAAGAAGCGCGCGGATATTACGTTTCATTTCCTTTGTGTGTTTACATCTGTAAAGACCACAAAATGGCTCCTACTAAGCGACAGGTTTCCAAGACGCAATCTCTCCATCCGCACACGGACTACTATTTCACAGCAACTGCCTAAAGACTTTCAAGAAAAGCTGGCTACTTTCCGTGCATATTGTAAAAACAAGATAGCTGAAAAAAAGATCCGGCCAGAGAACATTATCAACATGGACGAGGTTCCACTGACTTTTGATATTCCTGTGAACCGCACTGTGGATACAACGGGAGCACGTACGGTGAATATTCGCACCACAGGGAATGAGAAGTCATCCTTCACTGTGGTTCTAGCTTGCCATGCTAATGGCCAGAAACTTCCACCCATGGTGATATTCAAAAGGAAGACCTTGCCAAAAGAGACCTTTCCAGCCGGCGTCATCATAAAAGCTAACTCGAAAGGATGGATGGATGAAGAAAAGATGAGCGAGTGGTTAAGGGAAGTTTACGCGAAGAGGCCGGGTGGCTTTTTTCACGCAGCTCCGTCCACGTTGATATACGACTCCATGCGCGCCCACATCACGCTGGTTTTTAATATATTATTAAAGTTTGACTGACCTATCTGACTGTTTTTTTGACATTCCTTTAGCGCAGTTAGATGCGGCTTATAACACGGGGCGGCTTATAGGTGGACAAAGTTTTGAAATATGCCGTTCATTGAAGGCGCGGCTTATAACCCAGGGCGCCTTATGGTGCGGAAAATACGGTGTATATATATAGATTATAAGGCGCACCTTCAATGAATGGCCTATTTTAAAACTTTGTTCATATATATCTCGCTTTGTTCCCGCGGAAACTCTGTTCAGTCTTCTTTACTTGGCGCAGGTCATCAAGTTGCTTCCTCCACTTCCGCACCATTGATTCGTTAATGTTAAATTCTCTCGCAGCTGCTCTATTCTCGTGTTCTACTGTGTGACTGATCGCCTCGAGTTTAAACTCTGCGTTGTAAGCGTGTCTCTTAATAAGAGCCATTTTTGGGTCTTTACATAAAGTTTAGGTCTCGCAACTACGGTAAGCAGCCGCCGACTTCATTTCCCCCCGTAGAAGAAGAAACGCGGGGGATAATGAAGTCGGCGGCTGCTTACCGTAGTTGCGAGACCTGTTGTGGCTCAATATTGGTCCATATATAAGGCGCACCGGATTATAAGGCGCACTGTCAGCTTTTGAGGAAATTGGAGGTTTTTAGGTGCGCCTTATAGTGTGGAAAATACGGTATGTATATACACACACACACAGCCTCCGGCCAACTTTTTTTAACCCAATGCGGCCCCCGAGTCAAAATGTTTGGGGACCCCTGCTCTACACTCTCAAAGTAGAGACGAGAACATTTCTGTAAATATAGGTACATTTAAAAAAAAAAAAGTTCTCTCTACCAAAAAGGGTACATACACATTTGTGTCACTTCAATGGTACTTTTATGGCAATAAAACATGTTTTTAGCTCAGACAATAACTATTCAATTAGGGCAGCATACTAACAGTAGTGTAAGGCATTTAGAGACATTATAATAAAGTTTAGCGTATTTCAATATTGCATCATCTCTATTATAATAACTTCATTCTTAACATGATCTTGTTTTTTTGTCACTTGTATCCTTCAAGATTTGACTTATTGTTGTATTCCTAGCTTTTATTTTCTTTAACTATTTAGGACAGGGGTGCTCACACTTTTTCTGCAGGCGAGCTACTTTTCAATTGATCAAGTCGTGGGGATCTACCTCATTCATATATATAATTTATATTTACTTATTTATGAAATATATGTTTTTGTTAACAAGTTAAAGGTGTTTAATGATAATGCAAGCATGTTTAACACATATAGTTAATATTGTTAATAAATTAAAGGTGTTTAATGATAATACAAGTATGTTTAATACATATAGTTAATATTGTTAACAAGTAAAAGGTGTTTAAAGATAATGAAAGCATGTTTAACTCATATAGTTAATATTGTTAAAAAATTAAAGGTGTTTAATGATAACACAAGCATGTTTAATACATATAGTTAATATTGTTAACAAGTTAAAGGTGTTTAATGATAACACAAGCATGTTTAACACATAGTTAATATTGTTAAGAAGTTAAAGGTGTTTAAAGATAATACAAGCATGTTTAACACATATAGTTAATATTGTTAACAAGTAAAAGGTGTTTAATGATAATACAAGCATGTTTAACACATATTGTTAATAAGTTAAAAGTGTTTAATGATAATACAAGCATGTTTAACACATATTGTTAATAAGTTAAAGGTGTTTAATGATAATACAAGCATGTTTAACACATATAGATTCCTTTCTTTCATGAAGACAAGAATATAAGTTGCTGTATTACCTGATTCTGATGACTTGCATTGATTGGAATCAGACAGTGGTGCTGATAAGGTCCGCATTTTCTAATGGAGGAGAAAAAAAGTCCTCCTTTCTGTCCAATACCACATGAAAGTGGTTGGTTTTTGGCATCTTATTTGTCCAGCTTCCGTACTCCTTTGTATACAATTTACAAGAAATACATTGTCGGCAAACTCCGTAGCTTGCTAGCTTGTGCACGCCAGCTTTCTGAGACTCCTATTTTGTTAGCGCAACTGTGCAACTGCGCAGTCGGTCTTTGGAGTTTTGACGACAGGTACGGCGCCAGAGTCTGTTGAAATAAAGTGTTTCTCGCCTTCCAGTCGGTAATTTTATTGAGCTGGCAGCAGCCAGCGTCATCTCAGAAGACCCTCGGGTGCCGTGAATGTCAATCAAGTGACGAAAGTGACGTCATAGTGAAGATTTATGATCGCTCATTTTTAGGACTATTTTTTTAATGCCTGGCTGGTGATCGACTGACACACCCTCCGAGATCGACCGGTAGATCGCGATCGACGTAATGAGCACCCCTGGAGTAGACAGTAGAGGGTTTTAACAATAGTACTTAAACTGGTACAAATTGATAAGGTACACAAATGTACCTTGAGTGCAGGGTAGATAAACATCTCTCAAAAAAAAGGTACACATCCAGCGACAGGCATTGTACTCTTTTAGGTGGTATCTCTACTTTTGAGAGTGAGAACAAGAGCACTTTGTCGTTTAAAAAAAAATGCTACAAAAAGCGATAGTCAAAGATCATCTACATGACAGCACCCGAGTGTTTTTGTACACACTAAAAAATACTGGGTTATTTTGATAACCCAATTTATGAGTTGCTAGTGTTGGTTTAAATTTTGGAGTTATTTTTATGAATAGCAATCAATTTTTTGGGTTATAAGGATATTATTTTAACTCAATTTCTGAGTTTTCAAAATTATGAACCTTTTTTGGGTTGTTTTTCAACAAGTAACGCATTTTCGAGTAAAAGTTACTTTTTTCTTGAAGGGAATTTTATTATGGATTCATCTCGTTAACATTATTTACAATCACCCAACATTGAGTTAGCTAACTCAACTTTTGGGTTAAATAATTCAACCCAATAGTTTGGTTAGGAATAACCCAACATTTAGTTATCATAACTCAACTTATTGGTTAAATAATTCAACGCAAAAGTTAGGTTGAAAAAATTAACCCAAAATGTTGAGTTAAAATAACTCCAATAAGGGGTTCGATCTTTTCTGAACCAGCAGTTGGGTTATTTTTTTAACCCAACAGTTTTTAGAGTGTAATCTGCTGCAAACATGTTACTTCCTCGCAAGTATTGAAACTAAACTCGGGGGTTAATCGAGTAATATTTGGAACCCACTACTTTACATTGTGTCCAAATATTTTAATTTAAGTGAAAGTACCAATGATTGTCACACACACACTAGGTGTGGCGAAATTATTCTCTGCATTTGACCCATCACCCTTGATCACCCCCTGGGAGGTGAGGGGAGCAGTGAGCAGCAGCAGTGGCCGCGCCCGGGTATCATTTTTGGTGATTTAACCCCCAATTCCAACCCTTAATGCTGAGTGCCAAGCAGGGAGGTAATGGGTTCCATTTTTATAGTCTTTGGTATGACTCGGCCGGGGTTTGAACTCACAACCTACCGATCTCAGGGCGGACACTCTAACCACTAGGCCACTGAGTAGGATGACTCATGATTAACGGTGACATACGGTGTCTATGCCATAATAAAAGCTAAATATTAGTGGAGCGAGGAGAAATGTACTGCAGGTATTAGTCACCGCCTGCATTTCCACCAGTTCAACAGTATTGACATAACCTTTGATTCAGGTCTACAGCAGGGAACTGCAATATATGCTCAAAAGCAAATAGTTTTTATTTTATTAGTGCTGTCAAATGGTTACATTATTTAATCATATTAACCACACATTTGTATTTTGATCAATTACGAATAATCAAAGTAAATTAGTTGCATATGTGATTTAATTTAACTAAAAAAAACTAATACATTTACACAAATGCAAAGTTATTGTCAGAAGGTTTTACTTGAATTCATGTCATTTATTTGCTCAGAACTTGTTAACAGTTTTATATTACCGGTAAGTACCGCCTGGGTGTATTTTGAAGTGGAATTTGCCAGAAAGCACAGCAGTCAGTCTCTTCACTTATCTTTGCATATAGTATGCACTGACCTGATCGTTGACCGCATAACAACCTGCTCCACTTTAACCATTCGCGGTTAAAGTAAAAGAGCATGTGTGGTCGAATAAATTGCACGATTAATGTGCATTTAAACATGATTAGTGCAATAATGTTTTGATTTATCGCATGAGTTAGAACGCATTAACTTTGACAGCCCAAATATGATCTAATATACACTACCTGTCAAACGTCTTAGAACACCTCATTTATTATTCAACATACCGGTACTTTGCTGTCAAATTTTTAGTTTTGTAAACACAGCTATTGTAAGGTCTACAAATATTTGGAAAGCGACATTTTTTCAATGCTTTTGTCTTTACAGTATACACCATTCACAATTGATTAGAAATAAATCAGCATGCATTTGAGGTGTAGACTTTCAGCTGTAATTTAAGAGCTGTGACAAAAGGATGTCATTTATCATTTAGGAATTTAAAGCTCGAGGTACAGGATAACATTGAGTGTGCTTAAACACACACTGACGACATAAACACTGTTTAAACACTTAGATGGAAACCATTTGCAGTAAATGAAGGCCATAGACATCAAATTATGAGTATTAAATAAGATCAATATATTTGCAATTATGTCAGTTGTAAATAAAATGGACGTATCTACTAGAGATGCGCGGTTTGCGGGCACAACCGCGGAGTCCGCGGATTATCCGCGGATCGGGCGGATGAAATTTAAAAAAATTAGATTTTATCTGCGGGTCGGGTCGGGCGGTTGAAATAAAAAAAAATTAGATTTTAAATAGATTCAGGCGGGTGGCAGTTAAACCAATTCGGAAATATATATACATAGTTAAATGTTGTTACCCACATACGAAAAACGAGCAGGCACCTGCTGCATATGCCACAACAGAAGAAAAAAAAAGAAAAGAGATGGACACTTTTACGGAGCGGAGAAGGGACGCCTCGCCGCGGTCCGGGACCGAGGCCCCTTCCCCCGAGAGGGCCCCACCGGGAGCCGTAGCTGAGGCGATCCGCGAGAAGGGCCCGACGCACGTCCAGGGTCACCACCGCGCCCACCGCACCGACACCCCGCCTCGTCCGCCTTCGCCGCGGCCGGCATCACGCGCAGCAGGTAAGCAGCTTACCTGCCCGCCACCCCCGTGGCCGGGGCCTCGTAACAGGGGTCACTCCGCGCGCTCCGCCCGCGCAGCTTACCTGCCCGCCACCCCTGTTGCCGGGGGCGCGTAACAGGGGTCACTCCGCGCGCAGTGCGCTCACGAAAGGGGTGGGGCTCACCCTGGTTGATATAGACAGCAGGACGGTGGCCATGGAAGTTGGAACCCGCTAAGGAGTGTGTAACAACCCACCTGCCGAATCAACTAGCTCTGAAAATGGATGGCGCTGGAGCGCCGGACCCATACCCGGCCGTCGCCGGCAGCGAGACGCGCTCGGCGCGGCTCCCATATGATTGCGCACTGGTGTGCGTCTGGGTCGTGACAGCGTGGCACGCGAATGTCTGTGCTGCATTGGATCAGTCTCCTTTCTTTAACAGGCAAAAGCTTTATAACCTCACTAATGCCTTGCATCGTCTATATTAGATATATAACAACGGGCGGGTGCTGTTCTGATCAAATGTTAGCTCGGGTGGATGGCGGATGGTTGACGACTTTCTGATGCGGTTGCGGATGAAATAATTGCCTATCCGCGCATCTCTAGTATCTACATAAAGTAACTGCAGATGTTATTCCTAAATGCCATATTTTTTGTCAAACCTTTTAATTAAAGCTGAAACGCAACACTTCAATCATGCTAATTTGTTTATTGATTTATAATCCATTGTGGTTGTCTAGTGTGAATACTGTAAAGGTAAAATAAATTTAAAGAAAACGTGTCACTCTCCAAATACTAGTTTCAGAACAACAAGATTAATGGTAAAGGATATAAAAGTCCTGGTTAAATATTTAGACATACCGTATTTTTCGGAGTATAAGTCGCCAGTCGCACCGGCCGAAAATGCATAATAAAGAAGGAAAAAAACATATATAAGTCGCACTGGAGTATAAGTCGCATTTTTTGGGGGAAATTTATTTGATAAAACCCAACACCAAGAAAAGACATTTGAAAGGCAATTTAAAATAAATAAAGAATAGTGAACAACAGGCTGAATAAGTGTACGTTATATGAGGCATAAATAACCAACTGAGAGCGTGCCTGGTATGTTAACGTAACATATTATGGTAAGAGTCATTCAAATAACTATAACATATAGAACATGCTATACGTTTACCAAACAATCTGTCACTCCTAATCGCTAAATCCCATGAAATCTTATACGTCTAGTCTCTTACATGAATGAGCTTAATAATATTATTTGATATTTTATGGTAATGTGTTAATAAGTTCACGCATAAGTCGCTCCTAAGTATAAGTCGCACCCCCGGCCAAACTATGAAAAAAACAGCGACTTATAGTCCGAAAAATACGGTATTTACTTACTGCTATAAATGTACAGTGTTGTCATTTAATTTCGACAGTGATTGTCACCCAACGTTCTGATAGCATTTCACAAAAGCTCTGGCATAATTGGCATGGTGTAAAACAGTGCATCATAATGAGAGGTCTTGTGACACTAAATGAGCTAAAATATAAACCTATACACAAGCCAAAGGGTGTCTTCTCCAAGAAGAATGGCTTTAACAGCCAGCTAATAAAGCGGCAGACTGTAATAAAGCTAATGATGCTGCATGGTTATCTATAACGGTTAAAGCTGCTCTTTAGTGACAACAATTGGGAACATCCTCTCTGAAGGAGAGGTACTTGGACATTTTCCAGGACCTTGGAAGTGTTTTCTGAACACCCTGAGTGTCAAATTGGCAGAGGTCTGAGGAGCTGATGGGCTCATCCTCCTCCGCCTTCATCTCCTTCATGTCATACCCTGGCTAGAGGTAGTTACTTGCAGGGGGATGCTACTCGAGCTGGATCAGGAGTTCCAATGGGGACTTAAACACACTGTGAACCTTTCATCTGAGGCATAGGCTGCTGAGCTTTTTTGTATGAACATAGGCGGGGGGCTCCCAGGTCATAATAAAAGATGTCATCTGTGACATTATCCAGCCTCAGAGGAAAACCTCAATGCATCCTCCCCTCTAGAACCTTTCTTGTTTGCCTTAATAAGAAGAAGCTGCTTTGCAAATTCTACAGAGGCGTCATTAGAGCGGTCGGCATACAGGCTCATAACCTGAACCTCCACAAAGCAGCAACAGGTGGGCTGCTTGTGATTGGTAGGAGTATAAGAAAATGTTAGATAATGATCTTCTGAGGGAGCTCATATAGGAGCTGGTTGGACACAGGAACTATTTCACACAAATAATAGATATAGAATGAGAATAATGTCAGGGACCACTAGACAGGAAGATGAACACAGTCCCCCTTGCATTCCTATTCCTATTTATTTTCTCATGCATACAATTTCAGCTAAATGACTGTCATTGAGTGGTATAATGTGCATACAAGTAACGCATGAGGCTAATTGTAAATACAAAAGTCACAGACCTTCACATTATTAATTCTGGCACAGTAAAACAGTAGAAGATACATCAATATCAGATTGTGTGAGATACTTCCCGTTACATTTTAGTGAGAATCTTGATAAAAAAAAGCTAATAAAAGGAATTTATTACCAGGTTTGAATCACTATTGCATTAAAGGAATGTTCTCCCATAATTATATTAATATTATGATAATGTCACCTCTCTGTCATCCCCCAGCAACCAGGAAGTAGCCTGACAACTAACTGACAAACCATCACAAATACATTAATTAAGGGGTCCTATTATGCAAAACCAACTTTCCTCACCTGTTGGTACCTGTGTTTGTGTATTTGTGATCCCCATGAGTCCCAAACATGTTACAATTAAACCCGAGGCCTCAGAGACACGGGGGAGATATTTATAAAACAATCTTTGTCTTTTTCCAAACTAGCTTCAAACCAGCCATTTTTGAAATGTTAGACTTTAATAATGGATCTTGCCTTAGATATGTCAGTGGATATCTCCATATATCATTTGTTTACCCGAAGAGCTTTGCGCGAGTCTGCCATGATTTATCACTTGTAGTCAATAAGGTCCTTATTTTTTCTCTATCCTCTTTTTGTGGGGCAGAGAACTCCCTGGATCAAAATACCACTAGTACATGTTACGTAGACCAGTGGTCCCCAACCTTTTTGTAACTGCGGATCGGTCAACGCTTGAAAATTTGTCCCACGGACCTGGGGGTGGGGTATTTTATTTTATTTTTTTAATTAAAAATTTTTTTTGTCATAAAAAAATACAATCATGTGTGCTTACGGACTGTATCCCTGCAGACTGTATTGATCTATATTGATATATAATGTAGGAACCACAAATATTAATAACAGAAAGAAACAACCCTTTTGTGCGAATGAGTGTGAATGGTTTTTGGGTTGGTGCACTAATTGTAAGTGTATCTTGTGTTTTTATGTTGATTTAATTAAAAAAAAAAAAATTTAATTAATTTCTTGTGCGGCCCGGTACCAATCGATCCATGGACCGGTACCAGCCCGCGGCCCGGTGATTGGGGACCACTGACGTAGACCACAAGGAAGTGATTTAAAAGGGTGTTAAGATATTTATTTTTCCAGTTTTTAAATAACTTCAATTTAAGTTTACATAACATGTCATGATGGTTCTTTGGTGAACAATGTGCGTGGATTTTGTTTAACAGATCTATTTGTAAGCCATATTTTTGCTCCTTTGAAAACAAGCCATTTTGAGAAGCGGAGTTGATGGATGCAAATGAACCCCTCCTTACCACGCCCAGTCTGCATTTGCCCCCGCCCTGCAGAAATGTTTTGTAGTTTTGTAGTTATCTTGCTCTTATTTTGCGCTTTGGACATTTGTTTTGAATGACTTTCACCACAACACAACATCGCAGGTGATATGAGACCAGCGGCTCACCGTGTTTTATTGTAGGGGCAATAAGGAGACTATGCGGGCGGATGAATGAAAGGAAACAGACGCCAGGCTGCAAGTCTGTAACTATATACTAAAGGTTGAACTTCTGCAGAGTCTGTATCTCCCAAATGCAAAATCCTGGACACATCCATGCGTATATTGACAGTAAAATGTTTTTCTATTCTATAATATGTTAGTACTTTCACAGCGGCTGCTTTGAACACTTATAAACAATGGAGGATCAAGTCTGCTACAGTAAACCACGCTATGAGCGACATCGTGAACATAATACAATATTATATTATTAACTGGTAGGTTAGTATGTACCGTACTGATACAATTAAAAAGTAGTTTTAAGGAAAATCATTCTTTATTTTGCCGGTGGACGGTGATGCTATTGTCTTACAGTAGAAGGCTAAGCTAGCTACACAACAAATTAAACAAAAACAAACATTGCTAATGTATCATTCACACATTTCCAACCTACTGTTATTTCTTACCAAATTATTGTCTCATCTATTGCCATAAATAGTAGTCCCAAAGCCCGCTATTAAAAGTTGTTTTTTCAGAAATTCCATCTTTTTGCGAAGGTCTGTGGTTGAAGCACGACTAATATTTGCACACGCTCAAAGCGACTTCCTCACAGATGAACATTTATTGCCCCGAATCATAAAAGTTAAAAGTAAGGCACTTTTTACTTTAACTTTAACTCAAAGACAATATAACATACATCCATAAACTTGGATGCATGTGAATAAGTGCAATATATTTATCTGTACAGTAATCTATTTATTTATATATATTTATCTATTTTATATATATTATTTATATATATATATATTTATTTATATATGCACCTTATTGCTTTTTTATCCTGCACTACCATGAGCTTATGTAATGAAATTTCGTTGTTATCTGTGCTGTAAAGTTTGAATTTGAATGACAATAAAAAGGAAGTCTAAGTCTAAAGTTAGTGTAGTGACCTGCAATAGATAAAGCAAACAAACAGAGCATCTTCCTTCATCGTGGAAATGATGTTGTAGCACAGACAGTTCTACATCAATTTAAATGGGCTGACTCATGGAAGGTTGTTTGGGTAAATGTCTACCATATATGGCTAATCTGCTGATGTCACACTTGAACAAAACGTCAAACTTGAACAAAATTTCAAATGGACCGTTTGGAGGAAGTAGGAAGGAGGGCAAGATTGTTTTATAAATATATCTGCAATGTCTCCAAGGTGTGATTTCAGAATTTCGAGACGTATGCCGATCCCAAATACACATAAGCAGGTAACATCAGGTAAAAACAAGTTGGTAATGCATAATAGGGCCCCTTTAAATGAAGACAAAAAAAATCACAATATGACCTGTTTAAAGGAGACTTATGATGATTTTTGTTTTCTCTGACTTATAAATGTTGTTACATTGTTGGGTACTCGTGTTTAACAATGCCAAAGTGTCAAACTATAAAGTTCATGCATTTGGACGTAAGCTTGCAGACACTTTTGGATGCTTCTGAACACTGTGTTTTGCAGTATTTTTTAACACTGGTCCATTTGTGATGTCACAGATTGATGGATGTACAAGCTGTGTCAACCTCCCTCTGCCGCCTTCTCGTTTCATACCCTGCCGCCTTTTGTGTTAATTTGTCCACGATATTTTACACAAGACTGTTTTGTCAAGATGGGCCGCTATGTAATTGGATTAGCCGCTGAACTCTGACGGAAAAAGACACCGCCACCTAACATATATTATTTAGACCACAAGAACGTGTGTGTTAAATGTAAATTAGAATCATCAAAACAAGTGAGCCTTGGAGGAGATGTATGCTATATTAGGAGAAATTCTAGTCCAACTTGATAATTACAGTATTTCTACAACAAGGTATCTAACGGTGGGTGGCCAAATAGGTTTTTACATTCCTGCATATATTGTATAAATGGTCATCCACTTACATACATGGCTCTCTCAATTAAACACTGTTGGTATAATCTCCCTACTAAATTATGCCCCATTACAAAGTAGTCTGTTTTCCTGAGTATCATTTTGCGTTATCAAGTACCCAAACAAAGAATCACACAAACTCAGTCTCTGTTAAGAACAGATCGTCGTCGTTTTAGAGTTGGGATCCTATAGGCCAGGGGTCGGCAACCTTTACCAGTCAAAGAGCCATTTTGACCAGTTTCGCAAATTATAGAAAAATAATGGGAGCCGCATACATTTTTTTAAATTTTAAATGAAATAACACTGCATACAAAGTTTTTTTCTTGCTTTGTGCTATGTATAAACCAGGGGTCTCAGACACGCTGCCCACACCTTTATGTGGAATTTGAAAGCTGGTGCGGCACGCAGGTTTTAAATGAATGGCGCTTGTCAGCGTCATGCGTGCCGTGATGGTACAGCATATAGCACCCACTACAACCAGCGTGCCTGATCAGCCTCACGTTGTGTGGTGTTTCCGCTTGCCCACGTAGGTGAAAAGCAAGGCATACTTGGTCAACAACCACACAGGTTACACTGACGGTGGCGGTATAAAAAAAAAATTATAACACTCTTACTAAAAATGCGCCACACTGTGAACCCACACCAAACAAGAATGACAAACACATTTCGGGAGAACATCTGCACCGTAACACAACATAAACACAACAGGACAAATACCCAGAATCCCATGCAGCCCTAACTCTTCCGGGCTATATTATACACCCCCGCTACCAAACCCCGCCCACCTCAACCGACGCACAGAGGGGGGGGGGGGCTTTGGTGGTAGCAGGGGTGTATAATGTAGCCCGGAAGAGTCAGGGCTGCATGGGATTCTGGGTGTTTGTTCTGTTGTGTTTATGTTGTGTTAAGGTGCAGATGTTCTCCCGAAATGTGTTTGTCATTCTTGTTTGGTTTTGGTTCAAAGTGTGGCGCATTATTAGTAAGAGTGTTAAAGTTGTTTCATATGGTCACCGTCAGTGTAACCTGTGTGGCTGTTGACAAAGTATGCCTTGCTGTTACGTATGTGTGTAAGCAGAAGATGTATATTGTATAACAAGTGTTGGGCTGATACTCTGTTAATACAAATTGTAGAGAGCGCTAAATATTGTACCATCGTGGCACACCCTTATTATAGCTGTAAGGGTGAAAATCGGTGAATATTAATCTCGGGAGTTTTCTGTGAGAGGTACTGAAATCCGGAAGTCTCACGGGAAATTGGGGGGTTCAGCAAGTGAGCTGCTGAGCCGCATCAGAGTGAACAAAGAGCCGCATGCGGCTCCGGAGACGCGGGTTGCCGACCCCTGCTATAGGCAGACTCCAGCCAAGGAATCAATCTTTATTTCAAGTGTATGATTAGTTTATTTGTTCATAAAATGCACCTCTGTTTTGTGTCAGAGGAGGCTCTATCAAGCACAGTGCTGGCTATGAGCTGTTTAAGTGATGAGGCGTTCAAGCACACTGTTTGGCAAATAGGCTTTCAGACAGTCTTTGGCTACCTGTAAATGCACATTAACGTCACTAGTGGGCCTACAGTTGTTGCAGTTGACTGACATTAGATTCATGCTAAAAAATGTATAACTATTTTAAAATTGTTAAAAAGAAAGGAAGGTGAAGAAGGCAGTAAATGAATGACAACAAACATGATGTATTAAAATCTTTCTGATCAATGCAATTTGTTAGGCACAAAAAACACCACACCAACCATCTAACCGTAATGTTGTGGTTTTTTGAAATGTGCTTAACTTTTATAATCAATGTTTTTTTAAGTATATTTCTTATGAGTGGTACGCCCTATGATGTCAAAGCACAAGTGTATCAGCAAAACAGAATAAATGTACTTTCTCACTTTGAGGCAAGGCTGATTTAAAAATGCTTGCATTCTACAAATTACCTCATGTGTCTGTATTTTCTCGCTGACATGTAATCCATTAGGAAAGAAAATAAATAGATGTGTCTGAACCAGCTCGGAATAAATTAGTGGCTGTAGCTGCTGCTCAAACATTTCTGCTGATTTCTGCCGAATTTATAATGCACTGCTTTTTTACAGCAAGCTGCTAGTTTTGCTTCTGGTGTTTTCTTTAAAAGTATAAACAGGCCACTATATTAGATACACATGCAAAACAAAATGATACTCAAATTCAATTGACATTGTCAATTTAGCAATGTTTATCAATGTGGAGTTTGCAGGGGTGTAGTTTAGAACTGCGTCATACTTGCCTGTGTTGTTAACATTTTGTGAACCATTAACTAAATAAGGGATGGAGGAAATCCAAATAGATTATTACACAAAGCACCTCTCATCCTGATTTCCACACAACTATACTACCAGGGATGATTGTGTACCCACATGACGACAGATCAGCCGCCATGGGAAAGCTCTTACCGGTTGTCTACGTTAAAAGTTATTATCCTTCCATCACGCTATTTCCAAGAAAGCCCCTCCGTTTGACTTAGCAGGATCCTTCTGTAAACACAGTGGCATGGTAAACATCACATAGAGTACACCAACTTCTTATCACCGTTTTATGGCTTAAAGAGGTAAGATTCAAGCATAAGAATTAGAGAAGTGACATGTCAGGAGTTGGAGCTTCCTCTATGTGCTATCTAGATTGCACGTACCCCACAATATACAGGATGCTATAACCTTGACCTGGTTAAAGGCAGTAAAGGTCCGGTCTAGCTGAGATGTTTCCCCATTGTGTGTGAAACAGGGAAACAACGTCTTTAGGACAGAAGGAACTTTGCAGACATTAATATATACTAACACCAACACTGAACACATTGTTCTTAATTGCATGGAATAAACTTAATTACCTTATTTAGTGACATGAGAGTCCAAATAGTAGAAACAGCTTTCAGCTAGATGCACCCCTGCAAGGTAAAATCACAATAATGGACATTTTGTTAAAGTCTCACTTAGAGTGTAAACCAAAACAAACCATTATTGTTGTATAGATTTAGCTCGGATCATAATAATTAAAATTTCCCATGCTGCTCACCTCCCGTCCCTATGGAGTTTCAACCCATTATTGAGAAACACTGCATTAGATGGAGCAAGATTGTTAGTACAGTACATTGAAAATATTTTCAAAACAACTTACTCCAAACTTTGGTTTGCTCGGTGATGAAACACAAAAAGGATAAAGTGACATGTATTGACTTGATGATGTGAAGACATTTTGCTTGATCAGCGTCTGTTGCAGAGAAGAGATGATACACCCAAAGTAGAATGCCCTTTGTTTTCTCAAAAAAGATACGGTAAATTTATTTACAATCAGCAGTGTGTAAAATATGTTACAAAGTCTTGACGTTGAAAAAATGACGACAGAGCTGGGCTGAAGGTTCAGATCTACTTCCTGGTATGGCTGGTAGCACAAACACACACACATCAGGACACAGAACAGAACCTCAGTTTTTGGTGGAGAATCGTTCTTTTCACAAAGACACTTAGAAGTCCATGGAGCTATGAGCCAAGTAATCTTTCCGCCCGATATTGGTGACCTGCTTGGTCTGCATGGCCTCCAACTTGGGACAGTCCGTAATACGATGACCAAGACCACCACAAAATGTACAGCCCCTCTCCCCTGTAAAAACACAAGAATCCTGTGTTAAGACAACCATTGTCAAACACTCCACCATGACTTTAAATGGCTCACCTCCAATATCAAGCATGGTTTCATCTCCTGACTGGAGCACTTGGAGTACTGGTGGGACTTTTTGCTTGGCTTCAATGAGAAGGGCCTTCAAATCCATCAACACTGACTCATCTGTGAGGGGAAACATACATGGATTACTGCCATTATCATCCAATGATATTGCCTATAATAGTTTTATACAGTTATGCCCAAAGTTAGTATGGCCAAATTAAGAATTTTTGTTGAGTTGGTATATTCTGACTTGAAAGTGGCAAAAGGCCAACATTGAACAAAATTATACTATTTGCTATTTATGTCAAAATGTAATAATGAATGAAGATAGTAAACCATACTTGCCAACCTTGAGACCTCCGATTTCGGGAGGTGGGGGCGTGGTCGGGGGTGGGGGGGGCGTGGTTGGGGGCGTGGTTAAGAGGGGAGGAGTATATTGACAGCTAGAATTCACCAAGTCAAGTATTTCATATATATATATATATATATATATATATATATAAATATATATATATATATATATATATATATATATATACATACACGTATATATATATATATATATATATATATATATATATATATATATATATATATATATATATATACACACGTATATATATATATATATATATATATATATATATACACATACATCCTGAAAATATGCAAACAAAACTGTGTTTGGATAATTGATACTTCAAACTTGCATAAATAAATATTAAGGAATATAACATAACTTGGCTTCTGAGAGCTTCAAAATGTAGTGAATAAAATGCTAAAGTTGTTGATAAACAAGCAATTATTTTAATAATTAAATATGGTCATTTTAAATGAATTATTATGATAATTTAAAATTAATTATTTCAAATATGTTTATTTTAATGTAAAATTCTATGGCTGGATGTAATAAGGAGTCAAAAAAAATAAAAATTAAAATACAATTAATTTTGATGTTTTTAGCAAAATATAGTAAAAATTTATTTAGTTGTTGTTTTTTTTAATTAGTAAATATCTATTTATTTTTAGGTAAGATAAACATAATAATACAATGTATCTCTAGTCTAAATGATTTAGTTCTTGTCACCCTGTTGTCCTCCCGTAGTGAAAAAAGGCTGTCCTCACTCAGGTCCGCATGGAGGCCATGCCCCCTCCAGCTCCTGTTGAAAATCGGGGGAATATTTGTCCCGGGAGGTTTTCGGGAGAGGCGCTGAATTTCGGGAGTCTCCCGGAAAATTCGGGAGGGTTGGCAAGTATGTAGTAAACCTACTTTTTTGTAATCAACGTCTTAGTCGTTTGATATTTTCTTGTACAATATCCAGTTAAAAGATACCAAATCAGCAATTTTTATATTTAAACTTCAAACTTGGCCTGAGGATGAAATATTTTTTTAAATGTTGTTTCATTATCGGTGCTCTTCCTTACCACAGCCTTTATTGATGAATGTTGTAGCGATACCAGTTTGACCAGATCGTCCTGTTCTTCCAATTCTGTGGACTGAAAACACACAGAAATAGTTTAAGGGTTACATTTACGGCAAATAGGATTAATACATTTTGCAATGTTGAATTGAAAGTCTAAACATCTAAGATGCTAATTTTTGCTCAGACAGTCAAAGGTAAAAAAAAATTATAATCATGGCAATTTTGTAAATGGACATTTTGGAACCCCTTTTGTCTAAGCTGCTTCTGGAGAGACTGCATGGCTGCCAGATTCGGTCCGCCGAGATGGATTATGATATAGGACCTGCTATACATGTTTCATTTATGATGAATATTTAAAACCCTCTTCGATCTTACATACTATGTCCTAGAGGCTATTTGAAGAAATGTCCACTTTGGTCCAGATTTAGCACATAAGTCATGGTTTGTTCTCACATAAATCCAACCGTCAACATTAACAGGAAGCGTATTCTAATGTTATTTAGGATGCACTATAAGGGCAAAAGTATTGGGGCAGCTAGACATTACATCTACTAGAAGAAAGAAGAAAAGAAAAGTAAGAGTTTCTTTGTAGCTATAAAAAAAATGTTCCACTCTTCTAGGAAAAAAAGGACTTTGTGATGTTTGAGAAATGTTGTACTTTTTGAGGTCAGATGTCACCAACTCTGTTTATTTAATCCAACGCAGTTTGCTGCACCAGAAAATGGGCATTTCAAAATGATTGATTGAGGGGAAATAAAAAGGTTGAACCAACTCTTGCATTACCTGATTAAGAAGTCGTACATAAAACCTAACCAAGATACTGTGGCAGTGTGAAGAGACACCCAACGTTGTCTAAATAATTGGAACAATTTCCCTTGTGGATCATTACAGTTTGTCTAAGTCTACAGTGATGCACACTTTCAACGCAACAAAGCACAATCATAAACACACACTATTATCTCACCATAGTTTTCAATCTCCTCAGGCATGTCATAGTTGACTACATGCTGGATGGCTGGGAAATCCAAACCCTTGGAGGCCACATCTGTGGCCACGAGGACGTCTTTCTTGCCTTCTTTGAATGCTTCTATGGCTTTTGTTCTTTCCTCTTGGTCTACAATAGAAGAGAGCATTTGAAGTTACCTTGAACACGTCAAAAAAACATTGAACACAATTCCCCTGAGCGCCTGCTGTGACAGATACAATATTGACATCTAGTGGTAATGATGTGAAGCTGCAGGCACCGTTTTAGATTTTGTAATAAACACTGTGTATACCTTTTCCTCCATGGATGGCCACAGCCTCCACACCTTTCAGTAGCAGATACTCATGGATGGCATCTACATCAGCTTTTTTCTCAGCAAATATCAAAACCTGTTGAAATGAAAAGGAGTTTGACTTTTACCAAATGTGAATTCATTTCATGTGTGTCAGAGCAGTACGGCGATATGGTACTGACAGGAGGTGTCGTTTTCTGCAGACACTCTAACAGATACACCATCTTTGCCTCCTCTTTGACGTATTCCACTTCCTATTGGTACAAACAAATCAAGAATCAGGGTCAACTCTAATTTAAAAGGTTAGTGTTGATTGAATGCTGACATGACGATGCACAAACCTGTATGACATCCAAGCTGGCAGCACCGGCTCTACCCACGTTAATTGTGATAGGTTTGACCAGAGCACTCTTGGCAAAATTCTGGATCTTCTTGGGCATGGTTGCACTGAAAAGCAAGGTTTGCCTTTGACCCTAGAGGAAGAATACATTTTAACACTTAATTTCCAGCTATTTCAGCGCGTTACAGACGCAGTGGCTCCATTAGATTTGTATTCAATTGGAATACTAACAAATTATATATTTCATGTGATTTCTAGGGCTGCAGCAATAGATTATTTTTATTAATCGGGTAATCTTTTGATTAGTTTGTTCAATTAATCGAGTAATAGATAAAACACTTTATAGCCTGAATGCATATTTTAGTAAAAATAGTTTGAATAACACATTATCTGCTTGCTATATAACCTTCATTTATTTCCCTTATAAACCCACATCCTCAACATTGAAATTACACTTTTGTGGGCATTAAGTTTGTGCAATATAGACTATATGGTATATGAATGATATAAATTTGGCTGACAATATACATTTAATTGAGTAATAGCTAAACAGGCTACACTACAGACAGTAGGAGGATACAATAAGCCAAGTTAACGGTTGGGCAGATCGATACAAATATCAACAGTAATGATACCAAGTATAATATCAGCGTATGATCAATACAATGATTTTAGATCGATATTATTTATTGTTACAAAATAATTTTTTTGTCGTTTTTGTTATTGTTTACAAACAAAGGAAATAAGCCCGTCATCACAGATGGGCAGAAAATAATATTTGTTTGATATTGTTACATCCTGTGTTTTATCATCAAAAACTAATGTAAAGTATCAAACAACAGAAGAGTAAGTGCTTAGTACATTTTAACAGAAGTGTAGATAGAACAGTGTGACAACAATAATAATAATAATAACTGGGATTTATATAGCGCTTTTCTAAGTACCCAAAGTCGCTTTACATGTAGAACACTTCAATCATTCACACCTGGTGGTGGTAAGCTACTTTCATAGTTACAGCTGCCCTGGAGTAGACTGACGGAAGCATGGCTGCAATTTTGCGCCAACGGCCCCTCCGACCACCACCTATCATTCATCATTCAATTCACCAGTGTGAGTGGCACCGGGGGCAAATGGTGAAGTGTCCGGCCCAAGGACACAACGGCAGCGATTTTTGGATGGTAAGAGGCGGGGAGCGAACCTGCAACCCTCAGGTTTCTGGCACGGTTGCTCTACCCACTACGCCATGCCGCCCCACATTTTAACAGAAGTGTAGATAGAACAGTGTGACAACAGAAAGTATCCAGATATTAAGAGCAAATTAGCAAGTAGATTAATAATAGCAGCGTTTCCCCTAATTGATCGTGGCACACTGCCACACCAAAATAAATTTACGTGACAACAAATTAAAGTAGTACAATGTAATCTCGCCTCCAGGAAAAGTCACACAAAGTCTGACGCTCTTTTTAAATGTTATTACCAATCTTATGCCAACAACCGGCCAAATTCCAACACATATTTCCTCCCGTGCACACATGTCCGTTTCCGTGTTTCATTCCCAGACACACAACACTTCCTAATTCTGTGCCAACATGGTGTGTTCACAACTAGGGATGTCCCGATCCAGGTTTTTGCACTTCCGATCTGATACCGATATTGTTTTTGCACTTCCGATCCGATACCGACCGATACCGATACTGACCGATACTGGCCTATCCGAGCATGTATTAAAGTTTAAAGTTATTTAGCCTACTTAGTTGTCAGAATCATGTTGAAAAGGGTTTTAGTACTCTTGATAACAACTAGCCAGCTGAATTAGGGGAGTTTGAATAATACACAATGGTTGGTAACAAGAAACTGAC
Organism: Nerophis lumbriciformis; assembly: GCF_033978685.3. NCBI lineage: Eukaryota > Metazoa > Chordata > Actinopteri > Syngnathiformes > Syngnathidae > Nerophis > Nerophis lumbriciformis. The sequence continues at coordinate 7,216,651 of NC_084582.2, read as the reverse complement.
CTGTTTATTCAAGGATAAACACAAAATAGACAAAATTATACATGACAAACAGAAATGGCATCATTGAAACTAGGGCTGGGCGATATGGCCTTTTTTTAATATTGCGATATTTTAAGGCCATATTGCGATACACGATATATATCTCGATATTTTGCCTCAGGCTTGAATGAACACTTGATGCATGTAATCACATCAGTATGATGATTCTATGTGTTTTGATTGATTGATTGAGACTTTTATTAGTAGGTTGCACAGTGAAGTACATATTCCGTACAATTGACCACTAAATGGTAACACCCCAATAAGTTTTTCAACTTGTTTAAGACGGGGTCCACTTAAATTGATTCATGATACAGATATATACTATCAGATATATACTATCATCATAATACAGTCATCACACAAGATAATCACATTGAATTATTTACATTATTTATAATCCAGAGTGTGGAGGGGGGCGCCGGATGTAAGTGTCAAAAAGACAGCCAAAAGAGTTTGATATGAGAATAAATCTAAAGTTAAAATATAGGGTAGAAATGCACCCATTTGCAGGAAATGTAGTCTTGATTTTCAAAATGTTCTTTCAAGGCTTGCATGTCAACATTAAAACATTCTTCTTCATACTGCATTAATATATGCTACTTTTAAACTTTCATGCAGAGAAGGAAATCACAACTAAAAAAATCACTAATTTTTTCATACGGTGTTGATGTGGAAATTTTTGCCTCGGCATTTTGATGGTGTGGACGTGTGGCACCGAATTGAGATAAGCGTCTCGACAGACGTTACAATATTTGAACAATGATGACGAAAACTGTTTTCTCTGTCGTGTCCGTGTGTCGAAAATTGTTATGCGCTTATTTTTTTATTTGATTTTGTGCGTGGCATATAATTGCTATGCGCAGAGGACGTTTGAGCAGTGCGCAATTGCACAAGCGCGCACCTTAGAGAGAACGTTGGTCACACGGCTGCGCTAGCATCACAGCTAACGTTAGCCATGCTGCTACCTCTCTGCTGGGAGAGGACGTATACGTATGTGACGTATGACGTGACAGTATGTGACGTATGATGTGACAGTATGTGACGTGTGTAAGAAGGTGCGCTTGCTGTCTGTGAGAGGGAGACACAGAAAAGAGTGAGAAGAGCCTGTCGTGTAATGCCAGCAGCTAAAAGCAACTGCGTGAGAATCCACAGACCTGTGGATGTGTTGAAGGTGTGCTGGAAAATGCGGAACGGAAATTAGGGAGCAGCAGAAAAGTGGAATGTATTATTTAAATAGGTGCGTTGGAAAACACAGAGCGGAGTTTTTTTTAACTGGATCTGGATCTGCATTTTCCCATGCCTTGCAGATACGCACTTTTTGGCAAATATCGGCGGCCGATCCGATCCAAATATCGGATCGGGACATCCCTATTCACAACTATGGGAACAATAAACATCAATAGTACACGAATGCAACATTAACACCAGCAGGTAGTAACAGTATGGAGACATGTAGCCTAATATTTGCGCACTACAACTGACCACCAGAACAGCACTGACGAAACCAGATGTGATGACGTAGGCAATATGCACGGGATTGTCTGGAGCTCAGGCAGCATGTCTGCAATGTGGACGTACTGTAATACATCCGAGATATATGCAGTGTCCTTCCAGTTAGTCCTTTCAAGTTACCGGAAGTAGAATTGCAAAAGCAACGTTTGTATATTTTAAACTGTTTATACTAACAAAACCGTACTATGATGTTTGTAGAAGTGTTTTCATGCATATTTGTACGTGCTATCGCAAAGTAATGAAGCGGGCGTCGTTTGCATTAGCTAATCTGCTAACATGTTTACGAGTGCCTGTATTAGTATTATTAACTTACAACTGCATTATTTTTGTATTGTTTCAGTTTTACAAATTCCTTGTAAATTCACCAAGACATCGCCGTGGAACTATTTAGTCTGTTTAGCTGATTGGAAAGCGAGTTTCAGCAGCTAGGGGGTCCATGACAATGACTTTAGTTTTGTTTCGGCAACCGTTTTACTGCCGTGTTACAGACACCTTTTGGAAACGATTAAGGTATTTATTTACAAAATATTTGTGGAAATAACTTATTTCTCAACATATGCATCTGTGGCTTATAGGCAGATGCAGCTAAAATATGGAAAAATATTATTTTTCCCTAAGATTTTGTGGGTGCGGCTTACAACCCCGGTGCGTTCTGTAGTCGACAATACGGTAAGTGTATTTTTGATTCCTAAAAAAGTATGCAAATTATATGGTGACCACACCCCTAGCCATACCACCACCGCCATCTCAGCAATCAAGGGAAAACCCTTAATAGTTTCGTGAAAATAATACAAACGTAAATGAGGCGATATGTAACCAAAAGGTTGAAACTTATATATTGTGCTAAGTAAATATACCAATAACAGAAGAGGGCATTACCTTGAAATAGGAAAAGATGGTCCTGATGTCCTCCTCAAAGCCCATGTCAATCATCCTGTCAGCCTCATCTAATGACAAGTAGCGACAGATGTCCAGACTCACCATCTTCTTCTGTAACAAGTCCATGAGACGACCGGGTGTGGCGACCATCATGTGAACACCACTGCAAACATGGAGACGCACAAGGTCTGACTGCATGCAGCTGAATCTCATTATATGCTCAATCACAAAGTAACCAAACCTTACTAATATATTCGAAAACTAAAGGTTTCTTCTTCTGGGGTTTTGAATAAAAAACAAGTGACCTCCTACTGCTTCTTACACTTACTGTTTCACAACCTCCATTTGCTCCTTGACGGACATCCCTCCGATGCAGAGAGCCGTTCGAAGCTGAGGGGCTCCCTCCTCCTCTAGCAACTTGCAATAGTATTCAATGATGCCGTGTGTCTGTCTTGCGAGCTCTCGCTGGGAAAAAGGGAGAGGTTTAACAATTATTTAGCGCTGTATGAAAAGTCATTTAAACCAATGAACTCAATAAGATACAGAGGCTATGTCTTACTGAAGGACAGATGATGAGTCCATACGGACCCTCTCTCTTAAAGAAGGGCAGCCTCTTCTCCTGCTCCAGAGAAAACATGATGATGGGCAACGTGAAGACCAACGTTTTGCCCGAGCCAGTGAAGGCGATGCCGATCATGTCACGACCTGACAGACTACAAGCACAGTAATTTCATTGATGTGTGCAGTAATTACACACAGTTGTAAATGTGTCCTGAGTGATCCAGGCCTACATTGATGAGTCATGTTAAGAAACCTTTACAAAGAAAATATGGCGCAATTTTGATTTACAACGTCATAGAGAAATTACGTCAACAATGTGTTTATTAATGTTGAAAAATTCCACCATGCCAAACTTCAGCTACAATAGAATGAACGGACTGTAAAATGTACATGTTTCCCTAACGAACTGAATGGTAATTAAAGAAAATACTTTTCATTCTAACTGTGCAAAGCTCACTTACACTGTCGGGATTCCTTGAATTTGAATCGGTGTCGGATGTACGATTCCTTTCTTCTTCAAACCTTTTAGAATAGCTGTAAATAAACATAGATTTGTTGGCAGACAGTATCTTTAAGGTTTTTTTTGTGTGTGTGAACCAGCAAATGAAGTCAAACCTGGGGGTAACTTCATCTCTCTGAAGCTTTTTATTGGAGGAGGGATGCCGTCTCCGTCAACCAGGATGTGAAACTTCTTTCTGACACGCTCATTTCTGGTCTCTGGCATATTCAGGATGTACCGAGGAGCCTTCCAGCTACAAAGAACCGTCAGGATTTAACACAAGCTACACACTTTGGTAAATGTATAACGAATTAACAAATAAAAAGCATACCTTGTTTTGATTGGATCATCATATATGATACCCTTGGCCATTTCCTTCACAGACATCAAAGCTAGTAGAGAAATGGATGTGTTGTCAGTATTGAGAATTTAGCTTGTTTAAAGGGGAACATTATCACAATTTCAGAATTGTTAAAACCATTAAAAATCAGTTCCCAGTGGCTTATTATATTTTTCGAAGTTTTTTTCAAAATTTTACCCATCACGCAATATCCCTAAAAAAAGCTTCAAAGTGCCTGATTTTAACCACCCGTCCATTTTCCTGTGACGTCACATAGTGAAGCCAACACAAACAAACATGGCGGAAAGAACAGCAAGCTATAGCGACATTAGCTCGGATTCAGACTCGGATTTCAGCGGCTTAAGCGATTCAACAGATTACGAATGTATTGAAACGGATGGTTGTAGTGTGGAGGCAGGTAGCGAAAACGAAATTGAAGAAGACACTGAAGCTATTGAGCCATATCGGTTTGAACCGTATGCAAGCGAAACCGACGAAAACGACACGACAGCCAGCGACACGGGAGAAAGCGAGGACGAATTCGGCGATCGCCTTCTAACCAACGATTGGTATGTGTTTGTTTGGCATTAAAGGAAACTAACAACTATGAACTAGGTTTACAGCATATGAAATACATTTGGCAACAACATGCACTTTGAGAGTGCAGACAGCCCAATTTTCATCAATTAATATATTCTGTAGACATACCCTCATGTCAGCAGGCCAGGGAAGCTAGGGTCGATATTCTTCTCTTGATCATCTTCGGGACGGTGTGAGCCAAGACATCCAGGGGGTTTAGCTCGCTCGTCTGCGGGAACAAACTGCCGCCATTGCTTGACGTGCTACCGAGGTCCTTTGTCCCCGAATTGCTCACACACTCAGGCAGATTCAATGGGGGTCTGGCGGCAGATTTCTTTGACTTTATCATTGGAAATGCATCTGCTTTGAGTGTCGCAGGATATCCACACATTCTTGCCATCTCTGTCGTAGCATAGCTTTCGTCGGTAAAGTGTGCGGAACAAACGTCCAATTTCTTGCCACTTTCGCATCTTTGGGCCACTGGTGCAACTTGAATCCGTCCCTGTTCGTGTTGTTACACCCTCCGGCAACACACCGACGAGGCATGATGTCTCCAAGGTACGGAAAACAGTCAAAAAAACGGAAAATAACAGAGCTGATTTGACTCGGTGTTTGAGAAAATGGCGGATTGCTTCCTGATGCGACGTCACATTGTGACGTCATCGCTCCGAGAGCGAATATTAGAAAGGCGTTTAATTCGCCAAAATTCACCCATTTAGAGTTCGGAAATCGGTTTAAAAAATATATGGTCTTTTTTCTGCAACATCAAGGTATATATTGACGCTTACATAGGTCTGGTGATAATGTTCCCCTTTAAATTCTTCACATCAGTAGTGAATTATTACCTCTTCCCTCTGCGACACTTTCAAGAATCTTCTCTTCCTCTTTCAGTTGCTTCTCCTTGGCTGACTCTTTACGTGCTATAAACACAAAACAAAAACACATTTTAGAAAATGTGCAAAGTTTGAAAGAAACGTTCAAAATCCAAGAGTGGATCCGGCTTGAAATGGAGACCTTCTGCTTTTTCCTTGAGGTGCTGATGCTGGTCCAAGAGACTGACATTGGAGCGTGGACCAAGTCCTTCATCCTCATCCCTTTGCTCCTCTCCGCTGTCTCTGTGCTCGTCATCCACCGCTTTACCACGCAGGCGTAACATCTTCTGAACCTGCCATTTGAGCAGCATATGTGTTTGTGATAACTTTCTATTCCAAGTCAAAGTACACACACAAAGACTCGCCAATATGACGACTTACCATTTGTTGTTTTCTGATTTTGACTGGAACATAGGGAACATAGTCATCATCCTCCGAACCCTTTGAGTCAGAACTGTCATCATCTCCATGGGATCGCTGTCGGAAGATAATTAAAACTGGAATTAATACTTACTTTTTGGTTTTGCAAAAGTACACGAAAGAAAAGAAAACACGACTTTTACAGATGACAATGATTGATAATTCTATAGAGCGGTTAAGATACAATATATATAATAAACTGGAATAGTATACCTTTATTCATCTAAATTATAATGTACACAGACTTCATCGCATGCTATGTTAGCTACAAAGAACGAAATATGTCTCACTAAAGCACAATTTCCTAAATGTTAAAGGGGTCATTTAAAACACAAATACAAATAAATGGAGTAGACATCGACAGAATAAAAGAAACCACATTTTTGTGGAATAATAGTTGATGAAAGGAACTGGAAATCTCATAAAAAAATATACAACATAAAGTGCCAAGAAATATTTCAATAATGAATAAAACAATTTCGTTGTGGACCAAAAATCAGTTTGAATGAAGCAATTCCATTGTAGACGAAAAACACTTTATTTTATCTACTATTTGCTAGTGTTGTCGTATCTGAATTAATGCACAGAGATATGGGGAAATAATTAAAAAAGTGCGCTTCATTCACTAACCTTGTCACAAGAAAATGTTTGCTAAAATAATGATATCGAATATTGAAAAAATACAAACCCTTTTATTAAGAGTTTGTCCAACTCAAAACATTCAGATCTCATTATTCCCCCCTCTCCTCTGGTGTACCCCAAGGTTCTGTCCTCGGACCCCTCCTGTTTATCATCTACACCCTCACTCTTGGCAAATTTTTCCGTAAATATATTATTAAATTCCCTTGCTATGCAGATGACACCCAGCTCTACCTGTCCACTGGTTGCCTTCAGGAAATCAGATCCTGGTTTCTCAAACTAAAAAGTGATAAAACTGAACTCCTCCTTATTGGTACAAATTCCACCCTCTCTAAAATAAATGTATTTTCCATCTACATTGACAATTCATCAGTTTCCCCCTCTCCCTAGGTCAAGAGTCTGGGTGTCATCCTGGATAGCACCTCATCATTCAAGTCCCATATCAATAATGTCACTCGGTCAGCATACTTCCATCTACGCAATATCTCTCACCTACGCTCATCTCTTTTCCTCAGCAGTGCTGAATTTCTGGTTCACATCCTGGACTACTGTAATTCTCTACTCTTTGGTTTACCTGACAAGTCCATCCATAAACTACAACTGGTTTAAAACTCCGCTGCCCGTGTCACGACTAGAACCTCCTCCATAAGTCACATAACACCTGTCCTGAAGCAACTCCATTGGCTCCCTATTAAACATCGCATCCATTACAAGATCCTTCTCCTCACATTTAAGGCCATCAACCTAGTGTGTGAATGTGAGTGTGAATGTTGTCTTTCTATCTGTGTTGGCCCTGCGATGAGGTGGCGACTTGTCCAGAGTGTACCCCGCCTTCCGCCCGATTGTAGCTGAGATAGGCTCCAGCGCCCCCGAAGGGAATAAGCGGTAGGAAATGGATGGATGGATGGAACAATCTTGCCCCTCTGTATCTCACCGATCTTCTTCATATCAAGACACCCTCCCGTTCTCTCAGGTCTTCTTCCTCCCTCCAGCTCATCCTCCCACCTACAAGCCTGGTTACCATGGGGTCAGATACTCAGCCCCCCACCTCTGAAACTCTCTGCCCCTGGACATTTGACACTCCTCTTTTATTGCCACCTTCAAATCTCGCCTGAAAACATATCTTTTTAAACTAGTTTACTCATGTTAATCAGTTGCCCGCATGTCACTTCCCATTTGCACTGTTCTTATTATGTATTTATATATATTTTTTTTTTATTGTTTGTCACATGACTGATTGATATTTTAAAGTGAACTTGAGTGCTGAGAAAGGCACCCATTAATAAAATGAATTATTATTATAATTGAATCCAAAATATTAAATTATTCTGTGCATTTGCAAACTGCTAAAATTATACACAAAGCAAACCTTCCCAAGAATGTATCACAATTCTTCTCACAAAAAGAGGAAAAATAAAACATTACAGAAAAATCTTATTTAAAACATGTGTATGCAGGTGCAACACCTACAGCCCTAGCATAGGATAGGATAGTATAGCATAATGTGGAATTAAATTATGGAATGCCATCCATCCATTTTCTACCGCTTATTCCCTTTGGGGTCGCGGGGGGCGCTGGAGCCTATCTCAGCTACAATCGGGCGGAAGGCGGGGTACACCCTGGACAAGTCGCCACCTTATCGCAGGGCCAACACAGATAGACAGACAACATTCACACTCACATCCACACACTAGGGCCAATTTTTTTAGTGTTGCCAATCAACTTATCCCCAGGTGCATGTCTTTGGAAGTGGGAGGAAGCCGGAGTACCCGGAGGGAACCCACGCAGTCACGGGGAGGACATGCAAACTCCACACAGAAAGATCCCGAGCCCGGGATTGAACCCAAGACTACTCAGGACCTTCGTATTGTGAGGCAGATGCACTAACCCCTCTGCCACCGTGAAGATTAAGCAAAATCAAACAATGTACTAATGCAGTGTTTTTCAACCACTGTGCCGCAGCACACTGGTGTACCGTGAGATATTGTTTGGTGTGCCGTGGGAGATCATGTAATTTCACCTAATTGGGTTAAAAATATTTTTTGCAAACCAGTAATTATAATCCGCAAATGTGCTGTTGTCGAGTGTCTGTGCTGTCTATAGATCGGCAGTGTAACCGTGTAATACTCTTCCATATCAGTAGGCGGCAGCAGGTAGCTAATTGCTCTGTGGATGTCGGGAACATGGTTTGTCGTGATCACAATATGCAGACGACAGTGGGAGGCAGTGTACAAGTAAAAAGGTGTCTAAATCTTAAACCAAAAATAAACAAAAGGCAAGTGCCGCTAAGAAAAGGCATTGAAGCTTAGGGATGGCTATGCAAAACGAAGCTAAAACTGAACTGGCTGCAAAGTAAACAAAAACAGAATGCTGGACGACAGCAAAGACTTGCAGCTTGATGGCGTCCACAAAGTACATCTGCACATGACATAATAATCAACATAGGGCTGGGCGATATATCGATATACGCGATATATCGCGGGTTTGTCTCTGTGCGATATAGAAAATGACTACCGGTATATCGTGATATCGAGTATACGTTCTCACGCAGTTGCTTTTAGCTGCGGGCATTACACTACAGGCTCTCCTCCTCTTTCCTGTCTCTCCTTCTCACAGACAGACAAGCGCACCTTCTTACACACGTCACAGACTGTCACGACATACGTCACATACGTATACGCCCTCCCCGAGCAGAGAGGTAGCAGCATGGGTAACGTTAGCTGTGATGCGAGCGCTAATACAAGAAGAATCTGGTAACAAATGGAGGAATAATTAATTCCCCCAAAACACCGCAGGGGGTCCATCGTCTTGGCGATGGTTTGGCTTCAAGTGGGAAGATGTCGAACAGACAACTGTAATTTGTCAAGTGTGGGGCAAAAGCGTTGCTATAAAAAGTAGCATTACTGCTGTAACAAACAGTTCAGGGTGTCCCAAGTTACCGGAGTGTGCTAGGTAAGGAGGAGGAGTTTTGTCCCTCCAGAGTTGCCGTAGGGTTGTGACGTAGTGTGGTTGTGGAAGGAGGTGTGTGATGTTGACATTAAAGAAGCGGTGGCTACCGAACCTGCTCTAATGTCTCCCGTTTATTATTTTATTAGATAAGTACACAGTATAGGCGAACCCAGAACACTCGGCTCCACTGCTAATATGTAGCTTCATTTGAAAAGTCACCCGCTAGACAAGGAAGAGGGTTTACTCCGCACGTCAATATCTCCGTTCGGTGCCACACGTCCACACCATCAAAATGCCGAGGCAAACATTTCCAGATCAACACCGTATGAAAAAAATAGTCATTTTTTTAGTTGTGATTTCCTTCTCTGCATGAAAGTTTAAAAGTAGCATATATTAATGCAGTATGAAGAATAATGTTTTAATGTAGACACATAGAATCATACTGCTGTGATTATATGCATCAAGTGTTCATCCAAGGCTAAGGCAAAATATCGAGATATATATCGTGTATCGCGATGTGGCCTTAAAATATCGCAATATTAAAAAAGGCAATATCTCCCAGCCCTAAATCAACAACAAAATAGGAGCGCAAGACAAAAACGAAAACACTACACACAGGAAAATACCAAAAAACTCAAAATAAGTCACGGCGTGATGTGACAGATTGTGGCAGTACACCTACTTTGAGACAAGAGCGAAAGTGATGCATGGTTGGTTATTATTGAATTGCGAGAATTACTTTTTACTGTCAATATCGGCTGCTGAGTTTCATTTTTTAATGTTTTCTGCTGGTGGTGTGCCTCGAGATTTTTTCAATTAAAAAAATGTGCCTTTGCTCAGAAAAGGTTGAAAAACAGTGTACTAATGTAATGCTGTTTAAAATGATGTTCCAACTAAAACTGTTTAGAATGTAAAAATAGAAAAAATGTGGGAAACATCTGGAAATGTATTGAAATTGAGATGTTATTCATCTAATTCAGTGGTTCTCAAATGGGGGTACGCGTACCCCTGGGGGTACTTGAAGGTATGCCAAGGGGTACGTGAGATTTTTTTTAAATATTCTAAAAATAGCAACAATTCAAAAATCCTTTATAAATATATTTATTGAATAATACTTCAACAAAATATGAATGTAAGTTCATAAACTGAACATCAAATCAAGTAGGCTATTCCATTCATTACCATAAACCCAGAGTTTCCCCCATGCCATGATGGTTTGACCCTCACTAAAATGTCTGTCAAAAAGAACTGTGAAAAGAAATGCAACAATGCAATATTCAGTGTTGACAGCTAGCTTTTTTGTGGACATGTTCCATAAATATTGATGTTAAAGATTTCTTTTTTTGTGAAGAAATGTTTAGAATTAAGTTCATGAATCCAGATGGATCTCTATTACAATCCCCAAAGAGGGCACTTTAAGTTGATGATTACTTCTATGTGTAGAAATCTTTATTTATAATTGAATCACTTCTTTATTTTCCAACAAGTTTTTAGTTATTTGTATATCTTTTTTTCCAAATAGTTCAAGAAAGACCACTACAAATGAGCAATATTTTGCTCTGTTATACAATTTAATAAATCAGAAACTGATGACATAGTGCTGTATTTTACTTCTGTATCTCTTTTTTTCAACCAAAAATGCTTTGCTCTGATTAGGGGGTACTTGAATTAAAAAAAATTCACAGGGGGTACATCACTGAAAAAAGGTTTAGAACCACTGATCTAATTGACTCAACTACCTATGGAATTGAACTGCTGTATATGATGATTTGATGACGGTGTTACAAAATGAGAACATACAGAGAACAGTGTTAGTAATTGCTATGAATTGAAAAAGGGGTAGGATTAAATAAGCTTTGCTTCTTCCTACTTATTTTCGGACATGTTGAAAAGAGAAATGAGAATATGTAAATTATATGACGTTTCACATTGTAAAAATTGAATGCACGTCGTAGCTACGTTCGTAGAACTGTTATATAATTTAAGGTTTTTGAACACACACATATTACACTAAACAGGTCAACATCGTCAAATACTTAGTAAACATGCTTACTCAATACAAGTGTTGCTATATATGCTATTAGCTAGTTAGCTAATGCTAACGTAGCTTGTTCTGTCACCGAAAGAATGAGGGCTTTTAGTTTAAACTTACCTTTTTAAGTCGATTGTCGTCTTCCATTTTAATTTAATTGATATCCTCGTGTGGTGAAGTGTGACATGAAGTGTTTAAACTATCCAGAATTTTACAAAAAAAAATGCATCTATGCCGTACGATTACGAATTAGGGCATTATGGGAAATAAAGTAAGGAAAGCGAAACGGTTCAAACGCAACAAAAAAAAACAGTGAGTGACGTCACACAATGGCAGCGAACGTGCCAAGAAACCAAACGCCACACTTCATTTTATTTTTGCCATAACTGTATCATTTTAATCTTTCGGAACGAAAGATTTTTCACAGTATAAAACGTGATATTTGCTTAATAAAACAAACCAGCCAACATTATCTTGGCTATTATTGGTATAGCATAAATCTGCATTTAAACATTAAGGTTCACATCTCTAATTGGATCAAAACGGATACGCCAGATATAATTATTACAGGTAAAAGCCAGTAAATTAGAATATTTTGAAAAACTTGATTTATTTCAGTAATTGCATTCAAAAGGTGTAACTTGTACATTATATTTATTCATTGCACACAGACTGATGCATTCAAATGTTTATTTCATTTAATTTTGATGATTTGAAGTGGCAACAAATGAAAATCCAAAATTCCGTGTGTCACAAAATTAGAATATTACTTAAGGCTAATACAAAAAAGGGATTTTTAGAAATGTTGGCCAACTGAAAAGTATGAAAATGAAAAATATGAGCATGTACAATACTCAATACTTGGTTGGAGCTCCTTTTGCCTCAATTACTGCGTTAATGCGGCGTGGCATGGAGTCGATGAGTTTCTGGCACTGCTCAGGTGTTATGAGAGCCCAGGTTGCTCTGATAGTGGCCTTCAACTCTTCTGCGTTTTTGGGTCTGGCATTCTGCATCTTCCTTTTCACAATACCCCACAGATTTTCTATGGGGCTAAGGTCAGGGGAGTTGGCGGGCCAATTTAGAACAGAAATGCCATGGTCCGTAAACCAGGCACGGGTAGATTTTGCGCTGTGTGCAGGCGCCAAGTCCTGTTGGAACTTGAAATCTCCATCTCCATAGAGCAGGTCAGCAGCAGGAAGCATGAAGTGCTCTAAAACTTGCTGGTAGACTGCTGCGTTGACCCTGGATCTCAGGAAACAGAGTGGACCGACACCAGCAGATGACATGGCACCCCAAACCATCACTGATGGTGGAAACTTTACACAAGACTTCAGGCAACGTGGATCCTGTGCCTCTCCTGTCTTCCTCCAGACTCTGGGACCTCGATTTCCAAAGGAAATGCAAAATTTGCATGGTTGGGTGATGGTTTGGGGTCAGTGGCCTAGTGGTTAGAGTGTCCGCCCTGAGATCGGTAGGTTGTGAGTTCAAATCCCGGCCGAGTCATACCAAAGACTATAAAAATGGGACCCATTACCTCCCTGCTTGGCACTCAGCATCAAGGGTTGGAATTGGGGGTTAAATCACCAAAATGATTCCCGGGCGCGGCCACCGCTGCTGCCCACTGCTCCCCTCACCTCCCAGGGGGTGATCAAGGGTGATGGGTCAAATGCAGAGAATAATCTCGCCACACCTAGTGGCGAGATTATGGTACTTTAACTTTAACTTTTTTTAACTTGGCGCCTGCACACAGCGCAAAATCTACCCGTGCCTGGTTTACGGACCATGGTATTTCTGTTCTAAATTGGCCCGCCAACTCCCCTGACCTTAGCCCCATAGAAAATCTGTGGGGTATTGTGAAAAGGAAGATGCAGAATGCCAGACCCAAAAACGCAGAAGAGTTGAAGGCCACTATCAGAGCAACCTGGGCTCTCATAACACCTGAGCAGTGCCAGAAACTCATCGACTCCATGCCACGCCGCATTAACGCAGTAATTGAGGCAAAAGGAGCTCCAACCAAGTATTGAGTATTGTACATGCTCATATTTTTCATTTTCATACTTTTCAGTTGGCCAACATTTCTAAAAATCCCTTTTTTGTATTAGCCTTAAGTAATATTCTAATTTTGTGACACACGGAATTTTGGATTTTCATTTGTTGCCACTTCAAATCATCAAAATTAAATGAAATAAACATTTGAATGCATCAGTCTGTGTGCAATGAATAAATATAATGTACAAGTTACACCTTTTGAATGCAATTACTGAAATAAATCAAGTTTTTCAAAATATTCTAATTTACTGGCTCTTACCTGTATATATCTAAGCAGTGGCGGACTGTGCGTTTCCCACCTAGGCCTTCAGTGATGTCCTACTTAGTCCGACTTTAATAAATACCCCTCAAAATACCATAATTTATGTCACCACATGATCACGGCTTGAGAAATGCTATACATTTACGTGGACCCCGACTTAAAACACGTTGAAAAACGTATTCGGGTGTTACCATTTAGTGGTCAATTGTACGGAATATGTACTGGACTGTGCAATCTACTAATAAAAGCTTCAATCAATCAAACAGAAAGACACTTGTGCACTACTGGTCATTGAACCACATTAACAGTGTACAAGACAGGCTACCGGTATGTTTCGGCACATTTAAAACATACCTTACATGGTACTGTCAAAATTTAAATAATTGTAAAGAACATATTAAATGTGGAAAAATGAATAAATAAAATGTTTGAACTTTTTTTTGTGAGTTAAAAAAGTGAGAACCGATGATTTCTCTGTTGGCCGGGTATGGCTCCGGTGCCCCTTCCTGCTTTTCGGAAAATTACAATTTGGGATTGGATTCTCATTTGGGACAAGTGAAAATCCAATCACAGTCACTTTTAGCGTAAGGCTACCTAGATGGGCTACTGTCAACAACTCGTGATCTGATTGGCTATTGCAACTGTCTATTGACTGTCTATCAGGCAGAATTCATACAGCGCTGGCAACAAGCCAGCTCAATTCTGATTGGATAAAAGCTCCAATATAAAAAAACAAGCAACACTGGAGCCTAATAAGACATGAAGAGAATATGATGAATACTTTATGGAAAGTGGATTAAAATGAACTTTTTATTAATCTATGATCATGATTGATGTTAGGCCAGCAGAGAAGGCCTTGCTGGCCTTAACGACACACCACTGTATCTAAGTGATGTCATTGTGGGTGTAGCTTGTGTTAGCATTTTCCTTAGAAGATAATCAACTCTTGGACAAACTGAGGAAAAAGAAAGCACTGTGGTCAACCATCTTTCTGTAGACATATACGGGCTAGCACCTCTACAGATAGAAGAATTTAACATGCATGGGTACTCCATAGGATGCATCCTTAGTCATTTGAAGTGGTGTGTATTTTGCCTAACTTTTTATAGGAGTGTATATTCACGTTCTGTAACTTTTTTTTGGTAACAAATAAACTGGAAGAAGGTCAAGCGTATATACTGAATATATTGCTTTCTGCTTGTGAGTAAACACATGCATTTTGTTTTTTGAGGACTTAAATGACAACTGATAAGTAACAAGATCACAAAGAGCACCAGAAGACATGTAGCACGGTTAAAATGTCAAGATTTCTGATAAAAACATTTATTTCATGTAAGGTAAATGTTTACATACTACATACGTCAGCACATGGATGCAGTGGATCAAACTTGTTTCCGGTCATTTAGTGAACAATGTAATAGTAGCAAAAAATGGGATAGCTGGCCTTGATATTGATCCCTGGCGAACAGGCCACCAGTTGGACTGGTTGGAGTCTTAAACCAGCGTGATGTCGTGAGCGAGGTCCTTCAACTCGGCGAAAGAGACAAGGCCTCGGATCAAACAGCTCTATTGAAAGAGTTCGTGGTGGTGGAAGATGTATTTGCTGGCGCTGGGCCGAGCTATTGAGCTGCATTGGAGGGGACTTTTTTGAGGCTGAAGTTGGACCAATTCACTGCTACCTTCTGGCGGGTTTGTTTTGCCGAATCGAGGCAGAACCTAGAGAGGACAAACACGGTGGCAAGGGTAGAAGAGGCATTGGGAAACATGACATTGTTGGTTAATATTGAGATACAAGACAGAGCTTGTGTACAGTGCAACCTCTAAAGCAGTGGTTCTTAACCTTGTTGGAGGTACCGAACCCCACCAGTTTTATATGCGCATTCACCAAACCCTACTTTAGTGAAAAATAAAATGTTGTATTTTTTCAAATTCAAGACAAAGTTATATGTTTTTGGTAACACTTTAGTATGGGGAACATATTCTAAGTAACAAAGACTTAATTCAGAGTTATTTGGTTAGGGTTAGGGTTAGAGGGTTAGGGTTAGGGTTATAATAAGGCCATGTCGAATAAGGCATTAATAAGTACTCAATAATGACTAGTTAAGAGCCAATATGTTACTAATTTGCATGTTAATAAGCAACTAATTAATGGTGAATATGTTCCCCATACTAAAGTGTTACCATGTTTTTTTACTGGTGCACAAAATGAACCGTGCATGAACATCACCTTGTTCAAAGAACAAAACCAACACAGTGCATAAACTCACAACAAATTACACACCTGCAAATCAGTCTGACTTCTGCTGTTGTCGTATCTGTAATACGCCAATAGGGAGAAGTTTGTATTTACACGATGAGTCGGGTGTGTCTTGACCTCCGCCGAACCCCTGAGCCCGACTCACCAAACCCCTAGGGTTCGATCGAACCCAGGTTAAGAACCACTGCTATAAAGTTTAATGCTTCTTAAATTATGTAACATATCACACGTTTCAGAACAAACATGTCACAGAAGTTTTACAAAATCATACATTTGAAATGGCTCGCAAAAATTGGTGCTTCTAGAGATTATGTCAACAAACAAACGCTAAAGAAGGAGTTTTTTATTATTATGTTAAAACAGTTCTTCCGCAGTTCCCTAACAAACCCTCTAAATCAACCACAGATGAAATGATGTCTTTAAATCCAATAAAGAAGAGGGCAATCTCACATATACTTAATTTACTCTCAGGATTAGAATGCACTTCTATGCTAAGAATCAGAACAGCATGGGAACAAGACCTCCAAACATCAATAGATGATGTAACCTGGGCAAAAATTGAGAAAAGGGTTCACTCATCTTCAATGTGCGCACGACACTCACTGGTCCAATTTAAAGTGATACACCGGGTGCACTTCTCAAAAGCAAAATTAGCAAAAATATTTCCCCATATTAACCCATTATGTGATAGATGTAAACTAGATAACGCAACATTAATACACATGTTTTGGCTTTGTCCGAAGCTAAAGGGGTACTGGAAGTCCATCTTCGAAGCACTCTCCACGGTCTTAACAATTCAAATCGATCCAAACCCTTTAATTTCTGTATTTGGAATCATTCCTGAAGGGATGGAACTACCTGTCGGGGGTCACAAAATAGTTGCCTTTACCACCCCTCCTCGCACGCCGCCTGATATTGTTGAAGTGGAAGGAGGCTGTCCCACCCTTAGTCTCCCACTGGATAAGGGACGTACTAGCAAACTTGAAGCTCGTGAAAATAAGATACCGTATTTTCCGCACCATAAGCCGCCCTGGGTTATAAGCCGCGCCTTCAATGAACGGCATATTTCAAAACTTTGTCCACATATAAGCCGCCCCGTGTTATAAGCCGCATCTAACTGCGCTAAAGGGAATGTCAAAAAAAGAGTCAGATAGGTCAGTCAAACTTTAATAATATATTAAAAACCAGCGTTCTAACAACTCTGTTCACTCCCAAAATGTACGGTAATGTGCAAATGTGCAATCACAAACATAGTAAAATTCAAAATAGTGCAGAGCAATAACATCAACATCAATAACTTAATGTTGCTCGAACGTTAATGTCACAACACACAAAATAAACATAACGCTCACTTTCTGAAGTTATTCTTCATTCATAAATCCCTCGAATTCTTCTCCTTCGGTGTCCGAATTAAAAAGTTGGGTGAATACGGGATCCAAAATGGCCGGCTTATGTTATATTCTCTTGCTGCTGCTCTATTTCCGTGTTCTTCGGCATGACTTATTGCCTTAAGTTTAAATTCTGCGTTATACGCGTGTCGCTTAGTAGGAGCCATTTTGTGGTCTTTACAGATGTAAACACACAAAGGAAATGAAACGTAATACCCGCGCGCTTCTTCTTCTACGGGGGCGGGTGGTTGCTTACCGTAGAAGAAGAAGCGCTTCCTCTTCTACGGGGGCGGGTGCTTACCTTGGCAGTTGCTTACCATAGAAGAAGAAGCGCTTCCTCTTCTACGGGGAAAAAAGATGGCGGCTGTTTACCGTAGTTGCGAGACCGAAACTTTATGAAAATAAATATTTATATTAATCCATATATAAGGCGCACCGGGTTATAAGCCGCACTGTCAGCTTTTGTGAAAATTTTTGGTTTTTAGGCGCGGCTTATAGTGCGGAAAATACGGTACACATTACGGGGCTCTGAAAACAAGTTTTTTAAAGTGTGGAGACCTTTTTTGACTTTTTTTGACCAATCTTCTACACAAGTGCAGGAAGAGCCCTAGATATGTACCTAAATATGGCCTTGTCATGCTGCGTCTACATTATGTTTCAGTTTTCAATTACTTTGTTTTAAGTGCCTTGTACTGAACTTTATTTATTTAATTTTTTTTACTCCGGGTACTTTTGTACTCTTACTTTTGTTTTTTGTTTTTGTTTTGAGTGACAGCAGGGGTAGGGGATGAAGAGGGTTTGAATATGTTGTTAATGTGAAATCAATAAAAAGAACTACTAAAGAAAGAAGGAGTTTTTGAAATTACCGAATCTAAAAAAAAAACGTTCATGTTTCCTGGGCTCCATGGACGTGTGCGCGAAGTGTAATCTGGGCATCCAGATCGAGGAAGACCTGTCGTGGAGTGCGAACACCTCTGTGACCATCAAAAAGGCACAGCAGAGACTTTACTTTCTGAGACTCCTCAAAAAGAACCACCTGTCACAAAAACTGCTTGTGTCTTTCTATCGCTGCTCAATAGAGAGCGTGCTGACATACTGCATGTGTGTATGGTATGTCAGCTGCACGGCGGAAGAGAGAAACGCACTTCAGAGGGTCATAAAAACTGCCATGAAGATCACTGGCTGCTCTCTCCCCTCCCTAGATGAACTGTACAGTGCCAGGTGCCGCAAAAAGGCCCAAAACATCATAAGGGACCCATCTCACCCCGGACATAAAGTTTTTGAACTGCTGCCCTCGGGCAGGAGATACAGGACAATAAAATGCCGGACAAACAGATTTAAGAACACTTTTTACCCGAGAGCTATAGTGTCGCTGAACACAAGGCATAAAAAAGAATGACTGTGCATGTGAGCTGTGTGCTTGGTATTTGTATGTATTTTTATCTATTTATCTGAGTGCCATGTTCTTATGTTTTTATGTTATTATGAATTTGCACTAAATTAGTTTAGTTTGCTTGCAATTTCGTTGTACAATGTACAATGACAATAAAGATATATTCTATTCTATTCTAAAGATAATGTACACGTTATTGTAATTTAATACAGCAGTGTTTCGTAACCGTAGGACGAAGTTCCGTTGTTGGGCTGTGAACGTTCCCCAGAGGGCTCTCAAAAATATGTTTCTCAGCTGTGGTCTGTAAGGACCGCACCAGTACTCCGTTATAATACAATTTTCCACCACTTATGGCAGTAATGACAATCTCAAACAAACAGAAGAAGTCTGGAGCTAAAGTCATAGACGTTTTTAAAGCGCAACAATTATGACAAAAGTGATAAAGCTGTAGTTCATTTGCACTTAAATTTGATTGGCAGATTATTTATGTTACATATATATTATTATTATTTACTATTAATTCAGTTGGAATTTATTTGTTTTAGTACTGCGCGATTGTATGTAAACGTATCAGTTTTTACGAGTCGCTTCTTTTACAGTCTATTTGATTAGACTTTATTTTGTATTTAGTCTGACCTAAGCCTTGATAATAATCTTTGTAATTAGCGCATGGTTTTAATTAAGGCTGAAACGACGCGTCGACGTAGTCGACGTCATCGGTTACGTAAATACGTCGACGCCGTTTTTGTGCGTCGGCCCGTCGCATATTTACGTCACACTACTTTACTGTCATGGCGGAGCGCAAAGCAGACGATGCGAGCGAGGGGAAAAAAGCACGCCAAAAGTCGTCAAAAGTGTGGGAGTATTTCAATAAACGGCCTAATAATGTTGTTGTATGCACACTGTGTCGAGCGGAAATGGCCTATCATAGCAGCACAACGGCTATGAACGAACATTTGAAAAGAAAACCCCCGACAGCGTTCTTGCCATCACCATCAACAAGTCAATCGTCCGCGTGCGTATACGTTGTCATTATTACACAAAAACATGAATGTGTCATTTGTATCTGCGTTGTAAATTCATAAACTAAAGCACCGTTTCGCTCTGAGAGGCGCGTTTGGCGTGCCTGTTCAGTGTTTACAAAGACGCGCTCCTCTTTAACGCTGTGGAGAGGCGGCGGCGGCGAGCGAGCGGCGAGGCGGGGCGCGCCGGGAGCGACGCCGCAATCGTGCCCAGGTGCGCGATCCGCGCAGTTGGAAGAGAAAAGACTTTGTGTAAAATTAAAAGATTGTAAACCTGGCAAAGCCGTCTGGCGTTCAGTCTGTCGGTCCTGAAAGAACCCCACGGCACAAGACGTGTCACAAACGCTAACGTTAATTAGTTGTGCAAATACCTTTTACAACATTAACAGTTACATATACTATGTACAAACCAACAATTAACTTTCACTTTAATCATACTATCATTGTTGTGTTATTAAGCAAAATAAGCAATACTTTTACTTTTGTTGAAATGTTTACACTGTACACTTTTTTGTATTGGATGTTTAGCTTTATTTTTGCACATTTTAGCAAATAAGCAATACTTTTACTTTTGTTGAAATGTTTACACTTGTTACAGAATATTTCCGTTTTGCACTTTTTTGTATTGGATGTTTATCTTTATTTTTGCACATTTTAAAGCAAAATAAGCAATACTTTTACTTTTGAAATGCTTATACTATTCCAGAATATTAAGATTTGCACTGGATGTTTACTTTTATATTTGCACATTAAAAAGCAAATAAGCTACTTTTAATTTTGTTAAATGTTAAAAGTTTTAAAGGTTTACATTGTTACAGAATATTTTGTCATGTTGTTGTCAATGTTGACTGAGTGGCCATACTTTTTTTTTTGTAAATAAAAGCCATGCCTTTTGAAAAAACTGGCCTACATTTATTTTTTCCTCTTCATTTTAAATTTAAAAAAAAATCGTTAAAAGGAAAAATAATCTATAGATTAATCGAAAAAATAATCTATAGATTAACCGATTAATCGAAAAAATAATCTATAGATTAATCGATAGAAAAATAATCGTTAGCTGCAGCCCTAGTTTTAATATAATTTGACATGGTTTATCCTGTTAAAAGGTTAAGGAGGTTAGATAAAAGTATTGAATACGAATAAAATCAAGAGTAAGATTAGTAATTCAGTGTTAATATTTGAGTGGGCCTTGGGCCCCTCAGTAGTAAAAAAGTTGGGCCCGAAGTTAAAAAAGTTAAGAACCCCTGTAATACAGTATGAGGCGTTAAAATGCGCGACCGAGTCAGCTGTAGTTGCTTTTTAGGAAAGCTGCACACGTCTGTTGTGTCTGCTTCGTACAATATGGCTATCAATATTTAATGTTTGCCAATGTGTCGTTAAAGTTAACAGTAAGTTGTTTTACTCTTCATGCATCATCATAGGGTGATTAGTTTTGTTTATTTATTCGGTCTGTCTTAATATACAGTTGTTAGATTTTATTTAGACTAGTGGTTCTCAAACTTTTTTCCACCAATTACCACCTCAGAAAACACTTAGCTCTCCATTTACCTACTCAGTGGCCTAGTGGTTAGAGTGTCCGCCCTGAGATCGGTAGGTTGTGAGTTCAAACCCCGGCCGAGTCATACCAAAGACTATAAAAAAAAATGGTACCCATTACCTCCCTGCTTGGCACTCAGCATCAAGGGTTGGAATTGGGGGTTAAATCACCAAAAATGATTCCCGGGCGCGGCACCGCTGCTGCCCACTGCTCCCCTCACCTCCCAGGGGGTGATCAAGGGTGATGGGTCAAATGCAGAGGACAAATTTCACCACACCTAGTGTGTGAGTGACAATCATTGGTACTTTAACTTTAACTTTACCACCATAATGAGCAACATTAAAATACAGTAGCGTAGTAGGCCTGGGTAGTCATTAAAACAAGGCAGGGATTTTATTTAACAAGTATATTTAATATTTTTATAACACACAGTTTGAAAAGTAACACTGTGTTTGAATATAGAAAAATAAAACACTGTACTTTAATCAATTGATTCTTTGGCGTACCACTAGATGGAGCCAGCATACCACTGAGAAACTCTGATTTTGACATTTGAGAATGCTAAAATGTTATCTAAATCCGGTACATCCTGGGATGTGTTGGGTTGATTACAATTTAAGCAATAAAGATAAATGAGAAATTAGAACAAATCTGAGCAGCGTTAACATTATGGTCGACTTTGGAGGTTCCACTGTATTCTGACATATGATTTTGCTTTCTTTACCTTTTGAAGTATTCCACTTCCCGATCAATTTCATCCATTTCTTTTGGATCCACATCTTTTGGCAGAAATACATCATCTGCAGAAAAAGTTACAAATACAGAAAGAAATAAGAATTTGCAATCATGCACACAGTAACATAAATGTATGTAAATCAAGAATCTCGCACCGATAGCACTAGTGGATTTTTCCCCCTTGTTCTTGTTCTTCTTACTTTTCGCCTTGGACTGCGCCTGCTGCTGCACATTTGCCGCAATGCTGGGATGAGCTTTGCTCTCGGGATCCTGCTCACATCTGCTTGAACGTATCTCAGGGTCACTTTTAACTTTGTGCACATTTGGGGGGCCCCCGTTTGCAGCAGTGGCTGCATTTCTGGATGGTCTGTTCTCCTCAGTTTTCTTCAAGCCGTTCCTTTGGCTGTCAGGCGACTGCTGGAGCTGTTTGAGCGCTGCTTTTGAGGCATTCCGAATGATTTCGGACACCCTTGACTCACTGACTTTTGGATTGTGCTCCGAAACAGATTGCTCCTGTTTTGGCTGTTGCTGCTTTTTACTCTTCTTTGACTTTGTACCAGCATTTCCGACTGTGCTGGTTTTAGGATCGGCAATGTCCTCCTTTGTTGTAACTGTTCCTTGGTTGGATACTTGTAACAAACTGTCACATCCAGAGGAAGTGCATTTTTCCGGGGAGCGCACCCGAATGAGCTTGGAGAGACTTGGCGTAGTGTTCAAGCGCTGGATGTCTTTAGAACCGCCTGTGCCCCCTCCAGATGTGACGGTGGTGGTATCTGGGGATGTGTTGGTGTCCTCCCATCCATTGACCAGGTCCAGATGGTTCCTAAAGGTTCCCAGCGAAAGAGGGGCTAAGTCAAGGTCTATCTGCTGCAAATCGGAGGACCCGTTGAGATGAGACAGTAAATGGTTGCCTTCCAGCGTAGCTGCCTTTTTTGGGAAATCATTGACATCTAGATTGAGGTCGTACATGCTAAATGAGGCCCGAATCGAGTCTTTGATGGTGTTTTTAATCTCTTCCAGTCGACTGGTGAGGAAACTGTTGACTCGCTCAAGTTCCAGCTGTGGCCAGTCCAGTAACCGTGAAGCCTCTGAAGTGTCAGACATGGGCTCGTCTGTGGACTCTGATGGATTGGAGAGGGGATCACTGCCTGCAGCACCCATGTTGCCCTGTAGAGCTTTTTCCTGCAAAATAATATGCATGAGGTTGATCACAAATCTAATGAGTTAGAGTAAAACATACACAATTATCTTCCACTGACAGCAGTGCATGTAGTGCGCTACTGTATACAGTTGTGATCAAAAGTTTACATACACTTGTAAAGAACATAATGTCATGGCTGTATTGAGTTTCCATAAATTTCTACAACTCTTATTTTTTGTGATAGAGTGATTGGAGCACATACTTGTTGGTCACAAACAACATTCATGCAGTTTGGTTCTTTTATGAATTTATTATGGGTCTACTGAAAATGTGACCAAATCTGCTGGGTCAAAAGTATACATACAGCAATGTTCATGTCCCTTGGCAAGTTTCACTGCAATAAGGCGCTTTTGGTAGCCATCCACAAGCTTCTGCTTGAATTTTTGACCACTCCTCTTGACAAAATTGGTGCAGTTCAGATACATTGTTGGTTTTCTGACATGGACTTGTTTCTTCAGCATTGTCCACACGTTTAAGTCAGGACTTTGGGAAGGCCATTCTGAAACCTTAATTTTAGCCTGATTTAGCCATTCGTTTACCAATTTTGACATGTGTTTGGTGTCATTGTCCTGTTGGAACACCCAACTGCACCCAAGACCCAACCTCCGGGCTGATGATTTTAGGTTGTCCTGAAGAATTTGGAGGGAATCCTCCTTTTTCATTGTCCCATTTACTCTCTGTAAAGCACCAGTTCCATTTGCAGCAAAACAGGCCAGAGCATAATACTACCACCACCATGCTTGACGGTGCGAATGGTGTTCCTGGGATTAAAGGCCTCACCTTTTCTCCTCCAAACATATTGCTGGGTATTGTGACCAAACAGCTAAATATTGTGTTTCATCTGACATCACATGTACAAAGATAAGACCTTTTGGAGGAAAATTCTGTAGTCAGATGAAACAAAAATTGAGCTGTTTGGTCACAATACCCAGCAAGATGTTTGGAGGAGAAAAGGTGAGGCCTTTAATCCCAGGAGCACCATGTCTACCGTCAAGCATGGTGGTGGTAGTATTATGCTCTGGGCCGGATTTGCTGCCAATGGAACTGGTGCTTTAAATGGGACAATGAAAAGGGAGAATTACCTCCAAATTCTTCAGGACAACCTTAAATCATCAGCCTGGAGGTTGGGTCTTGGGCGTAGTTGGGTGTTCCAACAGGACAATGACCCCAAACACACGTCAAAAGTGGTAAAGGAATGGCTAAATCAGGCTAGAATTAAGGTTTCAGAATTGCCTTCCCAAATTCCTGACTTAAACGTGTGGACAATGCTGAAGAAACAAGTCCATGTCAGAAAACAAACAATGTATCTGAACTGCACCAATTTTGTCAAGAGGAGTGGTCAAAAATTCAACCAGAAGCTTGTGGATGGCTACCAAAAGCGCCTTATTGCAGTGAAACTTGCCAAGGGACATGTAACTAAATGTTAACATTGCTGTATGTATACTTTTGACCCAGCAGATTTGCTCACATTTTCAGTAGACCCATAATAAATTCATAAAAGAACCAAACTTCATGAATGTTTTTTGTCACCAACAAGTATGTGCTGCAATCACTCTATCACAAAAAAAATAAGAATTGTAGAAATGATTGGAAACTCAAGACAGCCATGACGTTGTTCTTTACAAGTGTATGTAAACTTTTAACCACAACTGTATATATATCAGTCTCAAACCTAATCAAAGGTAGTCAAACTCATTGTGCTTACTTTGTGTTCAAATAAATTAACCAAGTCTAATCACAATAAAGTGTACTATTGTATTCTTCATTTGAAACATTGGTTTTGGTTGTTAAAGTCATAGTATGTAACTTTTTTTTTTTTTTTTTTTTACAAATATTTATTTTAAATAGAATCGGAATCAGAAATACTTTATTAATCCCCGAGGGGAGATTCAGAGCATTTTCCTCAATTTCAACAGCCAATCATATTGAGTAACAGTTACATTACAGACTGACCAGGCATGTAACGATAAATGATATTAATGATAACCTGATGATAAAACTACCAACGGTCAGTATGACCGTTTTAAATTAAAATTATCGAAAAAATCATGATTGATAATCACACTTATAAAAACACATTGTCTAAGAAACCAAGCTAATCATTTGTGCGAATTTAACCTACGTGCTGTGCTCGCTTACACCAGAATGATCGACCTATACTCAAAAGAATACGACCCCACTTTGCGTTTATCATTGAAAAATCACTCGTAAACCTTTACAAATGAAGACAAATGAAGATTAACATTTAGAAACACTCAAATAAAAAAAAAACATGGCTCTTAGGAAGCCAGAACAGTATTATATGTTTCTTCTGACAAGAAAGTATATTTTGTATGAGAATATTTTATAATTACAACTTCCATTGTGTATAAGTACTTTTTGAGGACATTCATTAATACTGTAATACTAATTGTGATAATTTTGCTTACAAAAACTGTGAAATGTTCCTATCACTCCATCTCTAATACTGACTGAACAACCCCAAAGGTCAAAGTGAGTTTATTCTGCCTGCTGACAGACAGAAGTGGCTAATTCTAGCAATACCGTATTTGTCGAAGTATAAGTCGCACCGGAGTATAAGTCGCAACTGCCGAAAATTCATAATAAAGAAGGAAAAAAACATATATAAGTCGCACTGGAGTATAAGTCGCATTTTTGGGGGAAATGTATTTGATAAAACCCAACACCAAGAATAGACATTTGAAAGGCAATTTAAAATAAATAAAGAATAGTGAACAACAGTCTGAATAAGTGTACGTTATATGAGGCATAAATAACCAACTGAGAACGTGCCTGGTATGTTAACGTAACATATTATCACGGTGGAAGAGGGGTTAGTGCATCTGCCTCACAATACGAAGGTCCTGAGTAGTCTTGGGTTCAATCCCGGGCTCGGGATCTTTCTGTGTGGAGTTTGCATGTTCTCCCCGTGACTGCGTGGGTTCTCTCCGGGTACTCCGGCTTCCTCCCACTTCCAAAGACATGCACCTGGGGATAAGTTGATTGGCAACACTAAATTGGCCCTAGTGTGTGAATGTGAGTGTGAATGTTGTCTGTCTATCTGTGTTGGCCCTGCGATGAGGTGGCGACTTGTCCAGGGTGTACCCCGCCTTCCGCCCGATTGTAGCTGAGATAGGCTCCAGCGCCCCCCGCGACCCCAAAGGGAATAAGCGGTAGAAAATGGATGGATGGATGGATGGATTATGGTAAGAGTCATTCAAATAACTATAACATATAGAACATGCTATACGTTTACCAAACAATCTGTCACTCCTAATCGCTAAATCCCATGAAATCTTATACGTCTAGTCTCTTACGTGAATGAGCTAAATAATATTATTTGATATTTTACGGTAATGTGTTAATAATTTCACACATAAGTCACTCCTGAGTATAAGTCGCACCCCCGGCCAAACTATGAAAAAAACTGCGACTTATAGTCCGAAAAATACGGTACTTAAAAACCGTTACAGGTGGCAATATCATTATTGACTTTTTAGTTATTGTGCTTTTTTATCCTTCATTTATCAAAACTGAAGTGTAGCACAGCTGGAAAGAAACAAAATAACATTTTACAGTTGCCATACCTTCTTTTTTTGTTTGTGCCGAGCCCTTTTAGCCGCTTTAGCGCTGTTAACAGGTTTGGGCTCCGAACTGTTGATGAAGTCCAACAACTCGTCCACATCACGGTTGTCAATAGCACCAGCCACTGTCAGCTCAGAGTCCTGACGCTGAGGCAGCTCCTCCTTACGTCGGGTCAGTCGCGACCGAAGCTTCTCTCGGATCTCAGCATAGTTTCGACTGGTTGGAGCGGCTGGAGGCTATGACCAAATCGATGTTTTTCAATGAGAAAAGTGTCTTTACTTTGACTTCACGTCATATTTAAAACGAGCGTGAAAAAATAAAATGTTTTACCGCGTTGTGTCCGAAGAACTCGCAGTAACAGCAGTCGCAGTACTTTCCGTCCTTCTGGTTGGTGGAAGAGGAGGCGCAGGAGCTCCTCTCAGAGCTGCTGTCTTCATCCTCCACCTCCTCTAGCTCTGGTGACGGGTGACACAGCGTCCCGTTTGTCATTTTGTGCCCCTTACAAGCCTGGTCCCTGCAAATAAAACAAATATACAACATTTGCTCATTCAACAATCATAGTTAATAATCCTTGTGAGTACTGACCTGCAGGCCCCAGTCGACAAACTGCCTACATTGGTCGAGGCCGCTGTTCCCGTACTGTGTCCATTACAAGGGTGGTTACAGCCTGCAACCGGTGGGCCCGATTTGCCGTGTTGAGTGTTCACAGCAGGAATGTGGGAGTTTTTGCACGGAGTGGGCTTGTGAACTGATGTTGGGCTGTCTGAATTGGAAGAAGCCATTTTAGCGGTTGACCCGTGGAGGTTTGGTACCAGAGGAGAGAAAGGGCTATGAGCTGTGACACCGGAGGGGGATGAAGAGGTTACGTGGTTGTGTTGTCCCGAGCTCGATTTTGGGGGTAGGATGGAGGAATGTTGGGAAGATAGGCCCGTGGGACTGTTGGGGGGTACCGACAAGTCTGTGTGTTGATGATGGTCGCTGGCGTGGAAGGCTTCACCTGGAATATCACACGTGTCAAAACACATGACATTATTTTATCTGCATTTAAACCTTGTGTATGTCATTGGCTGATAATCTTATTTTAACCAAAAATATACCAACAACATTATATTATAAGAACAGATTAAAATATAAATGTATTTGTCACAAACAGTGTTTGTGACAGCCGTTATTTTTGGCGGTAACTATTAGTCTAACGCGTAATTTTTTATATTCAGTAACTCAGCTACCGTTACTACATGATGCGTTACTGCGTTATTTGACGTTATTTTTTATATAGTATCGGCTAGAAACTGAGAAGATCTGAGTGTGTTTTATTGGAGTGCTGCGGTGTCGTCCTTCTGATTCTTCCTGTGTCACAAGGAAGAGAAGAGGGGCGCTGTGTGTGGGTGTGTGTGGTGTGTGTGTGTGTGTGTGGGGGGGGGGCGTGTCTGTGTTTACTAATAAGACATCATGGCGGAGCCGAAGCCGAGTTTCTTAACATGGAGATATTCTCACTACTTTTCTTTTGTCGAGCACAAAGAAAAGAACATTTTAGTTAAATGTAAGTTGTGTCTTGGATCAAAGATAAATACCGTATTTTCCGCACCATTAGCCGCACCTAAAAACCACAAATTTACTCAAAAGCTGACAGTGCGGCTTTTAACCCGGTGCGCTTTATATATGGATAAATATTAAGATTCATTTTCATAAAGTTTCGTTCTCGCAACTTCGGTAAACAGCCGCCATCTTTTTTCCCGGTAGAGCAGGAAGCGCTTCTTCTTCTACGCAAGCAACCGCCAAGGTAAGCACCCGCCCCCATAGAACAGGAAGCGCTCCTTCTTGTACTGTAAGCAACCACCCGCCCCCGGAAGAAGAAGAAGAAGAAGCGCGCGGTGCATGCTGGGATATGTGACGTTTCATTTCCATTTGTGTGTTTATGTAAAGACCCCAAAATGGCTCCTATTAAGTGTGTTGTCTGTCTAATTATAAATAATGCAGACGAGGCGTGTTAACTGAGTTCTCAACGTTTACTCACAGCGTGCTCATAACCACATTCTAACTGCCAGCATACAACAACGCTTCTCAGGGCTACCGCGCATGCTCGTCACTATCGTTGCATGCTGGGTAGTGTAGTTGTTATATTTGCTAGCTCATAACATCACATTAAGAGACACGCTTACGCGCTTAATTCAATACTCGCCGTCATTCCGGGTGGATTGACAAAATACCTCCAGCCGCTAGATATTGGTGTCAACAGGGCATTCGAAGCTAGACTGCTAACTGCGTGGGAACAGTGGATGACGAAGAAGCGCGCGGTGCATGCTGGGATATGTGACGTTTCATTTCCATTTGTGTGTTTATGTAAAGACCCCAAAATGGCTCCTATTAAGTGTGTTGTCTGTCTAATTATAAATAATGCAGACGAGGCGTGTTAACTGAGTTCTCAACGTTTACTCACAGCGTGCTCATAACCACATTCTAACTGCCAGCATACAACGCTTCTCAGGGCTACCGCGCATGCTCGTAACTATCGTTGCATGCTGGGTAGTGTAGTTGTTATATTTGCTAGCTCATAACGTCACATTAAGAGACACGCTTACGCGCTTAATTCAATACTCGCCGTCATTCCGGGTGGATTGACAAAAGACCTCCAGCCGCTACATATTGGTGTCAACAGGGCATTCGAAGCTAGACTGCTAACTGCGTGGGAACAATGGATGACAGAAGGCGAACACACATTCACTAAGACAGGGAGGCAGCGCCAGACGACGCCAACATCTGCCAGTGGATCGTAAATGCCTGGGCAGATATTTCGGTCACAACTGTGGTCCGAGCTTTCCGGAAGGCAGGATTCACAGAACTGCTGGATAACAGTGACACTGACTCCGATGACTTCGACGAGACGGAACCGGCCATTTTGGATCTCACATTTGCCCAACTTTTCACTTCGGACACCGAAGACGAAGGATTTACGAATGAAGAATAACTTCAGAAAGTGAGCGCTATGTTTATTTTGTGTGTTGTGACATTAACGTTCGAGCAACATTATGTTGCTATTGCTCTGCACTATTTTGAATTTTACTATGTTTGTGATTGCACATTTGCGTACATTTTGGGAGTGAACAGAGTTGTTAGAACGCTGGTTTTTAATATATTATTAAAGTTTGACTGACCTATCTGACTGTTTTTTTGACATTCCCTTTAGCGCAGCGTAGGCGCGGCTTATAGTCCGGGGCGGCTTATTGGTGGACAAAGTTATGAAATATGCCATTCATTGAAGGTGCGGCTAATAATCCGGTGCGCCTTATAGTGCGGAAAATACGGTAAATAAATAAATGTACTTGTATAGCGCTTTTCTACATTCAAGGTACTCAAAGCGCTTTGACACTACTTCCACATTTACCCATTCACACACACATTCACACACTGATGGAGGGAGCTGCCATGCAAGGCGCTAACCAGCACCCATCAGGAGCAAGGGTGAAGTGTCTTGCTCAGGACACAACGGACATGACGAGGTTGGTACTAGGTGGGGATTGAACCAGGGACCCTCGGGTTGCGCACGGCCACTCTTCCACTGCGCCACGCCGTCCCTATCTAAGATCCTATCTACTGCCCAAAACAGCAATACAAATCTGCTGAAATAGCTACAAAAGCAACATGCTTTGACAAAGCTAGTAAAGAGAGACACAGGCTCCGATGCCACTTCACCTCCACCTCCACCACCACCTAAGGATTTTAACGGCGGGACTGCTAGCCAGGAAAACATTGATAGAGCCATTGCAGCGTATGTGCTAGAAGACATGCAGGCTATTTCTACAGTGGGGTCACCCGCTTTTAGGCAGCTAATTAGCATGATAGCGGGATCAAACGGCAAATGGCACAAAAACATTTTCCAAGTACCTGGACACAGTGGACAGTGAGTACATAAAATTGGAAAGCAAGCTAAAGAAGACACTCCACACTCTGCCTCTGCTCATCATTCAGCACTGAAGATACACACACTCTGTTAATTCTCTTATATACTCTTTCATTCTGACTTTTAGAGTGTTTGATTATCACATCACTCTAAATGTATAGACTATAAAGTTCACAAACATAAAGAGGGATCCTAGTGGGCCAGGCCAACTTTTCCTTTTCTCTCAACTAAAACTGGGGAAATGCGTAGAGTGTTCTGGGCTTCAGTACAGTGTTGATCTCCTGAAGACATGATTTTATTTCACAATTCCTTGAGAGAAAAAAACGCCTGGTTAGGCGTGTCTATAGCAATATGTGTGTGGTATATAGTGACATGACATAATCATGTCATGTGTGCCTTCCTTGGGTGAAGCCAGGTTTACAGCTATGTTGTGACATGTTGTTATTATGCGATTTGTTACTTATGTATGTTATGTTGCAGCGATTTAAAATAGTTTTGTCAATTTGTTCAGGCACAAAATAAATTGGCCCTTTGAAACATATTTTTGTCTTTATGTGTTGTATGTAGACCACATTGCTTAGCAGAGTTCAGTGATGTGAATGCATGTCAAGTTGATCAAGAGATTGTATTATTCTCCAGTGCAATAACAGTACTGAAATGAAGGCTAAAAGGGCATTAATGGGAGCCTTAAACATTTTTTTTTAAAATAAGTAACTAAATAGTTACTTTTCACAGTAACACATTACTTTTTGGTGTAAGTAACAGACTTAGTAACTGAGTTACTTTTGAAGTAAAGTAACTAGTAACTGTAATAGGGATGTCCCGATCCGATATTTGGATCGGATCGGCCGCCGATATTTGCAAAAAAATGCGTATCGGCAAGGCATGGGAAAATGCCGATCCAGATCCAGTTTAAAAAAAACTGGTCCGTGTTTTCCAATGCACCGATTTAAATAATACATTCCACTTTTCCAGCACACCTTCAACACAGACACAGGTCTGTGGATTCTCACGCAGTTGCTTTTAGCTGCTGGCATTACACGACAGGCTCTTCTCACTCTGTCCTGTGTCTCCCTCTTACAGACAGCGAGCGCACCTTCTTACACACGTCACATACTGTCACGTCATACGTCACATACGTATACGCCCTCTCCCAGCAGAGAGCGAGGTAGCAGCATGGCTAACGTTAGCTGTGATGCTAGCGCAGCCGCTAAGGTGCGCGCCTGCTCAAGCGTCCTCTGCGCACGGCAAATCTATGCCACGCACAAAATCAAATAAAAAAATAAGCGCATAACAATTTTCGACACACGGACACGACAGAGAAAACCGTTTTCGTCATCATTGTTCAAATATTGTAACGTCTGTCGAGACGCTTATCTCCATTCGGTGCCACACGTCCACACCATCAAAATGCCGAGGCAAACATTTTCACATCAACACCGTAGGAAAAAAATAGTGATTTTTTTTAGTTGTCATTTCCCTCTCTGCATGAAAGTTTAAAAGTAGCATACCGGTATATTAATGCAGTATGAAGAAGAATGTTTTAATGTAGACACATAGAATCATCATACTGATGTGATTATATGCATCAAGTGTTCATTCAAGGCTAAGGCAAAATATCAAGATATATATCGTGTATCGCAATATGGCCTTAAAATATCGCAATATTAAAAAAAGGCCATATCGCTCAGCCCTAGTTCAATGATGCCATTTCTGTTTGTCATGTATAATTTTGTCTATTTTGTGTTTATCCTTGAATAAACAGGTCAGTTTCTTGTTACCAACCGTTGTGTATTATTCAAACTCCCCTAATTCAGCTGGCTAGTTGTTATCAAGAGTACTAAAACCCTTTTCAACATGATTCTGACAACTAAGTAGGCTAAATAACTTTAAACTTTAATACATGCTCGGATAGGCCAGTATCGGTCAGTATCGGTATCGGATCGGAAGTGCAAAAACAATATCGGTATCGGATCGGAAGTGCAAAAACCTGGATCGGTACATCCCTAAACTGTAACTAGTTACTGGTTTTCAGTAACTAACCCAACACTGGTCACAAATAGAATAAGCATTTTTGAATAAGATGACTGGCGCTCATAGTTGTTTCGTAGGGATCGTGTTGCCAACTTGGCGACTTTGTCACTAAATCTGGCGACTTTCCAATCCTATTGGCGACTTTTTTCTGTAAATAGCTACTAGCGACAAATCTAGTGACTTTTTCCAGATTTATTGGAGACTATCTTGTGTCTTGAAGACTCTGAGGTGAAAGCACGCAGCAGTTACTTTCCTCAGCAGGCAGTGACGGGTGCTGTCGGTCAGCTGGTGCTGCCGCTGCGCGAGCAGAGTGGAGACTGGGAAGATCAACATTTCCGAGTTCGACTGTAATTTTAAATGTAATTGTTTCATTACTGTCACACTTAAATAAATCACTGAATTTGATTTACCCACTGTACACAGCCTAAGTCACTTACTTGCCTTATCTGTGTGTGTGTCTTCCTGTGACAAAAGTAGAACATCTAGCTAGCGAGCTCATTATGTCAGAGAGGAGACCCCCACGCCTCCAGACTGCAAATGAAAAGCGCATGTGCAAAATTTTTTCCATCTTGGCTTCACAGAGCGAGATATAAATGTAAATATTTCTTTACCGTCTTGTCCAGCTAATACAAATCACAGCAACGTGCAAATTCCATTGTTTATGGTAATTATCCAGTCATTAGATTTAGTTCATTTTCATTCTTTTGATCAAATTTATACTCTAACAAACAATGTAGAACACAGTTGATTTAAAAAACAACTCAGAATCAACAGAAGAAAGTTAATTTGCAGTTCTAATCATACTTATAATTTTTTCAAATCAC
The DNA here is from genome assembly GCF_033978685.3 of Nerophis lumbriciformis. Taxonomy (NCBI): domain Eukaryota; kingdom Metazoa; phylum Chordata; class Actinopteri; order Syngnathiformes; family Syngnathidae; genus Nerophis; species Nerophis lumbriciformis. Next base: position 7,183,139 of record NC_084582.2, on the reverse strand, counting down.
TTTTGTGTCTCTACTAAAGCATCCATTGCAATAAATTATAATACTGTATTATATTATCATATTATAATAGAGACAATATAACATACATCCATAAACCTGGATACATATGCAAAAGTGCAATATATTTATCTGTACAGTAATCTATGTATTTATATATGCACCTTATTGCTTTTTTATCCTGCACTACCATGAGCTAATGCAACAAAATTTCGTTCTTATCTGTACTGTAAAATTCAAATTTGAATGACAATAAAAAGGAAGTCTAAGTCTAAGTCTATATTATGCAAATGAGGCGATGACGTCATCTAGCGCATTTCTTTGCTGAGGAGTTGGCAACAATGCATACGACGCATAAGCCCGTAATGCACGCAGACACACAAAAGCAGCAGGTGGCAAGATCTTAAAAAACAGACGCTATGGTTGCAACATTCCTCTTGAACAGGATTGTAAAATCATACACTTCTGCTAACACTGCTTTTGTAAAGCAACGTTGTATTGTCACTGATCTCCTACGTATGGGTGTGTGTGTGTGTGTTACATGGGGCGTAGCTCACATGCTCGAGGCATGAAGTGGGTGGGATATAATGTTTGCAGCATGTTTACAAATTAGAGTAATCTGGGCCAACGTGTAACAGTGGCAAAACATTTAAGGACATATGAATTACCGTACCGTGAGGGAGCAGGGTTGGGGTGGGGGCGGGGTTTGGTGGTAGCAGGGGTGTATAATGTAGCCCGGAAGAGTCAGGGCTGCATGGGATTCTGGGTGTTTTTTCTGTTGTGTTTATGTTGTGTTAAGGTGCAGATGTTCTCCCGAAATGTGTTTGTCATTCTTGTTTGGTTTTGGTTCAAAGTGTGGCGCATTATTAGTAAGAGTCTTAAAGTTGTTTTATATGGTCACCGTCAGTGTAACCTGTGTGGCTGTTGACAAAGTATGCCTTGCTGTCACGTACGTGTACAGGCAGAAGATGTATATTGTGTAACAAGTGTTGGGCTGGCACGCTGTTAATACAGATTGTAGAGAGCGCCAAATGTTGTACCATCATGGCACGCCCTTATTATAGCTGTAAGGGTGAAAAAAGGTGAATATTAATCCCGGGAGTTTTCTGCGAGAGGCACTGAAATCCGGAAGTCTCACGGGAAAATTGGGGGGTTCAGCAAGTAAGCTGCTGAGCCGCATCAGAGTGATCAAAGAGCCGCATGCGGCTCCGGAGCCGCGGGTTGCCGACCCCTGGACTAGACGTATAAGATTTCATCGGATTTAGCGATTAGGAGTGACAGATTGTTTGGTAAACTTATAGCATGTTCTATATGTTATAGTTATTTGAATGACTCTTACCATAATATGTTACGTTAACATACCAGGCACGTTCTCAGTTGGTTATTTATGCCTCATATAACGTACACTTATTCAGCCTGTTGTTCACTATTCTTTATTTATTTTAAATTGCCTTTCAAATGTCTATTCTAGGTGTTGGGTTTTATCAAATAAATTTCCCCCAAAAATGCGACTTATACTCCAGTGCGACATATACAGGTGTATATGTTTTTTTCCTTCTATATTATGCATTTTCGGCCGGTGCGACTTATACTCCGGAGCGACTTATACTCAAATACGGTAGTGTAAATTACATAATGAATAACCGGCTATTAACTGTTATTATAACTTTAAAAGTAAAAATTAAGCATTCAGTAAAACTTCTAAGGTCAAACACAATCTATTCTACCTCCAATTTGTTCTGATGTTGAAACAACATTTTCCGTAAAAAATAATAAAAAATAATCCATTCCAGGTTCAATCCTAAAATAGTCGTCTACCGTAGAAATGCACCAAAATTTAAATTCTTGGCCAAAATTGAAAATAATGAAACCAAAGCCGAAAATTGTACAACAAAAACACAGAAATATATAATGTAATTATTGTATGTATTGTACAAGCCAAATACTGAGTGGCATATCCGACGGGGCCAACACGTTCGGGCGCACATTCCTTTTCAGTGCGATGTTGCATGGCGTAGTGGGTAGAGCAACCGTGCCAGAAACCTGAGGGTTGCAGGTTCGCTCCCCGCCTCTTACCATCCAAAAATTGCTGCCGTTGTGTCCTTGGGCGGGACACTTCACCCTTTGCCCCCGGTGCCACTCACACCGGTGAATTGAATGATAGGTGGTGGTCGGAGGGGGCCGTTGGCGCAAATTGCAGCCACGCTTCCGTCAGTCTACCCCAGGGAAACTGTGGCTATGAAAGTAGCTTACCACCACCAGGTGTGAACGAATGATGGGTTCTACATGTAAAGCGACTTTGGGTACTTAGAAAAGCGCTATATAAATCCAAGTTATTATTATTATTATTATAAATATAATGAAAATGGCAATCGTAATGTTTTGATTTCAGGTGGAGAACATCTTTGCAGAAGATTCCCCTGTTGATATTTTCACATATTGCAGATCGCTGTATGAGGGTCTTTCTCGGATTTACCAAAGTGCGTTCTCACCGCAGTCATTTTGCCTCCACTTCTGACAAGAGCATGCTTCTGCTTACGGAATCACAACATTTGGCGCCGTTTCGGTGATAAAAGTATTTTCCCGAAAATTTGGTGCATCACTAATCAACAGGCAATGTTTTAGGTATTTATCTAATATTTTCAATTTTCATACATATGAAAAAAGCAAACGATGAAGCAATTAATCTTCAGATACTTGCTAAAAAAAAGGAAATTTTACCTGAAAACTTTTGTTGAAATCCGAATTGGGACTTTTGATAATACGTGTCTTTATATGTAATAATCCTTTAAAATCCAATTCAAATCCAACCAGGAGATTCTCTGAAACCCAAGAAGTCCTACGCACCTGGTGGCGTTGGTCGACGACACATAGTCTTGAAATGCTTGGGAGTGGTCTTGCACAGGTCCGCTGAGGTAGAGAGGGGGTTGCCAGCAGAGGAGCCGCTGGAATTCTGGGTTGACGGATGACTGTAGGGACACACTTTGGCTACCGACGTTTTAGCAGACTTTCCGGGTGCTTCGTGGAGTCCTCTTTTCTCGTGGCAGACTGCTCCCGTTAATAAACCTGTACAAAGAAAGTAAAACTCAGTCAAGAATATCATTTTTCTTAATTGCAGTGAATGATGATTACTCGTCATCTAAAAATACAACCCTGAGAGATGCATCTGATAGTGAGTACAACAATGTGACGTGATGACAATAGAGGAGTAGGGAGCAGTTTGAAATGCCAAAAGATAAAAACGTGTCACACTTCCTTCGATTATAAGTGCATTAGAACTTGGACAAAACAGATAATAATGCAAGTAACGTATTTTACGCACTATAAGCCGCTAATGTTTTCCCAAGCTTTGAACCTTGTGACTAATCTATAGATTTGTCTTTACTAACGGCTATTATAGAACGGATTAAACAAAGAAATCAAATAATGTACTAAACTGATCCACTTTAAGAAACTGTTAAAGCTCACAGTTTTTAAAAAGTACAAGGAAGAAGAATCGTGATAAACATCTTACCTTATCACCTATTTAAAAAGGGAGAAAATCCTATTCATTTCGTAAAAGACGAATAAAGACGTCAATTAATTTTCTGTTTTGTTTGATCAGCCGTTTTACTGCCCTGTTATAGGCACTGTTTGGAAACAATCTTTCTATGTAAAGATCTAATTTCACAGTGTACCGGTGTATATCTGCAGCTTATAGTCTGGTGTAGGGATGTCCCGATCCGATATTTGGATCGGATCGGCCGCCGATATTTGCCAAAAAATGCGTATCGGCAAGGCATGGGAAAATGCTGATCCAGATCCAGTTTAAAAAAACTCCGGTCCGTGTTTTCCAACGCACAGATTTAAATAATACATTCCACTTTTCTGCTGCTCCCTATTTCCGTTCCGCATTTTCCAGCACACCTTCAACACATCCAATGGTCTATGGATTCTCACGCAGTTGCTTTTAGCTGCTGGCATTGCACTACAGGCTCTTCCCACTCCTTCTTCTGTCTCCTTCTCACAGACAGCAAGCGCAACTTCTTACACACGTCACACGTCACATACGTATACGTCCTCTCCCAGCAGAGAGGTAGCAGTATGGCTAACGTTAGCTGTGATGCTAGCGCAGCCGCTAAGGTGCGCGCCTGCTCAAACGTCCTCTGCGCACGGCAAATCTATGCCACGCACAAAATCAAATAAAAAAATAAGCGCATAACAATTTTCGACACATGGACACGACAGAGAAAACAGTTTTCGTCATCATTGTTCAAATATTGTAACGTCTGTCGAGACGCGTATCTCCATTCGGTGCCACACGTCCACACCATCAAAATGCCGAGGCAAACATTTCCAGATCAACACCGTATGAAAAAATAGTGATTTTTTTAGTTGTGATTTCCTTCTCTGCATGAAAGTTTAAAAGTAGCATATATTAATGCAGTATGAAGAAGAATGTTTTAATGTAGACATGCAAGCATTGAAAGAACATTTTGAAAATCAAGACTACATTTCCTGCAAATGGGTGCATTTCTACCCTATATTTTAACTTTAGATTTATTCTCATATCAAACTCTTTTGGCTGTCTTTTTGACACTTACATCAGGCGCCCCCCTCCACACCCCGGATTATAAATAATGCAAATAATTCAATGTGATTATCTTGTGTGATGACTGTATTATGATGATAGTATATATCTGATAGTATATATCTGTATCATGAATCAATTTAAGTGGACCCCGACTTAAACAAGTTGAAAAACTTATTGGGGTGTTACCATTTAGTGGTCAATTGTACGGAATATGTACTTCACTGTGCAACCTACTAATAAAAGTCTCAATCAATCAATCAAAACACATAGAATCATCATACTGCTGTGATTATATGCATCAAGTGTTCATTCAAGGCTAAGGCAAAATATCGAGATATATATCGTGTATCGCAATATGGCCTTAAAATATCGCAATATTAAAAAAAGGCCATATCGCCCAGCCCTAGTTTCAATGATGCCATTTCTGTTTGTCATGTATAATTTTGTCTATTTTGTGTTTATCCTTGAATAAACAGGTCAGTTTCTTGTTACCAACCATTGTGTATTATTCAAACTCCCCTAATTCAGCTGGCTAGTTGTTATCAAGAGTACTAAAACCCTTTTCAACATGATTCTGACTACTAAGTAGGCTAAATAACTTTAAACTTTAATACATGCTCAGATAGGCCAGTATCGGTCAGTATCGGTATCGGATCGGAAGTGCAAAAACAATATCGGTATCGGATCGGAAGTGCGAAAACCTGGATCGGGACATCCCTAGTCTGGTGCGGCTTATAGCCCGGACAGTACGGCAATTTGTAATCGAATTCAACCATATGTCAACTCATCTTTCACAACCCAAATAAAGCACTGTACTTCAGATTTGAAAATGCATCAAAAAGGTCATGAAGTCAACAATCAGTTAGTGACTGAACTTCACATGCATGAGGCCTGAAATTTGATGCTCATAGTTGTTAAAGGCAATGCAGTGATGACAGACCTTGTTGTGAGTGTAAAGAGGCGCCATGGTTGCAGTGTTCCCCCCCATGAGCTGAGTTCCACAGTCCTGACAGTTTGTGGGCTGACAGGAATGAGCTCGGGTCCCAATCCACAGTACTTTGCTCTGGGTAACCATTCCCACAGCTCTGGGACTTACAAGAGGAAGAGTGTGACAATGGTACCTGCAATAGGAAAACACACACAACAATTAATCAAGGGCCTTGCATTTCATCCTCAGTAACAACAACAAAATAAAATGTTAAGAGACACAATATATGAGGATTGGGGAAAAAGACAAAAAACAAATACTGTTAAATCACTTCATGGGACTCTGCAGCAAAGCTCTCATTCATGCTTACTATTTTTAGCATTAGCAACTATGAAGCCAAACGCGACCAAAATAAATTACCTTCAAAAGCTGATTTAGTATTTTTTAAATGGCATACCGTCGTCTTTTGCCACATTTCGCTTCAAACGTTGCTGCTTTACTCTATCCTGTTTTTAGTTTTTTTTTTATATATTACCAGTGGAGTCTTATTAATATAAATATATTTTAAAGTATTATTTTCCATTATTATGTTGTGATCACAATAGATATATTCGCCAAGGGGGACTTCTGTTTTCATGCCAATAGAGCCATTGTTTACATGCCTGTTTTTCATCTTTGACTCCTGCCTAATCAAGAACACATTGGTGAGCCCTGCCGTGAGCGATGTCGAACGACAACAGCGGTAACAGCTCGTGCCGTTCAATGCTAACAAGGCGGCTAAAGTTCATGCTATCTTTGCGGCGACAATCAAGTTAACCAAGTTTTCGACACATAGTTTCAACATGTCAAAGCCAACCAACTTAGAGGAATTCGGATGTGACCAAGTATTTTTTGGGGTTGAAACGGTTTTGTAGATACCGCGGTATTGTGGTTTCAAAGTCTTCACAATAATACCGTGACGCATGACAGTATCAAACAAAAACTTGGTATGTAGTTTTTATTCAGCGCATAGGCGTGGGCCTGGTCTGAAAATATGGAAAAATTCAAAATGGAACGGCTTAAACAGGAAGTGAAGTGTGTTCGTAGCAGATGAGCGGAATTGCTGTTTTCGAACATTTATTCTAAATCAGTCCAGAACCTTTTGAGTTATGTTGCTAACAAAGCCTGGCGAAAACATACCCTCTTTGACGAAGGTGGAAGACAGGGTGCACTCTGGACAAGTCGTCAAGTCGCCGTCACCCAGAAAATATATTTGAAAGCCAGCGAAGCCAAACATCAGTAGGTGAGGTATTTACATTATTAAAAGTGAAATTGTTAGGTAACTTTTCCGGGAAACAGCAAATTCCAAACTGATAAAATCAATGTCCACTGTGGAGGACAATGTTTTTTTAGGAAGTAAAAGTTGAAGGACACTAAAGTGAACATTGTTGTTTTATACTTGATGTTAACAGTGTCACTTTAAAGAAACTCAACGGTAAGTTCTTTTAAAATATTTGCTTGTAAAAGTGGATGTTCCTGCACAAGTACCGTATTTTTCGGAGTATAAGTCGCTCCGGAGTATAAGTCGCACCGGCCGAAAATGCATAATAAAGAAGGAAAAAAAACATATATAAGTCGCATTTTTTGGGGAAATTTATTTGATAAAACCCAACACCAAGAATAGACATTTGAAAGGCAATTTAAAATAAATAAAGAATAGTGAACAACAGGCTGAATAAGTGTACGTTATATGAGGCATAAATAACCAACTGAGAACGTGCCTGGTATGTTAACGTAACATATTATGGTAAGAGTCATTCAAATAACTATAACATATAGAACATGCTATACGTTTACCAAACAATCTGTCACTCCTAATCGCTAAATCCCATGAAATCTTATACGTCTAGTCTCTTACGTGAATGAGCTAAATAATATTATTTGATATTTTACGGTAATGTGTTAATAATTTCACACATAAGTCGCTCCTGAGTATAAGTCGCACATGCGGCCAAACTATGAAAAAAACTTGTGACTTATAGTCCGAAAAATACGGTATGTGGTAGAGATGCGCGGTTTGCGGGCACAACCGCGGAGTCCGCGGATTATCCGCGGATCGGGCGGAAGAAATTTAAAAAAATTAGATTTTATCCGCGGGTCGGGTCGGGTCGGGCTGTTGAAATTTAAAAAAAAAATGATTTTAAATAGATTCAGGCGGGTGGCAGTTAAACCAATTCGGAAATATATATACATACCGGTAGTTAAATGTTGTTACCCACATACGAAAAACGAGCAGGCACCTGCTGCATATGCCACAACAGAAGAAAAAAAAAAAAAAAAGAGATGGACACTTTTACGGAGCGGAGAAGGCCCCCGACGCCTCGCCGGGGTCCGGGACCGAGGCCACTTCCCCCGAGAGGGCCCCACCGGGAGCCGTAGCTGAGGCGATCCGCGAGAAGGGCCCGACGCACGTCCAGGGTCACCACCGCGCCCACCGCACCGACACCCCGCCTCGTCCGCCTTCGCCGCGGCCGGCGTCACGCGCAGCAGGTAAGCAGCTTACCTGCCCGCCACCCCCGTGGCCGGGGGCTCGTAACAGGGGTCACTCCGCGTGCTCCGCCCGCGCAGCTTACCTGCCCGCCACCCCTGTTGCCGGGGGCGCGTAACAGGGGTCACTCCGCGCGCAGTGCGCTCACGAAAGGGGTGGGGCTCACCCTGGTTGATATAGACAGCAGGACGGTGGCCATGGACGTCGGAACCCGCTAAGGAGTGTGTAACAACCCACCTGCCGAATCAACTAGCCCTGAAAATGGATGGCGCTGGAGCGTTGGGCCCATACCCGGCCGTCGCCGGCAGCGAGATGCGCTTGGAGGTGCGCTCAGCGCGGCTCCCATATGATTGCGCACTGGTGTGCGTCTGGGTCGTGACAGCGTGGCACGCGAATGACTGTGCTGCATTGGATCAGTCTCCTTTCTTTAACAGGCAAAAGCTTTATAACCTCACTAATGCCTTGCATCGTCTATATTAGATATATAACAACGGGCGGGTGCGGGCGGATGGCGGGCGGATGGCGGGCGGATGGCGGGCGGATGGCGGGCGGGTGCGGTTCTGATCAAATGTTACATCGGGTGGATGGCGGATGGTTGACGACTTTCTGATGCGGTTGCGGATAAAATAATTGCCTATCCGCGCATCTCTAGTAATGTGGACTTTAAATACATAATAAATATGATTAGAACATTTTAGCATTATGTTTGTATTTAATTCCAGTAAGTGTGTTTATCCTAAACATTCTTGCCAATTTATTTAACACACTTTGGCATTTTAAAGTATTTTTTTCCCCGACATATACCACAATAATATTGTACAGTGGCCTTAATACGCTGATAATATCGCACAGTGAGATTTTGATACATCCCTAGTATTGTCATAGTGGCCGTGTTGAGGGGAGGGGAGAGGGTTCATGTTGAAATGCTCAGGCTGTAATCAGACGACAGTTTTGCAGAGGAAATTCCAGAATATTGAATTTGAATAAATAATTTATCTGTCTCTTATCTATCTATGTAAAATGCATCCATTCAGTCAACCTCCAGAGGATTAACTTAGATTTCTTTGGCTTCCCTGTTTTGTTTTTTTAAACCATACCCAGAAGGGTACCAGTAGGGATGTAACGAAAATAATCAAAAATCCGTGATTGATGACTGCACTTTCAATAACGCACAGGCGTTAGCCTAAATTTAAACATAAAACAAGAATTAACGTTTTTCTCCATTAACAAATGACATCCTCCAAATAAAATGTATCAAAAAAAATAGCTATGTGCGGCTTATAATAATCAGGTGCGCTCTATAGCCAGGCAATTAATGTACATAAATGTACATATTTAGCAAATAGTAAATGCCTACATACATTTGATAACTACCGTATTTAAACACATTATTTTTTTCTTTTGTTTTGTGCTGAATGTATACAGAGATTTTCAATAGTACATTTTATATTTTCATTCAAAGTTATAAGAAGCGTTAATTACACGCTATACAATTTTACAATATAATAATCTAAAAACGTCCCTACTCTGTATTTAGGTTTTTGGATGATTTCAAGACCAATGTTATAATAAACAATGTCAAAAAAAACCTGCAGTCACACACGTGTACTGAAAACAAGACAAACCAACCGAAGCGAGAAAAACAGTTTCTAAGGTGAGCTAAAGTGATAAACACATAAGTACATAAAAACGCTAAAGACTACTTTGGACTGTAAAGGTTTTTGGGGTGTTTACTAGGGATGTAACAATGTCAAAATCTCACGGTACGATATCACGGTATCAAGGCAATGTTACGATATTATTGCAGTAATGTCCAAAAAAATGCCATAGTGTGGAAAATTAAGGGCTATTTATGTTAAGGATAAACACACTTACTGTAAACAAACACAAACTTAATGCTCAAATGTTGTAATCTTATTTATTACTACCAAGAGGTATTTTCAGAGTGCAAATAACCGTGAAGGAACAGTGTTTCAAGTAACAAGCAAACGTAAAAAAAACGTTCAGTTTTAGTGTATTTCAACTGACAGTGTAAACATGCTGTGATGAGGAAAACTTGATTGAAATGCCTCACAAATTGATGTTTGGCCTGGCTTGCATCTTGGCTTTTCGTCAATTATCTTTTCTGGGTGATAATCAGGCGACTTCTCATGTTGCTTGTATTTGCAGACTTGCAGACGATAGCGGTCTGGCAATAGCTGCAAACTGTATTTTGCATGTCTGTTACGTTTTATGTCTTTATTTTTTTATTGACTGCGAAGCCAAAACGCGTCCAAACGTCTGATTTTAACTTTGCGGGAAGATCCACGAGCTTGGGCTTTTTGCTCTGCTCCTGTGTGTCCTGCCATCTTTGACTAAACTACGTTGCACAGAGGATTATGGGAAATGTTGTTTGGTGTGCCAGAAAAAACTGCACTGGCTGGTGTGCTCCTATTTCGCATTTAAGCATTGTGAGAATTTTGAAACCGCAATGCCGCGGTATTGACAAGAGCGTCACCACCCATGCAGACACAGTAATCCTCCCCTTTAAGCCGTTCGTTCAGTCTTACGTTATGCATTTGCATCTACAGAAATGACTTACAAACTTGTGTATGGCATTTTAAGAATTGTAAATTGCACAATGACTGGCTTTTTTTAGCCATCACCTCTTCTTGCTTTTGTATTTGGTTTACTTATGTGTACAGCTCTGGTAATGGGTACATTCGCACTCACCTGCACAAATGTACTTCAAAATGTAACAATCAAAATAAATATGACTTTTTTTGTTTGTTTACTAGGGCATGCATATATAATATGCATTAGTTTGACCATTTAAAATCAACGATAATAAAAAGGGCATGCTTGGAAATAGCATAAAAATGCCCCAAAAACTTGGAAAAACGCGATTCATGGAGTTACTTTTTGGTGTAACCATCATGAGCGTTCTGTTCAGGTATATTTATTTTATATTTTGATAAATCATCATATTTATGTATTGCTAAGTTTAAATAGGTATTGATCAATCTTTAAGCTGTGTGTATTTGATTTCAGTTTGCTTTTGACATCTTATTTAGAATTGTAGTTGAATTATTATTTCCTTTTTTTGCTGTTGTTTTTTTTTTGTTTGTTTATTTAATCAATGTATTTATAGATATTACTTTGTTTTTTGTTGTTTCTTTCTTTTTGGGGGGGGGGGTATGGATGGGATATAAACAAAAATATTTTGACATTTAGGGCAGACAATAGATATATGATTTATGTGAATATGATGTAATGGATAGGAATGTCTGATGCTGGATGTCAATAAAAAAAGAAAGAAAAGAATTGTAGTTGAAACTTTTACTTCTTGTGCTCATGATGGCGTAACCAAACTACATTTCTTTTAATGATCTTATTTTGAATATTTATTCCCTTTTTTACATTTAGTATATTTAAATATTCATTTATTAACATTGAATACATTTCAAATATCAATAAAATGCAATTGCCTTCATCTTATAGGGTAATGTTTAGTTACACCAAGTCATGAGCGTAACACTAAGCTTCATCACTTTGACTTGTAATATCTCTAATTCTGGTGGTGTTTTATGCTTTTTTCTTTTTGGAACATGTACTATACATATAATACAATAAAGTCCCATATAAAAAAATTATGTTTCTAGCAATACTTTAATTTTGCCTTTGAAAGTAACACTCCAATGTCCATTAGTGGAGCTGTACGCATATGGCATCATTAAAAGGTGAGAAATGTCATTTTAGCCTCATTTTGTCCAAAAGAGCAGCCAGTTACCTTATTTTTACCCTTGTATGACAGTAAAGGGTGTTTAAAATGTTACCTGAAACATTACCTGTGTTGTTAAAAATGATTTTATGCTGGTAACAGTTTGACCCTGGAACAGACTTGCGAGTTTGCATTATTTGGTAAGAGGTCGAGCAGCACCACGGACTAGACCTCGGTCGACTAAGGAGGTTCCAGTGGATTTAGTGAGTAAATAAACATAAGCAAGATCATTGCTGACTACATAACCTCAACCTAAAGACAATATGGCTTAACTAAAAAAAAAAAAGGATCCAGGCATATGAGCCAGTTGCATTTACCGGTGTTGGCTGCTCCTGGGTGCTCCGTCTCTCTTCCTCCTCCACACTCTTGCAGCAGCTCTGACAGATCCACAGAGGCACTTCACCCAGCAGGGACTGGGACAGCGAGGGCACCGAATCGGCCAGCTTACGCCCTGGCGCCTCCCGCAATAAAGCCTGGGAGAGAGCGGGCACGGCGTCGGCCAGCTTGGTGCCGTGGCCACCGGGGAGTCCGTTGACAGAGTTTGCCCCCCAGTCCTTAAATTCTCGGTGGCACAGGAGGCAGCAGGTATGCATTGGCTACACAAGGACATAAAAAAAAAAGAGACTGAATTTATTTCAACAGCATGTATAATTAGGAGCATTCACACAATTACCTGTCAAAGACATCATCTCGTTTGTTAATTACCACAACAGTGACAGTGGTTTGGTGCCTCTTTAAATACCTTCCGATATATGTGACGATGTCAACTAATGAGAGTTCAAATTCAACGACAACCAGGAGTTAAAGTCAAGTTTTTTAGTTGTTTTTTTTACTGAACCAGCTAAATAGTCCGAATGATGAAAAGGGAAGGATCTTAAAAGGAACCTTGAGGAAAATGTCTAGTACAACTGAATAAGCTAAACAAACGACTACTGACTGGATAGGAAGTAAACAAGCTACAGCAACATCTTAGTTAAATACATCACACACAAAAAATGTAACTGGCCAAAAAGAAATGACTTAAAGGGGTGCCTTGAGGAACGACTCCGTTGTAAATCACAAGTTTGGACCATAGCGTTCTGTTTGCTAGCAAGGTACAAATGTCAATACAAGGATCTGCCAATGTGGTTGCAGTGGTCCAAGTTCCTCTATACAACAGGTGTTTTTTTAGAAATTGTATCTTTTTTTTTTTTTTACGAAGTTTCAAACTAAACTCGGCAGCTGGTATGGTGTCATTAACGGGCCGGATTTGGCCCCCAAGCCACCAGATGAATAGAAATGGTGCCAAGTTAGACCAGGGGTAGGGAACCTATGGCTCTGGAGCCAGATGTGGATCTTTTGATGACTGAATCTGGCTCTCAAATAAATCTTAGCTGGCATTGCTTAACACGATAAGTAATGAATAATTCCGCTGGTAATCAAAATATAAAACATTCTCATGCATTTTAATCCATCCAACCGTTTCCTACCGCACCTGTTCAAGAAGTGGCATTAATGGTAAAAGTATTCGATCTATTATTGGTTAGCTTCAGAATAACAATGTTTTTAAAAAGAATAAGAGACTTATTATACTCTAAAAATGTTGGTCTTATTTAAAAATGCACACATTTAGTTGTATTCAGTGTTAAAAAATATTATATGGCTCTATGGAAATACATCTTAAAATATTTGGCTTTCATGGCTCTCTCAGCCAAAAAGGTTCCCGACCCCTGGGTTAGACTCTGCTTGCTGAAACATTCTTGCCTGAGATCATTTCTAGTCCTAATTGATAATACCAAATATAATGTTGAAAATATTTTAGCAGATGCAATAATAAACATGTGTTTATCACACTTTGGTTAAATCTAAAATCTCACCAACCAGCAGCCAAGTTCAGAGGTCAAATGTCAGGTTAGTGGGCTATTTAGTATCTGCAAAACGAGCTGAAAAAAAAAGAAGCTAGTATGCTAATGTTAGCATGCCAACAGTTAGCATGCGCCAAGTACCGGTACCAAAATATTAGTCTAAGGCAGGGGTCGCCAATCCGTCGATCGTGATTGACCAGTCGATCATTGGGACCCTACCTACTAATATTAGAACGGAAAATATATTAACATGACATTAGCAACACGCATTTTAACCCCTAAACACGCCCGCACGTCTTTTCAGCCTTACATCTTGTTTCCCCAGTATATATATATTTATAACGTATACATAAAGTATACATACACATATATGTGTGTCTATATATCTATACATATATATACATATACACATACACACATATACATTTAGGGTGACAGTTTACAACCCCCTGACGAGCAGGGAAACCTGCGAAACAGGCTTGTAGGGATGATATAGCCTCTTGTGTTTTTTCCTGACCTAACGTATACATATATATATATATATATATATATTTATATATATACACATGTTTATACATATACACATACACACATATATGTTTGGGTGACAGTTAACTACCCCCTGACGAGCAGGGAAACCTGCGAAACAGGCTTGTAGGGATGATATAGCCTCTTGTGTTTTTTTCCTGACCTAACGTATACATACACATATATGTGTGTGTATATATATAGCTATACCAGTGGTTCTTAACCTGGGTTTGATCGAACCCTAGGGGTTCGGTGAGTCGGGCTCAGGGGTTTGGCGGAGGTCAAGACACACCCGACTCATCGTGTAAATAAAAACTTCTCCCTATCGGCGTATTACGGATACGACAACAGCAGAAGTCAGACTGATTTGCAGGTGTGCAATTTGTTGTGAGTTTATGCACTGTGTTGGTTTTGTTCTTTGAACAAGGTGATGTTCATGCACGGTTCATTTTGTGCACCAGTAAAAAAACATGGTAACACTTTAGTATGGGGAACATATTTACCATTAATTAGTTGCTTATTAACATGCAAATTAGTAACATATTGGCTCTTAACTAATCATTATTAAGTACTAATTAATTCCTTATTCGGCATAGCCTTATAACCCTAACCCTCTAACCCTGGCCCTAACCAAATAACTCTAAATTAAGTCTTTGTTACTTAGAATATGTTCCCCATACTAAAGTGTTACCAAAAACATATAACTTTGTCTTGAATTTGAAAAAAAAAAAACATTTTATTTTCACTAAAGAAGGGCTTCACGGTGGCAGAGGGGTTAGTGCATCTGCCTCACAATACGAAGGTCCTGAGTAGTCTTGGGTTCAATCCCGGGCTCGGGATCTTTCTGTGTGGAGTTTGCATGTTCTCCCCGTGACTGCGTGGGTTTCCTCCGGGTACTCCGGCTTCCTCCCACCTCCAAAGACATGCACCTGGGGATAGGTTGATTGGCAACACTAAATTGGCCCTAGTGTGTGGATGTGAGTGTGAATGTTGTCTGTTTATCTGTGTTGGCCCTGCGATGAGGTGGCGACTTGTCCAGGGTGTACCCCGCCTTCCGCCCGATTGTAGCTGAGATAGGCTCCAGCGCCCCCCGCGACCCCAAAGGGAATAAGCGGTAGAAAATGGATGGATGGATGAAGAAGGGTTTGGTGAATGCGCATATGAAACTGGCAGGGTTCGGTACCTCCAACAAGGTTAAGAACCACTGATCTATAAATATACATTTAGGGTGACAGTTTACAACCCCCTGACGAGCAGGGAAACCTGCGAAACAGGCTTGCAGGGATGATATAGCCTCTTGTGTTTTTTCCTGACCTAACGTATACATACACATACATGTGTGTATATATATATATATATATATATATATCTATACATACATACATACATACATACATATTTATACATATACACATACCGTATTTTTCGGACTATAAGTCGCAGTTTTTTTCATAGTTTGGCCGGGGGTGCGACTTATACTCAGGAGCGACTTATGTGTGAAATTATTAACACATTACCGTAAAATATCAAATAATATAATTTAGCTCATTCACGTAAGAGACTAGACGTATAAGATTTCATGGGATTTAGCGATTAGGAGTGACCGATTGTTTGGTAAACGTATAGCATGTTCTATATGTTATAGTTATTTGAATGACTCTTACCATAATATGTTACGTTAACATACCAGGCACGTTCTCAGTTGGTTATTTATGCCTCATATAACGTACACTTATTCAGCCTGTTGTTCACTATTCTTTATTTATTTTAAATTGCCTTTCAAATGTCTATTCTTGGTGTTGGGTTTTATCAAATAAATTTCCCCCAAAAATGCGACTTATAAAAAAAATGTTTCCTTCTTTATTATGCATTTTCGGCCGATGCAACTTATACTCCGGGGCGACTTATACTCCGAAAAATACGGTACACACATATACATTTAGGGTGACAGTTTACAATCCCCTGATGAGCAGGGAAACCTGCGAAACAGGCTTGTAGGGATGATATAGCCTCTTGTGTTTTTCTCCTGACCTAACGTATACATACACATATATGTGTGTGTATACATCTATACATGTACACAAACACACATATACGTTTAGGGTGACAGTTTACAATCCCCTGATGAGCAGGGAAACCTGTGAAACAGGCTTGTAGGGATGATATAGCCTTTTGTGTTTTTTCCTGACTTAAAGCATACATACACATATATGTGTGTATATATATATCTATACATACATACCTATTTATACATATACACACACCGTATTTTTCGGACTATAAGTTGCAGTTTTTTTTCATAGTTTGGCCGGGGGTGCGACTTATATGTTTTTTTCCTTCTTTATTATGCCTTTTCGGCCGGTGCGACTTATACTCCGGGGCGACTTGTAGTCCGAAAAATACGGTACACACATATACATTTAGGGTGACAGTTTACAATCCCCTGACGAACAGGGAAACCTGCGAAACAGGCTTGTAGGGATGATATAGCCTCTTGTGTTTTTTTCCTGACCTAACGTTCGCAGTTTTTTTCATAGTTTGGCCGGGGGTGCGACTTATACTCAGGAGCGACTTATGTGTGAAATTATTAACACATTACCGTAAAATATCAAATAATATTATTTAGCTCATTCATGTAAGAGACTAGACGTATAAGATTTCATGGGATTTAGCGATTAGGAGTGACAGATTGTTTGGTAAACGTATAGCATGTTCTATATGTTATAGTTATTTGAATGACTCTTACCGTAATATGTTATGTTAACATACCAGGCACGTTCTCAGTTGGTTATTTATGCCTCATATAACGTACACTTATTCAGCCTGTTGTTCACTATTCTTTATTTATTTTAAATTGCCTTTCAAATGTCTATTCTTGGTGTTGGGTTTTATCAAATAAATTTACCCAAAAAATGTGACTTATACTCCAGTGCGACTTATATATGTTTTTTTTCCTTCTTTATTATGCATTTTCGGCCGGTGCGACTTATACTCCGGGGCGACTTATACTCCGAAAAATACGGTACACACATATACATTTAGGGTGACAGTTTACAATCCCCTGATGAGCAGGGAAACCTGCGAAACAGGCTTGTAGGGATGATATAGCCTCTTGTGTTTTTTTTCCTGACCTAACGTATACATACACATATATGTGTGTGTATACATCTATACATGTACACAAACACACATACACGTTTAGGGTGACAGTTTACAATCCCCTGATGAGCAGGGAAACCTGTGAAACAGGCTTGTAGGAATGATATAGCCTTTTGTGTTTTTTCCTGACTTAAAGCATACATACACATATATGTGTGTATATATATATCTATACATACATACCTATTTATACATATACACACACCGTATTTTTCGGACTGTAAGTCGCAGTTTTTTTCATAGTTTGGCCGGGGGGGGTGCGACTTATACTCAGGAGCGACTTATGTGTGAAATTATTAACACATTACCGTAAAATATCAAATAATATTATTTAGCTCATTCACGTAAGAGACTAGACGTATAAGATTTCATGGGATTTAGCGATCAGAAGTGACCGATTGTTTGGTAAACGTGTAGCATGTTCTATATGTTATAGTTATTTGAATGACTCTTACCATAATATGTTACGTTAACATACCAGGCACGTTCTCAGTTGGTTATTTATGCCTCATATAACGTACACTTATTCAGCCTGTTGTTCACTATTCTTTATTTATTTTAAATTGCCTTTCAAATGTCTATTCTTGGTGTTGGGTTTTATCAAAGAAATTTACCCAAAAAATGTGACTTATACTCCAGTGCGACTTATACAGGTATATGTTTTTTTTCCTTCTTTATTATGCATTTTCAGCCAGTGCGACTTAAAGTCCGAAAAATATGGTACACACATATACATTTAGGGTGACAGTTTACAATCCCCCGACGAACAGGGAAACCTGCGAAACAGGCTTGTAGGGATGATATAGCCTCTTGTGTTTTTTTCCTGACCTAATATAACAGGCACGTTCTCAGTTGGCTATTTATGGGTCATATAACGTACACTCATTCAGACAGTTGTTCACTATTCTTTATTTATTTTAAATTGCCTTTCAAATGTCTATTCTTGGTGTTGGGTTTTATCAAATAAATGTCCCCAAAAAATGTGACTTATACTCCAGTGCGACTTATATATGTTTTTTTCCCTTCTTTATTATGCATTTTCGGCCGGTGCGACTTATACTCCGGAGCGACTTATACTCCGGAGCGACTTATAGTCCGAAAAATACGGTACACACATATACATTTAGGGTGACAGTTTACAATCCCCTGACGAGCAGGGAAACCTGCGAAACAGGCTTGTAGGGATGATATAGCCTCTTGTGTTTTTTTCCTGACCTAATATAACAGGCACGTTCTCAGTTGGTTATTTATGCCTCATATAACGTACACTTATTCAGCCTGTTGTTCACTATTCTTTATTTATTTTAAATCGCCTTTCAAATGTCTATTCTTGGTGTTGGGTTTTATCAAATACATTTCCCCCAAAAAATGCGACTTATACTCCAGTGCGACTTATATATGTTTTTTTTCCTTCTTTATTATGCATTTTCGGCCGGTGCGACTTATACTCCGGAGCGACTTATACTCCGGAGCGACTTATAGTCCGAAAAATACGGTACACACATATATATTTAGGGTGACAGTTTACAATCCCCCGACGAACAGGGAAACCTGCGAAACAGGCTTGTAGGGATGATATAGCCTCTTGTGTTTTTTTCCTGACCTAATATAACAGGCACGTTCTCAGTTGGTTATTTATGGGTCATATAACGTACACTCATTCAGACAGTTGTTCACTATTCTTTATTTATTTTAAATTGCCTTTCAAATGTCTATTCTTGGTGTTGGGTTTTATCAAATAAATTTCCCCCAAAAATGCGACTTATACTCCAGTGCGACTTATGTTTTTTTCCTTCTTTATTATGCATTTTCGGCTGGTGCGACTTATACTCCGGAGCGACTTATAGTCCGAAAAATATGGTACACACTAGAGATGGGCGGTTTGCGGGCACAACCGCGGAGTCCGCGGATTATCCGCGGATCGGGCGGATGACATTTTAAAAAATTAGATTTTATCCGCGGGTCGGGTCGGGTCGGGTCGGGCGGTTGAAATAAAAAAAAATTAGATTTTAAATAGATTCAGGCGGGTGGCAGTTAAATCAATTCGGAAATATATATACATAGTTAAATGTTGTTACCAACATACGAAAAACGAGCAGGCACCTGCTGCATATGCCACAACAGAAGAAAGAATAAAAAAGAGATGGACACTTTTACGGAGCGGAGAAGGCCCCCGACGCCTCGCCGGGGTCCGGGACCGAGGCCCCTTGCCCCGAGAGGGCCCCACCGGGAGCCGTAGCTGAGGCGATCCGCGAGAAGGGCCTGACGCACGTCCAGGGTCACCACCGCGCCCACCGCACCGACACCCCGCCTCGTCCGCCTTCGCCGCGGCCGGCGTCACGCGCTCCGCCCGCGCAGCTTACCTGCCCGCCACCCCTGTTGCCGGGGGCGCGTAACAGGGGTCACTCCGCGCGCAGTGCGCTCACGAAAGGGGTGGGGCTCACCCTGGTTGATATAGACAGCAGCCAGGACGGTGGCCATGGAAGTTGGAACCCGCTAAGGAGTGTGTAACAACCCACCTGCCGAATCAACTAGCCCTGAAAATGGATGGCGCTGGAGCGTCGGGCCCATATACCCGGCCGTCGCCGGCAGCGAGACGCGCTTGGAGGTGCGCTCAGCGCGGCTCCCATATGATTGCGCACTGGTGTGCGTCTGGGTCGTGACAGCGTGGCACGCGAATGTCTGTGCTGCATTGGATCAGTCTCCTTTCTTTAACAGGCAAAAGCTTTATAACTTCACTAATGCCTTGCATCGTCTATATTAGATATATAACAACGGGCGGGTGCGGGCGGATGCGGTTCTGATCAAATGTTAGATCGGGTGGATTGCGGATGGTTGACGACTTTCTGATGCGGTTGCGGATGAAATAATTGCCTATCCGCGCATCTCTAGTACCGTACACACATATACATTTAGGGTGACAGTTTACAATCCCCTGACGAGCAGGGAAACCTGCGAAACAGGCTTGTAGGGATGATATAGCCTCTTGTGTTTTTTTCCTGACCTAACGTATACATACACATATATGTGTGTATATATATCTATACAGACATACATATACACATACACATTTAGGGTGACAGTTTACAATCCCCTGACGAGCAGGGAAACCTGCGAAACAGGCTTGTATGGATGATATAGCCTCTTGTTTTTTCCTAACCTAACGTATACATACACATATATGTGTATATATACATATTTATACATATACACATACATTTAGGGTGACAGGTGTCCAGCCTGCAGAGCATGCAATCCCAACTTTCTGCAATTTAGACGCTAATCACCCATACACTTAGCATTCATTCTTTATATTCCGAATCGCAAAGCATCATTAGCCGTTTAGCACGCTCCGAAACACATGCACATTTGCATTCAGGTGACAAAGAATGAATTACGAGACAACACCGAGGACGTTTTTTTTATCCGGGCAGAGCAGGACTAAAGTGGCGGGTTGCTAGCTAGACGCTTACAACGCCGTTATTTACGGGCGCTAACTGGCCGATTAGCTCGTAGCTCGTTAGCCGTTTCCTGTGGTGTGTACACGGGAAGGTAGTAAGCACGTTTGCAGCATGCTAGCTGGGGGGGTTAGCCTCCTGGCTAACACTAGCAAGCGGGTGTTGAACGTCTGTTGTACCGTCACCTGTCCTGCAGACAATGACACCGTCCTTACAGCCACTTGGACATGGGTGACAGACGGTGAACCTCTAACGTTCCTTCCACTGTTATTACGTCAAGGGGTACAATTGATGCATGCAGTTTTAGAATATAATATGTAAGAAGATACTAGTGTGGGCGATGATGCACTAGTATTGCAGTTATTAGCCGAACTGGCTTGCCTGGTTCGCCCTGGTGGAGGTGGTCAGCCTATCCAGTCCAGCATCCCCGCCGCCAGTTGCATCGCCGGGAGAGACTGGGTTCTTGGGTACGGTCTGCTGCCCAGGTACAAGCTCCTTCTGAGCGACGCCTTGCTGCTTGCTTTTCTTCCTCGCCATCGCGATAGGGGTCCGCGGTTACGCTTTTTTGGGGCCAAGTTTTGCACCAGTTTCGGGGATTTCGAGAGCACACTTTTCGGTTATTGTCGGACCTCAAATGTTCCCTCTCTCCTCCAGTCAAGACAACAGTCAATATGGCGGAGGGCTGGCACACTCGGGAGTTCATAGGTTACACAGCAGCGAGTGCTGGCGCCGTGGCTTCACTTTCACAAGGGCGACTACGACGGAAATCGACGTGGGCGCTGAAGCAAGCGCCGCCATTTTTAGTGAGGGCAAACGTCTCCTCCCATAACTAAAGGTACGTTAAATCAAACATGGTTTAAATACGCTTCAAAACTTTCAATTGTTTTATACATAAATTTGTTTTAAAAAAAACACACATTTTTATAGACCGTACCATGCTATGTATTTATTTATTTATTTATTTATTTTTATTATTTTTTTATTTATTTTTCTTAAATTTATGTATATATTTTTTTATTTATGCCAATGATTAAAAAATTAAATCAGACTTTTGTCTTTTTAATTTCATTAAAATATGTTATAATTCAGGGTATGAAATATAAATAAATAGCTTGTCATGTTATTGACAAAAACGTCTCCTCCCATAACTAAAACTACATTAAATAAAACATGGTTTAAATACACTTCAAAACGTTCAATTGTTTTATACATACATTTTAAAAAATGTTTATATATATATATTTTTAATTTAATTTTATAATTTAAATTGTTTAATTTTATTTTTATTTTTTTTAAATAATTTATTAATCAATCAACAAAACAATACACAACAATACCACAACAATGCAATCCAATTCCAAAACCAAACCCGACCCAACAACACTAAAAACAATAACAAACAGAGCAATTGAGCAATTAAAAAAAAGTAACAATAACATTTTTATAGACAATACCATGCTATTTATTTATTTATGTATTTTTTTATTTATGTATATATTTTTTTATTTATGCCAATGATTAAAAAATTTAATCAGACTTTTGTCTTTTTAATTTCATTCAAAAATGTTATAATTCAGGGTATGAAATATAAATAAATAGCGCATTAGAATGTTATTGACAAAAATGTCTCCTCCCATAACTAAAAGTATGTTAAATTAAACATGGTTTAAATACGCTTCAAAACTTTCTATTGTTTTATACATAAATTTAAAAAAGTAAAATAATTATAGACCGTACCATGCTATTTATTTATTTATTTATTTATGTTTTTCTAATTAATTAATTAATTTTTTATGTATATATTTTTTTATTTATGCCAATGATTAAAAAATGTAATCAGACTTTTGTCTTTTTTATTTCATTCAAATATTGTATAATTCAGGGTATGAAATATAAATAAATAGCGCATTAGAATGTTATTGACAAAAACGTCTCCTCCCATAACTAAAAGTACGTTAAATTAAACATGGTTTAAATACGCTTCAAAACTTTCAATTGTTTTATACATAAATTAAAAAAAAGAAAAAAAAATAGACCGTACCATGCTATTTATTTATGTTTTTTTTTTATTAATTATTTTTTTTAATGTATATATTTGTTTTTATTTATGCCAATGATTAAAAAATAAAATATGACTTTTGTCTTTTTAATTTCATTAAAATATTTTATAATTCAGCGTGTGAAATATAAATAAATAGCACATTCGAATGTTATTGACAAAAACGTCTCCTCCCATAACTAAAAGTACGTAACATGGTTTGAATACGCTTCAAAACTTTCAATTCAACATTTTAATAGACCGTACCATGCTATTTATTTATTTATTTATGTATTTTTTTATTTATGTATATATTTTTTTATTTATGCCAATGATTAAAAAATAAAATCAGACTTTTGTCTTTTTAATTTAATTCAAATATTTTATAAATCGGGGTATGAAATATAAATAAATAGCACATTCGAATGTTATTGACAAAAACGTCTCCTCCCATAACTAAAAGTACGTTAAATTAAACATGGTTTCAATACGCTTCAAAACTTTCAATTGTTTTATACATAAATTTAAAAAAAAACAAAAAACATTTTTATAGACCGTACCATGCTATTTATTTATTTGTGCATTTTTTTTATTTATGCCAATGATTAAAACATTTAATCAGACTTTTGTCTTTTTAATTTCATTCAAATATTTTATAATTCAGGGTATGAAATATAAATAAATAGCGCATTAGAATGTTATTGACAAAAATGTCTCCTCCCATAACTAAAAGTACGTTAAATTAAACATGGTTTAAATACGCTTCAAAACTTTCAATTGTTTTATACATACATTTAAAAAAAACAAAAAACATTTTTATAGACCATACAATGCTATTTAATTATTTATGCATTTTTTTATTTATGTATATATTTTTTTATTTATGCCAATGATTAAAAAATTTAATCAGACTTTTGTCTTTTTTATTTCATTCAAATATTGTATAATTCAGGGTATGAAATATAAATAAATAGCTCATTAGAATGTTATTGACAAAAACATCTCCTCCCATAACTAAAAGTACGTTAAATTAAACATGGTTTAAATACGCTTCAAAACTTTCAATTGTTTTATACATAAATTAAAAAAAAGAAAAAAAATAGACCGTACCATGCTATTTATTTATGTTTTTTTTAATTAATTATTTTTTTTAATGTATATATTTGTTTTTATTTATGCCAATGATTAAAAAATGAAATATGACTTTTGTCTTTTTAATTTCATTAAAATATTTTATAATTCAGCGTGTGAAATATAAATAAATAGCACATTCGAATGTTATTGACAAAAACGTCTCCTCCCATAACTAAAAGTACGTAACATGGTTTGAATACGCTTCAAAACTTTCAATTCAACATTTTAATAGACCGTACCATGCTATTTATTTATTTATTTATTTATGTATTTTTTTTATTTATGTGTATTTTTTAATTTTTTATGCCAATGATTAAAAAATAAAATCAGACTTTTGTCTTTTTAATTTAATTCAAATATTTTATAAATCGGGGTATGAAATATAAATAAATAGCACATTCGAATGTTATTGACAAAAACGTCTCCTCCCATAACTAAAAGTACGTTAAATTAAACATGGTTTAAATACGCTTCAAAACTTTCAATTGTTTTATACATAAATTTAAAAAAAACAAAAAACATTTTTATAGACCGTACCATGCTATTTATTTATTTGTGCATTTTTTTTATTTATGCCAATGATTAAAACATTTAATCAGACTTTTGTCTTTTTAATTTCATTCAAATATTTTATAATTCAGGGTATGAAATATAAATAAATAGCGCATTAGAATGTTATTGACAAAAATGTCTCCTCCCATAACTAAAAGTACGTTAAATTAAACATGGTTTAATTACGCTTCAAAACTTTTAATTGTTTTATACATACATTTAAAAAAAACAAAAAACATTTTTATAGACCATACAATGCTATTTAATTATTTATGCATTTTTTTATTTATGTATATATTTTTTTATTTATGCCAATGATTAAAAAATGTAATCAGACTTTTGTCTTTTTAATTTCATTCAAATATTTTATAATTCAGGGTATGAAATATAAATAAATAGCACATTCGAATGTTATTGACAAAAACGTCTCCTTCCATAACTAAAAGTACGTTAAATCAAACATGGTTTAAATACGCTTCAAAACTTTCAATTGTTTTATACATAAATTAAAAAAAGTAAAATAATTATAGACCGTACCATGCTATTTATTTATTTATTTATTTATGTTTTTCTAATTAATTAATTAATTTTTTATGTATAAATTTTTTTATTTATGCCAATGATTAAAAAATGTAATCAGACTTTTGTCTTTTTTATTTCATTCAAATATTGTATAATTCAGGGTATGAAATATAAATAAATAGCGCATTAGAATGTTATTGACAAAAACGTCTCCTCCCATAACTAAAAGTACGTTAAATTAAACATGGTTTAAATACGCTTCAAAACTTTCAATTGTTTTATACATAAATTAAAAAAAAGAAAAAAAATAGACCGTACCATGCTATTTATTTATGTTTTTTTTTATTAATTATTTTTTTATGTATATATTTTTTTATTTATGACAATGATTAAAAAATAAAATCTGACTTTTGTCTTTTTAATTTCATTAAAATATTTTATAATTCAGCGTGTGAAATATAAATAAATAGCACATTCGAATGTTATTGACAAAAACGTCTCCTCCCATAACTAAAAGTACATAACATGGTTTGAATACGCTTCAAAACTTTCAATTCAACATTTTAATAGACCGTACCATGCTATTTATTTATTTATTTATGTATTTTTTTATTTATGTATATATTTTTTTATTTATGCCAATGATTAAAAAATAAAATCAGACTTTTGTCTTTTTAATTTAATTCAAATATTTTATAAATCGGGGTATGAAATATAAATAAATAGCACATTCGAATGTTATTGACAAAAACGTCTCCTCCCATAACTAAAAGTACGTTAAATTAAACATGGTTTAAATACGCTTCAAAACTTTCAATTGTTTTATACATAAATTTAAAAAAAACAAAAAACATTTTTATAGACCGTACCATGCTATTTATTTATTTGTGCATTTTTTTTATTTATGCCAATGATTAAAACATTTAATCAGACTTTTGTCTTTTTAATTTCATTCAAAAATGTTATAATTCAGGGTATGAAATATAAATAAATAGCGCATTAGAATGTTATTGACAAAAATGTCTCCTCCCATAACTAAAAGTATGTTAAATTAAACATGGTTTAAATACGCTTCAAAACTTTCAATTGTTTTATACATAAATTTTAAAAAAACAAAAAACATTTTTGTAGACCGTACAATGCTATTTATTTATTTATGCATTTTTTTATTTATGTATATATATATTTTTTTATTTATGCCAACGATTAAAACATTTAATCAGACTTTTGTCTTTTTAATTTCATTCAAATATTTTATAATTCAGGGTATGAAATATAAATAAATAGCGCATTAGAATGTTATTGACAAAAATGTCTCCTCCCATAACTAAAAGTACGTTAAATCAAACATGGTTTAAATACGCTTCAAAACTTTCAATTGTTTTATACATAAATAAAAAAATAAAAAAATAAATTATAGACCGTACCATGCTATTTATTTATTTATTTATGTTTTTTTTTAAATTAATTAATTATTATTTTTTTATGTATAAAACAACTTTCAATTGTTTTATACATAAATTAAAAAAAAAAAAAAAAAACATTTTTGTAGCCCGTACCATGCTATTTATTTATTTATGTAGTTTTTTATTTATGTATATATTTTTTTATTTATGCCAATGATTAAAAAATAAAATCAGACTTTTGTCTTTTTGATTTCATTCAAATATTGTATAATTCAGGGTATGAAATATAAATAAAAAGCGCATTAGAATGTTATTGACAAAAACGTCTCCTCCCATAACTAAAAGTACGTTAAATTAAACATGGTTTAAATACGCTTCAAAACGTTCAATTGTTTTATACATAAATTTAAAAAAAACTAAAAAACATTTTTATAGACCGTACCATGCTATTTATTTATTTATGTAGTTTTTTATTTATGTATATTTTTTTTAATTTATGCCAATGATTACAAAAATTAATCAGACTTTTGTCTTTTTAATTTTATTAAAATATTTTATATTTCATTATTTATGAAATATAAATAAATAGCACATTCGAATGTTATTGACAAAAATGTCTCCTCCCATAACTAAAAGTACTTTAAATCAAACATGGTTTAAAACGTTCAATTGTTTTATACATTTAAAAAAACAAAAAATGTTTTTAAAGCCCATCCAGCCATGTCCCTTTCGGGTCATGCTATTTTATTTATTTATGCCAATGATTAAAAAATAAAATCCAAAGCATTTCATTACAATATTTTATAATTCAGGGTATGAAATGTAAATAAATAGCACATTCGAATGTTATTGATAAAAATGTCTCCTTCCATAACTAAAAGTATGTTAAAACAAACATGGTTTGAATACGCTTCAAAACTTTCAATTGTTTTATACGTAAAAAAGTAAATAAAAAAAACGTTTTTATAGACCGTACCATGCTATTTATTTATGTATTTATGCCAATGATTAAAAAATAAAATCCAAAGCAGAAAAACAGACTTTTGTCTTTTTAATTTCATTACAATATTTTATAATTTAGGGTATGAAATATAAATAAATAGCTCATTCGAATGTTATTGACAAAAACGTCTCCTCCCATAACTAAAAGTACGTTAAATCAAACATGGTTTGAATACGCTTCAAAACTTTCAACTGTTTTATACATAAACAAAAATAAAAAAATTTATAGACCGTACCATGCTATTTATTTATTTATTTATTTATTCATGCCAATGATTAAAAAATAAAATCCAAAGCAGAAAAACAGACTTTTGTATTTTTAATTTAATTACAATATTTTATAATTCAGGGTATGAAATATAAATAAATAGCACATTCGAATGTTATTGACAAAAACGTCTCCTCCCATAACTAAAAGTATGTTGAATCAAACATGGTTTGAATACGCTTCAAACTTTCAATTGTTCTATAAATTAAAAAAAGAAAAAAAAAAACGTTTTTAAAGACCGTTCCATGCTATTTATTTATGTATTCATGCCAATGATTAAAAAATAAAATCCAAAGCAGAAAAACAGACTTTTGTCTTTTTAATTTCTTTACAATATTTTATAATTTAGGGTATGAAATATAAATAAATAGCTCATTCGAATGTTATTGACAAAAACGTCTCCTCCCATAACTAAAAGTACGTTAAATCAAACATGGTTTGAATACGCTTCAAAATTTTCAATTGTTTTGTACATTTAAAAAAATAAAAAACGTTTTTAAAGACCCATCCATCCATCCATCCATTTTATACCGCTTGTCCCTTTCGGGGTCATGTTATTTATTTATGCCAATGTTTAAAAAATAAAATCCAAAGCAGAAAAACAGACTGTTGTCTTTTTAATTTCATTAATATATTTTATAATTCAGGGTATGAAATATAAATAAATAGCTCATTCGAATGTTATTGACAAAAACGTCTCCTCCCATAACTAAAAGTACGTTAAATCAAGCATGGTTTGAATACGCTTCAAAACTTTCAACTGTTTTATACATAAACAAAAATAAAAAATTTTATAGACCGTACCATGCTATTTATTTATGTATTTATTTATTTATTTATTCATGCCAATGATTAAAAAATAAAATCCAAAGCAGAAAAACAGACTGTTGTCTTTTTAATTTCATTAATATATTTTATAATTCAGGGTATGAAATATAAATAAATAGCACATTCGAATGTTATTGACAAAAACGTCTCCTCCCATAACTAAAAGTACGTTAAATCAAACATGGTTTGAATACGCTTCAAAACTTTCAACTGTTTTATACATAAACAAAAATAAAAAAAATTATAGACCGTACCATGCTATTTATTTATTTATTTATTTATTCATGCCAATGATTAAAAAATAAAATCCAAAGCAGAAAAACAGACTTTTGTATTTTTAATTTAATTACAATATTTTATAATTCAGGGTATGAAATATAAATAAATAGCACATTCGAATGTTATTGACAAAAACGTCTCCTCCCATAATTAAAAGTACGTTAAATCAAACATGGTTTGAATACGCTTCAAACTTTCAATTGTTCTATAAATTAAAAAAAACAAAAAAAAAAACGTTTTTAAAGACCGTTCCATGCTATTTATTTATGTATTCATGCCAATGATTAAAAAATAAAATCCAAAGCAGAAAAACAGACTTTTGTCTTTTTAATTTCTTTACAATATTTTATAATTTAGAGTATGAAATATAAATAAATAGCTCATTCGAATGTTATTGACAAAAACGTCTCCTCCCATAACTAAAAGTACGTTAAGTCAAACATGGTTTGAATACGCTTCAAAATTTTCAATTGTTTTGTACATTTAAAAAAACAAAAAACGTTTTTAAAGACCCATCCATCCATCCATCCATTTTATACCGCTTGTCCCTTTCGGGGTCATGTTATTTATTTATGCCAATGATTAAAAAATAAAATCCAAAGCAGAAAAACAGACTGTTGTCTTTTTAATTTAATTACAATATTTTATAATTCAGGGTATGAAATATAAATAAATAGCTCATTCGAATGTTATTGACAAAAACGTCTCCTCCCATAACTAAAAGTACGTTAAATCAAACATGGTTTGAATACGCTTCAAAACTTTCAACTGTTTTATACATAAACAAAAATAAAAAAATAAAACATTTTATAGACCGTACCATGCTATTTATTTATGTATTTATTTATTTATTTATTCATGCCAATGATTAAAAAATAAAATCCAAAGCAGAAAAACAGACTGTTGTCTTTTTAATTTCATTAATATATTTTATAATTCAGGGTATGAAATATAAATAAATAGCTCATTCGAATGTTATTGACAAAAACGTCTCCTCCCATAACTAAAAGTACGTTAAATCAAGCATGGTTTGAATACGCTTCAAAACTTTCAACTGTTTTATACATAAACAAAAATAAAAAATTTTATAGACCGTACCATGCTATTTATTTATGTATTTATTTATTTATTTATTCATGCCAATGATTAAAAAATAAAATCCAAAGCAGAAAAACAGACTGTTGTCTTTTTAATTTCATTAATATATTTTATAATTCAGGGTATGAAATATAAATAAATAGCACATTCGAATGTTATTGACAAAAACGTCTCCTCCCATAACTAAAAGTACGTTAAATCAAACATGGTTTGAATACGCTTCAAAACTTTCAACTGTTTTATACATAAACAAAAATAAAAAAATTTATAGACCGTACCATGCTATTTATTTATTTATTTATTTATTCATGCCAATGATTAAAAAATAAAATCCAAAGCAGAAAAACAGACTTTTGTATTTTTAATTTAATTACAATATTTTATAATTCAGGGTATGAAATATAAATAAATAGCACATTCGAATGTTATTGACAAAAACGTCTCCTCCCATAATTAAAAGTACGTTAAATCAAACATGGTTTGAATACGCTTCAAACTTTCAATTGTTCTATAAATTAAAAAAAAAAAAAAAAAAACGTTTTTAAAGACCGTTCCATGCTATTTATTTATGTATTCATGCCAATGATTAAAAAATAAAATCCAAAGCAGAAAAACAGACTTTTGTCTTTTTAATTTCTTTACAATATTTTATAATTTAGAGTATGAAATATAAATAAATAGCTCATTCGAATGTTATTGACAAAAACGTCTCCTCCCATAACTAAAAGTACGTTAAGTCAAACATGGTTTGAATACGCTTCAAAATTTTCAATTGTTTTGTACATTTAAAAAAACAAAAAACGTTTTTAAAGACCCATCCATCCATCCATCCATCCATCCATCCATCCATCCATTTTATACCGCTTGTCCCTTTCGGGGTCATGTTATTTATTTATGCCAATGTTTAAAAAATAAAATCCAAAGCAGAAAAACAGACTGTTGTCTTTTTAATTTCATTAATATATTTTATAATTCAGGGTATGAAATATAAATAAATAGCTCATTCGAATGTTATTGACAAAAACGTCTCCTCCCATAACTAAAAGTACGTTAAATCAAGCATGGTTTGAATACGCTTCAAAACTTTCAACTGTTTTATACATAAACAAAAATAAAAAAATAAAATTTTTTATAGACCGTACCATGCTATTTATTTATGTATTTATTTATTTATTTATTTATTCATGCCAATGATTAAAAAATAAAATCCAAAGCAGAAAAACAGACTGTTGTCTTTTTAATTTCATTAATATAATTTATAATTCAGGGTATGAAATATAAATAAATAGCTCATTCGAATGTTATTGACAAAAATGTCTCCTCCCATAACTAAAAGTACGTTAAATCAAACATGGTTTGAATACGCTTCCATCCATTTTCTACCGCTTATTCCCTTTGGGGTCGCGGGGGGCGCTGGAGCCTATCTCAGCTACAATCGGGCGGAAGGCGGGGTACACCCTGGACAAGTCGCCACCTCATCGCAAGGCTTGAATACGCTTCAAACTTTCAATTGTTCTATACATTAAAAAAAAAAAAACGTTTTTAAAGACCGTTCCATGCTATTTATTTATGTATTCATGCCAATGATTAAAAAATAAAATCCAAAGCAGAAAAACAGACTTTTGTCTTTTTAATTTCATTACAATATTTTATAATTTAGGGTACGAAATATAAATAAATAGCACATTCGAATGTTATTGACAAAAACGTCTCCTCCCATAACTAAAAGTGCGTTGAATCAAACATGGTTTGAATACGCTTCAAACTTTCAATTGTTTTATACATAAAAAAAACAAACACTTTTAAAGACCGTTCCATGCTATTTATTTATGTATTCATGCCAATGATTAAACAAATAAAATCCAAAGCAGAAAAACAGACTTTTGTCTTTTTAATTTCATTACAATATTTTATAATTTAGGGTACGAAATATAAATAAATAGCACATTCGAATGTTATTGACAAAAACGTCTCCTCCCATAACTAAAAGTGCGTTGAATCAAACATGGTTTGAATACGCTTCAAACTTTCAATTGTTTTATACATTAAAAAAAAAAACACTTTTAAAGACCGTACCATGCTATTTATTTATTTATGCCAATGATTAAAAAATAAAGCAGAAAAACAGACTTTTGCATTTTTAATTGCGTTAAAATATTATATAATTCAAGATATGAAATATAAATAAATAGCACATTCGAATGTTATTGACAAAAACGATAACCTTCCAGGGGGGGCGGGAAAGAGGGCGTGAGAATTACGTTTTACGTTGTCTTCTGATGCCTTCATAATAATGCGAAATTTTGCAACCGTAAGTTTGAGCCACACAAAGCCCACGCCACAAACTTATGTTTCTCTTTTTTTGTAATATTCACAATAAATAAATACATAAAGTAAATATATGTATCTTTGTTTTGACATTTTTTAGGCAGGACTTTGTTTTTTTTTGGAAGGAGTACTGAGATATCCGAGTTTGGACGCAGTCCTGAAGGCAGCACCAGTCAGTGTGTGGAGAACGTTGCAGTTTGCAGAGTCAGTCAAGTCAGACGCCGCTTTCAGCCCCACTTACTTCTTTAGCTTCTTCTTTTGAAGGAAAACATATATTTGGAAGAAAAAAAATGGAAGCTTCCATTTGCAACATCCAGGTGCTTCTGCGTGCCGCCGAGTTTTTGGAGAGGAAAGAGCGAGGTGAGTGGTTGTGATATTGTGTCGGCGGCGAAGTTTCTCATTGTTAACGCAACAAAATCACACACAAAGGAGCGAGTGCAATTGTGCCGGTCGAATATGATAAAATGTCAAATGTAATATTCGTTTTAGTGGTCACTTAAAGGGCATGTATTTTGGGACGAGCTTCCCCATATTTGACTCAGTGACCTACATATCGTCCACATCATTGTACGCGAAGGCGCCAATATGGTCCCGGTTCAAAATGACGCCCCGGCGGCTCTCAGCGGTTCTTAAAGTCAACAAGACATTTCCCTCGATATTTTTGTGTTTTTACTTTCGTTGCTCGCCTTTATATCGTCCACGTACGCGGTTGGTTTTATGTAAGAAGCGCGGGGTGCTTGCAGAAAGCGACTGAAAATGTTTGACTGGCCCGATGGCGCCAAAATTGAACACAGCTGATGCTGATGACAGGCTATTTATGTCTGGTCACGTGATCACGTTAGACTAGTGATGTTATTGTTTTTAAAAAAAAACATTAAAATAATCTGCATCATAAATGTGCTAAGGATGATGAAGGACCGCACTGAAAACTAACAAAAAGACACTAAAAAAGTTGTTACAAGTATTGGCCTCGATTTAGACCAGGGGGTAGGGAACCTTTGGCTCTCAGATAAATCTTAGTTGACATTGCTTAACACGATAAGTCGGCGTTTTTCAACTTTTTTCTAAGCCAATGCATATTTTTTTCATTGAAAAAAATTCTGAGGCACACCACCAGCAGAAAACATAAAAAAATTAAACTCAGTCGCCGATACTGACAATAAAAAGTCGTTCTCGCAAGTGTTGGATATGAATTCAAACCATAACCAACCATGGTATCACTATAGCTCTTGTCTCAAAGTACCGTATTTTCCGCACTATAAGGCGCACCTAAAAACCACAAATTTTCTCAAAAGCTGACAGTGCGCCTTATAACCCGGTGCGCCTTATATATGGATAAATATTAAGATTCATTTTCATAAAGTTTAGGTCTCGCAACTACGGTAAACAGCCGCCATCTTTTTTCCCCGTAGAAGAAGCGCGCGGTGCATGCTGGGATATGTGACGTTTCATTTCCATTTGTGTGTTTATGTAAAGACCCCAACATGGCTCCTATTAAGTGTGTTGTCTGTCTAATTATAAATAATGCAGACGAGGCGTGTTAACTGAGTTCTCAACGTTTACTCACAGCGTGCTAACTCCCAGCATACAACGCTTCTCAGGGCTACCGCGCATGCTCGTAACTCGTTGCATGCTGGGTAGTGTAGTTGTTATATTTGCTAGCTCATAACAGCACATTGAGAGACACGCTTACGCGCTTAATTCAATACTCGCCGTCATTCCGGGTGGATTGACAAAAGACCTCCAGCCGCTAGATATTGGTGTCAACAGGGCATTCGAAGCTAGACTGCTAACTGCGTGGGAACAATGGATGACAGAAGGCGAACACACCTTCACTAAGACGAGGAGGCAGCGCCAGACGACGCCAACATCTGCCAGTGGATCGTAAATTTGCCCAACTTTTCACTTCGGACACCGAAGACGAAGGATTTACGAATGAAGAATAACTTCAGAAAGTGAGCGCTATGTTTATTTTGTGTGTTGTGACATTAACGTTCGAGCAACATTATGTTGCTATTGCTCTGCACTATTTTGAATTTTACTATGTTTGTGATTGCACATTTGCGTACATTTTGGGAGTGAACAGAGTTGTTAGAACGCTGGTTTTTAATATATTATTAAAGTTTGACTGACCTATCTGACTGTTTTTTTGACATTCCCTGTAGCGCAGCGTAGGCGCGGCTTATAGTCCGGGGCGGCTTATTGGTGGACAAAGTTATGAAATATGCCATTCATTGAAGGTGCGGCTAATAATCCGGTGCGCCTTATAGTGCGGAAAATACGGTAGGTGTACAGTCACGACCTGTCACATCACGCCGTAACTTATTTTGAGTTTTTTGGTGTTTTCCTGTGTGTGTTGTAGAGATGCGCGGTTTGCGGGCACAACCGCGGAGTCCGCGGATTATCCGCGAATCGGGCGGATGAAATTTAAAAAAATTAGATTTTATCAGCGGGTCGGGTCGGGCGATTGAAATTTAAAAAAATTAGATTTTAAATAGATTCAGGCGGGTGGCAGTTAAACCAATTCGGAAATATATATACATAGTTAAATGTTGTTACCCACATACGAAAAACGAGCAGGCACCTGCAGCATATGCCACAACAGAAGAAAAAAAAAAAAGAGATGGACACTTTTACGGAGCGGAGAAGGCCCCCGACGCCTCGCCGGGGTCCGGGACCGAGGCCCCTTCCCCCGAGAGGGCCCCACCGGGAGCCGTAGCGATCCGCGAGAAGGGCCCGACGCACGTCCAGGGTCACCACCGCGCCCACCGCACCGACACCCCGCCTCGTCCGCCTTCGCCGCGGCCGGCGTCACGCGCAGCAGGTAAGCAGCTTACCTGCCCGCCACCCCCGTGGCCGGGGGCTCATAACAGGGGTCACTCCGCGCGCTCCGCCGGCGCAGCTTACCTGCCCGCCACCCCTGTTGCCGGGGGCGCGTAACAGGGGTCACTCCGCGCGCAGTGCGCTCACGAAAGGGGTGGGGCTCACCCTGGTTGATATAGACAGCAGCTAGGACGGTGGCCATGGAAGTCGGAACCCGCTAAGGAGTGTGTAACAACCCACCTGCCGAATCAACTAGCCCTGAAAATGGATGGCGCTGGAGCGTCGGGCCCATACCCGGCCGTCGCCGGCAGCGAGACGCGCTCAGCGCGGCTCCCATATGATTGCGCACTGGTGTGCGTCTGGGTCGTGACAGCGTGGCACGCGAACGCTGCATTGGATCAGTCTCTTTTCTTTAACAGGCAAAAGCTTTATAACCTCACTAATGCCTTGCATCGTCTATATTAGATATATAACAACGGGCGGATGCGGTTCTGATCAAATGTTAGATCGGGTGGATTGCGGATGGTTGACGACTTTCTGATGCGGTTGCGGATGAAATAATTGCCTATCCGCGCATCTCTAGTGTGTTGCGCTCCTATTTTGGTGGCTTTTCCTCTTTTTGTTGGTATTTTCCTGTAGCAGTTTCATGTCTTCCTTGAATGCTATTCCCCGCACCTGCTTTGTTTTAGCAATCAAGACTATTTAAGTTGTGCGGACGCTATCCTTCTTTGTGGGTGTACGGATGTACTTTGTGGACGCCGTCTGCTCCGCACGCTGTAAGTCTTTGCTGTCGTCCAGCATTCTGTTTTTGTTTACTTTGCAGCCAGTTCAGTTTTAGTTTCGTTGTGCTTCAATGCCTTTTCTTAGCGGCACTTGCCTTTTGTTTATCTTTAGTTTAAGTGTTGGATACCTTTTTACCTACACGCTGCCTCCCGCATATTGTGATCACGACAAACCATGTTCCCGACATCTACAAAGCAATTAGCTACCTGCTGCCACCTACTGATATGGAAGAGTATAACACGGTTACTGTGCCAAGCTCTAGACAGTACAGACACTCAACAACGGCACATTTGCAGATTATAATTACTGGTTTGCAAAAAAATAGGTGAAATTACGTAATCTCCCACGGCACACCAGACTGTATCAGTGGTTGAAAAACACAGCGATAAGTAATGAATTATTCCGCTGGTAATCAGTGTTAAAAATAACGTTCAAAATATAAAACATTCTCATGCATTTTAATCCATCCATCCGTTTTCTACCGCACCTGTTCAAGAAGTCGCATTAAAGGCCTACTGAAATGCGATTTTCTTATTTAAACGGGGATAGCAGGTCCATTCTATGTGTCATACTTGATCATTTCGCGATATTGCCATATTTTTGCTGAAAGGATTTAGGAGAGAACATCGACGATAAAGTTTGCAACTTTTGGTCGCTGATAAAAAAAGCCTTGCCTGTACCGGAAGTAGCAGACGAGTAGCGTGACGTCACAGGTTGTGGAGCTCCTCACATCTGCACATTGTTTACAATCATGGCCACCAGCAGCGAGAGCGATTCGGACCGAGAAAGCGACTATTTCCCCATTAATTTGAGCGAGGATGAAAGATTCGTGGATGAGGAAAGTGAGAGTGAAGGACTAGAGGGCAGTGGGAGCGATTCAGATAGGGAAGATGCTGTGAGAGGCGGGTGGGACCTGATATTCAGCTGGGAATGACTAAAACAGTAAATAAACACAAGACATATATATACTCTATTAGTCACAACACAACCAGGCTTATATTTAATATGCCACAAATTAATCCCGCATAACAAACACCTCCCCCTCCCATCCATATAACCCGCCAATACAACTCAAACACCTGCACAACACACTCAATCCCACAGCCCAAAGTTCATACAGCACATATATTTCCCAAAAGTCCCTAAAGTTACGTACGTGACATGCACATAGCGGCACGCACATACAGGCAAGCGATCAAATGTTTGGAAGCGTACTCACGGTACCGCGTCTGCGTATCCTACTCAAAGTCCTCCTGGTAAGAGTCTCTGTTGTCTCAGTTCTCCACAGGCCAATGGTAAAGCTTGACTGTCATCTTTCGGGAATGTAAACAATGAAACACCAACTGTGTTTGTGTTGCTGCATGCCGGCCGCAATACACCGCTTCCCACCTACAGCTTTCTTCTTTGCTGTCTCCATTGTTCATTGAACAAATTGCAAAAGATTCACCAACACAGATGTCCAGAATACTGTGGAATTTTGCGATGAAAACAGACGACTTAATAGCTGTCCACCATGCTGTCCCAAAATGTCCTCCACAATCCGTGACGTCACGCGCAGACGTCATCATACCGAGACGTTTTCAGCAGGATATTCCGCGCGAAATTTAAAATTGCACTTTAGTAAGGCATGTGTTGAAATGTTAAGATTTCATCATTGATATATAAACTATCAGACTAGTAGTGGGTTTCAGTAGGCCTTTAAAAATAACGTTCAAAATATAAAACATTCTCATGCATTTTAATCCATCCATCCGTTTTCTACCGCACCCGTTCAAGAAGTCGCATTAATGGTAAGAACTATTTTATTCATTATTGGTTAGCTTCAGAATAACAATGTTATTAAAAAGAAGAATAAACGTATTATACTCTAAAAATGTTGGCCTTACTTAAAAATGCACGCATTTAGTTGTATTCAGTGTTAAAAAATATTATATGGCTCTCATGGAAATACATTTTAAAATATTTGGCTCTCTCAGCCAAAAAGGTTCCCGACCCCTGATTTAGACGTTCAAGAATATAGTTAAAGTGCCAATGATAGTCACACACACACACACTAAGTGTGGCATTCTTTTTTCCATAACATGAGTTGATTTATTTTGGAAAACCTTGTTACATTGTTTAATGCAGTGGTTCTCAAATGGGGGTACGCGTACCCCTGGGGGTACTTGAAGGTATGCCAAGGGGTACGTGAGATTTTTTTTAAATATTCTAAAAATAGCAACTATTCAAAAATCCTTTATAAATATAAATAAAAACCTATCTTTTTTTCCAAATAGTTCAAGAAAGACCACTACAAATGAGCAATATTTTGCACTGTTATACAACTTAATAAATCAAAAACTGATGACATAGTGCTGTATTTTACTTCTTTATCTCTTTTTTTCAACCAAAAATGCTTTGCTCTGATTAAGGGGTGCCCTGCGATGAGGTGGCGATTTGTCCAGGGTGTACCCCGCCTTCCGCCCGATTGTAGCTGAGATAGGCTCCAGCGCCCCCCGCGACCCCAAAGGGAATAAGCGGTAGAAAATGGATGGATGATTAAGGGGTACTTGAATTAAAAACATTTTCAAAAAAAAAAGGTTGAGAACCACTGGTTTAATGCATCCAGCAGGGCATCACAACAAAATTAGGCATAATAATGTGTTAATTCCACGACTGTATATATCGGTATCGGTTGATATTGGAATCGGTATATAAGAGTTGGACAATATCGGAATATCGGCAAAAAAGCCATTATCGGACATCTCTACTTGTATTTTTTTCATGTATTTGTGAAGTGTGCTATTGGATGTTGTTTTGTGTGTCACAGAGGCGGAACATGGCTACGCTTCCCTGCTGCCTCCCAGTCCGAGTCTGTCTGATAAGGGAAGCAAACAGAAGAGCAAGAAGATGTCTGCTGGTGGAAACAGGTGAACACATGCTGGCAGGAGGACATGGCTGGTCTAGACTTGTGTAGTTCTTGGAAATCAACCTACCCTTTTCCTTGTGTTGTGAATGCAGGTCTGCGCACAACGAGCTGGAGAAAAACAGGTAAGTTGCAGTGATTTGAGTAACGAGCGTACTTAGTTAAGCGTTGTCGCGCTTTTGCAGACGGGCGCAGCTGAGGCATTGCCTGGAGCAGCTGAAGAAGCAAGTTCCTCTGTCGTCGGACACCATGCGGAACACCACGCTCAACCTGCTCAGGCGAGCTCAGCTTCACATCAAGGTACGGTGCGGGGTGTCCTCCAACTTTGCGTTCGAAGGGTCCATTTTAGTCGCTCATCCGTTGCACTTCACCCCGTCAGAAGCTGCAGGAGCAGGACGAGCGCGCGGAGCAGCTGAAGGGTCGCCTGCGCTGGGAGCAGAGGGAGCTGCAGGTGCGTCTGGAGCAGCTGCAGAGAGGCACCGAGCGAATGAGGAACGACAGCCAGGGGTCCACCATGTCGTCAGAGAGGTCTGACTCGGACAGAGGTGAGTTCTACCTTGCAATATTAACATGATAAGGGCAATTTCTCTGTGTGTTTGTTAGTAAGATTTGGATCGGTCTCTTTTAAGTTGTGCAGTATCGATTCGAAAGGCATGATATCAATTCCGCCCCAACCCCATGGTTGTCTTGAGCATGAATAGGGTTGGGTATCGTTTGAATTCGAACGATTCCGATTCTTTGTTTCGATTCCGATTCCTGACGATTCTCGATTCCGATTCTTCTTGTACCATGCCGGGATCAATGTGTTTGACAGGTAGTCCCTGGAAGGTGGTATGTATTTTGGGTTGAGAGTTTTCACCATATCCCTGCAAACATAAAAGAACATGTAATGTTGCTGTTACTGTTTAGCCCAGTATCAATTAGCTTAGCTCTAACGTTATTGCTTAACTACCGTATTTTCCGCACCATAAGGCGCCCTGGGTTATAAGCCGCGCCTTCAATGAACGGCATATTTCAAAACTTTGTCCACCTATAAGCCGCCCCGTGTTATAAGCCGCATCTAACTGCGCTAAAGGAATGTCAAAAAAACAGTCAAGATAGGTCAGTCAAACTTTAATAATATATTAAAAACCAGCGTGATGTGGGCGCGCATGGAGTCGTATATCAACATGGAC
Organism: Nerophis lumbriciformis; assembly: GCF_033978685.3. Lineage (NCBI taxonomy): Eukaryota > Metazoa > Chordata > Actinopteri > Syngnathiformes > Syngnathidae > Nerophis > Nerophis lumbriciformis. The sequence continues at coordinate 7,143,224 of NC_084582.2, read as the reverse complement.
GGAGCTGCGTGAAAAAAGCCACCCGGCCTCTTCGCGTAAACTTACCTTAACCACTCGCTCATCTTTTCTTCATCCATCATCCCTTCGAGTTAGCTTTTATGATGACTCCGGCTGGAAAGGTCTCTTTTGGCAAGGTCTTCCTTTTGAATATCACCATGGGTGGAAGTTTCTGGCCATTAGCATGGCAAGCTAGAACCACAGTGAAGGATGACTTCTCATTCCCTGTGGTGCGAATATTCACCGTACGTGCTCCCGTTGTATCCACAGTGCGGTTCACAGGAATATCAAAAGTCAGTGGAACCTCGTCCATGTTGATAATGTTCTCTGGCCGGATCTTTTTTTCAGCTATCTTGTTTTTACAATATGCACGGAAAGTAGCCAGCTTTTCTTGAAAGTCTTTAGGCAGTTGCTGTGAAATAGTGGTCCGTGTGCGGATGGAGAGATTGCGTCTTTTCATGAACCGGAAACCTGTCGCTTAGTAGGAGCCATTTTGTGGTCTTTACAGATGTAAACACACAAAGGAAATGAAACGTAATATCCGCGCGCTTCTTCTCCTTCTACGCGGGCGGGTGGTTGCTTACAGTAGAAGAAGAAGCGCTTCCTGTTCTATGGGGGCGGGTGCTTACCTTGGCGGTTGCTTGCGTAGAAGAAGAAGCACTTCCTCTTCTACGGGGAAAAAAGATGGCGGCTGTTTACCGTAGTTGCGAGACCGAAACTTTATGAAAATGAATCTTAATATTAATCCATATATAAAGCGCACCGGGTTATAAGCCGCACTGTCAGCTTTTGAGTAAATTTGTGGTTTTTAGGTGCGGCTAATAGTGCGGAAAATACGGTAACCTAAATGTTGGAGATTCCACCTCTGAAAAGGGATGCAGTCTTTTGACTATGTGCGCAGTGACCTTTCTGTGGCACTCTTCCGTCTGTGGCACCGACATCTTCCCCATTGCCGCTACGGTGAACGGAGTACGCTGAGCACATGGCGGAGCCTGGCTAGCAGGTTGTAAATTGTCTATGAAAAAATACGCGGGCTAATTTGTTAGCTGCCTCAACGTTGGCGCAAAACACATTATTTATTGCATATATATTGTTTTACTTACCGGATTCGGACTGCAGTGCAGTCACCGAGGTGCCAGGCTGGGCGTCGGAGGCAGAGGAGGACGGTCGGCGCAACGCGTCGAAGACGGGACACGCATTTATTTGTACTCCATGAACTTGGAGGTGCTTCATCATGTTCGACGTGCACCCTCCTAAGCACGAAACAGTCCTGTCGCACGTGTTACATTTCGCCGATATTTCATTTTTTTTAGTAAAATAAAGCCACACTTTCGACCGCCGACGCCCGCTATCCATGCTTGACTGACTCGCTCGGCTACATAGGCTCGGCTATGCTAACACTTCCGGCGGTGGGCGCTTCTTCGTTGGTGTTCAGCGGCTTCTTCTTCCGGTCGGCGGACTGATTCTTTTTTTCCGGTCGGCGGACTGGGTACCGAAACTAGGAATCGAAATTTAAACTTTTGAACGATTCCGGGAGAATCGGAAAGTTAGTCCCGGGTCCAATCGATACTCGATACCCAACCCTAAGCATGAAGCAGCAGTATCGCACTATGCTAATGGAAGCTTCCAACAACAAGCTCTGGAGGGTTGGATATCGTTAAGAACCAGGTTTTACATCCCGATCCTCCCAAAACTCGTTGACATTTTTAAATGTTGATTCCCATTTTTAATGCTCAGTCCGTCAAGCGGAAGAGTTAGCTGCAACTATCAGCTAACTGTCTATCTGCATACACAGTGTGGAGCCACTCTAAGGTCAATAATGCTCCGTTGTGGCAAATAAACATTTTTTTACAAATATCACTGGAGGTATTGAAACAGAAAGACGGGTCGATTCATAAATGTGTTGATACCAAGGTTAGAATCAGTGTATACAGGACTGTCTCAGAAAATTAGAATATTGTGATAAAGTTCTTTTATTTTCTGTAATGCAATTAAAAAAAACCAAAAATGTCATACATTCTGGATTCATTACACATCAACTGAAATATTGCAAGCCTTTTATTATTTTAATATTGCTGATTATGGCATACAGCTTAAGAAAACTCAAAAATCCTATCTCTAATTAGAATATTTCCTCAGACCAAGTACAAAAAAAAAAGATTTATAACAGCAAAACAAAATCAAACATTTGAATGTCAATTCATGCACTCAGTATTTGGTTGGGAATCCTTTTGCACGGATTACTGCATCAATGCGGCGTGGCATTGCTGAGGTGTTATGGATGCCAAGGATGCTTCAATAGCGGCCTTCAGCTCATTTGCATTATTGGGTCTGGTGTCTTTCAGCTTCTTCTTCACAATACCCCACAAATTCTCTATGGGGTTTAGGTCAGGGGAGTTGGCAGGCCAATCGAGGACAGTAATGCCATGGTCAGTACACCAGTTACTGGTGGTTTTGGCACTGTGGGCAGGTGCCAGATCATGCTGGAAAATGAAATCATCATCTCCATAGAGCTTTTCAACAGATGGAAGCATGTAGTGCTCTAAAATCTCTAGAAGCGTCTGACTTGGGCTATGGAAAAGAAGCACTGGACAGTTGCAGAGTGGTCCAGAGTCCTGTTTTCAGACGAAAGCAAGTTTTGTATTTCATTTGGAAGTCAAGGCGCTAGAGTCTGGAGGAAGGTTGGAGAGGAGCAAAATCCAAGTTGCTTGAAATCCAGTGTGAAGTTCCCACAGTCAGCAATGGTTTGGGGATCCATGTCAGCTGCTGGTGTTGGTCCACTGTGTTTCATCAAGTCCAGAGTCAATGAAGCTGTGTACCAAGAGATTTTAGAGCACTACATGCTTCCATCTGTTGAAAAGCTCTATGGAGATGATGATTTCATTTTCCAGCATGATCTGGCACCTGCCCACAGTGCCAAAACCACCAGTAACTGGTGTACTGACCATGGCATTACTGTCCTCGATTGGCCTGCCAACTTTCCTGACCTGAACCCCATAGAGAATTTGTGGGGTATCGTGAAGAAGAAGCTGAAAGACACCAGACCCAATAATGCAAATGAGCTAAAGGCCGCTATTGAAGCATCCATAACACCTCAGCAATGCCACAGGCTGATTGCCTCCATGCCACGCCGCATTGATGCAGTAATCCGTGCAAAAGGATTCCCAACCAAGCACTGAGTGCATGAATTGACATTTTCAAATGTTTGATTTTGTTTTGCCGTTATAAATATTTATTTTTTACTTGGTCTGAGAAAATATTCTGATTTTTGAGTTTTCTTAAGCTGTATGCCATAATCAGCAATAATAAAAGGCTTGCAATATTTCAGTTGATGTGAAATGAATCCAGAAAGTATGACATTTTTGTTTTTTTAATTGCATTACAGAAAATAAAGAACTTTATCACAATACTCTAATTTTCTGAGACAGTCCTGTGTGTGTGTGTGTGTGTGTATATATATATATATATATATATATATATTTATAAGTGATTAGATCAATATTTTTATCGTCTTTAAATCTTATTTTTTGTAACTTTTTTTTTTAATGTTGACGAACTCAAGGAAGAAGGACTTTAAGGGTAAAAGCTAAGGATTTCAATGATTAATAAAATAAGTTTTGCTTTTGTTTAGTTATCGTGTACTGATAACTGTTTTGCTCAAGCTGTTGAATATAACAAAAAATATAAAATTTGAATATTGTGTTGGTATTGTTACACTGTCAACAACACTCACCATAAATAAAAACAACTTTCCGGCCTTTAAAATAAATGGCTGTGCATCGCATCCCGTCTGACTGTGCGAATAAGATAAGTGTCTCAGAAAAAGAGCTTACATATTTACTGTTATTATTTAGTACTTGAGTAAACAATACTTTAAATTCAATTTGCAGTGATGGGACACTTTCACTTGCAATTCCTTTCTTAATTCAAAATGGAACTTTTGAGCCTTGAAATAGTCTTGGTTAGAGTTCAATTTACTTACTATCGGTTTAAAGTGAAGAGTAAAAGTAAAGTACTTTTGAATTTTTAACAGAATTGAGACATTTTCCTTAAGTGCAGATCAAATAGAACTTTGATTATTCGATGTAAAACCTTTTCTGAATCGAATTGATTTAGGAAATAGACCATGATAAACTGCAATTATTAATCCCCGAGGGGAAATTACAAAGTATTTCTGATTCTGAATACTCAGTTCAGTTTGAAATATGGCTGATGGCTTTTGTTTGCTCCTTCCAGAGGACGTTGAAGTGGACGTGGAAAGCATTGTGTTTGACTGCATGGACTCTGACGGCCTGCACTATAATACACGCAGCGATGAAGATCACTGTTACTCCAGTATGGACAAAGCCTGGCTATGACAGCAGCCAGAGAGCGCTTCTTTTATTAGCGTCCTCGCTGAGGAAAGGGAGAGGAGGAAGAGAAACCATTCCAAAAATAAGCAGGGTGAGGAGGATGATGCTGCACAACTGAACCCCATTTTTCACAAAGGCAGTTTTTTTTCAACATTACACCGTGAGCATACTCATGAATGGGCTTTGTCCACTTGCACTGAAAAGCAGTTCAGATCACTGTGCTGGGATGTAACAAATATATCCAAAACCACCTAACATTAGTTTTTTGAGGGATTTTACTAATCAAAACAGCTTTTAACTTCACTATGCCTTCACATAATTCAGCATTGAGACTAGATTTGATCTAGTGTTCTATTCCGAAGCATTGCAACTCGGTTAGGCCATGTGTGGCATGCACTTAAATATTCATCTCTGCTATGGTTTATATATACATATACACACACACACACGCTAGTAAGTCTTTTGCTCTTTTTCTTTTGTTGCACAAAAACATCCACACATTGCACTTGTTTTGTCTCCAAAGAGTTGCAGATGTATCAAGTGAGGAAAAACAGGTAACCAGAACGATCTGGTGGCATTTGCACGTACATGCCTGCCAATTCGGCGACTTGACCAGACGTTCATTTGGTGTATTTGCACTCTTTTGTCTGTAATTAGGTGATGTGTGATGACTGGTAGTTGGAGAGCATCGGTTTTTGCACATGACAGGTTCTTTTTGTTACCGTTAACATTACAACAAGCTCACGAGACAGCTTTTTACACTTGCTGACAAATATGTACCATGTTGCTCTATATTTAATAACAGAAGGCACATTTTGCCCTCACATTTGTATTATGCAAGATGCCTTATTACTTTTTATAATAGTATGTATGCATTAATCAGTCTCTCCGCCCAGTAATATTATGTAGCATTTTTGTAATGGTGTAAGCTTTTTTATGAATAAATATTTTCTATATTTTAAATGAGTTCTGTATTCATTTCAGACAAGGCCACACTGGTGAAACAGATTGTCCATTTATTGACAAAAGGATATTTCACTGATATTATTGTTGGCATGTATTAAATGTTGCTTTAACATAAAGTATGTGTTTTTGTAGATAATGCAATTTCAGTCAACAGGCAGGAAGATTCTTTATATTTGTTATAAAAATGTGGATCTCTATTAAAGGGGCCCCTATTATTCAAAACCAAGTTTTCTAACCTGATGTTACCTGCTTATGTGCATTTGCACAAGTCCCGAAAATTTGAAATCAAACCATGGAGGCATTGCAGAGATATCTATAAAATAATCTTGCCTTCATTCAGACTTCCGCCAAACAAGCTGTTTGGAATTTGCTCTGTTCTGTGATATAAGACCTGTGATGTTTGCAGATAACTCCATACGAGGTAATGGCTGACCAAAAGGGCTTTGCATGAGTCTGCCGTTTTTAATTTAAGTAGGAGCGGTTGTAATCAACATGTCCACGATAAAACCCAACGAACGAAAATGCTTTTAATGGCGGGCTCGTGCCAATGGCAGAGACAATAAAACGCTAAGTAATAAAAGTAGGTTAGAAACTTGTAAATGATTTGTTAGCAATCTTAGCTTGATTTGATGTGTAGCTAGCTTAGCCTTCTAATGTAAGAGAACAGCATCACCGTCTAGGGGCAAAATAATGATTTTCCTAAAAACTACTTTTAACTGGATCAGTGCTTACTGCGTTCGTAGCATAGCTGATAGTCTATTGGTTGTGATTTTTTATTCAAGTGCCAAATTTTAACAAAGTATATTTTGTTAATACAATTTGGAGATTTAGAAGTTCACATTCCAATTACTATACGAGAAATACATGTTCATTGCATTTGAAATGTTATACATTTATTATTATGTATTAGCATTACATCAGTGGTTAATTTGGTCAAAAAAAAATTGCAATAATATTGTTTACCGGCAATAATTTTTAAGTCAATATATAATTGAGCAAAATCTGTTATCCGCCCAGGCCGAGTGAGGAGGGTTTATTCACATCTAAAAACTCTCGTCTCTCAAAAGTGTCTTCAAGATAGGTCTGTAAAGCAAAATCTATGCAAACATTTTTTTCAAATAACCACCATTACGTGTTATGTAAACCACAGGGAAGTGTTTTAAATGTAGAAAAAAATCATTAATATGACCCCTTTAAACATAGATTGAAATGTTGATCGTGGTTAGTTAGACAAACATAGCGAACATTCAGTCTGCCAAGCTGCGAGATGAAGTTCAGTCAAAGCAACATGATCAGGTTGACACAGGTGCAGGCCAAGTGGCTTGATGTGGTTCTCCTACCAGATCAGCTGGCTACTTCCTCACAGAGGAATCCACTTGCATTAGTTTGTCCCCCACAATGCGTCACAGAACTGAAGAGGATTTAAAGACAAATGTGTCCTTGCAACAGAAGCAGGGGTTTGTCACACAAATTGTTTCTTCTTGGCGTGTGAGGCCAAGTCTTTGGCTTTCTCTTTAGCTGCCAGCGCCGTCTCCCTTGCACGCTCTGTCGCCGCTTCAGCCAAACTCCTCGATGGCGTTTCACCTGCAATCAGTCATCAGAGTAAATCTAAGTTCCCACAACTGACCACATTTTCTGGAAAAAACGTGCCTGTAGGTCACCACAAAATTTAGGTAGTTGAACTGTCATCATGCATGGCGTCAAGCCCGACGTAAAAGGCCGATGGCTTCATGTATTATTAGGGATGATGTTTGATAAGAAATTATCGAGTTTGAGCCCATTATCGAATCCTCTTATCGAACCAATTCCTTATTGATTCTCTTATCGAATCCAGATAGGTTGTTGTATATGGAAAAAAAACACAATATTTGGTTTAACAAAAGCTCACTTTTATTTTATAATAAAAAAAATAAATAAAAAAAAATAAAAAAATTGACTGTTAACCCCTAAAAAAATATATATACAGGTAAAAGCCAGTAAATTAGAATATTTTGAAAAACTTGATTTATTTCAGTAATTGCATTCAAAAGGTGTAACTTGTACATTATATTTATTCATTGCACACAGACTGATGCATTCAAATGTTTATTTCATTTAATTTTGATGATTTGAAGTGGCAACAAATGAAAATCCAAAATTCCGTGTGTCACAAAATTAGAATATTACTTAAGGCTAATACAAAAAAGGGATTTTTAGAAATGTTGGCCAACTGAAAAGTATGAAAATTAAAAATATGAGCATGTACAATACTCAATACTTGGTTGGAGCTCCTTTTGCCTCAATTACTGCGTTAATGCGGCGTGGCATGGAGTCGATGAGTTTCTGGCACTGCTCAGGTGTTATGAGAGCCCAGGTTGCTCTGATAGTGGCCTTCAACTCTTCTGCGTTTTTGGGTCTGGCATTCTGCATCTTCCTTTTCACAATACCCCACAGATTTTCTATGGGGCTAAGGTCAGGGGAGTTGCCGGGCCAATTTAGAACAGAAATACCATGGTCCGTAAACCAGGCACGGGTAGATTTTGCGCTGTGTGCAGGCGCCAAGTCCTGTTGGAACTTGAAATCTCCATCTCCATAGAGCAGGTCAGCAGCAGGAAGCATGAAGTGCTCTAAAACTTGCTGGTAGACGGCTGCGTTGACCCTGGATCTCAGGAAACAGAGTGGACCGACACCAGCAGATGACATGGCACCCCAAACCATCACTGATGGTGGAAACTTTACACTAGACTTCAGGCAACGTGGATCCTGTGCCTCTCCTGTCTTCCTCCAGACTCTGGGACCTCGATTTCCAAAGGAAATGCAAAATTTGCATGGTTGGGTGATGGTTTGGGGTGCCATGTCATCTGCTGGTGTCGGTCCACTCTGTTTCCTGAGATCCAGGGTCAACGCAGCCGTCTACCAGCAAGTTTTAGAGCACTTCATGCTTCCTGCTGCTGACCTGCTCTATGGAGATGGAGATTTCAAGTTCCAACAGGACTTGGCGCCTGCACACAGCGCAAAATCTACCCGTGCCTGGTTTACGGACCATGGTATTTCTGTTCTAAATTGGCCCGCCAACTCCCCTGACCTTAGCCCCATAGAAAATCTGTGGGGTATTGTGAAAAGGAAGATGCAGAATGCCAGACCCAAAAATGCAGAAGAGTTGAAGGCCACTATCAGAGCAACCTGGGCTCTCATAACACCTGAGCAGTGCCAGAAACTCATCGACTCCATGCCACGCCGCATTAACGCAGTAATTGAGGCAAAAGGAGCTCCAACCAAGTATTGAGTATTGTACATGCTCATATTTTTCATTTTCATACTTTTCAGTTGGCCAACATTTCTAAAAATCCCTTTTTTGTATTAGCCTTAAGTAATATTCTAATTTTGTGACACGGAATTTTGGATTTTCATTTGTTGCCACTTCAAATCATCAAAATTAAATGAAATAAACATTTGAATGCATCAGTCTGTGTGCAATGAATAAATATAATGTACAAGTTACACCTTTTGAATGCAATTACTGAAATAAATCAAGTTTTTCAAAATATTCTAATTTACTGGCTTTTACCTGTATATATTGACTGTTACCCAAAGTATATTAAGTGGGATTTTTCAGAAAAACAAATATATACAGTAACACAAAAACAACCTGTCTCTGTGATCACTATAGGTGTATAAATAATACTATAGTGTTAAATAAAATCAGTCCCTTGGGCACAAAACTGAAAATAATACAGCTCTCCAAAAAGTGCACTTCTGCTGCTATTGGAACATACTAACTACACACACGATGACACTAAGAACACCACAGTCATCAATCAACAATTCTTCCCCCCTTACATGAGAGCAAAGCCTGGCAATAATTGCATATTGCCTGTTCTGCCCTCACTATACGTGTTGAGGTTATACAGCTTGGCAGGCAGCTAACAAACAATCCAAAGCAGATTAATTCATTTAGGCTCTTTATTGTTGATCTTGCTTTGTCTTTTTCTATCTTTACTTTTGTCTTGCACTGGACTGTTATTTTTTTAACTGAAATACACACAATGACAATGTATAAACTATGTGATTCAATTAACATACTGAAATGTAATACATAATATGTAAATATTAGCTTCACACAAATATACAGTACTATCATCAAACAAATACTTTTGAGTGTTGAAACTATTTCGATGGTGGAAATACACGACTGTCAGCCATTTTAAGTCCTCAAAACATCCATTGAAACAGTGCACAAAAATCGTTTCTCAATAAACATCTTACAGTAGTATCAAACTTAAACACTTTCCACCTTAATATTGAGTTACATAAACAAGTTAAACAGTTTACTTACAGACTTATCTTTTCCAAGGCTTGTAAGAGCGAACACAACTTGTCTGCTTCTCAATTGTCTCAACCTGGAAGTGCCCAAACTAATGACGCATAGTATTTTCATATCGCCACAAGGTGTCAGTAAGAGTCTACAATCAAATGGGCATAACATTGCAGGTCGCACAGGGCATTTTCTGTACGTGGGAAGGGATTCGAATAAAGAACCAACTCTTTTTCTTTACTATAGTGGCCTCAATAAAGGGAACAGGTTCTCAAAAAGGGATTCGAGTCCATGGAATCGGTTCTTTTCTTATCGAACAACCGGGAGAACCGATTTCGAACATCATCCCTATCTATTATACCACGAAAACCTGACACACGGCAAAGTTGGGATGTATTGAGAGTGAACTGAACGGGGAAATGTGCGGTGCCTCACGCCATCTCTATGGCTCACGTAAGCACATTTTTACATGGTGTGGGTATTTTGGTGATATACACAGATTATGCTGAGTAACTGTTTAAATAAAACATGTGCAAACAGACTGATTGATGTGCACATCTGAGATATGAACAATTAATCAACACTTGAAATTGTACAATCATCACACACAAAAAACATGTCTTGTCTAGCAGGGGAGGCGCAGAACCCTAGGAAAAATATTTAGTTGTTCAGTTATGTTTGAAAGCAACATTACTGTATTTTTCGGACTATAAGGCGCACTTAAAATCCTTTCATTTTCTCAAAACTCGAGAGCACGCTTTATAACCCGGTGCGCCTAATGTACGGAATAATTGTGGTTGTGCTTACCGACCTCGAAGCTATTTTATTTGGTACATGGTGAAATGATAAGTGTGACCAGTAGATGGCAGTCACACATAAGAGATACATGTAGGCTGCAATATGACTCAAGTAAACAGCACCAAAATAAGTATAGAACATTACACACGGCGCTCAAAAATCTATCAAAATGTTTTAGTACAAACTATGAAGCCGCACCGCTTGATGGATTACACTGTGCTTCAGCATACGAGTATTATTATGGTGTGTGTATAAGGTAAAGCATTATCTGGCGTTTTGTTTTGCAATATTATGCAAAAGCAACTTTTCTTACCTTCTAGTACCTGCTGATCTGTATTTGGGATCTGCATAAGTCCTGAAAATTTGCGCGTCTCCGTCGTTGTAGTCCGTTAAGACACCGTAGTCGATAAGCTTCTTCTTTTTGTCTATCTTCTCGTTATAGGACATTCATCCTCTGCTGTTGCCATTTCTAATATAAAGTAGTGTAAAGTTCTTACTTATATCTGTCAGTAAACTCGCTATGAAAGCGCTAAAACATACCGGTATAATGAGTTTACATTATTTACCCAAGGAAATTTAGTTATTAGAGAGTTCCGGTCGTCCGTTATTATTGCACTAGTGAGCCACGGATAAGGAGATGCTGCTCTGTTATTGATTTAAGTAAAGTCTGAATGTCATTAAAACAGTTAGCTCCATATTTTGACACTTCTTCCACTCCCGTCCTTGCACGCTACACCGCTACAACAAAGATGATGGAGAAAAGATGCTGCCGAAGGTGAGTCACGTAAATAAGACCGCCCACACAACGAAAAAAAAACAAAAACTGAAGAGACTGTCAGAAAGCGGCTTGAAGAGGATCTGTATAACACAATCTATGCCACATTTTGACCAAAGAACCACCATTACATGTTATGTAGACCACAAGGAAGTGCTTTCAATTTAGAAAAATAATAATATGACTCCTTTAATGCGCCTTATAGTCCGGTGCGCCCTATGGTCCGGAAAATACGGTAACTGATTTTTTTCTTCCAATGGTTTGAGAGTAAACAGTGAACAAAGTCATGAGAAAAGCAGAAAAATCTAAATATGCTTCAGAAAAAATCAGATTTTGGGGAAATTGGGGTGGCTCCATCCACAGCATTTCTTAATATTTTAATTTTATATGTACCGCCACAAAATCTGTTTGCCCTCACTCAAAAACACATAATGGGACTTTCTGTGTAACTCTGATAGTTGAAACAAGCAGAAAGTGCTGCTGTGAGGCACTGCCCCATTTAATTGCTTTCATATACGCCTCCGTCTTGTTTGTGACAATTAAAAAATGACAAAAAGAAGCAACATGAGAAAGTTCCTTAGTTTTTTTACTAACTTTTTATCTCTAAAATTATTCCTCTCTCCCACAGCTTGCAATCCAAGTTAGCATTAAAGGGGAACTGCACTTTTTTGGGGGAATTTTGCCTCTCGTTCACAATCATTATATAACACATGATGTCTTCTTTTTTAATGCTTTCCAACTCGTAAATAAACGTAAATAAAAGTCTGTTTACAATGAAGCCAATGGGAAAAACTCTATAGAATATCATCCAAAAAGCGCCAACAATACTCAATTTACATTTCGTGCCTTGAATATTAACTAACTATTACCGTATTTTTCGGAGTATAAGTCGCTCCGGAGTATAAGTCGCACCGGCCGAAAATGCATAATAAAGAAGGAAAAAAACATAAGTCGCACTGGAGTATAAGTCGCATTTTTGGGGGAAATTTATTTGATAAAACCCAACACCAAGAATAGACATTTGAAAGGCAATTTAAAATAAATAAAGAATAGTGAACAACAGGCTGAATAAGTGTACGTTATATGAGGCATAAATAACCAACTGAGAACGTGCCTGGTATGTTAACGTAACATATTATGGTAAGAGTCATTCAAATAACTATAACATATAGAACATGCTATACGTTTACCAAACAATCTGTCACGCCTAATCGCTAAATCCCATGAAATCTTATACTTCTAGTCTCTTACGTGAATGAGCTAAATAATATTATTTGATATTTTACGGTAATGTGTTAATAATTTCACACATAAGTCGCTCCTGAGTATAAGTCGCACCCCAGACCAAACTATGAAAAAAACTGCGACTTATAGCCCGAAAAATATGGTACATGCAAATGCATCATGGCCATTGATGCACAAGCGATAATGTCTACCGGTACATGCCTAACAAATAGATGGTCAGTGCATGAAAACAGCTTAAGCTTCTTTTAATTATTTTCTTTGGAAAAACTGGGCGGGAATCCAAATAATTTAGAGTTAAAATGTTTGGACTAAGCGATGATATTTAGAACCATATTAGGACAAGCGAGTTGTTGTCAAATTGTACTTGGCAGAGCCAACTTTTTTTCGTCAGCGGGGGTTTTGTGTCATGTCCCAATTTTTTTCTACAGTTACACAACGAAAGCTTTGCCAGCCAGCAGGTGCAAATGTTTTACATGCCCTCGATAAAGAACACTGTCACACTGACAGGGTTGGATTGGGCACACTACGACTAGTTTGATGAGACCTAAGAGTTATTCTGATGTTCCAAATGTGAGCCTTCTGCACTTTGACAAATTGTGTGTTGGAATAAGAACACTTTACTTAATGTTTCCTCAATGAAACGCGGCAAAGAGTATGTTTGAAGAGAAAACTTACCTTGCATTTTGGCCAGCACGTATTCAAAGCCCTTCATAGTCTTAGTAACACGTGTCTTAAAACTTGCTAGACCAAACTCCTGGAAAAAGACAAAAACACAGCATCAGCCCCATACAAATCAATGCATAAATTACTCGCTTTCTTTCAACGTCCAGGAACCCTTCAGCTTAACAACAACAACAACATTGAATTGAGCATACAAGTCAATAATCTAGCAAGTGTGATGGTTTAAATTTTGCTCTGCTGACCTGAACTGCCCTCGAGAGTCCATACACTTTGGAAGAGATCCAAGCTTCTCTTTTTATCTCTGTCCAGCTGCCATTCTCAGGGTTAATGCTGTATTCGCACCGCTCCTCCACAGACTGGGGTCAAAGAGGAAAGCAAGGCAACATGAGATCATTAAATATACTGTACCTATGTCAACAACAGAGCCTTTGTGTTAACAGGACACTTGCTGTACCATAAGACGAGCATGGGTGATATTCCATGTAAGTGTGGTCATTGTTCGTTTCTGAGGGTCCACCACGGAGTCCTCAAGGATGTAAGCGGAGCTAGACATTTGTTTTGGAAGATAGCGCTTCATCCAACGCGGCGAAAGGCTCGTTTTGGTCAGCAGACGTCTGGAAATGAGGCAGTTGGCGGGAGTAACCTCTCGGAAAATTATGTCTTCTGTCAATACATGGTTACTGAAAGGGACACACACAGAAACAGCACAATGAGCTCAATTATTTGATACCTAACTTGTCCTGTATACTACACTTATACACTTTATGTAAAAAAGGGATACATTTTTCTACATATGCCAATATAAGCAGCAATAATTGTATACTGTGTACTAGAGAATGTCGGGAATAATAATTGACTGAACAGTTAAATTCTGACAATTAAGCTGTCATTTTATGAGATTTTTATATGGCAATAAAGAAAAAAGTCGTATATATGAGAATGAAGTAGTAATATTGCAAGAAAACTGTAGTATTTGTGTGAGAATGAAGTAGTATCACATGAAAATACTACTACAGTAATTTTTGGTCATAAAGACAGTAATTTATCTTCAAAATGTTTGTTGTTTCAAATTATTTGTGAATTCGGTTGTCAGAAATAAGTTGTAACTTCATGACATGTGAACTATGATTTAATGAGTTAGTAACCAATAACACAGGTGGTACAACAAAGTTGTAATATTAATACAAAATGAATTGTGAAAATAGTCATAATATGGCAAGGAAAAGGGAATTTTACAAAATGACAGTCATAACTAAAAAGGGCTGTTTGCAACATTTACATGGCTACATAGAGGGTACTAACGTTCCAAAGTGTTGTTAGCATTATATTCCGCCCTCTTACGGCTTTGAGCATGTAAACTATGAAACTACAACCCATGTAACACATAAGGTCGGGCGATACATAGGATATAAATGTTTGGAATTTATGAGAATGAATATTAGAAATTTCATGATATATAAAGAATATTTGGAAGGGTACAGTATAACAAAATAACTCAATAAAATATACATATGTTTCTGAGAATATTGTAGTAATACCAAATTTAATCTTAACAGGACCAAATCATAACGCGAGAAAAAGTGCACACCTTTATGAGAATACAGTAGTGAAATACCACAAGGAATGTTTAAAATCATAATAATTGATTTGAGTATTACAAACCCCGTTTCCAAATGAGTTGGAAAATTGTGTTGGATGTAAATATAAACAGAATACAATGATTTGCAAATCATTTTCAACCCATATTCAGTTGAATGCACTACAAAAACAAGATATTTGATGTTCAAACTCATAAACTTTATTTTGTTTTGCAAATAATAATTAACTTAGAATTTCATGGCTGCAACACGTTCCAAAGTAGTTGGGAAAGGGCATGTTCACCACTGTGTTACTTGGCCTTTCCTTTTAACAACACTCAGTAAACGTTTGGGAACTGAGGAGACATATTTCTTAAGCTTCTCAGGTGGAATTATTTCCCATTGTTGCTTGATGTACAGCTTAAGTTGTTCAACAGTCCGGGGGTCTCCGTTGTGGTATTTTAGGCTTCATAATGCGCCACACATTTTCAATGGGAGACAGGTCTGGACTACAGGCAGGCCAGTCTAGTACCATTGATGTAACGCGTGGCTTGGCATTGTCTTGCTGAAATAAGCAGGGGCGTCCATGGTAACGTTGCTTGGATGGCAACATATGTTGCTCCAAAACCTGTATGTACCTTTTAGCATTAATGGCGCCTTCACAGATGTGTAAGTTACCCATGTCTTGGGCACTAATACACCCCCATACATCACAGATGCTGGCTTTTCAACTTTGCGCCTATAACAATCCGGATGGTTCTTTTCCTCTTTGGTCCGGAGGACACGACGTCTACAGTTTCCAAAAACAATTTGAAATGTGGACTCGTCAGACCACAGAACACTTTTCCACTTTGTATCAGTCCATCTTAGATGAGCTCAGGCCCAGCGAAGCCGACGGCGTTTCTGGGTGTTGTTGATAAACGGTTTTCGCCTTGCATAGGAGAGTTTTAACTTGCACTTACAGATGTAGCGACCAACTGTAGTTACTGACAGTGGGTTTCTGAAGTGTTCCTGAGCCCATGTGGTGATATCCTTTACACACTGATGTCGCTTGTTGATGCAGTACAGCCTGAGGGATCGAAGGTCACGGGCTTAGCTGCTTACGTGCAGTGATTTCTCCAGATTCTCTGAACCCTTTGATGATATTACGGACCATAGATGGTGAAATCCCTAAATTCCTTGCAATAGCTGCTTGAGAAAGGTTTTTCTTAAACTGTTCAACAATTTGCTCACGCATTTGTTGACAAAGTGGTGACCCTCGCCCCATCCTTGTTTGTAAATGACTGAGCATTTCATGGAATCTACTTTTATACCCAATCATGGCACCCACCTGTTCCCAATTTGCCTGTTCACCTGTGGGATGTTCCAAATAAGTGTTTGATGAGCATTCCTCAACTTTATCAGTATTTATTGCCACCTTTCCCAACTTTTTTGTCACGTGTTGCTGACATCAAATTCTAAAGTTAATGATTTGCAAAAAAAAAAAGTTTATCGGTTTGAGCATCAAATATGTTGTCTTTGTAGCATATTTAACTGAATATGGGTTGAAAATGATTTGCAAATCATTGTATTCCGTTTATATTTACATCTAACACAATTTCCCAACTCATATGGAAACAGGGTTTGTATTTATAGTATATTTAGCTTCAAAAGTATGAGGTTGTGAATCCTCTTTGTCCAAAAATAGTCATCTGTGTTGTCTTTTACCAAGTCTGCCATTATTAGAAAACACAAACGTGTTTGTTGCCAGAAGTCAGAGGTGCGCTGCTATGGAAACAGAAATCAACGCGCGGAAGAAATCAGTCCCGGAAATGATTAGAATGATCAAAATACGGTAAATATTGAACATATTACATATAGTTATGAACCTGTCTATTACTACATTATATGTAGACTTACAGTGTGTACCGGTATATATCTTTGCTGGAGTGTTAAGTTGTTTGAGAGAGTTTTGGTAGCAATATCGGTGACTCCCATTAGCTGCATCTTTCAAGCGTTTTTTATCCTCTTTTAAAATCCTAAAAAAAAAAAGTGTGTTCTTGTCTCTTGTAATTATTGTGAACGATATGCAAAATAAAATTAAAAAAAAGTGCAGTTCCCTTTAAGTAGAAGTTTGACAAACCAGAGTGAATATTTTAATGTATCATCAGTGTAAGCATGTTTAAGTTAATTGTGACCATTACAGAGAAACTACACTACACTGACATTTGTATTAACTATATTACTAATTTTATTACTATTTTGGTCACAAAATTACCTAGCTTGGCCTTCATATGATATCGTTTCCAATCATGTAATTGAATACATTTGTGCTTTTCCTTAGAGATTGATGCACTGTTGTGTAATCTGGATAAGTGGAATAAAGACATGAGTGGAACAAGTGTGTCAATAATAAATGCATTCTCTCTGGACCTTTGGCCTCACCTGTAAGGGTTTGGATAGCGTTGCCAGAAAGCAAGGCAAACTTGGTCCCAGGAGCTTTTTAGCAAACCTGCGCAGCAGAAATACTTGACCATTGTTCCGTCAGCTTAGGAACCAAGCACCCTGCTGGAAAGACAAACACGTGCAAAGCTTCAATTGGATTTGAAGATTCAAAGGCACTACACAAAGCGTTACGGTATCGATCCTTTTTCAAATCCTTTGAAGTTTTGCCCTAAAGCAATATGTTTTCTAACTGTGGTACGCGGGCTCCATCGAGTCGTATGCCAAATATTCTATGAAGTGATTAGTGTTTTATTTTCCTATATTTTAATGCAGTGTTACTGTTCAAACTGTGTGTAATGTTACAGTGGCCAAAAACATATTAAACATACTGTACTTGTTAAATAAAAATTTTGCCTGGTTTTAATGCCTACTTAGGCCTCCTACGCTACTGTATTTTAATGTTGGTCATTATGGCGGTACTTGGAGAGCAAAGTGTGTTCTGCGTTTGAGAAACACTGCCCTAAAGTCCTGCTGTATCCGAAAATGTTCTTCAACAACATAACAAAACTCATAAATATTTTTAATAAACAGAGTAAAGAAGTAAAAGTGAGCTAGTCTAACTAGTATTGACCTGATACCGATATTACACCGGTATAGATAATATTGATATTTAGATCCACTGACTTATCTATTGACATACAGTACAGGCCAAAAGTTTGGACACACCTTCTCACTCATTGCGTTTTCTTTATGTTCATGACTATTTACATTGTCGATTGTCACTGAAGGCATCAAAACTATGAATGAACCAGTGACGTGCGGTGAGGTTGATGGCTGGTGAGGCACTGACTTCATCACAGTCAGATTTACAAACATATGAACCCTAAAGAGTATCTTATTCATCATTTGATTGGCAGCAGTTAACGGGTTATGTTTAAAAGCTCATACCAGCATTTTCCCTGCTTGGCACTCAGCATCAAGGGTTGGAATTGGGGGTTAAATCACCAAAAATGATTCCCGGGCGCGGCGCCGCTGCTGCCCACTGCTCCCCTCACCTCCCAGGGGGTGATCAAGGGATGGGTCAAATGCAGAGGACAAATTTCATTACACCTAGTGTGTGTGTGACAATCATTGGTACTTTAACTTAACTTTAACTTTACACATACAAACTGTAGCACACAAAAAAGCACATTTAATAAAAAACGTTATTATGGTCTTACCTTTACTTATAAATAAAGTCCATTCGTCGCTGTTGTGCTGGATTAATGAAACCCCTGACGGGAGTGTTATATCAACTAAAGCCCTCACTTAAACTTTCCACGTGCAAGATTGAATCTATTTAAAAAAGTGTAACCGAGGGTTTATAAATGTCGCCTATACTGTATGAAACTACAAAATAACAAACACGGAGGCTCCAGTTTGCACTAGGACCACTTTATTTACCTTCTTTCAAAAACCTCCGCTCCACTACAACATGTCATCACTTCCGCTCTTGGCGCCTTCAAAATAAGAGCTCAAGGCATATACTGTATAACAGCGCATAACAGGAACTTAACATCACAAAGAGGAAAGCCCATAAAAATAGGTTGCAAAAGTTATTTAATAAGAAGCCAAAAAGTGCAAAAACAATAATGTTCATGTTGGAGGAGTTGTGAATTAGATACAACTGCAGTCTGCAGGTGTACCTAATGTTGTGGCCCTACAGTCATTCACAACTCCTCCAACACGAACATTATTGTTTTTGCACTTTTTGGCTTCTTATGAAATAACTTTTTAAATAGATTCAATCTTGCACGTGGGAAGTTTAAGTGTGGGCTTTAATTGATATAACAATTCTACGGCGGGGCTGCAGGAGGCGGGACTACTGGATCCTCAGCCAGTGCGTCTTTTGCAGCCGTTTTATGATCGCTCAGCACAAGAAATACGTTACACAAATACAGTTGTAGACAAAATACACTGTACATTATACACCTCAGCTAACTAAACTATGGAAATGTATAATATAATTCATATAGCAATACAGTCTCACTGCACAGCAGGCCAGCAGTTAGCCGAGTCCGTCCATGTTGATGCACTGAGTGACGTGCCTCAACTGGCTGCTGTTCACCGCACCGTCTCTTCTCAGTATTTGAACGGCAAATGTGAAAATTCAGCGATTTTGAATACAAATAATCTAAAACTGGTGACGTTAAATGGAAAATAACTTTATAGTATAATCACTGCATACATATAACAATTTAATTAAATTATTTTCTTTTTACATTGTTTTTCTTTCCATGATGGCAGGTGAGGCCCCGCCTCACCTGCCTCTAGTGACTGCACCTCACTGGAATGAACACATGTGGAGTTATGTACTTAACAAAAAAAAGGTGAAATAACTGAAAACATGTTTTATATTGTGGTTTCTTCAAAATAGCCACCCTTTGCTCCGACTACTGCTTTGCACTCTTGGCATTCCCTCGATCGCCTGTGAAGTGAAAGCCTTTTCAGGTGACTACCTCTTGAAGCTCATCGAGAGAATGCCAAGAGTGTGCAAAAAAAGTAAGCAGAGCAAAGGGTGGCTATTTTGAAGAAACTAGAATATAAAACAGGTTTTCAGTTATTTTCCCTTTTTTTGTTAAGTGCATAACTCCACATGTGTTCATTCATAGTTTTGATATACAGTATATAGTAATTAGGACTCGAATCATGGTATAGCAGTCGTAATTACGTTCCTACGTTTTACAACCCGATGTGGCGGCAGCATTTAAAAGAGTAAAACAAATATATTCAGCTATAATAACTTGGTCCGAATACTTAATTAGATGACAATATGTGACCAGCATCTCTGTCATGTGTCACGTACACACACTGTTAGCATTGATAGCATGAGCTAGGCTAAGCATAAGAAAACTATGAATGAACGGCATAATTGGGTCAAAAACTACGCGGTCGCTTCACCGTAAACCAAGAGTCTAAGCTATTCCAGAGATAAACATGGTTACCTGGACGGCGTTTCCTCTTCATAGAATAAACATTTGTATGTTTCTAACTCCCGTCTGCTAGGAATTTACAGGACCAAATCGAGTGAGACACACAAGCAGAGCGGAAGGTCAAATGCTGACGTCATATCCGGGCAATTTCATACTGCAATACATATGTCGAACACGAGAGGGTGACATGGAGCTGTGCTATTTTACATTGCATTTATTTACGCTACAGTTTGGGTTATTATTTAAGAATAGTATAGTTCACATACACTAGCAATAAGGATTTGACATATATAATGATCACCCCACATCATATTCATCACGTATTGTTTATTTCAGTGTGCAGAAGGTGCACACTTGACTGTATTATGATGATAGTATATAAATAATATATATCTGTATCATGAATCAATTTGATTGATTGATTGATTGATTGATTGAGACTTTTATTAGTAGATTGCACAGTGAAGTACATACTATGTACAATTAACCACTAAATGTTAACACCTGAATAAATGTTAACACCTGAATACGTTTTTCAACTTGTTTTAAGTCGGGGTCCACTTAAATTGATTCATGATACAGATGTATACTATCAGATATATACTATCATCATAATACAGTCATCACACAAGATAATCATCAGGGTATATACATTGAATTATTTACATTATTTACAATCCGGGGTGTGGGATGTGGACTTAAACAAGTTGAAAAACGTATTCGGGTGTTACCATTTAGCGGTGTGGTTTTCTCGCTGCACGGTGGCAGAGAGAAAGAGATTACAGGGGGTCATAAACGCGGCCCAGAAGATCACTGCATGTCCTCTTACATCTCTAGAGGACCTGCATAAGAGACACTGCAACAGGAGAGCAAACAGCATCCTCAAGGACTCATCCCACCCAAATCACCACTGGCTTGAACTCTTGCCCTCACGGAGGCGTTATAAGACCATCAAAGCAAGGACAAATAGACTGAAAAACAGTTTCTATCCTAGAGCTGTTATTGCCATAAACTCTGCACTTACCTGAACACTCACCACTTTATTACTTGCTTACCTCTGATAGAGATCTACTGTGCAATATGTTTTTTTTAACATTTTATTTTGTTTTTAAATTTTAAATTGTTTTATTATTGTTGTTGTCTTAACACTATTTCATGTAGGTTTGTTTTAAAAGCACTGAGCTGGATTGCTGTCCAATTTCGTTGTTTCCATACAATGACAATAAAGGTATTCTGATTCTGATTCTGATTCAATTGTACGGAATATGTACTGTACTGTGCAATCTGCTAATAAAAGCCTCAATCAATCAATCAATCAATCAATAGTTTATTTTGCACATGCATGCAATTTCAATATAGTACATCACATATTTCCAGTTTCTCATGACCGAAAAGGAGTAGGAAAAAGCAGATCTTAATTTAATTAATAAATTAATTAAATAATAAATTAATTAAATTATATTAAATCTCAATTAATTAACGATCTTTGATGTGGGATCTGAACCAAGGATGTCGTTGTTAAATAAACATTGATTGATTGATTGAATTAAGCCTACCACTTTTTGTTTCATAGCAATTTCCCACACATTTGTTTGTACCGTATTTTTCGGACTATAAGTCGCAGTTTTTTTCATAGTTTGGCCGGGGGTGCGACTTATACTCAGGAGCGACTTATGTGTGAAATTATTTACACATTACCGTAAAATATCAAATTATATTATTTAGCTCATTCACGTAAGAGACTAGACGTATAAGATATCATGGGATTTAGCGATTAGGAGTGACAGATTGTTTGGTAAACGTATAGCATGTTCTATATGTTATAGTTATTTGAATGACTCTTACCATAATATGTTACGTTAACATACCAGGCACGTTCTCAGTTGGTTATTTATGCCTCATATAACGTACACTTATTCAGCCTGTTGTTCACTTTTCTTTATTTATTTTAAATTCCCTCTCAAATGTCTATTCTTGGTGTTGGGTTTTATCAAATACATTTCCCCCAAAAATGCGACTTATACTCCAGTGCAACTTATATATGTTTTTTTCCTTTTTTATTATGCATTTTCGCAGGCCCGGCCCTAACCAATCTGGCGCCCTAGGCAAGATTTTAGGTGACGCCCCCCCACATCGGCAGTGAAGTGTATATACTCACAAGAAACCGAATAGCTTTGTCTTTGACCTTTTTTTTTTAACTTACAACTATACCTAGTATATAAAGGGGTGGAAAAGTGACTATTACCTGCAGGGCAAACATAGCTAACCAGAAGGCAATAACAATGTAAACAAAAAACAGCTGCTTAAAAGATCTAATACAAATGTCCCTGAAAAATGTAAGGTGGGAGTACTGTAATTACCTAACGTTACATTATTATTTTCCATAACAATTTAGCCCCCTCCACAATATTAACCCGACGTTAAAACAGAACTAGCTATTTATTGATTAGCAATTGCCGAATCATGTGACATTAGCTTAATGCTAAAAAGCCGGGTTACTATCACATTCTGTAACAGACAAATAATTTCATGTTCGGCTCACCTACCTGCTACCTCTGTCTTTTCTCGTTTCTCCTCCTCTTCTTTTCTCTTTTTTCTTCCCTGGGCACCTGACAGTTTTGGCCGTTTTGACATCTTGTGTTGATTTTTTGATGTGGTGACGTCCAAAAAGAGTCATGATACGGGAAGGGAGGGGGCGCACCGTGCGGGGGAAGAGGGGGTGGAGGGGGCGTAATGTTGTAACAAATAATATTTCTATTAAATAGGCTTTACTTTGCATTTTAATTAACGTGGGATTATTTTTTGTATTTAGAAATAATAGTACCAACTTTTTTTTCTTTTCTTTTTTTTTCTCCAACATTTGTGGCACTGGCGTGGCGCCCCCTGATGGACGGCGCCCTTAGCATTTGCCTATACGGCCTATGCCACGGGCCGGCCCTGCATTTTCGGCCGGTGCGACTTATACTCCGGCGCGATTTATACTCCGAAAAATACGGTACTTAATCTGTAACACAAACAGTGGACAAATGAAGAAATAAACAAGGAAGTAAATGATATATGAATAATAAATAAAGTTCTCATAAATAAATAGTTAGGCAGGATGTGATTCACGTAATGAGATGAATAAGATTGTCTAATCTTTCAACCAGGTTCGAGGTCTTGATCTTTCTTCTTCTTTGCACTATGTAAACACTTTGATTTGGAACACGTTTCTTAAACTTGATTGTGTTAGTAATTTGCTTGACTTCTTTGCTTAATCCCCTTCCATAATGTAGTTTCACATACTGGGCAGCAGGGTGGAGCAGGGGTTAGTGCATGTGCCTCACAATACGAAGGTCCTGGGTTGGATCCTGGGCTCGGGATCTTTCTGGGTGGAGTTTGTGGGTTCCCTCCGGGTACTCCGGCTTCCTCCCACCTCCAAAGACATGCATGTGGGGATAGGTTGACTGGAAACACTAAATTGGCCGTAGTGTGTGAATGTTGTCTGTCTATCTGTGTTGGCCCTGAGATGAGGTAGCGACTTGTCCAGGGTGTACGCCGCCTTCCGCCCGAATGCAGCTGAGATAGGCTCTAGTACCCTCTGCGACCCCGAAAGGAACAAGCGGTAGAAAATGGATTGATGGATGGAGTTTCACATACTTATATACCAATGGTCTTAGTTGTTGTACGTGATACAAATGTTTGAAGTTTCATTTTCCCCCAAGGTTTTAATGCTCCTGATTGGTGTATATTTTGGGGTAGTAGGTTATAGTTTGCTTTGTGTATAATTGTAGCTGTTTGCAAATGCACCATACCAAATATGTTTGATTCATTAAATAAAGAGTTTGAATGTTCTCTATATCCAACATTACGTATTATTCTGACTGACCTCTTTGGTAGTAACACGGTCAGTGAATGAAGTGTACCGCATTTTTCGGAGTATAAGTCGCACCTGCCGAAAATGCATAATAAAAGAAGGAAAAAAACATATATGAGTCGCACTGGAGCTCGGCCAAACTATGAAAAAAACTGCGACTTATAGTCCGAAAAATACGGTACTTTCATACTAATTTCCCCATATTTCTACAGAATAACTCATATATGGTAACACTAGCGAGCAGTAGAGAATATGGAGTGATTTTTGGTCCAGAACATATTTTGCTTGAATTATTATTGAAGTACTTCTTGCCATCTTATATTCCTTTTTATGAGATTTCCATTTTAATGTCATCTATTGCTACGCCCAGTAGAAATTGTATTTCTTTCACCCTTTCAGTAGGTTGTTTATTTGTGTTTGACTTTCCCTTCTACTTTTACCGAATAGCATTATTTTAGTTTTACTGAGGTTAAAAGATAGCCTGTTTTTGTCAAATGGCGTGGCTCGGTGGGCAGAGCAACCATTTCGATCCCCAGCTTCTGCCATCCTAGTCACGTCTGTTGTGTCCTTGAGCAAGACACTTCGCCCTTGCTCCTGATGGGTGGTGGTTAGGGCCTTGCATGGCAGCTGCCGCCATCAATGTGTGAATGTGAATGTGTGTGTGAATGGGTGAATGAGTGTCAAAGCGCTTTGAGCACCTTGAAGGTAGAAATGTCAGGCTTGTCCCTGACAGTTTGACTGTGTTTTAGTTTTTCCTCTGCGTTTGTCTTAGTTTTCTGTCAGCGCTTTTATTTTGTCTTAATTTCCTGATTGTCTCCCTGAGTGCTGCTTCCCCTCAGCTGTGGCTGATTGGCACCTGGCCACACCTGGTGTCAATCAGCCAGCTGCTATTTAAACCTGCCTTCCCCTCCAGTCAGTGCTGGATTATTGTCATTGTCATTACTACCTGTCTTAACACTTGTTGTTGTAGCTCTGTCTACTTTTGTTTCACTCTGCTCATGTCCTAGTTCCTTCGTGTCACAGTAAGTGTTTTTGTTTCTTGTCCAAAGTTAGCCTCTGTGCTATTTTAGTTCATAACCAAGTTTGTTCTCCGCCTTGTGCGCGCCTTTTGTTGTTACCCTTTCGTTTGTTGTTTTGCCTTAGTGTTTAATTAAATCATGTTTTCTCGTACAATGCCTTCCGCCTTCTCTGCATCTTGGGGTTCGGCACCTACAAACCCTGACAAGAAAAGCGCTATTCAAGATTAACCCATAAACTATCTCTTTAATTGGTTCATTTCTTCTGTTATTGTTCTATTAGCTTCTGTGCGTTCTCTACTGAACATAATGCTAACTTTAATTCCTTTGTAACTTAACAAATGTTTCTAACCATGCTGAACACCCTCTCTGATGATGCATTGCTGTGTGGCACGCACAAAAGTGCTTTCATC
This sequence comes from Nerophis lumbriciformis, assembly GCF_033978685.3. NCBI lineage: Eukaryota > Metazoa > Chordata > Actinopteri > Syngnathiformes > Syngnathidae > Nerophis > Nerophis lumbriciformis. The sequence goes on along the minus strand of NC_084582.2, from coordinate 7,117,858 downwards.
AAATGCACTAGATGGCAGTATTGTCCTGTTTAAGAGTGTCCCAAATTGCTGTTTACGGCAGACGGACTGCTTTACTGTAGACGTTCTTTATATTGTGGGAAAGCGGACTCAGGTCTGCATGGAGCTGGAGGGGGCGTGGCCTCCAGCTCCGCCTGAATTTCGGGAGATTTTCGGGAGAAAATTTGTCCCGGGAGGTTTTCGGGAGAGGCGCGGAATTTCGGGAGTCTCCCGGAAAATCCGGGAGGGTTGGCAAGTATGGTTGACACAAACATTATGTGGAGCCGACATCTATTTCTTTTTCACTCCACTTTGAGTCACACATTAAGAGTGTTTCTAAAACGGCCTTCTTTCATCTCCTTAATATCGCTAAAATTCGTTCCATTTTGTCCACTAGCGACGCTGAGATCATTATTCATGCGTTTGTTACGTCTCGTCTCGATTACTGTAACGTATTATTTTCGGGTCTCCCTATGTCTAGCATTAAAAGATTACAGTTGGTACAAAATGCGGCTGCAAGAATTTTGACAAGAACTAGAAAGTTTGATCATATTACGTCTATACTGGCTCACCTGCACTGGCTTCCTGTGCACTTAAGATGTGACTTTAAGATTTTATTACTTACGTATAAAATACTACACGGTCTAGCTCCAGCCTATCTTGTCGATTGTATTGTACCATATGTCCCGGCAAGAAATCTGCGTTCAAAGAACTCCGGCTTATTAGTGATTCCCAGAGCCCAAAGAAAGTCTGCGGGCTATAGAGCGTTTTCTATTCGGGCTCCAGGACTATGGGATGCCCTCCCGGTAACAGTTCGAGATGCTACCTCAGTAGAAGCATTTAAGTCCCATCTTAAAACTCATTTGTATACTCTAGCCTTTAAATAGACCCCCTTTTTAGACCAGTTGATCTGCCGTTTCTTTTCTTTTCTCCGCTGCCCCCCTCTCCCTTGTGGAGGGGGAGTTACACAGGTCCGGTGGCCATGGATGAAGTGCTGGCTGTCCAGAGTCGCGACCCGGGGTGGACCGCTAGCCTGTGCATAGGTTGGGAACATCTCTGCGCTGCTGACCCGTCGCTGCTCGGGATGGTTACCTGCTGGCCCCACTATGGACTGGACTCTCACTATTATGTTGGATCCACTATGGGCTGGACTTTCGCTGATATGTTGGATGCACTATGGACTGGACTTTCACAATATTATGTCAGACCCACTCGACATCCATTGCTTTCGGACTCCCCTAGGGGGCGGGGGTTACCCACATATGCGGTCCTCTCCAAGTTTTCTCATAGTCATTCACATCGACGTCCCACTGGGGTGAGTTTTTCCTTGCCCTTATGTGTGCTCTGTACCGAGGATGTCGTTGTGGCTTGTGCAGCCCTTTGAGACACTTGTGATTTAGGGCTATATAAATAAACATTGATTGATTGATTTTTCCATTACCAAATGAGCTATGTGCAAATTCTATTGACCCCACTATAACACTTTCTTGTTTTTTTTTACCTTTCAATTACAATATGGTAATATGTGGACCAGGTTAAACACAAAAGTGAGCAGTCAGTAACTGCAGGATTAAATTAGATCTGCTTCCTTCCAGTTTAGACTGATATTTTTTTTACTCTTCCCCCTTTCCCAATGTCACCTTTTTCCTACCTTTTTTAAAGGGGAACATTATCACCAGACCTATGTAAGCGTCAATATATACCTTGATGTTGCAGAAAAAAGACCATATATTTTTTTAACCGATTTCCGAACTCTAAATGGGTGAATTTTGGCGAATTAAACGCCTTTCTATTATTCGCTCTCGGAGCGATGACGTCACAACGGGAAGCAATCCGCCATTTTCTCACTTTCATCAGTGTGTTTGTCGGAGGGTGTAACAACACGAACAGGGACGGATTCAAGTTGCACCAGTGGCCCAAAGATGCGAAAGTGGCAAGAAATTGAACGGAATTTGTTCAAAATACGAGGCTGTGGGGAAAGCCGACGAAATGGTCAGTCGTTTGTTCCGCACACTTTACCGACGAAAGCTATGCTACGACAGAGATGGCAAGAATGTGTGGATATCCTGCGACACTCAAAGCAGATGCTGACATCAACTCCAAAACTGGACAGATCAGCTTTCAGGAAAAGAGACCGGATGAGGGTATGTCTACAGAATATATTAATTGATGAAAACTTTATTCATTACTCGCGGTTTTACGTAAATTATCATACATAAACTGTGTTTACCAATAATTTAGCTTAAAAACATTTATTTTTTTCAATCATTCGAGTACATTCGGGTAGTCTTGTGTAATGCAGTATTTTGTGTCTATAGGTATGGTTAACCTGAGTGCTGAAATCGTGGAAAAATATATGTTCTTAGCGCGCTTGAAATGGGCTGTCTGCACTCTCAAAGTGCATGTTGTTGCCAAATGTATTTCATATGCTGTAAACCTAGTTCATAGTTGTTAGTTTCCTTTAATGCCAAACAAACACATACCAATCGTTGGTTAGAAGGCGATCGCCGAATTCGTCCTCGCTTTCTCCCGTGTCGCTGGCTGTCGTGTCGTTTTCGTCGGTTTCGCTTGCATACGGTTCAAACCGATATGGCTCAATAGCTTCAGTTTCTTCTTCAATTTCGTTTTCGCTACCTGCCTCCACACTACAACCATCCGTTTCAATACATGCGTAATCTGTTGAATCGCTTAAGCCGCTGAAATCCGAGTCTGAATCCGAGCTAATGTCGCTATAGCTTGCTGTTCTTTCCGCCATGTTTGTTTGTATTGGCATCACTATGTGACGTCACAGGAAAATGGACGGGTGTATATAACGATGGTTAAAATCAGGCACTTTGAAGCTTTTTTTAGGGATATTGCGTGATGGGTAAAATTTTGAAAAAAACTTCGAGAAATAAAATCACTGGGAACTGATTTTTAATGGTTTTAACCCTTCTGAAATTGTGATAATGTTCCCCTTTAAGGAGCTCTGTAAGTGGCTGATCCGTAGGCGGTCTCGTCTTGTCCCCTTGTATGTCTGCTCTTAGTGGGACTGTGCCGAAAATGAAATTTCAGTTCTTACGTGTCTTGTACATGTTAAAGAATGGACAACAATAAAGCATATTGAATCTTGATATATTGAAATAAACAGTTAATTACCATTAACGGGTCATTGGATAGTGTTACTATAAATCACACTAGAGTGACTATTTTTCTTTTCATCACATCGCTGTAACGCACTCCCCATTGAGAAGCAGACGGATGATCAATTAAGCACACTAGTATATCTTGAAGCATATACCCAATCTGAAGAATTATCTAATGCCTGGTGCATTGCATGCCCTGTGCCTTTACCTCCCTTCTTCCTCCGATATAGGTCTGCCAGGTTCTATATATGACTCTCAAGGACATAAAGAAAAATGTAGGCTAAGCCATGAAATTCGCCATGTGGGTGTTAAGATACACCAAGTATTGCTACAAGCATTTTCTCTGCAGGGAAATAAAAAAAAAAAGCACGGAGTCGGCCACGAAGGACTGTTTTGTTAAATGCTTTATTTGCTGCTAAGTCCACTGCTGCTTTGTTCGGAAAACAGTCCAAACGTTTATAGATGAAATGGTCGGTTGAATAAACGGTCCTCGCAATGATGGATGATGTTGTGTGTGTGTAAGCAGGCTGTAGGCAACAACACCGTAATATGTTGTGATTACTGTATTTACCCACACTTCCAACAATCCGTGCATCTGCAACAGTGCCCATTCAAGGGTTTCTTTTTGACATTTCTTGATTTGATGTTTTTTTTTTTTACATTTTGTTGATGAAACACAACGTGCAAAGCTCAACAGGATTCCTTGACAGCCTTTACATTGAACCTCGCATTTGGCGTGGAGCACTTTTTTCAGGTCAACATAATTAACGTCCTGTTTGGACGGAGAAAGCAGCTGCGGGCTGTCAGCGGGGACCTTGGAAGGAGATTAAAACGTCACTTGTGTTGGCACGTAAATTCAAAGCGGCATGTCCGCAAATAATAAAACGAGTGTTAAAAAAAAAAAAAAAAAATTCAACTTGTCCCACAAGAGTCACCTTCTCCTTCGTAAAGGGAGGGCGAAACAATAATGCGCTTGAGTTCATTACTAGATTGGACATGATTTACATGAACAGGAAACACATTATACAGGTAGCGATAATGAGCACTGGTAGGCATCATTTGAATACATTAGATTCACTATTATCAACAGTCACGAACAAAAAAGCATGACATTACCTCAAGGCCAAGTCATAATGGACAAAAGGCTACCTTTGTGCGAGGGATGGGCGTAATTATCAATTCCTCGGAATAAGTCACTAGAACAATAGAAAGCACTACATAGCCGCGAGTAAAAGAACAATATGGGAAGTGGTTCTGGGTCCACACTTTATGTTATTCTGCTCAATAGTACACTAGCATGGAAACAGGAGTTCAGAACATTCAGAGAGCGAGAGCTCCTTGGCATTAAAAACATTTAACTGGTAATTTGACCGATTAATTCAGGGGTGTCAAACCTATTCTTATTAAGGGCCGTTTATAACAGTGGATATATACAAATATAAATGTATAAGGATTCAACCAATATTACCCAATTGCCTACGAATTTAGAAATGATCAATTTTTTCCTTACGTTCACTTAACTCTAAAGGCTTAGTTGGCCACATGCGTGGACAGCACCTTTTAGCTCTTATTTCCAAAATTGTGTACACTACTGAATTGGGGTCTTATGTGGACACTTATACTGCCATCTGGTGGTGTCAGAAGAGTATAACATACAATGGAGTTTGGGGGGAAAAAAGTGTAAAAATAAGAATTAGCATGTCACTAAACATGAAGTACAGGTTAGGGATGTCCCGATCCAGGTTGTTGCACTTCCGATCCGATACCGATATTGTTTTTGCATTTCCGATCCGATACCGATACTGACCGATACCGATACTGACCGATACTGGCCTATCCGAGCATGTATTAAAGTTTAAAGTTATTTAGCCTACTTAGTTGTCAGAATCATGTTGAAAAGGGTTTTAGTACTCTTGATAACAACTAGCCAGCTGAATTAGGGGAGTTTGAATAATACACAATGGTTGGTAACAAGAAACTGACCTGTTTATTCAAGGATAAACACAAAATAGACAAAATTATACATGACAAACAGAAATGGCATTATTGAACTAGGGCTGGGCGATATGGCCTTTTTTTTAATATTGCGATATTTTAAGGCCATATTGCGATACACAATATATATCTCGATATTTTGCCTTAGCCTTGAATGAACACTTGATGCATATAATCACAGCAGTATGATGATTCTATGTGTTTTGATTGATTGATTGAGACTTTTATTAGTAGGTTACACAGTACAATTGTACGTATTCCGTACAATTGACCACTAAATGGTAACACCCGAATAAGTTTTTCAACTTGTTTAAGTCGGGGTCCACTTAAATTGATTCATGATACTGATATATACTATCAAATATATACTAACATCATAATACAGTCATCACACAAGATAACCACATTGAATTATTTACATTATTTATAATCCAGGGTGTGGAGGGGGGCGCCGGATGTAAGTGTCAAAAAGACAGCCAACAGAGTTTGATATGAGAATAAATCTAAAGTTAAAATATAGGGTAGAAATGCACCCATTTGCAGGAAATGTAGTCTTGATTTTCAAAATTTTCTTTCAAGGATTGCATGTCTACATTAAAACATTCTTCTTCATACTGCATTAATATATGCTACTTTTAAACTTTCATGCAGAGAAGGAAATCACAACTAAAAAAATCACTATTTTTTTCATACGGTGTTGATGTGGAAATTTTTGCCTCGGCATTTTGATGGTGTGGGCGTGTGGCACCGAATGGAGATAAGCGCCTCGACAGACGTCACAATATTTGAACAATGATGACGAAAACTGTTTTCTCTGTCGTGTCCGTGTGTCGAAAATTGTTATGCGCTTATTTTTTTATTTGATTTTGTGCGTGGCATAGATTTGCTATGCGCAGAGGACGCTTAAACAGTGCGCAATTGCACAGGCGAGCACCTTAGATGCGCTAGCATCACAGCTAACGTTAGCCATGCTGCTACCTCTCTGCTCGGGGAGGACGTATACTTACGTATGTGACATATGACGTGACAGTATGTGACGTGTGTAAGAAGGTGCACTTGCTGTCTGTGAGAGGGAGACACAGGAAAGAGTGAGAAGAGCCTGTCGTGTAATGCCAGCAGCTAAAAGCAACTGCGTGAGAATTCACAGACCTGTGGATGTGTTGAAGGTGTGCTGGAAAATGCGGAACGGAAATTACGGAGCAGCAGAAAAGTAGAATGTATTATTTAAATCGGTGCGTTGGAAAACACGGACCGGAGTTTTTTTTAAACTGGATCTGGATCGGCATTTTCCCATGCCTTGCCGATACGCAATTTTTGGCAAATATCGGCAGCCGATCCGATCCAAATATCGGATCGGGACATCCCTAGTAAAGGTTTGTTACTTATGGACTAAGTACATCATATCAAAAGATGATTCTTAGTTTTTATTCTAATTAGGGTCCAATAAGCCCAAATAGCAAAGATAAATACAAAAAAAAGCATGTAAACAAACAGCTTGGGCCTTAAGAGGTTAAAAAAACAAATTGGCAGCTCAGTCGCCAAAATTTTACCTTAAAATTTAAGGTGGATTTTAGAGCATATTACTGTAAATGGAAAAACAGTACCACTGTTTATTTCTACATTCAAATGATAGGTAATTTGATGGTTAACTTGCTTAAAAATCATAAGTCAAGCAGATATTCAGTACCGTATTTTTCGGACTATAAGTCACAATTTTTCAGTCGGGGTGCGACTTATACTCAGGAGCGACTTATGTGTGAAATTATTAACACATTACCGTAAAATATCAAATAATATTATTTATCTCATTCACGTAAGAGACTAGACGTATAAGATTTCATGGGATTTAGCGATTAGGAGTGACAGATTGTTTGGTAAACGTATAGCATGTTCTATATGTTATAGTTATTTGAATGACTCTTACCATAATATGTTACGTTAACATACCAGGCACGTTCTCAGTTGGTTATTTATGTCTCATATAACGTACACTTATTCAGCCTGTTGTTCACTATTCTTTATTTATTTTAAATTGCCTTTCAAATGTCTATTCTTGGTGTTGGCTTTTATCAAATAAATTTCCCCCCAAAATGCGACTTATATATGTTTTTTTTCCTTCTTTATTATGCCTTTTCGGCCGGTGCGACTTATACTCCGGAGCGACTTATACTCCGAAAAATACGGTAAGCATTTTTTTTTTTCTACAAAAATTATTTTGGGAATATTTGTTGCATTACTGGATAATTATACGGTTTAAAATATATGCAGCAGTACATGTATTTTTTTTCTGTCAAAATGGAAATAACTTCTTTGGCTACTTTTAAGACCTTTCTTAAAACCCATTTTTATTCCCTGGCTTTTAACCCAGCATGAGACTTTAAACTGTTTTTAGCTTTTAACTTTTTGAACTGTTTTTAACTTTTAAACTGTTTTTTATCCAACAAACTGCTCTTAGGGTAATTTATATTTGCTTTTTAAATGTGTATTTTTATTTCTGTTTTAAATGTTATTTTTTAAATGGCACTCCACCCGGAAAAGGGTGGAGTGCCATCTCCGGGTTGGGGAGGAGACCCTGCCCCAAGTGGAGGAGTTCAAGTACCTAGGAGTCTTGTTCACGAGTGGGGGAAGAGTGGATCGTGAGATTGACAGGCGGATCGGTGCGGCGTCTTCAGTAATGCGGACGCTGTATCGATCCGTTGTGGTGAAGAAGGAGCTGAGCCGGAAGGCAAAGCTCTCAATTTACCGGTCGATCTACGTTCCCATCCTCACCTATGGTCATGAGCTTTGGGTTATGACCGAAAGGACAAGATCACGGGTACAAGCGGCCGAAATGAGTTTCCTCCGCCGGGTGGCGGGACTCTCCCTTAGAGATAGGGTGAGAAGCTCTGTCATCCGGGGGGAGCTCAAAGTAAAGCCGCTGCTCCTCCACATGGAGAGGAGCCAGATGAGGTGGTTCGGGCATCTGGTCAGGATGCCACCCGAACGCCTCCCTAGGGAGGTGCTTAGGGCACGTCCAACCGGTAGGAGGCCGCGGGGAAGACCCAGGACACGTTGGGAAGACTATGTCTCCCGGCTGGCCTGGGAACGCCTCGGGATCCCCCGGCAGGAGATGGACGAAGTGGCTGGGGAGAGGAAAGTCTGGGCTTCCCTGCTTAGGCTGCTGCCCCCGCAACCCGACCTCGGATAAGCGGAAGAAGATGGATGGATGGATGGATGTTATTTTTTAGTCTGTCCTTTGCCTCTATTTCTTTGTGGTGTACAGCCCTTTGTTTTTCAACTGTGCTTGTTTTTAAAGGGCTTTATAAATAAAGTTGGTATGGTATGGTATAACATATAAATGGGACGGTATAGTTCGGTTGGCAGAGCGGCCGTGCCAGCAACTTGAGGGTTGCAGGTTCGATCCCCGCTTCCGCCATCCTAGTCACTGCCGTTGTGTCCTTGGGCAAGACACTTTACCCACCTGCTCCCAGTGCCACCCACACTGGTTTAAATGTAACTTAGATATTGGGTTTCACAATGTAAAGCGCTTTGAGTCACTTGAGAAAAAGCGCTATATAAATGTACTTCACTTCACTTCACAAATGTAGTGAAAAATATAAAGTATTTTGCGGGCCTTATAAAATGATACGGCCTTGAGTTCATACTTGCCAACCTTGAGACCTTGAGGTGAGGGGTGGGGGCGTGGTCGGGGGTGGGGCAGGGCGTGGTTGGGGGCGTGGTTAAGAGGGGAGGAGTATATTGACAACTAGAATTCATCAAGTCAAGTATTTCATATATATATATATATATATATATATATATATACATATGTATATATCCTGAAAATATGCAAACAAAACTGTGTGTAGATAATTGATACTTCAAACTTGCATAAATAAATATTAAGGAATATAACATAACTTGGCTTCTGAGAGCTTCAAAATGTAATGAATAAAATGCTAAAGTTGTTGATAAACAAGCAATTATTTTAATAATTAAATATGGTCATTTTAAATGAATTATTATGATAATTTAAAATTAAATTAATTATTTCAAATATGTTTATTTTAATGTATAATTCTATGGCTGGATGTAATAAGGAGTCACAAAAAATACAAATAAAAATACAATTAATTTTGATGTTTTTAGCAAAATATAGTAAAAATGTATTTATTTATTTTTATTTTTTATTAATAAATATATTTATTTTTAGGTAAGATAAACATAATAATAAAATTTATCTCTAGTCTGGATGATTTAGTTCTTGTCACCCTGTTGTCCTCCCGTCGTGAAAAAAGGCTGTCCTCACCCAGGTCCGCATGGAGCTGGAGGGGGCGTGGCCTCCAGCCTCGGCTGAAAATCGGGAGATTTTCGGGAGAATATTTGTACCGGGAGGTTTTCGCGAGAGGCGCTGAATTTCGGGAGTCTCCCGGGAAATTCGGGAGGGTTGGCAAGTATGCTTGAGTTTGACACCTGTGGATTAATTGATAAAATCATTTCCGAGGAACTTTAGTCCATCCCTACTGTGTGCCGAGGAAAAAAAAGCAACATTTTCAAATGTCTTCATGCAGGCGTCTCACACCGCAGTGGGTGGGTGTCCGCCGTTGCGGCCGTTGAGCGTTAACCGCCTGGTGGAGCGAGTCCGGAAGGAGCCCTCGGGGTGGAAAGAATCTGGCTTATCCTGGCAGCGGAAGACCATTAGGAAGCCATTTCTGTAGTTTTTATTCATCCATCCGTACAGCAGCGGGTTGGTGCAAGTGGAACACATGGCCACGATATGGAAGACGGTGTATATCAGTTTGTACTCCTCTAACCTGAGCACCAGGTCCAGATCGCTGGCCAGCTGGAACACATGGAAGGGCAGCCAGCAGATTGCAAACACCACCACCACCAGCGCCAACATTTTGGTGGTCTTTTTACGCCGAGCGATGCTATCGTTGCGTGTAGACGGGCTAATGTGGTTCTTCAGCTTGACCCAGATGCAAATGTAAGCGTAACTGATGATGGCTAAAGGGCTGATGTACTGCAGGAGCAGCATGGAGAGGCTGTATATGACGCTGCTGGTGACGTGCGGCCACTTCTCGGAGCACACTAGGATGTGCAGATTGATGGAGGGGATCTCTTCTTGCCGGTACTCTCGGAAGATGGCCAGGGGCGCCGCCAGCACCGCCGAGGTAGTCCACGTGAACGCCATGATGAGAAAGCTGGAGTGCCAGGTGAGGCGCTGACCCAGGTGGAAAACGATGCAGCGGTAGCGCTCCAGGGCGATGACGGTCATGGTCAGGATGGACACGTACACGCTCAGTGCCTGGGCGAAGGGCACCATGTGGCACAGCACGGCGCCGAACTTCCACTCGTCCAGCAGGGTGTAGACCAGCGTGAAGGGCAGGCACAGGGTGTCCACCAGGAGGTCGGCCAGCGCCAAGTTGGCTATGAAGAAGTTGGTGACCGTGCGCATGTTCCTGTAGCGGATGATCATGTAGACCACCAGAGCGTTCCCCAGCAGGCCCAGCAGGATGATTAAGGAATAGGCCGCGATCAGGGTGATCTGCACCCCGATGTGCTTGGTGACGTCTATGTGGAATCCGTGCAGGTTGGAATCCATGCTCCCATTCGCCTGGTTCCACACGTCCGTTTCGTCGGGCTCCCATCCCGTGCTGTTGGACGACTCCCGGGGACTCATTTCTACTCCGGGCTGTGTGCAAACACCCGAGAGGAAGCCAGGCCCAGCTTGATTCTACACAGAGGTGAGAACATCAAAGAAGTTATTATTCCTCCTCCTTTTTGCGCCACTCAAATCACACAGCGTCAACCAGCATCACAAACAAAACATGATTTAAAAAAATAAATCCCAATCCCTATGTGGCCTCCTGCACACGATTTGAATGTGGGTCACCTTAACTTGTCTGCTATGTACTTGTGCTTACGTAAAATGCTATCAAATCATGTTTGGCATCACACACTTTAGGTGTCTTTTCCTACCAGCATTGCATAACCCAGTGTTTTTCAACCACTGTGCCGCGGCACACTAGTGTGCCGTGAGATACAGTCTGGTGTAGAGATGCGCGGATAGGCAATTATTTCATCCGCAACCGCATCACAAAAGTCGTCAACCATCCGCATCCACCCGAACTAACATTTAATCAAAACCGCACCCGCCCGTTGTTATATATCTAATATAGACGATGCAAGGCATTAGTGAGGTTATAAAGCTTTTGCCTGTTAAAGAAAGGAGACTGATCCAATGCAGCAGAGACATTCAATGCGTGCCACGCTGTCACGGCCCAGACGCACACTAGTGCGCAATCATCTGGGAGCCGCGCTGAGCGCACCTCCAAGCGCGCTCGCGCCACTCAAACTGCTGCAGGCAGCTGCGTTCTATCTTGTTTTAACATCCTGTGGCACTCTTCTGGGATCAGGGCGGACGAAACTGCTCATGCTCAGGGTGTTTGTGGAGATTAGGGGTTTTGCACAAATGTGATGCACCATGTTAGATGTCCCGGTTTTGTGACTGTCGTAGACATAAACAGCGTCGCAGCTCTTGCAAATCACGTAGCCAGCATTACTATCATCCTGATTTACAACCTCATAAAAACGAGTCCACGCTGAACTTTTCTGGCCTTTTTTTCCCCTGGTCTTTAGTATTCCCTTTTTTAGTTTGTCGCGTACCACGTTTGCTGCCGGCGTTGCCATCTCTTTTTTTTTCTTCTTCTGTTGTGGCATATGCTGCAGGTGCCTGCTCGTTTTTCGTATGTGGGTAACAACATTTAACTATGTATATATATTTCCGAATTGGTTTAACTGCCACCCGCCTGAATCTATTTAAAATCTAATTTTTTTAAAATTTCAACCGCCCGACCCGACCCGCGGATAAAATCTAATTTTTTTTTTATTTCAACCGCCCGACCCGCGGATAATCCGCGGACTCCGCGGTTGTGTCCGCAAACCGCGCATCTCTAGTCTGGTGTGCCGTGGGAGATTATCTAATTTCACCTATATGGGTTAAAAATATTTTTTGCAAACCAGTAATTATAGTCTGCAAATGATGTGTTGTTGTTGAGTGTCGGTGTTGTCTAGAGCTCGGCAGAGTAACCGTGTAATACTCTTCCATATCAGTAGGTGGCAGCAGTTAGCTAATTGCTTTGTAGATGTGGGAAACAGCGGGAGGCAGTGTGGAGGTAAAAAGATATCTAATGCTTAAACCAAAAATAAAAAAAAGATGAGTGCCCCTAAGAAAATGCTTTTGAAGCTTAGGGAAGGCTATGCAGAACGAAACTAAAACTGAACTGGCTCCAAAGTAAACAAAAACAGGATGCTGGACAACAGCAAAGACTGACTGTGGACATACTTGCCAACCCTCCCGAATTTTCCGGGAGACTCCCGAAATTCAGCGCCTCTCCCGAAAACCTACCGGGACAAATATTCTCCCGAAAATCTCCCGATTTTCAGCCGGAGCTGGAGGGGGCGTGGCCTCCAGCTCCATGCGGACCTGAGTGAGGACAGCCTTTTTTCACGACGGGAGGACAACAGGGTGACAAGAAGTAAATCATCCAGACTAGAGATAAATTGTATTATTATGTTTATCTTACCTAAAAATAAATACATTTATTAGTTAAAAAAAACAAAAAACAAAATAAATGTTTACTATATTTTGCTAAAAACATCAAAATTAATTGTATTTTTATTTGTATTTTTTCTGACTCCTTATTACATCCAGCCATAGAATTATACATTAAAATAAACATATTTGAAATAATTAATTTTAAATGATCATAATCATTCATTTAAAATGACCATATTTAATTATTTAAATAATTGCTTGTTTATCAACAACTTTAGCATTTTATTCATTACATTTTGAAGCTCTCAGAAGCCAAGTTATGTTATATTCCTTAATATTTATTTATGCAAGTTTTGAAGTATCAATTATCTAAACACAGTTTTGTTTGCATATTTTCAGGATATATATATATATATATATATATATACGTATGAAATACTTGACTTGGTGAATTCTAGCTGTCAATATACTCCTCCCCTCTTAACCACGCCCCCAACCACGCCCCGCCCCACCCCCGACCACGCCCCCCACCCCCACCTCCCGAAATCGGAGGTCTCAAGGTTGGCAAGTATGACTGTGGAGCAAAGACAATGTACATGACATGACAATCAATAATGCCCCCACAAAGAAGGATAAAAACAACTGAAATATTCTTGATTGCTAAAACAAAGTAGATGCGGGAAATATCGCTCAAAGGAAGACATGAAACTGCTACAGGAAAATACCAAAAATAAGAGAAAAAGCCACCAAAATAGGAGCGCATGACAAGAAGTAAAACACTACACACAGGAAAACAGCAAAAAAGTCCAAATAAGTCAGGGTGTGATGTGACAGGTGGTGACAGTACACCTACTTTGAGACAAAAGCTATAGTGATGCATGCTTGGTTATGATTTAAAGTCATATCCAACAATTGCAACAACGACTTTTTACTGTCAACTGAGTTTCGTTTTTTAATGATTTCTGCTGGTGGTGTGCCTCCGCATTTTTTCAACGCAAAAAAATGTGCCTTGGCTCAAAAAAGGTTGAAAAACACTGGCATAACCACTTCATCCAAAAAAAACCCCGCTTCATGATATTATTAAGGAAATTAATGTTGTGTTGTATAGAGTAATCATCCTGCCCTTCCTGCCATGCACTTGCTGCATTCACATGCACCTGCTTCCACTCCTTGGAAAATGGAATAAACACCTCGGCGGAACATAATAATTAAATGAAATCAGCTGTCTTGTACACCGACCCTACCGTGAAATAGGCTATGAACATCACTGGAATTATTCATGTTTGGTTTGTTGTCTTTCGGGTACCAACATGTGTGTCATGATCAAAGCTTTAGTGAATGTTCTCATTAAAAAGACATTTTTTGAATGCAAAATGCAATGTAAACGAACCTGTTATTATTGACGAAATAAACACTGTTTATAATGCATGATATAATGGCACTGGCTTACTTTTTGTTTTTTATTACTGTGCATATACATAAAAACATCATGCAGCTTTTAATTGTTTGCATGTATTCATGACTCTGTTGTATGTGATTATTGCAGTGGTTCTTAACCTGGGTTCGATCGAACCCTAGGGGTTCGGTGAGTCGGGCTCAGGGGTTCGGCGGAGGTCAAGACACACCCGACTCATCGTGTAAATAAAAACTTTTCCCTATCGGCGTATTATGGATACCCCCAAAACCTATTCAGTGGCCTAGTGGTTAGAGTGTCCGCCCTGAGTCATACCAAAGACTATAAAAATGGGACCCGTTACCTCCCTGCTTGGCACTCAGCATCAAGGCTTGGAATTGGGGGTTAAATCACCAACAATGATTCCCGGGCGCGGCACCGCTGCTGCCCACTGCTCCCCTCACCTCCCAGGGGGTGAACAAGGCGCAGAGGACACATTTCAACACACCTATTGTGTGTGTGACAATCACTTTAACTTAGATGTGCCACACCAGCAGCACACCTGTCCCAAACCTGACTAAATACCAAGTTAAATGTTTTATTATTATAATCAAATGACAGCAGTCATTTCCATGGGACTATTTTCTAATATACATTTTTTTGGCCCATTTACAAAGACAGTTACACAACATATTGTTTTTCATGAGCTGTGTACTAGTATTCTATGTCTGGGTGGGGGCCCTTCTTTGGAAAAAATGTGTACCCCTTTCCGATATCGCATTTAGTTCCCACTAAAACATTCACATGTTGCACAATGAGATGCAAAAATGGGATCTTGTGTACATTCCTGTAACGTTCTGTTTGTAACATATATTTTTATTAGTATTTATTTAATATAATAACATAATTTCATGATTAATATTTATAAATTAAGATTAAATTAAGATTTTTTTTTTCTCTAAAGAAGGGGTTGGAATTCACCAAAAATGATTCCCGCTGCTGCCCACTGCTCCCCTCACCTCCCAGGGGGTGAACAAGGCGCAGAGGACAAATTTCACCACACCTAGTGTGTGTGTGTGACAATCACTTTAACTTAGATGTGCCACACCAGCAGCACACCTGTCCCAAACCTGACTAAATACCAAGTTAAATGTTTTATTATTATAATCAAATGACAGCAGTCATTTCCATGGGATTATTTTCTAATATACATTTTTTTGGCCCATTTACAAAGACAGTTACACAACATATTGTTTTTCATGAGCTGTGTACTAGTATTCTATGTCTGGGTGGGGGCCCTTCTTTGGAAAAAATTTGTACCCCTTTCCGATATCGCATTTAGTTCCCACTAAAACATTCACATGTTGCACAATGAGATGTAAAAATGGGATCTTGTGTACATTCCTGTAACGTTCTGTTTGTAACATATATTTTTATTAGTATTTCTTTAATATAATAACATAATTTCATGATTAATATTTATAAATTAAGATTAAATTAAGATTTTTTTTTTCTCTAAAGGGGTTGGAATTCACCAAAAATGATTCCCGAGCGCGGCACCGCTGCTGCCCACTGCTCCCCTCACCTCCCAGGGGGTGAACAAGGCGCAGAGGACAAATTTCACCACACCTAGTGTGTGTGTGTGACAATCACTTTAACTTAGATATGCCACACCAGCAGCACACCTGTCCCAAACCTGACTAAATACCAAGTTAAATGTTTTATTATTATAATCAAATGACAGCAGTCATTTCCATGGGTTTATTTTCTAATATACATTTTTGTTGGCCCATTTACAAAGACAGTTACACAACATATTGTTTTTCATGAGCTGTGTACTAGTATTCTATGTCTGGGTGGGGGCCCTTCTTTGGAAATAATTTTGTACCCCTTTCCGATATCGCATTTAGTTCCCACTAAAACATTCACATGTTGCACAATGAGATGTAAAAATGGGATCTTGTGTACATTCCTGTAACGTTCTGTTTGTAACATATATTTTTATTAGTATTTCTTTAATATAATAACATAATTTCATGATTAATATTTATAAATTAAGATTAAATCAAGATTTTTTTTTTCTCTAAAAAAGGTGTTGGAATTCACCAAAAATGATTCCTGGGCGCGGCACCGCTGCTGCCCACTGCTCCCCTCACCTCCCAGGGGGTGAACAAGGCGCAGAGGACACATTTCACCACACCTAGTGTGTGTGTGTGACAATCACTTTAACTTAGATGTGCCACACCAGCAGCACACCTGTTAACACAAGTTAAATGTTTTATTATTATAATCAAATGACAGCAGTCATTTCCATGGGATTATTTTCTAATATACATTTTTGTTGGCCCATTTACAAAGACAGTTATACAACATATTGTTTTTCATGAGCTGTGTACTAGTATTATGGTAAATGGGTTGTACTTGTATAGCGCTTTTCTACCTTTTTTTTAAGGAACTCAAAGCGCTTTGACATTATTTCCACATTCACCCTTTCACACACACACATTCACACATTCACGGCGGGAGCTGCCATGCACGGCGCTAACCAGGCCCATCAGGAGCAAGGGTGAAGTGTCTTGCTCAAGGACACAACGGACGTGACTAGGATGGTAGAAGGTGGGGATTGAACCAGTAACTCTCAGATTGCTGGCACGGCCACTCTCCCAACTTCGCCACGCCGTCCCCCCACTAGTATTCTATGTCTGGGTGGGGGCCCTTCTTCGGAAATAATTTGTACCCCTTTCCAATATCGCATTTAGTTCCCACTAAAACATTCACATGTTGCACAATGAGATGTAAAAATGGGATCTTGTGTACATTCCTGTAACGTTCTGTTTGTAACTTTTTTTTAAATTAGTATTTCTTTAATATAATAACATAATTTCATGATTAATATTTATAAATTAAGATTAAATTAAGATTTTTTTTTTTCTCTAAAGAAGGGGTTGGAATTCACCAAAAATGATTCCCGAGCGCGGCACCGCTGCTGCCCACTGCTCCACTCACCTCCCAGGGGGTGAACAAGGCGCAGAGGACACATTTCAACACACCTATTGTGTGTGTGACAATCACTTTAACTTAAATATGCCACACCAGCAGCACACCTGTCCCAAACCTGACTAAATACCAAGTTAAATGTTTTATTATTATAATCAAATGACAGCAGTCATTTCCATTTGACTATTTTCTAATATACATTTTTTTGGCCCATTTACAAAGACAGTTACACAACATATTGTTTTTCATGAGCTGTGTACTAGTATTCTATGTCTGGGTGGGGGCCCTTCTTTGGAAAAAATTTGTACCCCTTTCCGATATCGCATTTAGTTCCCACTAAAACATTCACATGTTGCACAATGAGATGTAAAAATGGGATCTTGTGTACATTCCTGTAACGTTCTGTTTGTAACTTTTTTTTAAAGTAGTATTTCTTTAATATAATAACATCATTTCATGATTAATATTTATAAATTAAGATTAAATTAACATTTTTTTTTTCTCCAAAAATGATTCCCGGGCGCAGCCCCGCTGCTGCCCACTGCTCCCCTCACCTCCCAGGGGGTGAACAAGTGTGTGTGACAATCACTTTAACTTAGATATGCCACACCAGCAGCACACCTGTCCCAAACCTGACTAAATACCAAGTTAAATGTTTTATTATTATAATCAAATGACAGCAGTCATTTCCATTGGATTATTTTCTAATATACCGTATTTTTCGAACTATAAGTCGCAGTTTTTTTCATAGTTTGGCCGGGCTCCAGTGCGAATTATATATTATATATTATATGTTTTTTTCCTTTTTTTTTAATGCATTTTCGTCAGGTGCGACTTATACTCCGGTGCGATTTATACTCCGAAAAATACGGTACATTTTTTGGGCCCATTTACAATGACAGTTACACAACATATTGTTTTTCATGAGCTGTGTACTAGTATTCTATGTCTGGGTGGGGGCCCTTCTTTGGAAAAAATTTGTACCCCTTTCCGATATCGCATTTAGTTCCCACTAAAACATTCACATGTTGCACAATGAGATGTAAAAATGGGATCTTGTGTACATTCCTGTAACGTTCTGTTTGTAACTTTTTTTTAAATGAGTATTTCTTTAATATAATAACATAATTTCATGATTAATATTTATAAATTAAGATTACATTAAGATTTTTTTTTTCTCTAAAGAAGGGGTTGGAATTCACCAAAAGTGATTCCCGAGCGCGGCACCGCTGCTGCCCACTGCTCCCCTCACCTCCCAGGGGGTGAACAAGGCGCAGAGGACAAATTTCACCACACCTAGTGTGTGTGTGACAATCACTTTAACTTAGATATGCCACACCAGCAGCACACCTGTCCCAAACCTGACTAAATACCAAGTTAAATGTTTTATTATTATAATCAAATGACAGCAGTCATTTCCATTGGATTATTTTCTAATATACCGTATTTTTCGGACTATAAGTCACAGTTTTTTTCAGTTTGGCCGGGCTCCAGTGCGAATTATATATGTTTCTTTCCTTTTTTATTATGCATTTTCGTCAGGTGCGACTTATACTCCGGTGCGATTTATACTCCGAAAAATACGGTACATTTTTTTTTGGCCCATTTACAATGACAGTTACACAACATATTGTTTTTCATGAGCTGTGTACTAGTATTCTATGTCTAAGTGGGGGCCCTTCTTTGGAAATAATTTGTACCCCTTTCCGATATCGCATTTAGTTCCCACTATAACATTCACATGTTGCACAATGAGATGTAAACATGGGATCTGTAACGTTTTGTTTGTAACATATATTTTTATTAGTATTTTTTTAATATAATAACATAAATTCATGATTAATATTTATAAATTAAGATTAAATTAAGATTTATTTTTTTTTCTCTAAAGAAGGGTTCGGTGAATGCGCATATGAAACTGCAACAAGGTTAAGAACCACTGGATTATTGTCTATAGCTGGGTTGTTTTATGACCAAACAATGCATTTAATGTGTTTTCCTCAACAAAATAACTTATTTTTGCAGAGACATTATTTGTGCAGACCTGCCTGTGCACCAGGAGCAGGCACCAGGCTGCAGGCGACGTGTGTACTTTACAAAACATTGGACAATTTCTTCAAGCATCATTTTTCACTTAAAAGAGCGAAATCTGTCACATAAACGGCGGTCATTCCATTAAATTTCCACTACGTGCGTCATTTCTCTCCATGCATTATTAGTGCATATATTAATATTCAAAATACTTCTAAGCGATATAGCTACAATCCATTTTCCTCTCTTCCAAGCCGTGACGTGATCTTGGAACTTCTGTTCTGCGCTCCCGCATCCAAATTACGCACAAAAAACCCCCACCGAAACGGTTGCAATGAAAGTACATTTTGCGCGCCGTCATAAAAAAAAAACAAAGTGCATAAGTGGACTCACCTTTCTTCTTATATCTCCTCTCCAAAGCGAGTCTTCACTCGACGGCGGCGTGAAGTAAAGGGAGAATATTTCAAGCTCCTCCCAGGCTGCGAGAGCGTGGTGCGCATCTTCGTGGATCCGTCCCGATCGGGCAGATCCGCGTTATATATATATGTGTGTGCCGAACAGCGAGTGTGAGTCTGGGCTGCACTGTCACGCAGGACGCGGATCCCAAACTCGAAAGAACGAGCGAGAGGGGAGAGAAAGATGAAGGGCGAAACAGGTGCTCAATTATCACCCTTTGATGGTGTCTGTCAGTAAGTCTCATCAAGTGTATGAGGACACTAGGGGTGTGGGAAAAAAAATCGATTCGAATTGCGATTCTCACGTTGTGCGATTCAGAATCGATTCTCATTTTAAAAAAAATCGATTTATTTATTTTTAATTTATTATTATTATTATTTTTTTTAAATTAATTAATCCAACAAAACAATACACAGCAATACCATAACAATGCAATCCAATTCCAAAACCAAACCCGACCCAGCAACACTCAGAACTGCAATAAACAGAGCAAATTGAGAGGAGGCATACTTGCCAACCCTCCCGAATTTTCCGGGAGACTCCCGAAATTCAGCGCCTCTCCCGAAAACCTCCCGGGACAAATATTCTCCCGAAAATCTCCCGATTTTCAGCCGGAGCTGGAGGCCACGCCCCCTCCAGCTCCATGCGGACCTGAGTGAGGACAGCCTTTTTTCACGACGGGAGGACAACAGGGTGACAAGAACTAAATCATCCAGACTAGAGATACATTGTATTATTATGTTTATCTTACCTAAAAATAAATAGATATTTATTAATTAAAAAAAATGATAAAAAAATACATTTTTACTATATTTTGCTAAAAACATCAAAATTAATTGTATTTTAATTTTTATTTTTTCTGACTCCTTATTACATTCAACCATAGAATTTTACATTAAAGTAAATATATTTGAAATATCCATCCATCCATCTTCTTCCGCTTATCCGAGGTCGGGTCGCGGGGGCAGCAGCCTAAGCAGGGAAGCCCAGACTTCCCTCTCCCCAGCCACTTCGTCCAGCTCTTCCCGTGGGACCCCGAGGCGTTCCCAGGCCAGCCGGGAGACATAGTCTTCCCAACGTGTCCTGGGTCTTCCCCGCGGCCTCCTACCGGTCGGACGTGCCCTAAACACCTCCCTAGGGAGGCGTTCGGGTGGCATCCTGACCAGATGCCCGAACCACCTCATCTGGCTCCTCTCGATGTGGAGGAGCAGCGGCTTTACTTTGAGCTCCTCCCGGATGACAGAGCTTCTCACCCTATCTCTAAGGGAGAGCCCCGCCACCCGGCGGAGGAAACTCATTTCGGCCGCTTGTACCCGTGATCTTGTCCTTTCGGTCATAACCCAAAGCTCATGACCATAGGTGAGGATGGGAACATAGATCGACCGGTAAATTTAGAGCTTTGCCTTCCGGCTCAGCTCCTTCTTCACCACAACGGATCGATACAGCGTCCGCATTACTGAAGACGCCGCACCGATCCGCCTGTCGATCTCACGATCCACTCTTCCCTCACTCGTGAACAAGACTCCGAGGTACTTGAACTCCTTCACTTGGGGCAAGATCTCCTCCCCAACCATAATTTTAAATTATCATACTAATTCATTTAAAATGACCATATTTAATTATTAAAATAATTGCTTGTTTATCAACAACTTTAGCATTTTATTCATTACATTTTGAAGCTCCCAGAAGCCAAGTTATGTTATATTCCTTAAGATTTATTTATGCAAGTTTGAAGTATCAATTATCTAAACACAGTTTTGTTTGCATATTTTCAGGATGTAGATATATATATATATATATATATATATATATATATATATATATATATATATATATATATATATATATATATATATATATATATATATATGAAATACTTGACTTGGTGAATTCTAGCTGTCAATATACTCCTCCCCTCTTAACCACGCCCCCCCCCCCCCTCCCACGCCCCCCCCCCCACCTCCCGAAATCGGAGGTATCCAGGTTGGCAAGTATGGGGTGACAAGAACTAAATCATCCAGACTAGAGATACATTGTATTATTATGTTTATCTTACCTAAAAATAAATAGATATTTATTAATTAAAAAAAAAAAAAAACTAAATACATTTTTACTATATTTTGCTAAAAACATCAAAATTAATTGTATTTTAATTTTTATTTTTTTCTGACTCCTTATTACATCCAGCCATAGAATTTTACATTAAAATAAACATATTTGAAATAATTTTAAATTATCATAATAATTCATTTAAAATGACCATATTTAATTATTAAAATAATTGCTTGTTTATCAACAACTTTAGCATTTTATTCACTACATTTTGAAGCTCTCAGAAGCCAAGTTATGTTATATTCCTTAATATTTATTTATGCAAGTTTGAAGTATCAATTATCCAAACACAGTTTTGTTTGCATATTTTCAGGATGTATATATATATATATATATATATATATATATATATATATATGAAATACTTGACTTGGTGAATTCTAGCTGTCAATATACTCCTCCCCTCTTAACCACGCCCCCAACCACGCCCCGCCCCACCCCCGACCACGCCCCCACCTCCCGAAATCGGAGGTCTCAAGGTTGGCAAGTATGGAGAGGAGACACAAACACGACACGGAACAAACCAAAAGTAGTGAAACAAAAATGAATATTATCAACAACAGTATCAATATTAGTTACAATTTCAACATGGCAGTGATTAAAAATCCCTCATTGACATTATCATTAGACATTTATAAAAACAAAAACAAAAAAAGAACAATAGGGTCACAGAGGCTTACACTTGCATCGCATCTCATAAGCTTGACAACACACTGTGTCCAATATTTTCACAAAGATAAAATAAGTCAGATTTTTCGTTCATTTAATAGTTAAAACAAATTTACATTATTGCCGAAAGGACAAGATCACGGGTTGAAATGAGTTTCCTCCGCCGGGTGGCGGGTCTCTCCCTTAGAGATAGGGTGAGAAGCTCTGCCATCCGGGAGGAGCTCAAAGTAAAGCCGCTGCTCCTCCACATCGAGAGGAGCCAGATGAGGTGGTTCGGGCATCTGGTCAGGATGCCACCCGAATGCCTCCCTCGGGAGGTGTTTAGGGCACGTCCGACCGGTAGGAGGCCACGGGGAAGACCTAGGACACATTGGGAAGACTATATCTTCCGGCTGGCCTGGGAACGCCCCGGGAAGAGCTGGACGAAGTGGCTGGGGAGAGGAAAGTCTGGGCTTCTCTGCTTAGGCTGCTGCCCCCGCGACCCTACCTCGGATAAGCGGAAGAAGATGGATGGATGGCAATCAGTTGATAAAACATTGTCCTTTACAATTATAAAAGCTTTTTACAAAAATCTACTACTTTGCTTGCATGTCAGCATACTGGGGTAGATCCTGCTGAAATCCTATGTATTGAATGAATAGAGAATCGTTTTGAATCGGGAAAAAAAATCGATTTTTAATCGAATCGTGACCCCAAGAATCATTATTGAATCGAATCGTGGGACACCCAAAGATTCACAGCCCTAGAGGACACTGCCATGAAGTATGAGGTTGGTTCTCATAGTCAAGTGTGCCAGTCTATGAAAGTACACAACCCAAAACCAGTGAAATTGGCACGTTGTGTAATTCGTGAATAAAAACAATACTGTCATGACTTGGTCCTTGGTGTTTGATTTTCCGGAAGGCAACGGAAAGTTGGCTCGGGCGAGACGGGAATGTGAGTACATATTTATTTTTTACTATAGCAAAAAGAACAAACGAAAGGCGCGCACAATGGCGGAGGTAAAAAAACTTGGCTAATGAAAACAAAACTTGCACAAAGGCAGAAACTGTGAACAATGAAACAAAAACTTACTTGGCATGGGACTGTGAACATGGCACTATGCAGAGTGACGATAAAGAGTGTGATGTTGCCAGAAAGACAGCCTGGCAACTCGAAGCTTAAATAATAGTGACATGATTAGTGAAAACAGGTGCGTGACTCAAAACGTGAAACAGGTGCGTGACGTGACAGGTGAAAACTAATGGTTGCTATGGTGACAAAACAAACAAAAGTGCACAAAAAGTCCAAAAACAAAACATGATTACACAGACATGACAAATACGATGATTTGCAAATCCTTTTCAGCTTATATTCAATTGAATAGACTGCAAAAACAAGATATATAATGTTCGAACTGAGAAACTTTTTTTTTTTTTTGTGCAGCTAATCATTAACTTAGAATTTAATGGTAGCAACACATTGCAAAAAAAGTTGGCACAGGGGCATTTTTACCACTGTGTTACATGGCCTTTCCTTTTAACATCACTCAGTAAACGTTTGGGAACTGAGGAGACCAATTTTTGAAGCTTTTCTGGCGGAATTCTTTCCCATTCTTGCTTGATGTACAGCCATACTTGCCAACCTTGAGACCTCCGAATTCGGGAGATTGGGGCGGGTGGGGGGGTGGTAGGGGCCGGGTTAAGGGGGAGGAGTATATTTATAGCTAGAATTGACTGAAATTAAAATATATATATATATATATATATATATATATATATATATATATATATATATATATATATATATATATATATATATATATATATATATATATAATACTTTAATTTCAGAACAAAGGGAGGCGTGGGCTTATAAGACACATGAGGGTAAAGGGTAACAGGTGGAAAAAAATCATGGGTCAGGGATGACGTCAGACTGATGACACAAAAGGAAGTTTCAGTGATCTGAAACAAGAGGAGTTACTTTTCAAACTAAAACATGCAATTCACAAGACAGAAGAAACCAAGACAAGACATCCCTCACCGCGGTGTGACAGGGATAGGTTGATTGGCAACACTAAATTGGCCCTAGTGTGTGAATGTGAGTGTGAATGTTGTCTGTCTATCTGTGTTGGCCCTGCGATGAGGTGGTGACTTGTCCAGGGTATTCCAGCTGGGATAGGCTCCGGTATCCCCCGTCACCTCAAAACAAGCGTTAGAAAATGGATGGATAATTGGATAATTGTCATGGAAACATATCCATAAATCAACGTTGACATTTTAACAAGATTACCTTAATATATTGTCTTCACCCATGTTATGTTTTGAATTAATCAGTCATTTTCATTTTACTAGCATTTTAAGGATATATATAAGAAATATGCACGTGGGAAAAAAAAATCCATCTGATTCTACTCATTCTATCATTAAAGGCTCATTTCTTTTTTTGTATAATATTACGACTCGCATCAATGAAGTGTATTAAAATTGTGATTAATACTGTTTGTATTGGTACTGTAGGTTTTATATACTGGAGTGACAGTGACGTGCAGTCACTAGAGTCAGGTGAGGCGTTGCCTCACCTGCCATCATGGAAAGAAAAAAAATGTAAAAAGAAAATTGTTATATGTATCCAGTGATTATACTATAAAGTTATTTTCCATTTAACTTCACCAGTTTTAGATTATTTTCACATTTGCCGTTCAAATACTGAGAAGAGACGGTGCGGTGAACAGCAGCCAGTTGAGGCACATCACTCAGTGCCTCAACATGGATTCCGGACTTGGCTAACTGCTGGCCTGCTGTGCAGTGAGACCGTATTGCTATATGAATTATATTATACATTTCCATAGTTTAGTTAGCTGAGGTATATAATGTACAGTGTATTTTGTCAACAACTGTATGTGTGTAACATATTTCTTGTGCTGAGCGATCATAAAACTGCTGCAAAAGACGCACTGGCTGAGACTCCAGTAATCCTGCCTCCTGCATCCCCGCCGTAGAATTGTTATATCAACTAAAGCCCACACTTAACCTTTCCACGTGCAAGATTGAATCTATTTAAAAAAGTTATTTCATAAGAAGCTAAAAAGTGCAAAAACAATAATGTTCATGTTGGAGGAGTTGTGAATGACTGTAGCGCCACAATATTAGGTACACCTGCAGACTGCAGGTGTACCTAATTCACAACTCCTCCAACACGAACATTATTGTTTTTGCACTTTTTGGCTTTTTATTAAATAACTTTTGTAACCTATTTTCATGGGCTTTCCTCTTTGTGATGTTAAGTTCCTGTTATGCGCTGTTATACAGTATATGCCTTGAGCTCTTATTTTGAAGGCGCTAAGAGCGGAAGTGATGACACGTTGCAGAGGTTTTTGAAAGAAGGTAAATAAAGTGGTCCTCGTGTTAACTGGAGCCTCCGTGTTTGTTATTTTGTAGTTTCATACAGTATAGGCGACATTTATAAACCCTCGGTTACACTTTTTTAAATAGATTCAATCTTGCACGTGGAAAGTTTAAGTGAGGGCTTTAGTTGCGGCGCATGGACTTAATTTATAAGTAAAGGTAAGACCATAATAACGTTTTTTTATTAAATGTGCTTTTTTGTGTGCTACAGTTTGTATGTGTAAAGTTAAAGTTAAGTTAAAGTACCAATGATTGTCACACACACACTAGATGTAATGAAATTTGTCCTCTGCATTTGACCCAGCCCCTTGATCACCCCCTGGGAGGTGAGGGGAGCAGTGGGCAGCAGCGGCGCCGCGCCCGGGAATCATTTTTGGTGATTTAACCCGCAATTCCAACCCTTGATGCTGAGTGCCAAGCAGGGAAGAATGCTGGTATGAGCTTTTAAACATAACCCGTTAACTGCTGCCAATCAAATGGTGAATAAGATACTCTTTAGGGTTCATATGTTTGTAAATCTGACTGTGATGAAGTCAGTGCCTCACCAGCCATCAACCTCACCGCACGTCACTGTGGAGTGAAGTAACTTGTAGTTGTGAAAGTTTCTGTTATGATCCGTCGCCCGGTTCATGTTTTGTTCTGTTAGTTTGACTACCTCAGCTCTGTTTTCAGCACCCCTGGGTTTGTGTTTTGGTGCTGATTAGTTTCACCTGCCTCTGATTAGTGTTCGGGACGCTCACCTTCTCCTGGGCACTAATCAAAGAGCTACATATTCCTGTCTTCCGCCACACCCTGTCTGGCTGTCTTATTTGCTTCTATGCAACAAGTTACGTTGTCTACTTATTTTATTCCTTATGCTAAGCTTTCGCGATCGGCACGCTAGTTTTATTTATTTTGTATCCTGTGTGATTAATGGGAATAAATCATTGTCTCACCTGCACCTTGCCTCCAGAGTTCCTGCTACATCTTGGGAGAACGACCCGCGCATAACCATGCGACCACGACGTTACAGTTTTGGCTTTTGATGTAGAATATCTGGTCATGTAAATCTGTAAGAAAAAAGGACATTGAAAACAACCTTGCAAATCAACACCAAATTCAACGTTGATTCACACATTCAATGTTGTTTCAGTATTTAATCAAGTTTAAAATGCCAGAGGGTAGCTATTAGTATCAAAATGTCAGCTTTTTCTTCACAGTCGTTTAGCTCTTTTTCTTACTAATTATTATTATTAATCTTACATTCTTTCTCGAAAGAGGCGGACAACTCTACAACAGCCTTCCAGTCCCAATCACGAAGAGCACCCCACTTGTTAATTTCAAGGTCAAACTAAAAGCATGGTTACAAACAAACCAAACATGCAAACATTTTTAACCGATGTCATTAAACTATTGCTATATTGTGATGTATCTATTTTACTGACTGCAAAGGGAAATTAGTAGGGCTGCGAATCTTTGGGTGTCCCACGATTCGATTCAATATCGATTCTTGGGGTCACGATTCGATTATAAATCGATTTTTTTCGATTCAACGCGATTCTCGATTCAAAAATGATATTTTTCCGATTCAAAACAATTCTCTATTCATTCAATACATAGGATTTCAGCAGGATCTACCCCAGTCTGCTGACATGCAAACAGAGTAGTAATTTTTTGTAAAAAGCTTTTATAATTGTAAAGGACAATGTTTTATCAACTGATTGCAATAATGTAAATTTGTTTTAACTATTAAATGAACCAAAAATATGACTTATTTTATCTTTGTGAAAATATTGGACACAGTGTGTTGTCAAGCTTATGAGATGCAAGTGTAAGCCACTGTGACACTATTGTTCTTTTTTTTAATTTATTTTTTATAAATATCTAATGATAATGTCAATGAGGGATTTTTAGTCACTGCTATGTTGAAATTGTTGCTAATATTGATACTGTTGATAATATTAATTTTTGTTTCACTACTTTTGGATTGTTCTGTGTCGTGTTTGTGTCTCCTCTCAATTGCTCTGTTTATTGCAGTTCTGAGTGTTGCTGGGTCGGGTTTGGTTTTGGAATTGGATTGCATTGTTATGGTATTGCTGTGTATTATTTTGGTGGATTGATTAATAAAAATTTTAAATTAAAAAAAATAAAAAAATAAATAAAATAAATAAAAAAATAAATTAATTAATTTAAAAAAAAATAATAATAAAAAATACAAATTGATTTTTGAAAAATGAGAATCGATACTGAATCGTACAACCTGAGAATCGCGATTTGAATTCGAATAGATTTTTTCCCACACCCCTAGAAATGAGCATCCTTGCTATATAATCTGGCATATTTACATTTGTGTTATTGTGTTCATCAATGTGTATTTTCCTTTGAAATCAATAAATAAAAAGTGTTCCTGTTTTTTTTTGTGTTCAATTTTATCTCTACAATATTCCGCAAGCCAACAAAACTCTAGCAGCGAACCACAAATGGTACTTTGGACATCTCTGGTCTACACCATCAAGTGTCAGACAGGCCCTCCTAATCAAGTCTGAGGTAGGTCTTAGGTCCTCAATAGGCAGCCCTCAGGCCAAATATGTCCGTTCACAGCTTTTCATTTGACCTGCCAAACATTCATCCATCCATTTTCTACCGCTTGTCCCTCTCGTGGTATACACCCTGGACAAGTCGCCACCTCATCACAGGGCCAACACAGACGGACAGACAACATTCTCATTAACATTCACACACTAGGGCCAATTTAGTGTTGGAGCCATTTAGTCAAGTAAGTGCTCGTTCGTGCAGTACTTACTCCGTTCTGCAGGGGGCAGCAGCAAGGTTTACGCATCACAAAAAAGCAGCAGTATAGGAATTGCTGGCTTTTAAACAAATATGGCATTATCAAGTTGAGACAAGTGAATGAAATTCCACAATGAGAATTGGACATTTTTAAGACTGTAAAGCAAATCTGGGCAAATTAAGGCCCGGGGGCCACATGCGGCCCGTTAAGCTTTTCAATCAGGCCCGCCAGGCATTCCCAAATAATTTTTGTATATCTTTAAGATGGAAAGTGTAGCTGCCATTATGATGTGCAGTGATGTTTTCAAATGACCGTAAGTCTTGAACTATACAAAGTATTTGCATGGTTGGAATCTGTGCTTTTGCATGATATTTTAGTGACTAGTGTTGTCCTGATACCAAAATTATTTCGATACTTTTCGGTACTTTTCTAAATAAAGGGGACCAGAAAAAATTGCATTATTGGCTTTATTTTAACCGTACAACCCTACTAGTTACCGTATTTTCCGCACCATAAGGCGCCCTGGGTTAAAAGCCGCGCCTTCAATGAACGGCATATTTCAAAACTTTGTCCACCTATAAGCCGCCCGGTGTTGTAAGCCGCATCTAACTGCGCTAAAGGAATGTCAAAAAAACAGTCAGATAGGTCAGTCAAACTTTAATAATATATTAAAAACCAGCGTTCTAACAACTCTGTTCACTCCCAAAATGTACGCAAATGTGCAATCACAAACATACGTATATCAACATGGACAGAGCTGCGTGAAAAAAGCCACCCGGCCTCTTCGCGTAAACTTAAACTTACCTTAACCACTCGCTCATCTTTTCTTCATCCATCCCTTCGAGTTAGCTTTTATGATGACGCCGGCTGGAAAGGTCTCTTTTGGCAAGGTCTTCCTTTTGAATATCACCATGGGTGGAAGTTTCTGGCCATTAGCATGGCAAGCTAGAACCACAGTGAAGGATGACTTCTCATTCCCTGTGGTGCGAATATTCACCGTACGTGCTCCCGTTGTATCCACAGTGCGGTTCACAGGAATATCAGTTGCTGTGAAATAGTAATCCGTGTGCGGATGGAGAGATTGCGTCTTTTCATGAACCGGATCCCTGACGCTTAGTAGGAGCCATTTTGTGGTCTTTACAGATGTAAACACTCAAAGGAAATGAAACGTACGGTATATCCGCGCGCTTTTTCTTCTTCTACGCGGGCGGGTGGTTGCTTACAGTAGAAGAAGAAGCGCTTCCTGTTCTATGGGGGCGGGTGCTTACCTTGGCGGTTGCTTGCGTAGAAGAAGAAGCGCTTCCTGTTCTACCGGGAAAAAAGATGGCGGCTGTTTACCGAAGTTGCGAGATCGAAACTTTATGAAAATGAATCGTAATATTAATCCATATATAAAGCGCACCGGGTTAAAAGCCGCACTGTCAGCTTTTGAGTAAATTTGTGGTTTTTAGGTGCGGCTAATAGTGCGGAAAATACTGTACTATGGTAATCTACGTCAAAGCAGGTCAGACGAGGCATCAAGCAGTGTGGGTGTGGCTTGATTGTAAAATATGTCGATTGAGAGGGGGTGTGACGTTCACATGTTCTCAATATTCAGGGTTTTATCGTTCATAAAAAAAAAAAAAATCTATTCCCTTTTTAGGGCGGTCTGTCATGACATTTTTAACATTCAATGAGACTTTATTGTGAGGTTTTGTATTAGTTTTCCTAAAAAAATAGATATACCGGCCCCCAGACACATTTTTATCCTCTAAATTTGGCCCCCCGAGTCAAAATAATTGCCCAGGCCTGCTGTAAAGTATGCATTTTCTTCAGCTAAACTCAGACAAAACTGAAATCATTGTTATTCGGCCCACAGAAACAACGAGGAACTATAACTAGTCACCTTGAGACCCTCCCCCTGAAACCTAATGAACAGGTAAGAAATTTAGGGGTAATAATAGACTCAGACTTGAACTTTAACAGCCACATCAAGTCAACATCAGCAGCTTTTCACCATTCAAAAACATTGTCCCCCGCAGGTTAGACTACTGTAATGGTTTTCTCACTGGGCTCTTTAAACGAGCTGTAAAGCAGCTGCAGAACATCCAGAATACTGCTGCTCGAGTCCTGACTAGAACCAGGAAATATGACCATATTAGTCCAGTGCTCAGGTCACTGCACTAGCTTCCTGTTGCTCAGAGAATAGACTTTAAAACTAGAGATGTCCGATAATGTCTTTTTTGCCAATATCCGATTATCCGATATTGTCCAACTCTTAATTACCGATACCGATATCAACCGATACCGATATATACAGTTGTGGAATTAACACATTATTATGCCTAATTTTGTTGTGATGCCCCGCTGGATGCATTAAACAATGTAACAAGGTTTTCCAAAATAAGAGAACAACTTCAACTCAAGTTATGGAAAAAAGTGCCAACATGGCACTGCCATATTTATCATTTAAGTCACAAAGCGCATTATTTTTTTTGACATGACTCAAAACAGCAGCCTGGAATTTGGGACATGCTCTCCCTGAGAAAGCATTAGGAGGTTGAGGTGGGCGGGGTTGGGGGGTCATGGTTGAGGTGGGGGGAGTGGGGGGTGTATATTGTAGCGTCCCGGAAGAGTTAGTGCTGCAAGGCGTTCTGGGTATTTGTTCTGTTGTGTTTATGTTGTGTTGCGGTGCGGATGTTCTCCCGAAATGTGTTAGTCATTCTTGTTTGGTGTGGGTTCACAGTGTGGCGCATATTTGTAACAGTGTTAAAGTTGTTTATACGGCCACCCTCAGTGTGACCTGTATGGCTGTTGACCAAGTATGCCTTGCATTCACTTGTGAGTGTGTCATAAGCCGTAGATATTATTTGATTGGGCCTGCACGCAAAGGCAGTGCCTTCAAGGTTTATTGACGCTCTGTACTTCTTCCTACGTCCGTGTACACAGCGGCGTTTTAAAAAGTCTTAAATTTTACTTTTTGAAACCTATACCGATAATTTTGAAACCGATACCGATAATTTCCGATATTACATTTTAAAAGCATTTATCGGCCGATAATATCGGTAGTCCGAGGCCGATAATATCGGTATCGGACATCCCTATTTAAAACAGCTCTGCTTGTGTGCAAGTTTTTTCACGGTCTTGTGCCAAAGTACCGGTACATGTCAGGCTCTGAGAACCTCAGGAAGTGGACTCCTGCTGGTGCCTATAGTCCGGACCGAACATGGTGAAACTGTGTTTAAGTTTTATACTCCTAAAATCTGTAAGAGTCTTCCAGAAGATCTGAGACAGGCCTCAACATCGGCAATGCTCAAATCCAGGCTAAAAACACTTATTTAAGTTTGCATATGACAAGTGACAGTATTATATCTACACTATTTGATGGATTTTAATTTGAATACTGACTACTGTATTTTCCGCACTATAAGGCGCACCTAAAAACCTCAAATTTTCTCAAAAGCTGACAGTGCGCCTTATAATCCGGTGCGCCTTATATATGGACCAATATTGAGCCACAACAGGTCTCGCAACTACGGTAAGCAGCCGCCGACTTCATTTTCCCCCGTAGAAGAAGAAGCGCGCGGTGCATGCTGGGATATATGACTGCGCGAGGCGTGCCGTTTCATTTCCATTTGTGTGTTTGTGTAAAGACCCCAAAAAGACCCCAGCCTCAACTGTAGCGTCTATTCTATGCGCTTTATAATGCGGTGCGCCTTATAATGCGGTGCGTCTTATATATGAACAAAGTTTTAAAATAGGCCATTCATTGAAGGTGCGCCTTATAATCCGGTGCGCCTTATAGTGCGGAAAATACGGTATTTTTATGATTTTACTTTCTGATTTTATTTTGAATTATGATCTCTATGATTTTTCTATTTATTTATATGTTTGCCTTCTTTTTTCTGTAAAGCACTATGAATTGCCTTGTATACGAATTGTGCTGATGCAATCATGCAACTTTTTTACACTTTTAATTTACTACTAGGAATTCTTTGAAATGTGATACACTTTTGATGTCTTTACATTAAATATTACTGTGGTGCACCTTATTTTTGCTGTCATACTAAAACAGCTTTGTTTAAAACTCAGAGTTCAATGTATGTGGAATGCTATGTTTGAAAGTCATGGTTATTCATGTCAAGTGAGCATAATGGGACAGCCCAAGTCCGACCTGGGACCTAGCACCAAATTCTGGGCTGCCATACACAAGACTCTTGAAAGGCCCCCTAGCTCGCCCTAAATCCAACATCGCTGTGGCATACACACTTGGTTTGTTTACACACACACACAAAAAAAAAACTACCGTATTTTTCGGAGTATAAGTCGCTCCGCAGTATAAGTCGCACCGGCCGAAAATGCATAATAAAGAAGGTAAAAAAACATATATAAGTCGCACTGGAGTATAAGTCACATTTTTGGGAGAAATTTATTGTATAAAACCCAACGCCAAGAATAGACATTTGAAAAGCAATTTAAAATAAATAAAGAATAGTGAACAACAGGCTGAATAATGTTGGAGGCAGATATTTACATGTATCCGAATTTAAGTGTTACTTCTTTTATTTCATAGTCATATTTGAAAACAGCTCGTGTTTTTCCATTTGTTTTCTTTCTGTTTGTCTGCAAGTAAACTGTGTGTGTTAACCTTGAAGCTTTGGAATGTTAGAAAGAGCGATAATGGGCATTTGTTTTGGCTAGAGAGACATGACTGCCAGGGACTTAAGATGGGAGAGGGTTTGTCGGGAGGACAGACCATCTTAGCGGGGCGATTGAATGTTCTATGCTGGACTGGTGTCAATGTATATGTGCAAAGCTTTGCAAATATATTACAAAATACCTATTCTGTCTCTGGTGGTTTTTCAACTCAGCTTTAAGTGTCGTAAAGAGCTTGGGAGCGACTTGTGACTTGAATTCCCTGGGAGGAACAACTGGTCCAAAACGCAATAATAAGTATACGTTATATGAGGCATAAATAACCAACTGAGAACGTGCCTGGTATGTTAACGTAACATATTATGGCAAGAGTCATTCAAATAACTATAACATATAGAACATGCTATACGTTTACCAAACAATCTGTCACTCCTAATCGCTAAATCGCATGAAATCTTATACGTCTAGTCTCTTACGTGAATGAGCTAAATAATATTATTTGATATTTTACGGTAATGTGTTAATAAATTCACACATAAGTCGCTCCAGAGTATAAGTCTCACCCCCGGGCCAAACTATGAACAAAACTGCGACTTATAGTCCGAAAAATACGGTATTGCATGATTTTGGGTGAAATCTTCTTTTTAAAACACACACTTAAATAGTTTTTAACATATCTAGACAATAATATGGAGCTAATTCCCCTTTTCTAACTTTAATCAAGGGTTTTTAAATGCATCACAGTTATGGGTAATGAGATGCAAAAGTGAAACTTAACATAACATAACTTTCTCCGATGCTGCCACAGATAGATTTTTACACATTTTTACCTTCATTCTATCACCTCATCCTTGTACCAAAATGTTGGTGCTTTGATGACATCATGCCGTCGGTCTTGAGTGAGGGATTTTCAATCTGGGTTTGCTTTTATACATGCGGAAAACATGTATAAAAGCATTTATGATAGGGGGTGTTCTTAATTTGATTCAAGCAACCGTATTATTGTTCAATAATGAGGTTATATTTTTTTGATCCAAACGTTTATGACGTTGTTTTTTATATAACTTACAAATGTAAGTGACAGACAAAAAAATCTTCAAACTTTACAAAAAGCCCAGGGGCCCCGGTCCCCACTTTTCCTTCCACTTTGACGCCCCTGTGTCCGATCGAAACTGTAGTTCAGTAGCCCTGTGTTAGGTCAACGATATCAAGTACTGGCACGAGTCCACACCATCAAGTTGGAGGCAGGTCCATGAAGTATGAGCCAGGTCCTTCCTAATCGAGTACGGGACAGGTCTACACCCTCAAGTAGATGGTAAGTTTTCATAATTAAGCATGAGACAGACCAAATGAGCATGAGACAGGCCCAGGAAGTGGATCTACACCATTGAGTACAGGCCAGAGGTTGCCACCAGTAAGTATGAAGCATGTCCTTACAATTAAGTATAAGACAGGTTCATCAAGTGTGAGGCAGATCCACACAATCCATACTTGCATGAGATTCCCACCATCAAGTATGGGTCTAGCGCGGGGAGCATTTTTAAAAAAGGATTGAAAATGGAAAAAGATGGGGAAAAATATTTATGTTTTTTGTTTTTTAGAACAAAAATGACTCAAACCTTCCCAATTGTTAGAAAGCCCACGGTTTAATTTTTGTGTGTACGCTTCACTGATAAGAGTATTTGGTGAACATCGTTTTGTCCTACTAATTTCGGCGGTTCTTGAACTCACCATAGTGTGGGGTGTGACGCAACAGTTTGTTTACATGTAAAATCTTCCACTCCTTCTTTGTCTCGTTTTGTCCACCAAACGTTTTATGCTGTGCGTGAAAGCACAAAGGTGCGCTTTGTTGATGTTATTGACTTGTTGGAGTGCTAATTGGGCATATTTGGTCAGTGAATGACTGCAAGCTAATCAATGCTAACATGCTATTTAGGCTGGCTGTATGTACATATTGCATCATTACGCCTCATTTGTAGGTATATTTGAGCTCATTTAATATTTTTTACTTTTATCCTCTTTGTATATAATTTAGCTTTGCATGTCTCATGACACATTATCTGTATGTAATATTGGCTGCATTTTAGATAGTTGTTTGTGTGCCATGTTGTTCCAGACCACAGCAAACATTACCTAGCTTGCCAAAGATTGTAATAAATCTATTAAAAGAAGACACACATCTATACCTTTGGCCATTAAAAGCCAGTAATTTCCGGGCGTTATCTCACCATCTGAGTAGCCTCTGATTCCCGCTTCCATATGAGTTGGGAAATTGTGTTAGATGTAAATATAAACGGAATACAATGATTTGCAAATCCTTTTCAACCCATATTCAATTGAATGCACTACAAAGACAACATATTTGATGTTCAAACTCATAAACGTTATTTTTTTTTTTGCAAATAATAATTAACTTAGAATTTCATGGCTGCAACACGTGCCAAAGTAGATGGAAGAGGGCATGTTCACCACTGTGTTACATGGCCTTTCCTTTTAACAACACTCAGTAAACGTTTGAAAACTGAGGAGACACATTTTTTAAGCTTCTCAGGTGGAATTCTTTCCCATTCTTGCTTGATGTACAGCTTAAGTTGTTCAACAGTCCGGGGGTCTCCGTTGTGGTATTTTAGGCTTCATAATGCGCCACACATTTTCAATGGGAGACAGGTCTGGACTACAGGCAGGCCAGTCTAGTACCCGCACTCTTTTACTATGAAGCCATGTTGATGTAACACGTGGCTTGGCATTGTCTTGTTGAAATAAGCAGGGGCGTCCATGGTAACGTTGCTTGGATGGCAACATATGTTGCTCCAAAACCTGTATGTACCTTTCAGCATTAATGGCGCCTTCACAGATGTGTAAGTTACCCATGTCTTGGGCACTAATACACCCCCATACCATCACAGATGCTGGCTTTTCAACTTTGCGCCTATAACAATCCGGATGGTTCTTTTCCTCTTTGGTCCGGAGGACACGACGTCCACAGTTTCCAAAAATAATTTGAAATGTGGACTCGTCAGACCACAGAACACTTTTCCACTTTGTGTCAGTCCATCTTAAATGAGCTCAGGCCCAGCGAAGCCGACGGCGTTTCTGGGTGTTGTTGATAAACGGTTTTCGCCTTGCATAGGAGAGTTTTAACTTGCACTTACAGATGTAGCGACCAACTGTAGTTACTGACAGTGGGTTTCTGAAGTGCTCCTGAGCCCATGTGGTGATATCCTTTACACACTGATGTCGCTTGTTGATGCAGTACAGCCTGAGGGATCGAAGGTCACGGGCTTAGCTGCTTACGTGCAGTGATTTCTCCAGATTCTCTCAACCCTTTGATGATATTACGGACCGTAGATGGTGATATCCCTAAACTCCTTGCAATAGCTGCTTGAGAAAGGTTTTTCTTAAACTGTTCAACAATTTGCTCGCGCATTTGTTGACAAAGTGGTGACCCTCGCCCC
Organism: Nerophis lumbriciformis; assembly: GCF_033978685.3. Lineage (NCBI taxonomy): Eukaryota > Metazoa > Chordata > Actinopteri > Syngnathiformes > Syngnathidae > Nerophis > Nerophis lumbriciformis. The sequence continues at coordinate 7,081,294 of NC_084582.2, read as the reverse complement.
ATCCTTGTTTGTGAATGACTGAGCATTTCATGGAATCTACTTTTATACCCAATCATGGCACCCACCTGTTCCCAATTTGCCTGCTCACCTGTGGGATGTTCCAAATAAGCGTTTGATGAGCATTCCTCAACTTTATCAGTATTTATTGCCACCTTTCCCAACTTCTTTGTCACGTGTTGCTGGCATCAAATTCTAAAGTTAATGATTATTTGCAAAAAAACAAATGTTTATCAGTTTGAACATCAAATATGTTGTCTTTGTAGCATATTCAACTGAATATGGGTTGAAAATGATTTGCAAATCATTGTATTTACATCTCACACAATTTCCCCAACTCATATGGAAACGGGGTTTGTACTTCACATATCGACACATAGTCATTTTGATAGTAGGCTACTATAGCTAAAATAGACACTTACGTCATGTGTTGCCTTCATTATGAGACTTATATATGGCTTTTCATTTCAGACAGATTTGTTTTTTGTATTTTTGGTCCGATATGGCTCTTTTCGCGTTTAGGGTTGCCGACCCCGCCTGGTCTAGTGTGAACCCTCAACCCCTTGTCTGAGGGGTCGCAACTATCAACATTAAGTATAAAAGAGGTCCATCGAGTGAGGCATGTCCACACTTTCCATCACTGAAAGATTTGTGCAGCGTTTGCATATCTCTGATTAGTTTTCCATCTCATCTGCACTGCATTTCACAGGAAATAAATTAAAATGCCAGATCAGCTAATAAGTGATTCAACTTAACTTTGTTTCCAGGCAGGGCGGGTCCTTGTGTGTGAGCCACATGCACAACAGTGAATGGACCTTGGAACGGCTGTAAAAATAAAATCTGTAACACTTGACAACAAGTGACATATTTATTTTTGCAATCGCTTCACGTTCCAACGTATGCCTAATGATGGGTTAATTTATTATGACTAAGGCCAGATTCGCATGTGTTATACATGACCTGTCAATTATTGATGCATTTTAAAAGTCAACAACAAAGGCTATCAGATAGACAGATTAACAGGCCAATCGTGCTTTGAATTCTAGAAGTGGCACATTTCTCTTAATGGTTGCCGAGTGTGTATGCGTAGGCCCAGAGCTTTTATAAACCTTCCTGCATCTGCCTTATCTAAAGAGTAAACACGTTGCAGCCAGCGAAGGTGTTACACTTCATTTGTTCCCTTCCTCACCAGCGACAAAGGCTCATTAAATAAATGGAAGTTACTTCCAAACTTTCAAACAGCCCACATTTCATGCATAATATAACATCATTTCGAGGAACATATTATATCTGGGTAAAGTTACTTAAAAAAGACAAATAAAGTAATATGGGTCAAATGCGGAGAGTAATTTCACCACACCTAGTGTGTGTGACTATCAGTGGTACTTTAACTTAACTTAACTTAACTTAACAATGTTTTATACAACTTCCATCCAATAAAAGCTATATAAGGTAGTTTTATTGTCTATTATTACTGTCTGTCAGTGACGTGCAGTCAGGGGAGGCAGGTGAGGCGGGGCCTCACGTGCTATCATGGAAAGAAAATTAAAAAATTTAAAAAGAAAAAAAAAAATTAAATTGTTATATGTTTCCAGTGATTATACTATAAAGTTATTTTCCATTTAACTTCACCAGTTTTAGATTATTTTTATTCAAAATCGCTGAATTTTCACATTTGCCGTTCAAATACTGAGAAGAGACGGTGCGGTGATCAGCAGCCAGTTGAGGCACGTCACTCAGTGCCTCAACATGGATTGCGGACTCGGCTAACTGCTGGCCTGCTGTGCAGTGAGACTGTATTGCTATATGAACTATATTATACATTTCCATAGTTTAGTTAGCTGAGGTATATAATGTACAGTGTATTTTGTCAACAACTGTATGTGTGTAACGTATTTCTTGTGCTGAGCGATCATAAAATGGCTGCAAAAGACGCACTGGCTGAGGCTCGCCTCCTGCACCCCCGCCGTAGAAATGTTATATCAACTAAAACCCACACTTAAACTTTCCACGTGCAAGATTGAATCTATTTTAAAAAAATATTTCATAAGAAGCCAAAAAGTGCAAAAACAATAATGTTCGTGTTGGAGGAGTTGTGAATGACTGCAGGGACACAACATTAGGTACACCTGCAGACTGCAGGTGTATCTAATTCACAACTCCTCCAACACGAACATTATTGTTTTTGCACTTTTTGGCTTCTTATTAAATAACTTTTGTAACCTATTTTCATGGGCTTTCCTCTTTGTGATGTTAAGTTCCTGTTATGCGCTGTTATACAGTATATGCCTTGAGCTTTTATTTTGAAGGCGCTAAGAGCGGAAGTGATGTCACGTTGCAGAGGTTTTTGAAAGAAGGTAAATAAAGTGGTCCTCGTGTAAACTGGAGCCTCCGTGTTTGTTATTTTGTAGTTTCATACAGTATAGGCGACATCTATAAACCCTCGGTTACACTTTTTTAAATAGATTCAATCTTGCACGTGGAAAGTTTAAGTGAGGGCTTTAGTTGCGGCGCATGGACTTAATTTCTTAGTAAAGGTAAGACCATAATAACGTTTTTTTTATTAAATGTGCTTTTTTGTGTGCTACAGTTTGTATGTGTAAAGTTAAAGTTAGGTTAAAGTACCAATGATTGTCACACACACACTAGGTGTAATGAAATTTGTCGTCTCCATTTGACCCATCCTCTTGTTCACCCCCTGGGAGGTGAGGGGAGCAGTGGGCAGCAGCGGCGCCGCGCCTGGGAATAATTTTTGGTGATTTAACCCCCAATTCCAACCCTTGATGCTGAGTGCCAAGCAGGGAAGAATGCTGGTATGAGCTTTTAAACATAACCCGTTAACTGCTGCCAATCAAATGGTGAATAAGATACTCTTTAGGGTTCATATGTTTGTAAATCTGACTGTGATGAAGTCAGTGCCTCACCAGCCATCAACCTCACCGCACGTCACTGCTGTCTGTTCAGAATATAAAACCATGTGACACCCAACATGTCCACAGGTGTCAAACTCACTGATTTGGCCAGCCACATGATTTGGTGTGGTTGGCCACATTATTTTAAATTTGCCCACCACATGATTTAATATAGTGCGCCACATTATTAAAGGTGGTCAGCCACATTACTTTCTCTGGCCCGCCATAATGTGCTGCGCCACATTATTTTATTTGGGTCGACACAACATTTAACGTTGCCCACCAAGTTTATTTTTCTGGCCAACCACATATTTTACGGAGCCTGTGAAAGGCTGGAAATAATAAAGCACTTTCTAGCTAAATGTATTTATTCTTTACATTTGGACCAAAAATATATACTGGATGCAATTGCATGTGTTACTGAAGTGAATTATTAACTCATATCATGTTTTGCTTATGGTGAAGATTTATATCCAACTTGGAGAAGGCAAACCACCAGTTTAATTTAATAGTGGTATTTCAGTTTGAGCACATAGTAAAATGATATTTGCAGGTGGATTGGATCACTTCTTGTAGGAAAAGAGGCTCTAATTGGGGCTTCGGAATGCAAAAGTGATAGCCCTATCCTTGAGAAGAGACTACCTGTCTAGCTCAAAGCCAACATTTAAGTTATGACTTAAATCAGTGTTTTTTCAAACACTTTCACATGAACATCTCCTTACTTGGTCAGGTTGTGTTTTTATGAATTAACACAGACCCAGACGCAGGTTCCCGTATTCAGAGATCGCTTGCCAGTACTCAAATGGCAGAACAAAGGCTACTCAAATAGTGAAAGGTAAGTGTTATTTTTTTTAAAGTAAGCAGCAAGTACAGTACAGTTTGTAGAACAACTGTGTTTTCATTACTGTTTACTGTACTATATATATATATATATATATATATATATATATATATATATATATATATATAAAGTCGTGCTCATAAGTTTACATACCCTGGGAGAATTTATGATTTCTTGGCCATTCTTCAGAGAATATGAATGATAACACAAAAACCTTTCTTCCACTCATGCTTAATGGTTGTGTGAAGCTATTTATTGGCAAACAACTGTGTTTACTCTTTTTAAATCAAAATGACAAGAGAAAGTACCCAAATGACCCTGATCAAAAGTTTACATACCCCAATGACTTTGATCTGATAACATGCACAAAAGTTGACACAAACAGGTTTGAATGGCTAATCAAGGTTCCAATCCTCACCTGTGACATGTTTGTTTGTAATTAATGTGTGGGTATAAAAGGTCAGTGTGTTTCTGGGCTTCTGACAGACCATTGCATCTTTCATCCAGTGCTGCACAGATGATTCTGGATTCTGAGTCATGGGGAAGGCAAAATAATTGTCAAAGGATCTGCGAGTAAAGGTAATTGAACTGCATAAAACAGGAAAGGGGTATAAAAAAATATCCAAGGAATTGAGAATGCCAATCAGCAGTGTTCAAACGCTGATTAAGAAGTGGAAAATGAGGGATTCGGGTAGACCAGCAAAGATTTCAGCCACAACTGCCAGGAAAATTGTTCGAGGTGCAAAGAAAAATACACAAATAACTTCAGCTGAAATACAGGACTCTCTGAAAAATTGTGGTGTGGCTGTTTCAAGATGCACAATAAGGAGGCACTTGAAGAAAAATGGTCGAGTGGCCAGAAGAAAGCCATTTCTGCGCAAATGTCACAAAGTATCCCGCTTACATTACGCCAAACAGCACAGAGACAAGTCTCAAAACTTCTGGAACAAAGTAATTTGGAGTGATGGCTTTCTTCTGACGACTCGACCATGCAGCCCATTTTTCTTCAAGTGCCTCCTTATTGTGCATCTTGAAACAGCCACACCACAATTTTTCAGAGAGTTCTGTATTTCAGCTGAAGTTATTTGTGGATTTTTCTTTGCATCTCGAACAATTTTCCTGGCAGTTGTGGCTGCAAAGCTCCCCCGCCCCCAATCTCCCGAATTCTGAGGTCTCAAGGTTGGCAAGTATGGATAAGAAACAAGTAATTAAATTTTGGGGGTCATTCGGACAGCACGGTGGAAGAGAGGTTAGTGCATCTGCCTCACAATACGAAGGTCCTGAGTAGTCTTGGGTTCAATCCCAGGCTCGGGATCTTTCTGTGTGGAGTTTGCATGTCCTCCCCGTGACTGCGTGGGTTCCCTCCGGGTACTCCGGCTTCCTCCCACCTCCAAAGACATGCACCTGGGGATAGGTTGATTGGCAACACTAAAATTGGCCCTAGTGTGTGGATGTGAGTGTGGATGTTGTCTGTCTATCTGTGTTGGCCCTGCGATGAGGTGGCGACTTGTCCAGGGTGTACCCCGCCTTCCGCCCGATTGTAGCTGAGATAGGCTCCAGCGCCCCCCGCGACCCCAAAAAGGGAATAAGCGGTAGGAAATGGATGGATGGATGGGTCATTCGGATCGCCGTCTGGATTCCAGATTTTCTGAAAGGATGGAGGTCTGTGGTTGCCGAGTGCTTTTCTAGTTCTTAATGCTATGTTTAATGATTACATCTACACTCAGTACGTGTCTACGCACTGAATTAGCTCCATTCTTGAAATATTTCGGCTCTAAATAAGTCTCCTACAACCTATGGAAACACCTTAATCCGATCGTGTTTGGTTTTTGAAAAGTCAATTATGCGATTGAAAACCAGATCCCTCGAGCGCCCCAAACTCAAGGCAAATTCCTTTACTTTTCTGAGACACAAAACATGTGTACATAAAAGGACATTTAAAAGATGATATAAACTGAATTTATCAGTATTTACTGGTTATAGTAGGCTGCGCTTATCGATGTTGTCAGTCATGCTGTGTTTGCTCTCCGTTGGAATGCTTTGAGCAATCCAAGCAGGGTAGTTCCTACTTCTAACAGCCTGGAATGCAGCAGTAAACTGCACGGACAATGAATCTGGCCGATGAGGCAATAAAATCACCCAATTTGACGTTGATTGTCCATCACTGACAGTGAACTCCAACCATTTGACAAGGAGCCAAGTTGTTTCGGTTTTTTCATGGTGTATGCATGCAAAGACAATTGCATGCAAAACCACCTCAGTGACTGCCGTGTCTACCTAAAATAGTTGACATAATTGCTATTTATAGTTCCGCTGCATCAAACACACGCAAGCGCTATCATGCAAACATGCTGAACTTTTCTCTCAGGTCGCCGACTCTGTTTTCCTGTTCTGATTAATGCGACAAACCTTTGACCTTTACCGGGTTTTAAATCATTTTGTAATACGTAGCTTGCCAGAGGGTATTTCCTTTATGCGGCATGAGCGAGCGTGGAGGGAGACTGTTTGACAATGTTTGAGGCTTACTTTTGACATTTACACAGCCACAGCTATTGTATTAGCACCTTTCATGGATGAAACAGGATCAGATAAAACCCACATGCAAAACATTTCAGCAGATCTTGAAGTTACCGCAGCTGATTTGTCTTTATGAGACCTCAGGTCGGTAGATCTTTAACTAGAGTGTCATCAGATAATTCAGGGAAGAATCTGCCATCACTTGGAGTTCCGCATAAAACAAGAAGACTTTGACCAGATTGAGAGCCATTTCAGCCAGTAAACAAACATTTTGTTAATTTGATAGGACATGCACCTGGGGATAGGTTGATTGACAACACTAAATTGGCCCTAGTGTGTGAATGTGAGTGTGAATGTTGTCTGGCGACTTGTCCAGGGTGTACCCCGCCTTCCGCCCGAATGTAGCTGAGATAGGCTCCAGCAGCCCCCCGCGATCCCAAAAGGGACAAGCGGTAGAAAATGGATGGATGATAGGACAATGGCAGCTCATTCCTTCAGGGGCTTTATTTTTCAGCTTTTACCGTATTTTTCGGACTATAAGTCGCAGTTTTTTTCACAGTTTGGCCGGGGATGCGACTTATACTCAGGAGTGACTTATGTGTGGAATTATTAACACATTACCGTAAAATATCAAATAATCTTATTTAGCTCATTCGCGTACGAGACTAGACGTATAAGATTTCATGGGATTTAGCGATTAGGAGTGACAGATTGTTTGGTAAACGTATAGCATGTTCTATATGTTATAGTTATTTGAATGACTCTTACCATAATATGTTACGTTAACATACCAGGCACGTTCTCAGTTGGTTATTTTATGCCTCATATAACGTACACTTATTCAGCCTGTTGTTCACTATTCTTTATTTATTTTAAATCGCCTTTCAAATGTCTATTCTTGGTGTTGGGTTTTATCAAAGACATTTCCCCAAAAAATGCAACTTATACTCCAATGCGACTTATATATGTTTTTCTCCTTCTTTATTATGCATTTTCGGCCGGTGGGACCTATACTCCGGAGCGACTTATACTCCGAAAAATACGGTAATTATTTTGTGTGTGTGTGTGTGTGTGTGTGTGTGTGTGTGTGTGTGTGTGTGTGTGTGTGTGTACTGTAGCATGAGGGAGATATGTATGCTTGTGGGGACTAACAATGCGTTTGAAATTGGGGGACATCAAGACCATAAGTGTCTAACATGCAGCATGGACGAGCAGGGGACAAGTCAGGAGGACTGGAGCCCCCTATAGGCCTCCCCTCAAGACAATCCCTCAAAGTCTTATATGTGTGTGTGGGTGTGTGCTGTAAGTAGGAAGAGCACAAACCCAGTCCACGCAGGAGGCAACCAAGAACTACTGCCAGGAGCCCCCCCTTCCCCCACAGCCCACGACCCCTTAGGCGCTCCACACCAGTCTAACACGACGCCTTGCCCAACACCTTTTAATTCAGTCCCTCCAAGATTCAGAAAGTTGCGGAAAAAGTTGTGATGTTTTGAGGCTAACATTCAATCAGCTAGTGATTTTATGATATTTTTAAATCAATGTTTTAAGTGTTGTTTGCAACCTTAGCCTCAAAAAGCAAAGGATTCCTACAAAAAGTGGAAAACAAATACACTGTACTGTATTGATGTTTTACTAGTTTTATACCAGACATACTGAGAAAAAACACTAGATGGCAGTAAAAGCACATAATCAGAACTCATTGTCAAATTACTGTACTTGTTTAATCACTTTTAACTAATTATAATAATACATTAAATTATAAAAATAAACACCACTAAAGGCTTTCTTATTGTCCGCTGTCGTCCACATGTTGTAGACATTATGTATCTTTACTTTAGGTCTTAACTAGGGATGTCCGATAATGGCTTTTTGCCGATATCCGATATTCCGATATTGTCCAACTCTTTAATTACTGATACCGATATCAACCGATACCGATATCAACCGATATATATAGTCGTGGAATTAACACATTATTATGCCTAATTTGGACAACCAGGTATGGTGAAGATAAGGTACTTTTTAAAAAAAATCAATAAAATAAGATAAATAAATTAAAAACATTTTCTTGAATAAAAAAGAAAGTAAAACAATATAAAAGCAGTTACATAGAAACTAGTAATTAATGAAAATGAGTAAAATTAACTGTTAAAGGTTAGTACTTTTACAGTGACGTGCGGTCACTAGAGGCCATCATGGAAAGAAAAAAAATGTAAAAAGAAAAAAAAATAATTAAATTGTTATATGTATCCAGTGATTATACTATAAAGTTATTTTCCATTTAACTTCACCAGTTTTAGATTATTTTTATTCAAAATCGCTGAATTTTCACATTTGCCGTTCAAATACTGAGAAGAGACGGTGCGGTGATCAGCAGCCAGTTGAGGCACGTCACTCAGTTGTGCCTCACCATGGATTGCGGACTCGGCTAACTGCTGGCCTGCTGTGCAGTGCGACCGCATTGCTATATGAATTATATTATACATTTCCATAGTTTAGTTAGCTGAGGTATATAATGTACAGTGTATTTTGTCAACAACTGTGTGGGTGTAACGTATTTCTTGTGCTGAGCAATCATAAAACTGCTGCGAAGACGCACTGTGTGAGGCTCGCCTAATCCCGCCTCCTGGTGCCGGTTATTGCACCTCCGCCGCAGACTGCACCCTCCCGACGGGAGCGCCACACCAACCAAAGCCCACACCCAAACCCTCCACGTGCAAGACCGAATCCACCCAAAATAAGTCACTTAACAAGAAGCCAAAAAGTGCAAAAACAACAATGCTCGCGCCGGAGGAGCCGTGAACGACTGCAGGGACACAACATTAGGTACACCTGCAGACTGCAGCACGGATTTCATATTTCATTCATTCACAACTCCTCCAACACCAACACCACTGTTCCCGCACTTATAAGTAAAGGTAAGACCATAAAAACGTTTTTTTTTAATTAAATGTGCTTTTTTGTGTGCTACAGTTTGTATGTGTAAAGTTTAAGTTAAGTTAAAGTAGTAATGATTGTCACACACACACTAGGTGTGGTGAAATTTGTCCTCTGCATTTGACCCATCCCCTTGATCACCCCCTGGGAGGTGAGGGGAGCAGTGGGCAGCAGCGGCGCCGCGCCCGGGAATAATTGTTGGTGATTTAACCCCCAATTCCAACCCTTGATGCTGAGTGCCAAGCAGGGAAGAATGCTGGTATGAGCTTTTAAACATAACCCGTTAACTGCTGCCAATCAAATGGTGAATAAGATACTCTTTAGGGTTCATATGTTTGTAAATCTGACTGTGATGAAGTCAGTGCCTCACCAGCCATCAACCTCACCGCACGTCACTGATTGATATATATTGATATATAATGTAGGAACCAGAATATTAATAACAGAAAGAAACAACCCTTTTGTGTGAATGAGTGAATGGGGGAGGGAGTTTTTTTGGGTTGGTGCACTAATTGTAAGTGCATCTTGTGTTTTTTATGTTGATTAGATAAAAAAACCCAAAAAAGAACAAAATGATACCGATAATAAAAAAACGATACCAATAATTTCCGATATTACATTTTAACGCATTTATCGGCCGATAATATCGGCAGGCCGATATTATCGGACATCTCTAATCTTAATGGTTTTTGTCCATCTTAAACATTCATTTATGTTGAACTTGTGAAGTTGAGAGCAGTCTATAGTTCTGAATGATATAATTTCTGTTGTTGAATGAGAGACAATGAGAGATTGTCATCGTGCTTCAACATCTCTAAGATGAAAATGCTGCCTCTTTGCCAGGTCAGCATTGCAAATACAATCTGTTCTTGATTGTCATTCCCTTGATCAATATATGTTAAATAAATATAAACTAGGAAGTGAAAATAACTGTGTGGTACTATATGTTTGGTGTACTACAATACCCAGAAGGCTTAGCGCGGTACAGAAAGTATTTGGTTGCATTTGCGTAAATTGGCTCGATCATGACATCGCAAATTCCTGGAGGTACTGTTAATTGTTGCTTTTTGACATTCTGACCCACACCGATTGTTTCAAGTGAGCAATAACAGAAGTGGTATCTGATGATGCAACAATGATTGCCTCAGCAATGTGTGATGGTCTTGTATCGATTGAAGCACCTCAATGTATTCTTTCGATCGAGCCATCTGCAGCCTTTATGTGAACTGAGCAGTGAAATCAGAGCGATCTTCTAGCTTAACCTGCAGGCATTATCGCAGATATTCTCAAACTGTGGTACGTGTGCCACTAGTGGTACGCAGGCTTCATTTAGTGGAATGCCAAAGAATCACTTGATTAAAGAACAGTGTTTTATTTTCCTTATTGCATACTCCCGAAATTCAGCGCCTCTCCCGAAAACCTCCCGGGACAAATTTTCTCCCGAAAATATCCCGAAATTCAGGCGGACCTGGAGGCCACGCCCCCTCCAGCTCCATGCGGACCTGGAGGGTCTGCATGGAGCAATGTTGTTGTAATATATTGAGTTGGAGGCAATAACCAGGCGAGGTGATGAAGTACGTCTCTTTACTGTAGACTTCAGAGCAGACTCACACACTTGACGTCAGGTGAGCAACACCACGTAAATCGTTGGCCAACCAAAAAGTAACCCCAGTACGCTATAGCCAACATTCACCAGGAGATGGCAACAGACAAACATAGATCAATCAATCAATCAATCAATCAATCAATCAATCAATCAATCAATCAATCAATCCATAGATCACTCCATTACATTCCTCCCCTTTTAGAATTGTAGAAGTTACTCAAAAGAAATAAACAACCCAACCAAAAAATGCAGCAGCTCAATTAAAAAACTGTACTTAAGCCACATTATTTTTCTTTTTTTAGTACTGAACTCTTAACCCTCATTTGTAAACAATAACATGCTTATTATACAAACAGTATTTGTACACCTTTAACACAGATTTTTATACTGTCTTCAGAGATTCCGTTTTTTTTTGGTGGTACTCAAAACATTTCTGGGTACCTGCGGATCACTGGTGGGGTTTTTGTTGTGGGTGATCTGGGTTCTGATGATGGCAACTCAGCAGCCCTTGAATCTGGTTCAATGATTAGACAAGTTTGTGTCTGACTCACTGATGGTCCTGGTGATGGAACTGAAACAGCACTGTCCAGTTGTACTGATGGCACATTTTCTGTAACTGGTGGAGACTAGATAACTGGCAGTCTCTTCATGTTTTCTCGCCATGGTAACATGTGATCCACATGCACTGTGCGCTGTCTCTGTCCCTCTTGATAAATACATAGATTGATGTATGTACATATATATATAAGTATTTCTTATATATATATATATATATATATATATATATATATATATATATATATATATATATATATATATATATATATAAATATATATATATAAAATACTTCACTTTCAGTGAATTCTAGCTATATATATATATATATATATATATATATATATACATATATATATATATAAGAAAATACTTCACTTTCAGTGAATTCTAGCTATATATATATATATATATATATTTATTTTTATTTTTATTTTATTATATATATATATACAGTATATATATATATATATATATATATATATATATATATATATATATATATATATATATATAATATATATAAGAAAATACTTCATTTTCAGTGAATTCTAGCTATATATATATATATATATATATATATATATATATATATATATATATATATATATATATATATATATATATATTTATTTTATTATATATATATATATATATATATATATATATATATATATATATATATATACATATATATATATATATATATATATATATATACAGTATATATATATATATATATATATATATATATATATATATATGCAGTATATATATATATATGAAATACTTGACTTGGTGAATTCTAGCTGTAAATATACTCCTCCCCTCTTAGCCACGTCCCCAACCACGCCCCCGCCCGACCCACCCCCCACCTCCCGAAATCGGAGATCTCAAGGTTGGCAAGTATGGTTAAACTGTGTGTAATGTTACATTGGCCAAAAATATTAAATATACTTGTTAAATAAACCCGCCACCTTGTTTTTAGTGAATACCGTATTTTCCGGACCATAGGGCGCACCGGATTATAAGGCGCACTGCCGATGAATGATCTATTTTCGATCTTTTTTCATATACTCCTTATAGGGTGCATTAAAGGAGTCATATTTTCATTTATTTTTTCTAAATTGAAATCACTTCCTTGTGGTCTACATAACATGTAATGGTGGTTCTTTGGTCAAAATGTTGCATAGATTATGTTTTACAGATCATCTCCAAGCCGGATGTTCCATTTTGTGGCCGGTCTTATTTACGTGGCTCACCTTCGGCAGCGTCTTCTCCCCGTCATCTTTGTTGCAGCGGTGTAGAGTGCAAGGACGGGAGTGGAAGAAGTGTTAAAAGATGGAGCTAACTGTTTTAATGACATTCAGACTTTACTAAAATCAATAACGGTGCAGCATCTTGTCATCCGGAAACAACAACAAGAAATGTGTCCCGTGAAAAACCGTCCGACCGGAACTCTCTAATAACTAAAGATCCTTGGGTGAATAATGTAAACTCACGACACCGGTATGTTTTAGCGCTTTCGTGGCGCGTTTACTGACAGATATAAGTAAGAACTTTACACTACTTTATATTAGAAATGGCAACAGCGGAGGATGAATGTCCCATAACAAGAAGGTAGAGAAAGAGAAGAAGCTTATCGACTACTGTGTTGGCATGGACTACAAAGGCAATTTTTTCTGGATTCATGCAGATCCCAAATACAGATCAGCAGGTACCAGAAGGTAAGAAAAGTTGCTTTTGGATAATATTGCGAAACAAATCGCTAGATAATATGTCTTACCTTATACACACACCATAATAATACACAGTACAATCCATCAAGCAGTGCGGCTTCATAGCTTACCAAAGTAGTACTAAAACATTTTGATCGATTTTTGAGCGCCGTGTGTAATGTTCTATATTTTCAATGGAACATGTAACATGTTGGTGTTGTCTACTTGAGTCCTATTGCCATCATATTGCAGTCTACACGTAACTCTTATGTTTGACTGCCATCTACTGGTCACACTTGTCATTACACAATGCACCAAATAAAATTGCTTCGAGGTCGGTAAGCAAAACCAGAATTATTCCGTACATTAGGCGCAGCGGGTTATAAAGTGCACTGTCGAGTTTTGAGAAAAAAAAAAAAAGGATTTTAACTGTGCCTTATGGTCCGGAAAATACGGTACTTAGGCCAACTAGGCTAATGTATTTCAGTGTTGGTTATTATGGAGGTACTTGGAGAGCTAAGTTGTTTTCTGAGGTGATACTTGGGGGGGAAAAAAGTTTGAGAACCACTGCATTATCGAACTCATGTCCTTGTCCAAAACATTAGTGATCTTGAACGCTTCTCTGAATGCTAGTGAGCTGGTTTAATGGAGGGCGGGTGCAGCAAAATGCATTTGAAAGGTGGTTTAAACTGTCTCTTGTTGCCTCACACTTACTGTCAATATAAATCGACGTAAAGCCAAAGTGGGAGTCAGGATACTACATTTATAACCACATCTAATCCAGTACTGGTCCTGACACAAACTGACAGGGGCATCAATTGGCAGATCAGTATGTATAGAGACTTGGGGCCTCAGACCCAAAGGCGTTTGAATCCGCACTGCAGACTAAAAGAAATTGCAACAAGTTATTGGAGAGATGCATATACTGACTATTGCTAATGTGCTCTTGAGCCAGTCACCAAGTCTCAGCTCAAGCTCAGTCATGCCGTCACATAATGCATACTTGCCAACCCTCCCGAATTTTCCGGGAGACTCCCGAAATTCAGCGCCTCTCCCGAAAACCTCCCGGGACAAATATTCTCCCGAAAATCTCCCGATTTTCAGCCGGGGCTGGAAGCCCTTTTTTCATGACGGGAGGACAACAGGGTGACAAGAACTAAATCATCCAGACTAGAGATACAGTAAATTGTATTATTATGTTTATTTTACCTAAAAATAAAAATATTTATTAATTAAAAATTATTTAAAAAAAAAAAAAAAAGTTTTACTATATTTTGCTAAAAACATCAAAATTAATTGTATTTTTATTTGTATTTTTTCCTGACTCCTTATTACATCCAGCCATAGAATTATACATTAAAATAAACATATTTGAAATAATTGATTTTAAATCATCATAATAGTTCATTTAAAATGGCCATATTTAATTATTAAAAATAATTGCTTGTTTATCACCAACTTTAGCATTTTATTCATTACATTTTGAAACTCTCAGAAGCCAAGTTATGTTATATTAAGTATCAATTATCTAAACACAGTTTTGTTTGTATATTTTCAGGATGTATATATATATATATATATATATACGGTATATATATATATATATATATATATATATATATATATATATATATATATATACTGATATATATATATATATATATATATATATATATATATCAGTGACGTGCACCTGAATACCTAATTCACAACTCCTCCAACACGAACATTATTGTTTTTGCACTTTTTGGCTTCTTATTAAATAACTTTTGTAACCTATTTTTATGGGCTTTCCTCTTTGTGATGTTAAGTTCCTGTTATGTGCTGTTATACAGTATATACCTTGAGCTCTTATTTTGAAGGCGCTAAGAGCGGAAGTGATGACACGTTGGAGTGGAGCGGAAGTTTTTGAAAGAAGGTAAATAAAGTGGTCCTCGTGTAAACTGGAGCCTCCGTGTTTGTTATTTTGTAGTTTCATACAGTATAGGCGACATTTATAAACCCTCGGTTACACTTTTTTAAATAGATTCAATCTTGCACGGGGAAAGTTGAAGTGAGGGCTTCAGTTGATATAACACTCTCGTCAGGGGGTGCATTAATCCAGCACAACAGCGGCTCATGGACTTATTTTATAAGTAAAGGTAAGACAATAATAACGTTTTTTTTTATTTAAATGTGCTTTTTTGTGTGCTACAGTTTGTATGTGTAAAGTTAAAGTTAAGTTAAAGTACCAATGATTGTCACACACACACTAGGTGTAATGAAATTTGTCCTCTGCATTTGACCCATCCCCTTGATCACCCCCTGGGAGGTGAGGGGAGCAGTGGGCAGCAGCGGCGCCGCGCCCGGGAATAATTTTTGGTGATTTAATAACCCCCAATTCCAACCCTTGATGCTGAGTGCCAAGCAGGGAAGAATGCTGGTATGAGCTTTTAAACATAACCCGTTAACTGCTGCCAATCAAATGGTGAATAAGATACTCTTTAGGGTTCATATGTTTGTAAATCTGACTGTGATGAAGTCAGTGCCTCACCAGCCATCAACCTCACCGCACGTCACTGATATATATATATATATATATATATATATATATATATATATGAAATACTTGACTTGGTGAATTCTAGCTGTCAATATACTCCTCCCCTCTTAACCACGCCCCGCCCCACCCCCGACCACGCCCTCGACCACGCCCCGACCCACCCCCGACCACGCCCCCACCCCCCACCTCCCGAAATCGGAGGTCTCAAGGTTGGCAAGTATGACATAATGTGTGCCCCTATCACTCTGACATATCTTTTTGCATACCGTATCTGCATGTGTTAGGCCTGGTTCTGTGTGGTGTGTAACACAATATACACACAGCTGAGTGTAAATTGAATCAGCCTTGAGGGATTACAAACACTACTAGAAATATATAGGAAATCCACTCACGCAGCCATCACACCCAATGCAGACACAGCTGGGTTTGGTCTTGTCTTTGTTTCCGTATGCCGCCTTGTTGTTTGCAGGCTGTGTCCGTAGTGAATGAGGGCTCTGACTTTGAAAAACGTCTCCTGCAACTGTATATATTTCTCAAGGAGGGTAAACTTGGCTGCATACATTAGTGTAGCCTGGACTTGCAAAACAGATTAGGGACCTATTTTTTCCCCCCTTGGTACAAAGAATTGATTTAAAAGGATGACTGTGTGAAGTTTGCTAATTGGATGTTGGGTAAACAATTGGTGTGTGGGATGCTATAAGTCCCTCTCCCACGGTTTCTCCTTTCATTCCCAACACTGCACCAATAAAAGATCAATCTCTCTGGCAAGACTTCTTCAATACTTTTTTTTTGCTTTTGCAATTTCGTAACTCAACACATTAGCAATCACAATTAAATGTAAATTGCCCTTAATACACCCTAATTCCACTTCGCAATGATCAGCAAGACAACAATATTTGTGAATCTTTGGGTGTTCCATGATTCGATTCAATATCGATTCTTGGGGTCACGATACGATTCAAAATCGATTTTTTTTTCAATTCAACACGATTCTCGATTCAAAAACGATTTTTTTCCCGATTCAAAACGATTCTCTATTCATTCAATACATAGGATTTCAGCAGGATCTACCCCAGTCTGCTGACATGCAAGCAGAGTAGTAGATTTTTGTAAAAAGCTTTTATAATTGTAAAGGACAATGTTTTATCAACTGATTGCAATAATGTAAATTTGTTTTAACTATTAAATGAACCAAAAATATGACTTATTTTATCTTTGTGAAAATATTGGACACAGTGTGCTGTCAAGCTTATGAGATGCGATGCAAGTGTAAGCCACTGTGACACTATTGTTCATTTGTTTTTATTTTATAAATGTCTAATGATAATGTCAATGAGGGATTTTTAATCACTGCTATGTTGAAATTGTAACTAATATTGATACTGTTGTTGATAATATTAATTTTTGTTTCACTACTTTTGGTTTGTTCTGTGTCTGTCATGACTTGGACTATGGCTTGGTTTGTTCTCCCGAGGTGCAAGTGAATTGGACCAGATGTGGCGTGAAGGTAAATACATGATTTATTTAAACACTATAACTACAAAAAGAAGGATCAAACAAAAGGCGCGCACAGGGGTGGAGGTACAAAACTAGACTATAAACACAGAACTTGCACATTGGCAGAAACTATGAACAATTAAACAAAACTTGAAAACTATGGCATGAATAAAGAAAACTTACTTGGATGAAAAAACGGCATGAAAAAGCGCAGCAAGGGTCATAAGGGTGTGTGGAGAGTATAAATGCGGGATGTCGTCAGAACGACAAACTGAAAACAATGAACTTAAATACTATAGACATGATTAACGAAAACAGGTGCGTGACTCAAAACGTGAAACAGGTGCGTGACGTGACAGATGTTGTCCCAGTTCTCCACAGGCCAATGGTAAAGATTGACTGTCATCTTTCGGGAATGTAAACAATGAAACACCGGCCGTGTTTGTGTTGCTAAAGTCGGCCGCAATACACCGCTTCCCACCTACAGCTTTCTTCTTTGCTGTCTCCATTGTTCATTGAACAAATTGCAAAAAATTCACCAACACAGATGTCCAGAATACTGTGGAATTTTGCGATGAAAACAGACGACTTAATAGCTGGCCATCATGCTGTCTCAAAATGTCCTCTACAATCCGCGACGTCATTGCACTTTAGTAAACTAACTCGGCCGTATTGGCATGTGTTGCAATGTTAAGATTTCATCATTGATATATAAACTATCAGACTGCGTGGTCGGTAGTAGTGGGTTTCAGTAGGCCTTTAAATATCTGCTTGTCATAATATTTAACTTTTCAGTAATTTGACACTTTAACATGTGGGTACATCTCAACAGTATATTATAGCTAAATATTTACATTTATTTTCACAAGGGTAAACAGTAACTATTATTTGTTTATAAGCCAGCTCCAGCTCATAGTGCCCAAGACCAGACTTAAAACCAGGGGAGACAGGGCCTTCCTGTGGTCGGCCCTAAGCACTGGAACCATACTTGCCAACCTTGAGACCTCCGATTTCGGGAGGTGGGGGGCGTGGTTGGGGGCGTGGCTAAGAGGGGAGGAGTATATTTACAGCTAAAATTCACCAAGTCTATATATATATATATAGACTATATATATATATATATATATATATATATATATATATATATATATATATATATAAGAAATACTTGACTTTCAGTGAATTCTAGCTGTATATATATTATATATATATATATATATATATATATATATATATATATATATATATATATATATATATATATATATATATATATATATATATATACAATATATATATATATAAATAAAATAAATACTTGAATTTCAGTGTTCAATTATTTACACATATACACACACATAACACTCATCTACTCATTGTTGAGTTAAGGGTTGAATTGTCCATCCTTGTTCTATTCTCTGTCACTATTTTTCTAACCATGCTGAACACCCTTTCGCAGGTACCCAGAAAGGTTTCGAGTACCACCAAAAAAACTGAATCTCTGAAGACAGTATAAAAATCTGTGTTAAAGGTGTACAAATACTGTTTGTATAATAAGCATGTTATTTTTTTTTTTTACAAATGAGGGTTAAGAGTTCAGTACAAAAAAAAAAGAAAAAAAGAATGTGGCTTAAGTACAGTTTTTTAATTGAGCTGCTGCATTTTTTGGTTGGGTTGTTTATTTATTTTGAGTAACTTCTATACATTTCTAAAAGGGGAATAATGTAATAGAGTTATCTATGTTTGTCTGTTGCCATCTCCTGGTGAATGTTGGCTATAGTGTACTGGGGTTACTTTTTGGTTGGCCAACGAATTTACGTGGTGTTGCGCACCTGACGTCACTCAGGTCCGCATGGAGCTGGAGGGGGCGTGGCTTCCAGCTCCGCCTGAATTTCGGGAGATTTTCGAGAGAAAATTTGCCCCGGGAGGTTTTCGGGAGAGGCGCTGAATTTCGGGAGTCTCCCGGAAAATCCGTGAGAGTTGGCAAGTATGACTGGAACACTCTGCCCCTCCATGTTTGAACTGCTCCCACAGTGGAGTGTTTTAAGTCTGGTCTTAAGACCCACTTTTATTCTCTGGCTTTTAACACTAAATGAGTTGTGTGGTCCTCTGTTGTCCTCTGTGTTTTTACAATTTTGATTTATATTTACTGTTTTAATTGGTTTTACCCTTTAAAATAGTTTTTAATCATATTTGTTTTATGTTGTTTTTTATATTGGTTTTATATGTATTTATTTTTTGTTTTTATTCAGTCATTGGTGGAGCTAAGGATAATATTTGAATTTTGTTTTTAATATCGTCGTGCAGCAAATTGGAAACATTTTGTTGTTTAAATGTGCTATATAAATAAAGTGGATTGGATTTATTGGATATAAGGTGCAAACTTTGTCTGTGATATGTGGTACTACCTGTGCTTTTTAATATCCTGTAGCAGTACAAGTGTTTTAAGGTCTCTCAATGTGTCATACCATTTGTCTCGTTCTCCCGGCCTGGAGAGAGTGTTCCTTCACAATGGCTGCACCTGCCTCTGCACCACCATCCACCAGCGATGGCGGCATCAGAGACGAATGGACATGCGCCATTTGTCGCAACCTTTTTCCTGCAGCCCATCACGGTGGCTTGCATGCACCGCTTCTGCAAGGCGTGCATCTCCACATATTGGAGAAAAAAAACATAGGGTCCCGTGTCCTGCCTGCGGGGCGGAAAATAATTCAAATCAAAAATCTTATTGATGCAGAAGGTCAGGGGCCACCTGCTCACACTTTCGGAACCTTGAGGCGAGTCTACTGCTTGCCCCATACCCCTTCAACCATATTGGAGGTCTGCATGGATGTAGCTCAATTTCTCATAGTCTTGTTGTTCTTCTGTAGCCCACACGCCATTTACAAACCCAGTTTGCATTAGAGTTGGGAAATTGTGTTAGATGTTAATATAAACGGAATACAATGATTTGCAAATCATTCTCAACCCATATTCAGTTGAATATGCTACAAAGACAACATATTTGATGTTCAAACTGATAAACATTTTTTTTTTTTTGCAAATAATCATTAACTTTAGAATTTGATGCCAGCAACACGTGACTAAGAAGTTGGGAAAGGTGGCAATAAATACTGATAAAGTTGAGGAATGCTCATCAAACACTTATTTGGAACATCCCACAGGTGTGCAGGCTAATTAGAAACAGGTGGGTGCCATGATTGTGTATAAAAGTAGATTCCATGAAATGCTCAGTCATTCACAAACAAGGATGGGGCGAGGGTCACCACTTTGTCAACAAAAGCGTGAGCGAATTGTTGAACAGTTTAAGAAAAACCTTTCTCAACCAGCTATTGCAAGAAATTTAGGGATTTCACCATCTACGGTCCGTAATATCATCAAAGGGTTCAGAGAATCTGGAGAAATCACTGCACGTAAGCAGCTAAGCCCGTGACCTTCGATCCCTCATGCTGTACTGCATCAACAAGCGACATCAGTGTGTAAAGGATATCACCACATGGGCTCAGGAACACTTCAGAAACCCACTGTCAGTAACTACAGTTGGTCGCTACATCTGTAAGTGCAAGTTAAAACTCTCCTATGCAAGGCGAAAACCGTTTATCAACAACACCCAGAAACGCCGTCGGCTTCGCTGGGCCTGAGCTCATCTAAGATGGACTGATACAAAGTGGAAACGTGTTCTGTGGTCTGACAAGTCCACATTTCAAATTGTTTTCGGAAACTGTGGATGTCGTGTCCTCCGGACCAAAGAGGAAAAGAACCATCCGGATTGTTATAGGCGCAAAGTTGAAAAGCCTGCATCTGTGATGGTATGGGGGTGTATTAGTGCCCAAGACATGGGTAACTTACACATCTGTGAAGGCGCCATTAATGCTGAAAGGTACATACAGGTTTTGGAGCAACATATGTTGCCATCCAAGCAACGTTACCATGGACGACCCCTGCTTATTTCAGCAAGACAATGCCAAGCCACGTGTTACATCAACGTGGCTTCATAGTAAAAGAGTGCGGGTACTAGACTGGCCTGCCTGTAGTCCAGACCTGTCTCCCATTGAAAATGTGTGGCGCATTATGAAGCCTAAAATACCACAACGGAGACCCCCGGACTGTTGAACAACTTAAGCTGTACATCAAGCAGGAATGGGAAAGAATTCCACCTGAGAAGCTTAAAAAATGTGTCTCCTCAGTTCCCAAACGTTTATTGAGTGTTGTTAAAAGGAAAGGCCATGTAACACAGTGGTGAACATGCCCTTTCCCAACTACTTTGGCACGTGTTGCAGCCATGAAATTCTAAGTTAATTATTATTTGCAAAAAAATAAAATAAAGTTTATGAGTTTGAACATCAAATATCTTGTCTTTGTAGTGCATTCAATTGAATATGGGTTGAAAAGAATTTGCAAATCATTGTATTCCGTTTATATTTACATCTAACACAATTTCCCAACTCATATGGAAACGGGGTTTGTAGATGGAATAAACAGTGCCTCTGCTGGTTGCAGTCAGCACAGCACAACTTTGCCTCAATTTTCTTCAGCATGCAGTTAATCAACACTCAATAAACAATCTGGATAATTATTTGATTATGTCCATTCCTTAATGTATTACTTGTGGCCTTTGTCAGTAGTGAGTAAAAAAAGATGTATGCACAAATCAAACTCGCATCTCCAACATGGCATACGAGAATACTTACATGAAGATTCAAATTTGTTTATTGTCATATGCACAGTTAAAACAGACAGTTTGCCGTACATTGAACATCTTACTTTGCTAGTCCACCCTTCAACAAGTCACACGGTACTTAGCTAAAATAAAAATAAAAGAAAATGTTATATGCAAGGCACAGTAAGTAACATTACATTATTGCACATTCTGATTGACAGTCAACAGTATAAATATGGAGGTGACATTTGGTCACAGCAGCAGTTAAAGTGTCTTTAGAGATCAAAGGCGAAAAGTAGGGATGTCCGATAATGGCTTTTTGCCGATATCCGATATTGTCCAACTCTTAATTACCGATACCGATATCAACCGATGCCGATATCAACCAATATCAATGAAGGTTGCCTCAGCTCAAAGCCTGAGCCCCGACATTAATGAACTAGCATCCCAGAAAAGATGTCAGGTAGCTGGCTTGGGCACATCAGATTAGATCAGTGTGTTGCAAACTGAGCAGTTTAAAGTCCTGAATGGTTGGTTTATTCATTGTTATTTTATTTTCTAATGTATTAGCCTGTGGAAAAAGTTAATGTTGATATTTACCTCAGAAGGCTGCAAATAGAAAAGAGGCACTCAATTTTTATTTAAATTGTATTTGATATGCCATTGATATTTTTTTAATTATTATTATTATTATTTGAAACTCGATTTTGCATGTCACTATAAAGTTATATAAGCCTTGCTTGTTCAATATTCAATGCAAGACTTGTTTGGGTCCCTATTAAAAGGTTAATTTGTTCAACCTTGGCCCGCGGCTTTGTTCAGTTTTACATTTTGGCCCACTCTGTATTTGAGTTTGACACCCCTGACCTACAGAAATCAATATATGTCCTCACAAATAAATACATGAATGTGAAGCATTGGTGAAAAAATTAATTTTGTTTCCTTGCTTCGATCTTTTTAACATTGTTGAAATGTCGCAGAGCCCAATCATTGGGTTGGGGGAGTGGGAGGATAATTGTTAATATGTTTCTGATGGGCACTTCAATCAGTCTGAGGAGTAAAAGTTGTCCCTTTGTTATGTGAAGTGCTACCCAGCATCATGTCTGTGTGTCTCTAAAGTATCCACAGCCTGAGGCAGCGCACATTTCAACGTCAACGTCAGTTTTGATACATCTCAACTTTGCCATGAACAGGGGGACGCACGTTTTTGTGCATACCCAAGCTCGTTATATGAGGCCCCAGGAATGGAGAAAGAGCAGTCCCCTGTGGAGCACCTGCACCACTGTCTGAGAGGGGCCTGTCAAACAGATAGTTAGTGATCCGGCAGACAGTGGATGAACTGACACCCGTCCTGAGCAACTTCTCACTCTTTGGAAAATGCTGGAGAACTCAAAGAACATGATCCTCACAGTTCCCCTCCCATCTTCCAAGTGAAAGTGAGCATGATGCATTAGGTAGGTCATCTACAACAAATGTGTCGGTACTCGGGTTGTCACGATACCAGAATTTCAGTAGCCCACACCGACGCCTATAAATTTCCACAAACGTAAATACTGTACTTATTTGATAAGGCCATAAAAAACCTGAAGAGTTTTAAAGTGTCAAGTATTTAAGATCACTGTGCTTCGGCAGCTTTTTGTGCAGAATGTAAAACTGCTGTATCAGCTGTCAAGAAGTAACTATACATGAAAAAAAAGAACAGCAATGTTTTATAGTCTCCCAGTCAACGTTCCCTCTAAGGTGCGCGCCTGTGCAATTGCGCACTGCTCACGCGTCCTCTGCGCACGGCAAATCTATGCCACGCACAAAATCAAATAAAAAAATAAGCGCATAACAATTTTCGACAGTTTTCGTCATCATTGTTCAAATATTGTAACGTCTGTCGAGACGCTTTGAGGACATGAATTCCATCCATCACTTTACTGAGCAAAACTCGTTATTGTCGGCCATAAACACATCACCAAAACATTAGTAAAAAAAATGATATCTAGCAAAAGTGGTCATTTTCTGCAGTACAAACCAGACCAAAAGCAACTTTGTTATATCAACAGCAGCCGCTCGCTCTTTCTCACTTGCGCCAACACATGCACATTTGGCACTTAGCCAATGATGCGTTTACAGACACACAAAAAGTCGGACAACTCCAACACATACTTGCCAACCCTCCCGGATTTTCCGGGAGACTCCCGAAATTCAGCGCCTCTCCCGAAAACCTCCCGGGACAAATTTTCTCCCGAAAAACTCCCGAAATTCAGGCGGACCTGAGTGACGTGTTGACAACACACAACAACAGTGTCTACCGTAAAGCAGTTCGTCTGCCGTAAACAGCAATGTTGTGACACTTTTAAACAGGACAATACTGCCATCTACTGTACATGCATATGTGACCCACCCATAATGTGTCACATTTTTGTGTTGATTTATTTATTTTATTTTGTGGTTTGAATTCGTTTTTGGAGCTGTCATTACACATTTATCAGTATTCACATTGGTCAGTAGGGGGCAGTAGGGCGTTTCTTCCCAATTGAATGCTATCACCTGCAGACCGGAAGTTGCTTGTCATTCTGATGAGCGGGACCAGTCTGTGAACAATTGAAACGTCCTGTGTGCTTTTTCCTCCTGTATAACAGGTTAGTTTTGGTGAATCAACTCACTGAATAATATCCATGTGATCTTTATAAGTTTAAGTACACATTCTGATGGTGGAGTATTTATTTTATTTATACATATATATATATATATATATATATATATATATATATATATATATATATATATATATATATATATATATATATATATAGCTAGAATTCACTGAAAGTCAAGTATTTCTTTTATATATATATATATATATCTTAACCACGCCCCCAACCACGCCCCCCACCCCCACCCCCACCTCCCGAAATCGGAGGTCTCAAGGTTGGCAAGTATGCTCCAACACCACACATAAAATGTCATTCCAGGTCGTTACACTATGATTTACCAATCAAATGTGTGCTTATTCTAGTGTCATTTATTAGGAATCTTAATTTATAAATATTAATCACGAAATGCTGTTAGTATATTAAATAAATACTAATAAAAATATATTTTTTACAAACAAGAAGTTGCAGGAATGTACACATGATCCCTTGCTTACATCTCATTGTGCAGCATGTGAATGTTTTAATGGGAACTAAATGCAATGTCTGAAAGGGCTACAAATTATTTCCAAAGCAGGACCTCCACCCAAACAAACAATACAAGTACACAGTTCATGAAAAACAATATTTTTTGTTATTGTCATTGTAAGTGGGCCTAAACGCTTATATTAGAAAATAACCTCATGGAAATGACTGCTGTCATTTGATTATAATAATAATATTACTTATTTTCTGTCTGATAAGACAATTCTTCTCACTAAGCAGATTTTATGTTAGAGTGTTTTACTTGTTTTAAGGGTTTTGGTCCTAAATGATCTCAGTAAGATATTACAGCTTGTTGCTGAGATTTGATGACCTATTTTGAGTAAAACATGCTTGAAACTAGAATATCAACTGTTGCAAAGCCGTGTTATCAACACTCACAAGTATACAACTACTTTTTTTTAAAGTAATAATTTCTTATGTGAAGCATGAAAAAAAAAAATCATGACTTTGACACAATTTTGTCTCATAATTAAAACGGATGACAGCCAAATGAACTTTGTTGTTTTATTTTCAATGAAACAATAGAAAATACGTACTCATATAGTAGTACAGTTGGCACAGTACAGTAAACTGACAGTTAATATTTAAACATTTAACATGTGACATTTCTAACAATTTTGAACAGAAATAGTTCATGCACATTCAGATCAATTCTTCAAAATTACAATTAAAAATTTTTTGGGC
Source organism: Nerophis lumbriciformis (assembly GCF_033978685.3). Lineage (NCBI taxonomy): Eukaryota > Metazoa > Chordata > Actinopteri > Syngnathiformes > Syngnathidae > Nerophis > Nerophis lumbriciformis. Next base: position 7,055,639 of record NC_084582.2, on the reverse strand, counting down.
TGTATATATGTGCACTAATTGACTGAAAGAGCACGCACTTGGCGCGATGATGTCATGTCATTTTTAGACAATATGATTTGCCTGAGCAGCTAGGAGAACACAAGAGTAACAAGCAGTTGCCTTGTTGAATTACCATTAAGAACAATAAATTAGTTTTTAGTATAAGTAAATGTAATGCCGAGCGCATATCATTATGTCAAGATAATGGCACTAGCATTTACTTAATTTAAGAATATTTTTCAACATATTGAGCAAAAAGTTCTCTCTTTTTTTTTTTCTACCAAGAAAAGTGCACTTGTTATTAGTGAGAATATACTTATTTTAAGGTATTTTTAGGTTCATTGAGGTTAGTTAATTTTAATTGTTTTGGAAAGTCTTGACAAGCCACATTTTCTTGTTCTATTGGCAGATAATTTTGCTTAGTTCAAATAAAATACTCCTAATTTTTGTATTTTTTTTTTTCTTGTTTTTGAACCCTGACTTTTTGCAGTGTGGTGCACAGACAGCTACCACACTGTCCTTGGCAAAGAGAAGGCCAGGGTCCAATGGGCCCCCAAGACAATAGGGGGCCCATCTTTGCTGCAGCCTTCTTCTGCCTTTTGTGACCGTTGTGGAGCTTCTCTGCAACCATCATCCGCGCACTCCGCCGTTGAGGTCTTTTTCGACAAAGGAGACACGCAGACTCTTGTCACTGAAGGCATCACAACTACGAATGAACACAAGTGGAAAGGCGAAATAACAGAAAACATGTTTTGTATTGTAGTTTCTTCAAAATAGCCACCCTTTGCTATGATTACTGCTTTGCACACTCTTGGCATTCTCTCGATGAGCTTCAAGCAAGTGAAAACCATTTCAGGTGACTACCTCTTGAAGCTCATCGAGAGAATGCCAAGAGTGCAAAAAAGTAATCAGAGCAAAGAACAAGCGGTAGACAATGGATGGATGGATGGATAGAATATAAAATATGTTTTCATTTATTTCACCATTTTTTTGTTAAGTACATAACTCCACATGTGTTCATTCATAGTTGTGATGCCTTCAGTGACAATCTACAATGTAAATAGTCATGAAAATAAAGAAAACGCATTGAATGAGAAGGTGTGTCCAAACTTTTGGCCTGTACTGTATAATATCAACATTTCAGCCTTTTCTCATTTGGTATTTCTTCCCATTTTTGCTCTTTTATTTGTTGATTTTATTTCTACATTGAGAGCTGCGTTCTGCGAATGGCCACCAGGTCTTATTTTGCCTTCCTGTTGAAATAAGTAAAAGCAGTGGTGTTCAAAGTGTTGCCAAATGACAGAAGAGTGTCTTTAAGCCATGCTTGCCAACCCTCCCGAATTTTCCGGGAGACTCCCGAAATTCAGCGCCTCTCCCGAAATCCTCCCGGGACAAATATTGTCCCGAAAATCTCCCGATTTTCAGCCGGAGCTGGAGGCCACGCCCCCTCCAGCTCCATGCGGACCTGAGTGAGGACAGCCTTTTTTCACTACGGGAGGACAACAGGGTGACAAGAACTAAATCATCCAGACTAGAGATACATTGTATTATTATGTTTATCTTACCTAAAAATAAATAAATATTCATTCATTAAAAAAAACAAAAAAAAACAAAATACATTTTTACTATATTTTGCTAAAAACATCAAAATTAATTGTATTTTAATTTTAATTTTTTCTGACTCCTTATTACATCCAGCCATAGAATTTTACATTAAAATAAACATATTTGAAATAATTAATTTTTAATTATCATAATAATTCATTTAAAATGACCATATTTAATTATTAAAATAATTGCTTGTTTATCAACAACTTTAGCATTTTGAAGCTCTCAGAAGCCAAGTTATGTTATATTCCTTAATATTTATTTATGCAAGTTTGAAGTATCAATTATCCAAACACAGTTTTGTTTGCATATTTTCAGAATGTAGATATATATATATATATATATATATATATATATGTATGAAATACTGTCAATATACTCCTCCCCTCTTAACCACGCCCCCAACCACGCCCCGCCCCACCCCCGACCACGCCCCCACCTCCCAAAATTGGAGGTCTCAAGGTTGGCAAGTATGCTTTAAGCTCTGTTTTCTTAGCACTTATAAAAGCGATACAAGTTTGGTTGTACTCTTCTGGAGGTATTGTGCACATTGTGTCTTGTGGGTAATTTGGGCTTGTGGTGGCGGATCTCCACTGTCACGCCCTCGTCGGATATTTTCATGTTAACTTGTATTTGATTACCAAAGTGTTTCCGACAGATTGCCACAATACAATATTTGTGGATTGTGGGGGCATTAATATGACATCATCATATAATTTGCATAATCAGCATTGATGACCATATATTTTTAAAAAGACTGAAAACTATTTAAATATATATTTAAAAAAATATATGTGTTATTAGTAATTAGTGGTTTAGAAGATTACTGCATGTCTTCTTACATCTCTAGAGCAGTGGTTCTCAACCTTTTTTCAGTGATGTACCCCCTGTGAACAATTTTTTTAAATTCAAGTACCCCCTAATCAGAGCAAAGCATTTTTGGTTGAAAAAAAGAGATAAAGAAGTCAAATACAGCACTATGTCATCAGTTTTGGATTTATTAAATTGTATAACAGTGCAAAATATTGCTCATTTGTAGTGGTCTTTCTTGAACTATTGGGAAAAAAAGATATAAAAATAACTAAAAACTTGTTGGAAAATAAACAAGTGATTCAATTATAAATAAAGATTTCTACACATAGAAGTAATCATCAACTTAAAGTGCCCTCTTTGGGGATTGTAATAGAGATCTATCTGGATTCATGAACTTAAATCTAAACATTTCTTCACAAAAAAAGAAATCTTTAACATCAATATTTATGGATAATATCCACAAAAAATCTAGCTGTCGACACTGAATATTGCATTGTTGCATTGTAATGAATGGAATAGTCTACTTGATTTGATGTTCAGTTTATGAACTTACGGTACATTCATATTTTGTTGAACTATTATTCAATAAATATAGTTATAAAGGATTTTTTAATTGTTGCTATTTTTAGAATATTTAAAAAAAAATCTCACGTACCCCTTGGCATACCTTCAAGTACCCCCAGGGGTACGCGTACCCCCATTTGAGAACCACTGCTCTAGAGGACTTGTATAAGAGACACTGCAACAGGAGAGCAAACAGCATCCTCAGGGACTCATCCCACCCAGGTCACCACTGGCTTGAACTCCTGCCCTCAGGGAGGCGCTATAAGACCATCAAAGCAAGGACAAATAGACTGAAAAACAGTTTCTATCCTAGAACTGTTATTGCCCTAAACTCTGCACTTACCTGAACACTCACCACTTTATTACTTGCTTACCTCTGATAGATATCTGCTGTGCAATATGTTTTTAACATTTTATTATGTTTTTAAATTTTAAATATTTTATTATTGTTGTTGTCTGTAGACTATTTTATGTAGGTTTGTTTTAAAAGCACTGAGCTGGACTGCTGTCCAATTTCGTTGTTTCCATACAATGACAATAAAGGTATTCTGATTCTGATTTAAAGGGGAACATTATCACAATTTCAGAAGGGTTAAAACCATTAAAAATCACTTCCCAGTGGCTTATTTTATTTTTCGAAGTTATTTTCAAAATTTTACCCATCACGCAATATCCCTAAAAAAAAGCTTCAAAGTGCCTGATTTTAACCATCGTTATAAACACCCGTCCATTTTCCTGTGACGTCACATAGTGATGCCAATACAAACAAACATGGCGCATAGAACAGCAAGCTATAGCGACATTAGCTCGGATTCAGACTCGGATTTCAGCGGCTTAAGCGATTCAACAGATTACGCATGTATTGAAACGGATGGTTGTAGTGTGGAGGCAGGTAGCGAAAACGAAATTGAAGAAGAAACTGAAGCTATTGAGCCATATCGGTTTGAACCGTATGCAAGCGAAACCGACGAAAACGACACGACAGCCAGCGACACGGGAGAAAGCGAGGACGAATTCGGCGATCGCCTTCTAACCAACGATTGGTATGTGTTTGTTTGGCATTAAAGGAAACTAACAACTATGAACTAGGTTTACAGCATATGAAATACATTTGGCAACAACATGCACTTTGAGAGTGCAGACAGCCCATTTCAGGCGCGCTAAGAACATATATTTTTCCACGATTTCAGCACTCAGGTTAACCATACCTAAATAGACACAAAATACTGCATTACACAAGACTACCCGAATGTACTCGAATGATTGAAAGAAATAAATGTTTTTATGCTAAATTACTGGTAAACACAGTTTATGTATAATAATTTACGTAAATCCGCGAGTAATGAATAAAGTTTTCATCAATTAATATATTCTGTAGACATACCCTCATCCGCTCTCTTTTCCTGAAAGCTGATCCGTCCAGTTTTGGAGTTGATGTCAGCATCTGCTTTGAGTGTCGCAGGATATCCACACATTCTTGCCATCTCTGTCGTAGCATAGCTTTCGTCGGTAAAGTGTGCGGAACAAACGACTGACCATTTCGTCGGCTTTCCCCACAGCCTCGTATTTCGAACAAATTTCGTCCAATTTCTTGCCACTTTCGCATCTTTGGGCCACTGGTGCAACTTGAATCCGTCCCTGTTCGTGTTGTTACACCCTCCGACAACACACCGACGAAAGTGAGAAAATGGCGGATTGCTTCCCGATGTGACGTCATCGCTCCGAGAGCGAATAATAGAAAGGCGTTTAATTCGCCAAAATTCACCCATTTAGAGTTCGGAAATCGGTTAAAAAAATATATGGTCTTTTTTCTGCAACATCAAGGTATATATTGACGCTTACATAGGTCTGGTGATAATGTTCCCCTTTAATGGAACACAAATAAGCATCTAGAGTCAACTTGTTTTTCCACTCTACTGGTACTTTACAAATGTGCAGATAATACATGTGATCGGTATAAGTATCAGTATTGGTATCTGTCGATCTCTCTCAGAAATGATCGGAATAGGCAATATTAAACCTTGATTGCAACATCCCTACTTTTGATATGTACCTCTACTCGCACTGTAGTGACAATGCTGCTAAAGTGCACCTCAGATCATTTCTGCTACGTCTGGCAAACCAGGCACGTATGAGGTGTGTTGTTAAGCAGAGTTGCGTCAGTTATGCTTCACTGCCACAGTTCCATTATTTGTCTATGAGCGAGAGCAAATCTGCATTTGTGACAGGCTTGCAGAGGAAAAAGTGTTACACCGTTTTCGGTATTTTGTATTTTAGTCAGTATAAGCTAAATTTCCCACTCCTGGGAAAAAGGATGTATGCATTTGCCAGGAATCAAACCCTTACCACACCCCCCATGGTTGGATAAGCTGCACCAGTTTTCAATAATACGCAGAGTTTATTCCAGTCAAACGGCTGCCAGATGCCAAAAATCCAAAAAACTGGGCAAGTCTTCCAGTACTTGCACAAAAATGTACTTCCTTCTAATGGGTCGAAAACAGAAAAAGTAAACTCGGCATGGTGGATATCTTCCCCGCTCTTTGGAAAAAGCAACTGTACCGTGACAGGCGAAGATCCTACCACTTAAAAAACCCAAAGCCCGCAATTACAACTTGCACTTCTTCACCTCTGTGCTTTCTCAATACAATCTTTGTGAGGACACACTCGTACACAGTTAGCATGTACCTTACATACAGTACCAGGTAATGTACAAACCCCGTTTCCATATGAGTTGGGAAATTGTGTTAGATGTAAATATAAACGGAATACAATGATTTGCGAATCCTTTTCAACCCATATTCAATTGAATGCACTACAAAGACAAGATATTTGATGTTCAAACTCATAAACTTTATTTTTTTTTGCAAATAATAATTAATTTAGAATTTCATGGCTGCAACACGTGCCAAAGTAATTGGGAAAGGGCATGTTCACCACTGTGTTACATGGCCTTTCCTTTTAACAACACTCAGTAAACGTTTGGGAACTGAGGAGACACATTTTTGAAGCTTCTCAGGTGGAATTATTTCCCATTCTTGCTTGATGTACAGCTTAAGTTGTTCAACAGTCCGGGGGTCTCCGTTGTGGTATTTTAGGCTTCATAATGCGCCACACATTTTCAATGAGAGACAGGTCTGGACGACCGGCAGGCCAGTCTAGTACCCGCACTCTTTTACTATGAAGCCACGTTGATGTAACACATGGCTTGGCATTGTCTTGCTGAAATAAGCAGGGGCGTCCATGGTAACGTTGCTTGGATGGCAACATATGTTGCTCCAAAACCTGTATGTACCTTTCAGCATTAATGGCGCCTTCACAGATGTGTAAGTTACCCATGTCTTGGGCACTAATACACCCCCATACCATCACAGGTGCTGGCTTTTCAACTTTGCGCCTATAACAATCCGGATGGTTCTTTTCCTCTTTGGTCCGGAGGACACGACGTCCACAGTTTCCAAAAACAATTTGAAATGTGGACTCGTCAGACCACAGAACACTTTTCCACTTTGTGTCAGTCCATCTTAGATGAGCTCAGGCTCAGCGAAGCCGACTGCGTTTCTGGGTGTTGTTGATAAACGGTTTTCGCCTTGCATAGGAGAGTTTTAACTTGCACTTACAGATGTAGCGACCAACTGTAGTTACCGACAGTGGGTCTCCGAAGTGTTCCTGAGCCCATGTGGTGATATCCTTTACACACTGATGTCGCTTGTTGATGCAGTACAGCCTGAGGGATCGAAGGTCACAGGCTTAGCTGCTTACGTGCAGTGATTTCTCCAGATTCTCTGAACTCTTTGATGATATTACGGACCGTAGATGGTGAAATCCCTAAATTCCTTGCAATAGCTGGTTGAGAAAGGTTTTTCTTAAACTGTTCAACAATTTGCTCACGCATTTGTTGACAAAGTGGTGACCCTCGCCCCATCCTTGTTTGTGAATGACTGAGCATTTCATGGAATCTACTTTTATACCCAATCATGGCACCCACCTGTTCCCAATTTGCCTGTTCACCTGTGGGATGTTCCAAATAAGTGTTTGATGAGCATTCCTCAACTTTATCAGTATTTATTGCCACCTTTCCCAACTTCTTTGTCACGTGTTGCTGGCATCAAATTCTAAAGTTAGTGATTATTTGCAACAAAAAAAAAATGTTTATCAGTTTGAACATCAAATATGTTGTCTTTGTAGCATATTCAACTGAATATGGGTTGAAAATTATTTGCAAATCATTGTATTCCGTTTATATTTACATCTAACACAATTTCCCAACTCAGTGATGCATCCTTAAAGTTCAATCTGAATCGACCCTCTGTTTGGATCAAAAAGTGTTTTGTCGGGTATTTTTAGCTCCATGCTAACTCACCTAGTTTTCTAAAACAAAGCCCACACACTCACTCTTGGCCTTTTTAAAAACATACACTCTGTATGACAGCTTATTATCAGAACCAAAACACAGATACTAGGACAAGACTCCACAAGGGATAGTGAGCAGTAAAAAAGGTTTAGTTTATTACTGATTTATTTTCCAATACATTCCATTTTTTTTTTATCACGTTTTTGCACAAAAGAAAACGTGGGTGGCGAACATACCAGTTTACATCCAAACAGGGACTCGTATCTTTTGTTTTTGCTCCAATAGAAGTCACCTTGATAATGAAACATTCTTATATGAGAACATAGATTTAGTGAGGGCCCGTGGTTTTTTTTAATAGTCCACCTGTGCAGTATAATGCCTGCTGTCTCCACTATAAACAGATTTTCCTCAAACACCCAAAAAACTATGTACATTTTAAAGGCTTGTTTAGCAATTTTACTTGACTAAACGCTGATAATTCTTTGTCCGAGCACTGATTTTCTTCGTGTTTTGAAATGCAGAAACAGCCGAAAGAGACACCGAAGAGCTGTCGCCAGAGGAAAGACGACTTCCCCAATAGGATTTCCAGAAACAAAGACAAGATGGACACAATAAAGGTGCACTCCTGCAGAACATTTATCAGATAAGAATGCAAGCGTCCCTCCATAATGGCTGTTTACAGTGTGTCCTTTCACATACGTAATGATGTTTGCAGATGCTTTAAGTGACACTTTGTGCTGAGATATCTACAAAGGCGGTCTTGTGTGCTCGTGCATGAATTACTTCTGACTTAATTATCATTTGCAGGAGCTGCCATGCAGCCACTCTATCATTTGACACCCAGTACAGTACAGTCTGACAGGGTAATGAGATACAAAGTAAGTATGCCTTTACATAAACAATAATGCTCGCTGTTGTTGCAGGGATATTATTCATATTTTCATCAAGCTCCATTTACAGCTGTGCCAGTATAATATTACTGGTATAGCTCCAAAATGAATTAGCCCATTGAAACTTTGTAGAGGGCTGCGGCACAGACAGAGGAAAAACCTTCAGGGTGCATGATAAATATCGGACAGATAATTATTGGGCCGCTATAAGGAATTATGAGGTCACACTAGGGTTGTACGGTATACCGGTATTAGTATATGTGGAGGGGGGCGTGGTCTGCGGGCCTGCCGCGGAGCGGGGTGTGTAAGGACCAACCTCGAAGCCACCGGCAGGTGAGTAGATTGCCCAGCTGGGGGTGGTTATCTAATCACCTGTCGCCCTTATTAGCAGCAGCCGGACCCAGACACGTTGTTGGAGTTGGAGAGAGAGAGAGAGACACGCTGGAGAGCAGAACAGAGCAGCAAGAGAGACTGAGGCTGAAAAGTCGAGTGCGTTTGCCGCAGAGTGGACTCAATAAAACATTATTGAATCCAGAATATATATGAATATAAACAAATTTATATTATGTTTATAAACTCAGGAAATATGTCCCTTGAAACATGAGGACTTTGAATATGACCAATGTATGATCCTGTAACGACTTGGTATCGGATTGATACCCAAATTTTTGGTATCATCCAAAACTAATGTAAAATATCAAACAACAGAAGAATAATGGATTATTACATTGTAACAGAAGTGTAGATAGAACATGTTAAAAGAGAAAGTAAGCAGATATTAACAGTAAATGAACAAGTAGATTAATAATCCATTTTCTACCCCTTGTCCTTAATAATGTTGACAAAATAATAGAATGATAAATGACACAATATGTTACTGCATATGTCAGCAGACTAATTAGGAGCCTTTGTTTGCTTACTTACTACTAAAAGACAAGTTGTCTACATGTTCACCATTTTATTTAAAGACAAACTTGCAATAAGCAACATGTGTTTAATGTATCGTAAGATTTTTTGTTAAAATAAAGCCATTAATGCACTTTTTTGCGGTTCGCTTTATTTAGAAAAGTATCGAAAAGTACCGAAAAGCATCGAAAAATGTTTAGTACCGGTACCGGTACCAAAATATTAGTATCGGGACAACACTAGGTCACACTGATAAGCATACTTGCCAACCTTGAGACCTCCGATTTCGGGAGGTGGGGGGGTGGGGGCGTGGTCGGGGGTGGGTCGGGGCGTAGTTGGGGGCGTGGTTAAGAGGGGAGGAGTATATTGACAGCTAGAATTCACCAAGTCAAGTATTTCATACATATATGTGTATATATATATATATATATATATATATATATATATATATATATATATATATATATATACACACATATATATATATATATATCTACATCCTGAAAATATGCAAACAAAACTGTGTTTGGATAATTGATACTTCAAACTTGCATAAATAAATATTAAGGAATATAACATAACTTGGCTTCTGAGAGCTTCAAAATGTAGTGAATAAAATGCTAAAGTTGTTGATGAACAAGAAATTGTTTTAACAATTGAATATAGTCATTTTAAATGAATTATTATGATAATTTAAAACTAATTATTTCAAATATGCTTATTTTAATGTAAAATTCTATGGCTGGATGTAATAAGGAGTCAGAAAATTTTTAAATTAAAATACAATTAATTTTGATGTTTTTAGCAAAATATAGTAAAAATTTATTTAGTTTTTTTGTTTTTTTTAATAAATATATTTATTTTTAGGTAAGATAAACATAATAATACAATGTATCTCTAGTCTGTTGTCCTCCCTTAGTGAAAAAAGGCTGTCCTCACTCAGGTCCGCATGGAGCTGGAGGGGGCGTGGCCTCCAGCGCCGGCTGAAAATCGGGAGATTTTCGGGAGAATATTTGTCCTGGGAGGTTTTCGGGAGAGGCGCTGAATTTCGGGAGTCTCCCGGACAATTCGGGAGGGTTGGCAAGTATGCTGATAAGTCCGATAACATTAATAAATAGCTATGGAGATGATATCAGTAGAAAAAAATGCATTTAGTTTAGATAATAATGACTCATATATTGGAATATGGGATCAATTATTTAAATTTGTTTTAACTATTGAATGAACCAAAATATTGCTTATTATATCTTTGTGGAAAATATTGGACACAGTGTGTTGTTAAGCTTATGAGATGCGATGCAAGTGTTTTTATTAATGTTTTTAATGATAATATCAATGAAGGATTTTTAATCACTGCTATTTTGAAATTGTTACTAATGTTGATACTGTTGTTGATGGTATTCATTTTTGTTTTGCTACTTTTGGATTGTTCCGTGTCATGTTTGTGTGTCCTGAATTGCTCTCAAATGCTCTGTTTGTTGCTATTCTAGGTGTTGCTGGGTCGGGTTTGGTTTTGGAGTTGGATTGCATTGTTGTGGTGTTTTTGTGTCTTGTTTTGTTGAATTGATTAATAAATTCATTAAAGAAATAGCTCTGATAACTCCCCCTGAGCCCATTGTAAACCAACATGGCATCGATCGTGTGGGACTTCTTTACTGTTTCAGAGGAAGACCTTTGGCGTGCTATTTGCACCAAAATGTTCTGCAAATGTTATCCAGTAACGGGAGGGTTCCAGGTTTGAATCCCGCTTCCTCTGTTCCTGTGTCCTTGGGCAAAACCAGTAGTGGTCCGTGCATTTCCCACCTAGGACTTCAGTGATTTCCGACTTCAATGATTACCTCTCAAAATACCATAATCGATGTCACCACATGGCCATTGCTGGAGAAATACTACACAGGAACACATTTAGACCCTACAGCGCATTGAATCCCATCAACAGTGTACAAAATGGGTTATTTTCTGGCGCATTTAAAATCAATTAAAACTAGGGCTGCAACAACTAATCGATTAAAATAGATTATAAAAATAGTTGGCGATTAATTTAGTCATCGATTCGTTGGATCTATGCTATGCGCATGCGCAGAAGCTACTTTTTTTAATTTCATTTTTTAAATTTCCTTTTTTTTTTTTTTTAATAAACCTTTATTTATAAACTGCAACATTTACAAACAGCTGAGAAACAGTAATCAAAATAAGTATGGTGCCAGTATGCTGTTTTTTTTTAAATAAAATACTGGAAAGGATAGAAATGTAGTTTCAAGTTAAAGTTAAAGTTAAAGTACCAATGATTGTCACACACACACTAGGTGTGGCGAGATTATTCTCTGCATTTGACCCATCACCCTTGATCACCCCCTGGGAGGTGAGGGGAGCAGTGGGCAGCAGCGGTGGCCACGCCCGGGAATCATTTTGGTGATTTAACCCCCAATTCCAACCCTTGATGCTGAGTGCCAAGCAGGGAGGTAATGGGTCCCATTTTTTTATAGTCTTTGGTATGACTCGGCCGGGGTTTGAACTCACAACCTACCGATCTCAGGGCGGACACTCTAACCACTAGGCCACTGAGTAGGTAGTAGGTTTGTCTCTTTTATCCGATTATTAATCGATTAATCGAAGTAATAATCGACAGATTAATCGATCATCAAATTAGTTGTTAGTTGCAGCCCTAATTAAAACGCATCAGCAATTAAAACATATACCGTACATTTTTTCTGCTTGGTTCATGCAACTTCCGGTCAATAAAGTTTGATTCAAAGTACACACTTCTTAAAGATGTATTAACTGCCCTGACCACATGATGGCGACAAATACGCATGTAACAATGTTAATTAAATGACAAGATGACACACTTTAACAACGAGAGTTTACAACTTTTAGTTGTAACAGAACAGCTACTGTCAACAAATTGTGATCTGATTGGCCATCGCAACTGTCTCTCAACTCTATGTGTTCTTAAATTAATCCACTAACCTTCCTGATGAGTATCCAATCACAGGACGCGTAAAAGTATGTTCAACGTGAGGCCATCTAGAAGGCCTTACTGACAAAAACTCGTGATCTGATTGGCTATCGCAACTGTCTATCAACTGTATGTCTCCGTTCACTTACAGTACACGGACGCCTGCATTGTTGACTTTGAAGGCGTCTTGCAGATTTGGATACAGCTGAATTCTGATTGGATACAAACTAAAACTAAAAACAACAGCACTGGAACAAACATAATATGACATGAAGAGAATATGAATACTTTTTGATATTTAGGGAAAGTAAATCAAAAAATAATTGTATCTTTAATTATGATCATGATTCCTGGTTATGTTAGGCCACCAGAGAAGGCCTTGCTGGCCCTGACGGCACACCACTGGGCAAAACATTTCAACAGTCTTGCCTCCGGTGCCTCCCACACTGGTGTACGGATGTGAATGAATGTTTTATGGTGGTCAGAGAGGCTGTTGGTGCGAATTGGCAGCCACCTATCTGTCAGTCTTGCAGAGGGAAGCGGTGGCTTTAGATCAGTGGTTCTTAACCTGGGTTCGATCGAACCCTAGAGGTTCGGTGAGTCGGGCTCAGGGGTTCGGCGTAGGTCAAGACACACCCGACTCATCGTGTAAATAAAAACTTCTCCCTATCGGCGTATTACGGATACGGCAACAGCAGAAGTCAGACTGATTTGCAGGTGTGTAATTTGTTGTGAGTTTATGCACTGTGTTGGTTTTGTTCTTTGAACAAGGTGATGTTCATGCACGGTTCATTTTGTGCAGCAGTATAAAAAACATGGTAACACTTTAGTATGGGGAACATATTCGCCATTAATTAGTTGCTTATTAACATGCAAATTAGTAACATATTGGCTCTTAACTAGTCATTATTAAAGGCCTACTGAAACCCACTACTACCGACCACGCAGTCTGATAGTTTATATATCAATGATGAAATCTTAACATTGCAACACATGCCAATACTAAAGGGCAATTTTAAATTTCGCGCGAAATATCCTGCTGAAAACGTCTCGGTATGATGACGCCTGCGCGTGACGTCACGGATTGTAGAGGACATTTTGGGACAGCATGGTGGCCAGCTATTAAGTCGTCTGTTTTCATCGCAAAATTCCACAGCATTCTGGACATCTGTGTTGGTGAATCTTTTGCAATTTGTTCAATGAACAATGGAGACAGCAAAGAAGAAAGCTGTTCGGTGGGAAGCGGTGTATTGCGGCAGGTGTTGTGCCGGATAACGCACCTCCACCGTAGAATGCACCCCCTGACTTTTGTGCCGGATAACACAGCCGGTGTTTCATTGTTTACATTCCCGGAAGATGACAGTCAAGCTTTACCATTGGCCTGTGGAGAACTGGGACAACAGAGACTCTTACCAGGAGGACTTTGAGTTGGATACGCAGACGCGGTACCGTGAGTACGCATGCAGCTGCGGCTTCCAAACATTTGATCGCTTGCCCGTACGTGCGTGCCGCTATGTGCATGTCACGTACGTAACTTTGGGGACTTTGGGGAAATATATGTGCTGTATGAACTTTGGGGAGGTGAACGGTACTTTGGGCTGTGGGATTGAGTGTGTTGTGCAGGTGTTTGAGTTGTATTGGTGGGTTATATGGACGGGAGGGGGGAGGTGTTTGTTATGCGGGATTAATGTGTGGCATACTAAATATAAGCCTGGTTGTGTTGTGGCTAATAGAGTATATATATGTCTTGTGTTTATTTACTGTTTTAGTCATTCCCAGCTGAATATCAGCTCCCGCCCGCCTCTCACAGCATCTTCCCTATCTGAATCGCTCCCACTGCCCTCTAGTCCTTCACTCTCACTTTCCTCATCCACAAATCTTTCATCCTCGCTCAAATTAATGGGGAAATCGTCGCTTTCTCGGTCTGAATCGCTCTTGCTGCTGGTGGCCATGATTGTAAACAATGTGCGGATGTGAGGAGCTCCACAACCTGTGACGTCACGCTACTCGTCTGCTACTTCCGGTACAGGCAAGGCTTTTTTATCAGCGACCAAAAGTTGGTTACTTTATCGTCGATGTTCTCTACTAAATCCTTTCAGCAAAAATATGGCAATATCACGAAATGATCAAGTATGACACATAGAATGGACCTGCTATCCCCGTTTAAATAAGAAAATCGGATCTCAGTAGGCCTTTAAGTACTTATCAATGCCTTATTCGGCATGGCCTCATTATAACCCTAACCCTCTAACCCTGGCCCTAACCCTCTAACCCTAACCCTAACTAAATAACTCTAAATTAAGTCTTTGTTACTTAGAATATGGTCCCCATACTAAAGTGTTACCAAAAACATATAACTTTGTCTTGAATTTGAGAAAAAACATTTTATTTTTCACTAAAGAAGGGTTCGGTGAATGCGCATATGAAACTGGTGGGGTTCGGTACCTCCAACAAGGTTAAGAACCACTGCTTTAGATGTAGTTTACCACCGCCTCGAAAGAACAATGGGCTCTCAATGTAGAGTTTATTTCGTGTCTAGAAAGGTGCTATGTAATTTCAAGCCAATAAAAAAATTAAGCGATTAATAATGTTTTGTAGTTCATTAATTTACTGTAATTTCCTGACTTTTTTTTCCAACGCTTTCAACCCTGCGGCTTATAAAACGGTTTATGGATGTTTTTTTGCTAACAGCCATAATGTTCTGTATTCACCACATAGTTTTCATATCACACCGACAGAGGCACTAAAAAGGTGTGCTACGGCGCCAGCTTTTGGACGAGTTCACTCACTGCAGGTGCTGTGGGTTGAAAATGTACTTCCTGTTTTGTATGACCATCCATAGCATTTCTGCTCAAAAGGATTCTTCATTCATCACTCCAAGCAAAGTTTGTAAGTTTTACAATATAACTAAAACAATTCATATTTACTAAATTGTCCCATGTGTGATGTCTGTAAAAGTGTTTTCATGCATATTTGTATGTACTATCGTAATGTAATCAACCGAGCGTCGTTAGCATTAGCGAATGAGCTAACATGTTTACGGGTGTCTTTTGTTAGTATTATTAACTTACAATGGCATTCTTTTTGTATTGTTTCGTAAAATTCACCAAAACCTCACTGTGGATTTCTTGAGTTTGTTTAGCTGATTGCTTCTGCAGCTAGTTTGATTGATTGATTGATTGATTGAAACTTTTAATAGTAGATTGTACAGTACAGTACATAGTCCGTACAATTGACCACTAAATGGTAACACCCGAATACGTTTTTCAACTTGTTTAAGTCGAGGTCCACGTTAATCAATTCATGGTATAGTGAGCCAATGACAATGACTTCTGTTTAGTTTGATCTGCCGTTTTACTGCCGTGTCACAGGCACTGTTTGGAAACAATTAAGGTACGTAAATAAACATTTACAAATATCTCATTTCACAACGTATATATATCAGCGGCAGTCCGGTGCTGCTAATATATGTAAACTTTTTTTTTTCTTCTTAAAATTTGGTAGGTGTAGCTTAAATACTCTATAGCAGTGTTTTTCAACCTTTTTTGAGCCAAGGCACATTTTTTTGCATTGAAAAAATGCAGAGGCACACCACCAGCAGACATCATTAAAAAACGAAACTCAGTTGACAGTAAAAAGTCGTCATATCCAACAATTGTTGGATATGACTTTAAAGCATAACCAAGCATGCATCACTATAGCTCTTGTCTCAAAGTAGGTGTACTGTCACCACCTGTCACATCACACCCTGACTTATTTGGACTTTTTTTTTTTGCTGTTTTCCTGTGTGTAGTGTTTTACTTCTTGTCTTGCGCTCCTATTTTGGTGGCTTTTTCTCTTTTTTTTGGTATTTTCCTGTAGCAGTTTCATGTCTTCCTTGAAGCGATATTTCCCGCATCTACTTTGTTTTAGCAATCAAGAATATTTCAGTTGTTTTTATCCTTGTTTGTGAGGACATTGTTGATTGTCATGTCATGTTCATGTACATTGTGGACGCCATCTTTGCTCCACAGTAAGTCTTTGCTGTCGTCCAGCATTCTGTTTTTGTTTACTTTGTAGCCAGTTCAGTTTTAGTTTCGTTCTGCATAGCCTTCCCTAAGCTTCAATGCCTTTTCTTAGGGACACTCACCTTTTGTTTATTTTTGGTTTAAGCATTAGACATCTTTTTACCTGCGCACTGCCTCCCGCTGTTTCCGACATTTACAAAGCAATCATCTACCGGCTGCCACCTACTGATATGGAAGAGTATTACACGGTTACTCTGCTGAGCTCTAGACAGCACCGACACTCAACAACAACACATCATTTGCAGACTATAATTACTGGTTTGCAAAAAATATTTTTAACCCAAATAGGTGAAATTAGATCATCTCCCACGGCACACCAGATTGTATCTCACGGCCGCGGCACAGTGGTTTAAAAACACTGCTCTAGACAGCACAGACACTCTACAACGACACATTATTTGCGAATTATAATTATTGGTTTGAAAAAAGTATGTTTTTGACCAATTAGGTGAAATTACATAATTTCCCACGGCACACCAAACAATATCTCACGGTACACTAGTGTGCCGCGGCACAGTGGTTGAAAAACACTGCTCTATAGCCCAGCAACTATGGTAATTAATTTCTTTTTTTTAACCTCACCTCAAAATGCTAGGAAACGCACTCCGCTTGAAGTATTTTCAATTAATGCATTACATTATTTTAGCAGGTCAAAATATTGTTATATAAACAAAATACGTATTTATTAACAGACATAAAAAGATGCAGTCTTAGTGATTTACTAAAGAAAGCATCCATATAAAATGTTTAAGTTGTAACATCAAAAACAGTAAAACACACTTTTCAGAGCATTGAACATGATAATAATTAACAGACCTATCAATCACAGTGTTGTAAGTTACATCCATCCATCCATCCATCCATTTTCTACCGCTTGTCAGGACTTTTATTTCTTCTTTGTACTCTACTTTTCATAGGCTGTGAGTCATAGATATGCTGATATCGAGTGCTCACACGGAGGTAATTTTAAACAAGTTTAGTTTGGTGAAGCGCAAATGCTATGCCTCGCTAAAATATTCACTGCTAAAGTTAGCTACGGCTGCAGCGGTTGAGTTGCTTTAGTGGGAAACAAACGTCTTCTGGCTATCACTCTACTTTTTAATCACTCTAGTACAATCAAGTACATTTCTATTTTCTTTCTTTCTTTCTTTCTTTCTTTTTTATAAATTAATTAATTTTTTTAAATTTTTTTTTTTAATGAATCAAGTACATTTCTATGGTAGTATTATTGCAGCAAAATTACTTGCAGAAGCGTATCTAAACCTTTGTGTCTGTAATGCTGATCAGTATTATCATAATGCAGGGGTGTCAAACTTGTTTTCATTGAGGGCCACATGGCAGTTATAGCTGCCATCAGAGGGCCACTTGTAACAGCCAATAATGTATGAATTTGCCTATGGATTTCATGATTAATTATATAAATTGTTTTAAGTAGACTGTCGATTTTACAGTAAAAACTTTACATTTACAAAATTTCACTGTACAATATAGTGTTTTTTGTTTGTTTTTTATAACATTTTACGGTTAATGGAAAAACAGTACCACTGTTTTTTTTAACGGAAAATAATTTTACTATTAAATTTACATTGTTTTTTTTCAACATAAAAAGTTTAATGGAAAAACAGTACACGTTCCTTTATTATTCTGCCAACTTAGCTGCCAGTTTTTCTACTGTAAAAACAAATGTATCGTTTTTCCATTTACAGTAATACACTATTAAAAACAAAATTTTACAGTAAAAATATGTCAGCTCAGTCAACATAATTTTAACGCAAATTTTTTTAGTTTTCTTCAATTTACAGTATTGTATTTTTTGGAGTATAAGTCGCTCCGGAGTATAAGTCGCACCGGCCGAAAATGCATAATAAAGAAGGGAAAAAACATATATAAGTCGCACTGGAGTATAAGTCGCATTTTTTGGGGAAAGTCATTTGATAAAAGCCAACACCAAGAATAGACATTTGAAAGGCAATTTAAAATAAATAAAGAATAGTGAACAACAGGCTGAATAAGTGTACGTTATATGAGGCATAAATAACCAACTGGTATGTTAACGTAACATATTATGGTAAGAGTCATTCAAATAACTATAACATATAGAACATGCTATACGTTTACCAAACAATCTGTCACTCCTAATCGCTAAATCCCATGAAATCTTATACGTCTAGTCTCTTACGTGAATAAGCTAAATAATATTATTTGATATTTTACGATAATGTGTTAATAATTTCACACATAAGTCGCTCCTGAGTATAAGTCGCACCCCGGCCAAACTATGACAAAAACTGCGACTTATATTCCGAAAAATACGGTAATATGCTGTAAAGAACACCGTAAAAGGTTTTGTAATTTTTATTAATTTGATGGGTAGTTTGCTGTAAAGTTAAGCATTTTTATTTAGACAAAATTTTTTGGGAAAGTATGATAATATATTGTAATATTTGTTGCAATAATGGATACTATTAAAGTTTAAAAGCCATGCAATTTTAAGCAGTACATATATTTTTTTCTGTCAAAATAAAAGAAATCCCTTACATTTAATGAGAAAATATGAAGTACTTTATTGACACATATCATTTCCAGGTGTTTACGGGCCAGATAAAATGATGTCGCGTACCAGATCTGGCCCCCGGGGCCTTGAGTTTGACATCCATGTGTCTGTGTACTATTGTGTTCGTCTGTATCGCATTGTGTGTGTGTGTAATCAGTGCCGCGTGTGCGTGTTTTAAGTTATCTGTCCGTATTATGATTTTTGTGTGGGTAAAAAAAAAAAAAGGTCTGTCAGTGTTTTACAATGTGTTTGTGTGTAAAAATATGTGTGTCTCTACTAGGATACGTGTGAAGCAGGGCACTTTTTACACGTAACTTTTTGCTATGTTTCTGCCTTGAAAGAGTTGTGTCTACGTAATCATATTTGTGTTTGCATGTACCGTATTTTTCGGACTATAAGGCGCACTTAAACTCCTTCTCAAAAATCGACAGTGCGCCTTATAACCCGGTGCACCTAATGTACAGAATAATTCTGGTTGTGCTTACCGACCTCAAATTTTTTTTTTTTTTTTTTTTTTTTTTTTTTGGTGCATGGTGTAATGATAAGTGTGACCAGTAGATGGCAGTCATACATAAGAGATACATGTAAACTGCAAGATGACGCCATTAAACAAAACCAAAACTTTAAATGTTCCATTGAGAATATAGAACATTACACTCGGCAATCAAAAATCTGTCAAAATGTTTTTAGTACCACTTCGGTAAGCTATGAAGCCACACCGCTTGATGGATTGTCGGCGCATTAAACACACGAGTATTATTATGGTGTGTGTATAAGGACCGCAAAATGGCACCTATTCGCAGACATATTATCTGGTGTTTTGTTTCACAATATTATGCAAAACCAACTTTTCTTACCTTCTGGTACCTGCTGATGTGTATTTGGGATCTACATAAGTCCTGAAAATTTGCGCAAGTCCGCCTTTGTAGTCCTTCCCGACACCGTAGTCGATAAGCTTCTTCTTTTTCTTTATCTTCTTGTTATAGGACATTCATCCTCCGCTGTTGCCATTTTTAATATAAAGTAGTGTAAAGTTCTTACTTATATCTGTCAGTAAACTCGCCATGGAAGTGCTAAAACATACCGGTGTGGTGAGTTTACATTATTCACCCAAGGAACTTTAGTTATTAGAGAGTTTCGGTCGTATGGTTTTTCACGGGACACATTTCCGGCCTTGATGTTGCACCAGTGAGTCACAAATGAGGAGATGCTGCTCTGTTATTGATTGAAGTAAAGTCTGAATGTCATTAAAACAGTTAGCTCCATCTTTTGACACTTCTTCCACTCCCGTCCTTGCACTCTACACC
The DNA here is from genome assembly GCF_033978685.3 of Nerophis lumbriciformis. Classification (NCBI taxonomy): domain Eukaryota; kingdom Metazoa; phylum Chordata; class Actinopteri; order Syngnathiformes; family Syngnathidae; genus Nerophis; species Nerophis lumbriciformis. Next base: position 7,035,620 of record NC_084582.2, on the reverse strand, counting down.
GCTACAACAAAGATGACGGAGAAAAGATGCTGTCAGAAAGTGACTTGAAGATGATCTGTATAACATAATTTATGCAACATTTTGACCAAAGAACCACCATTACATGTTATGTAGACCACAAGGAAGTGTTTTCCGTTTAGAAAAAATAATAATAATTATGACTTTTTTTAATGCGCCCTATTATCCGGTGCGCCTTTTGTATGAAAATAGATCGGACTAGACCCGCATTTTGGTCCAGGAAAATACAGTAAGTTATCAGTAATCTTATGACACATAGCGATAGGGTGACTGCATGGATATCATCATGTTTTAAAAGCCTATGAAGACGTCTGTGCTGTGAAAGAAGATGCCCCAAAGGCAGCTGCAATGACAGGCCCAGGGCTTGTTCCTATCGCCGTGGCGTTTGAAAATTGCAAAAAAGTTGGCCAGAAATGACCCGAGGGCTAAAGTGATTTGTGATATCATCATGGAAATGATGGCAGTGGACAACCAGCGCCTTTATGATTGTTGAAGATACTGGCTTTTGTCCAAACAAATCTACAGGTACACTTTGTCAAATCAACCTTTGTTGGACTCTTCGGTGTGCACAAACTACAGTTACCGTATTTTTCGGACTATAAGTCGCAGTTTTTTTCATAGTTTGGCCGGGCTCCAGTGCGACTTATATAAGTTTTTTTCCTTCTTTATTATGCATTTTCGGCAGGTGCGACTTATACTCCGGTGCGACTTATACTCCGAAAAATACGGTACATACAAATGTAGGAATAATAGATATATGAATACGTTATTGTTATCATCTTGAGAAACAGGAAGTTATCAATACGGTCTTGACAAAATATACATGAATATAAAAAAAAAAAATATAAAAAAAAAAATATATATATATATATATATATATATATATATATATATATATATGTATATATATATATATATATATATATATTAGATATGCGCGGTTTGCGGACACAACCGCGGAGTCCGCGGATAAACCGCGGGTCGGGCGGGTAAAAATAGATTTTAAATAGATGCGGGCGGTTGGCGCTTCGGAAATATATATACATAGTTAAATGTTGTTACCCACATACGAAAAACGAGCAGCACTCTTTGAAACAGTCAATTATTCATCAGGCACCGCGTCCCAGCAACAAGTGGCGCAAGTGAGCGCTCCTTCAGCGCAGCAGGGCGCATTTTAGAGGCCAGGCGCTCTCGCATGAATCCTGGCACTGTAGATGCCATTTTATTCCTGCATAGTGCTAACGAAAAAAAAAGTAAGTAGACATACAGTTGGATATGTTAAACGAATTAGTCTACGTTACCTATAGGCTATACCAAATAAGCCCATGTCTAACCTATATTGAGTTCGGTCAGCTAAATAATTTTGATGGTTACGTGTTGTTTAGGCGCACTACAATGCAAAGGAATTAAGGCAATTGCGTTGTTTATTGTGTTTTTTTTCTATTCGAGATATACTACTATGTGTGAATAATTATTTGGCCTCGCTTTCAAGTGAAGCGCATCTCCGATTGGCGACAATGTAAGGCTATTTAGCCTGCTCTGTTTGTCGCGACCGTCTATTTTCATTATAATTCAAGTTTGATGATAAAGTGATATTTTGTCATGGCTGCAGATCAATCAATAAAGGTTCATCTTTGTCGCGAAATTGTTCACTGCTTCACTGTGCACCCCGCCCTCGTCCCTATTTGAGCATTATAACGTTAACAAGTTAATATTCATTGAAATAAATTCAGAACATTTTTTTTACCCAACGAAAATATAGGCCTAGTCTTTCTAAAACATTTTTTTAACTTCTTAAAAGCCTCGTTCTGCTTGCTGCAACTGCGCACACAAAGTGTGAGGAACGCACTCCTGATCTGAGGGCATTGGCAACAATAGTCAACACTTTCTTAATGGAAATGACAATAATATTATAATAATGATAAATAATATTATCACGCATTAATATCTCTTAGCCACTAATGCGTGGCCAAGAGATATTAATGCGTGGCATGCATTGAATGTCTGTGCTGCATTGGATCAGTCTCCTTTCTTTAACAGGCAAAAGCTTTATAACCTCACTAATGCCTTGCATCGTCTATATTAGATATATAACAACGGGCGGATGGCGGGCGGGTGTGGTTTTGATAAAATGTTGGTTCGGGTGGATGGCGGATGGTTGACGACTTTTGCGATGCGGTTGCGAATGAAATAATTGCCTATCCGCGCATCTCTAATATATATATTCAAAAAAATCAAGCATTCCTAATAGCCTAAAATCTATATTTTAATATATATTGATAAAGATGTATATGACAAAATATTATTTGGTATACATTATTGATAATAGAACCATTTCAAAACAGGTTACAAAGGCTCCTAATTTGGCTGCGGTAACAAATTGCGTCCTTTCCGGTTGTATTATTTTAATGTATTACTATAATTAATGTACTTGTTAATTTATTGTTAATATCTGGTTACTTTCTGTTTCAACCTGGTTCTATCTACTCTTCTTTTAAAATTGAATAAACACATTTTCTCCTGTTGTTTGGATACTTTACATTAGTTTTGGGTAATACCCAAATTTGGGTATCGATCCAATACCAAGTACCGTATTTTCCGCAATATAAGGCGCACCTAAAAATCTCCAATTATCTCAAAAGCTGACAGTGCGCCTTATAATCCGGTGCGCCTTATACATGGCCACAACAGGTCTCGCAACAACGGAATGCATAACGTAACCCGAGCCTCTACTGTAGCGTCTATTCTATGCGCCTTATAATGCGGTGCGCCTTATATATGAACAAAGTTTTAAAATAAGCCATTCATTGAAGGTGCACCTTATAATCCGGTGCGCTCATCAGGACTCCTCTTCCTCCTATCCAGGAGATCGCAAAAAGCCGCTGCCTGACCATGTTGAATATTCAATAACATGGCAAATTCTTGCATCCAGCACACCTTACAATAGTGGTAATAAAAGATGCAACCTATGCTTGAAAGAGAAACTGTTTATTATTTACCGTCCAGACCTGTCATCCCTCAACAAGCGCAGCGAAATTGTAACAGCATGCCGCCATAGACGGAAACACCTCCTAGGTAACACATGAGCCAATCACCACGCCCCTAGGCCAGCCTGTACCCACCCACTCTGTGCCCTATATAAACCATGGTATGCGAATGCTCCCATTAAAATCTCCTGACGATTGAGGGTACCCCACCTCATGAAACAGGCCTGTAGAGATGAAATAGTCTTGTGATTTTTTCCCACACATACATATATATATATATATATATATATATATATATATATATATATATATATATATATATATATATATATATATATATATATGTATATGTATATGTATATGTATATATATATATATATTTTTTTTTTTTAATTAAATCAACATATAAAACACAATATATACATTATATATCAATATAGATCAATACAGTCTGCAGGGATACAGTCCGTAAGCACACATAATTGTATTTCTTTATAATGATAATAATGATAATGGGTTGTACTTGTATAGCGCTTTTCTACCTTCAAGGTACTCAAAGCGCTTTGACACTACTTCCACATTTACCCATTCACACACACATTCACACACTGATGGAGGGAGCTGCCATGCAAGGCGCTAACCAGCACCCATCAGGAGCAAGGGTGAAGTGTCTTGCCCAAGGACACAACGGATGTGACGAGGTTGGTACTAGGTGGGGATTGAACCAGGGACCCTCGGGTCGCGCACGGCCACTCTTCCACTGCGCCACGCCGTTTTATGAAAAAAAAAGTTATATATATAAATAAATAAAATATATATATATATACAAATAAATAAAATATGTCCCCCGGACCGTGGGACATATTTTCAAGCGTTGACCGGTCCGCATCTACAAAAAGGTTGGGGACCACTGGACTAGATAGTTACCTTCTTGTAAAGAGTGATGACAAACGCAACATTGACATCAAACACAACATAAACTGGAACTATATAATTGAGAATCATCAGTTTACCTCAGTGTGCCTCAGAATTGTTTCAATGAAAAAAATGTGCCTTGGCTCAAAAAAAATTGAAAAACACTGTGTTAAACTACTAATGGTAACACAAGCTGTGTGTGGTGTTCTTGGTATATTTTTAGCTTTGAAAAATGTTAAGTTAAAGTACCAATGATTGTCACACACACACTACGTGTGGTGAAATTTGTCCTCTGCATTTGACCCATCCCCTTGTTCCACCCCCTGGGAGGTGAGGAGAGCAGTGAGCAGCAGCGGTGGCCACGCCCGGGGATCATTTTTTTGGTGATTTAACCCCCAATTCCAACCCTTGATGCTGAGTGCCAAGCAGGGAGGTAATGGGTCCCATTTTTATAGTCTTTTGGTATGACTCGGCCGGGGCTTTGAACTCACGACCTACCGATCTCAGGGCCGACACTCTAACCACGAGATGAAGTGTTGTTGTGTGTCTGGGGAAGCACGAAGAAACAGGTGTTTGCATGGGAGGGAATACTGTTGGAATTGGGCCGGTTGTTAGCATAAGATTGGCAATAAAAGTTAAAAATAGCGTCATACTTTGTGTGACTTCTTTGCTTTCATTTCTTTTTTTCACGTAAAAACCCTTATTTTTAAGGTGTGGCGGCTAAATTTGTCTGTATGCACATGTGTCATGTGAGAAAGTTTTAATGTTGTAAATTTGATGTTTTATGTGTTGTTTACTGTTTTTAATGTAACCTTGCTGCTGCCCTCTTGGCCAGGTCTCCCTTGGAAAAGAGATCTTTGATCTCAATTGGATTTTTACCTGGTTAAATAAAGGCTAAATATCCATCCATCCATCCATCCATCTTCTTCCGCTTATCCGAGGTCGGGTCGCGGGGGCAGCAGCCTAAGCAGGGAAGCCCAGACTTCCCTCTCCCCAGCCACTTCGTCCAGCTCCTCCCGGGGGATCCAGAGGCGTTCCCAGGCCAGCCGGGAGACATAGTCTTCCCAACGTGTCCTGGGTCTTCCTCGTGGCCTCCTACCGGTCGGACATGCCCTAAACACCTCCCTAGGGAGGCGTTCGGGTGGCATCCTGACCAGATGCCTGAACCACCTCATCTGGCTCCTCTCGATGTGGAGGAGCAGCGGCTTTACTTTGAGCTCCCCCCGGATGACAGAGCTTCTCACCCTATCTCTAAGGGAGAGCCCCGCCACCCGGCGGAGGAAACTCATTTCGGCCGCTTGTACCCGTGATCTTGTCCTTTCGGTCATAACCCAAAGCTCATGACCATAGGTGAGGATGGGAACGTAGATCGACCGGTAAATTGAGAGCTTTGCCTTCCGGCTCAGCTCCTTCTTCACCACAACGGATCGATACAGCATCCGCATTACTGAAGACGCCGCACCGATCCGCCTGTCGATCTCACGATCCACTCTTCCCTCACTCGTGAACAAGACTCCGAGGTACTTGAACTCCTCCACTTGGGGAAAGATCTCCTCCCCAACCCGGAGATGGCACTCCACCCTTTTTTAAAGGCTAAATAAATAAATAAAATACATTTTTGCCGTGGCGGAGCACCATGATTAATTTCCATTAAGGGCAAAGAAACCCTGTAGTTACATAAATCACATTGGAAAAAAATGTGTAACTGCAAAAAAAAATGGGTGCCCTGAGGAACGCCTCGGTTATGTGAATCTGCAAGGGAGGGAACACTGTTGGAATTGCATAAGATTGGCAATAAGAGTTAAAAATAGCGTCACTCCAACCACAAAGCAGGTAACCAGTTTAATATAAATCCATTAAAACAATTACACACTTAAATACTCTTTTTAATGTCTTCTACTGCATGTGCAAAATATATCTTTATATAATTTTCTAACTAGAGACAGCTATGTAAAAAAAAAAAGGCTTCACTGCATATTGTTAAAAACATTATCCTTCAGTCAACTACATGGGAGCTGGAGTATAAATCAGGTTGTTTTTCTTCAGCGAATAGCTAACCCAGCTCGAGAGCCTGCAGTAAAAACTGCCAATATAAACATCTCAACATCTGTTGAGTCATCCACATGGTATCTATGACTTCCCTGGCATAAGGACCATTGGATAAAAGTACTAATGTGAGTCTACTTCTTTCACCTGGAGCTCCTGATTCTCTTCTCTTTACCAACCGTGATCCTGACAGAAAAAGTATTGCAAAAAAAGTCAAGAGAATAAGTAAGAGAAAAAGTCAAGGCGGAGGTCATCCTTTGATGCCAGCTAAAATGAGGTCTATGCTGACATCACCTATGATGACTCAGCAGGCTCCAAATATACTTTGAACTTTCCGACGCTTTTTTCACATTCTGACCAAACTTTCAGTGTTTGATCTTTAAAGTATAGTTACGTAGGGATGTAACAAAATCTCATAGTACAATATTATCACTGTATTAAGGCGACGGTATGATGATATTGTGGTATATGTCCCCCCCCCAAAAAAAGTAAATTTCGAACATGCATACGATACAATGTAATGCATCACACATTTACAGTTGTTTCATTACAGCACGTCCGAAAAGGAGTAGGAAGAAGCAGAGCTTATTCAACCCTACCTCTTTTCATTCCATAGCAATTTTATCATATGTCCTTGTTCTCTGTAACAGAACAGTGAACAAATAAATAATAAATGAACAATATACCATAGTAAGTAAACACATATTAAATACATAAATAATTGTATCTCAAAAGAAAAAACAAAGGGTTCAAGATGTTCATCATAATTCTTGTTCTGTGTACTTTGTGAACACTTGTAGTTTGAACAGTCTCTTAAACGGAATCATATCGGTGCTTTGTTTGATTTCTTTGGTTAATCCGTTCCATAATTGAATTCCACATACAGATATGCTAAAAGTTTTAAGTGTTGTACGAGCATTCAAATGTTTTAAATGAGATTTTCCTCTAAGGTTATTTTACTCCTCGTTTGTTGAGAAGAATTGTTGTATATTCTTAGGTAGCATTTTATAGTTTGCTTTGTACATAATTTGTAGCTGCTGACAGAAGCACATTGTATACATTCGTGCTCATAAGTGTACATACCCTGGGAGAATTTATGATTTCTTGGCCATTCTTCAGAGAATATAAATAATAACACTAAAATCTTTCTTCCACTCATGCTTAATGGTTGTGTGAAGCTATTTATTGGCAAACAGCCGTGTTTACTCTTTTTAAATCAAAATGACAAAAGAAAGTACTCAAATGACCCTGATCAAAAGTTTACATACCCCAGTGACTTTGATCTGATAACATGCACAAAAGTTGACACAAACAGGTTTGAATGGCTAACCAAGGTTCCAATCCAAGAAGAAAGCCATTTCTGCGCAAATGTCACAAAGTATCCCGCTTACATTACGCCAAACAGCACAGAGACAAGCCTCAAAACTTCTGGAACAAAGTAATTTGGAGTGATGGCTTTCCTCTGGCGACTCGACTATGCAGCCCATTTTTCTTCAAGTGCCTCCTTATTGTGCATCTTGAAACAGCCACACCACATTTTTTCAGAGAGCCCTGTATTTCAGCTGAAGTTATTTGTCGATTTTTCTTTGCATCTTGAACAATTTTCCTGGCAGTTGTGGCTGCAAAGCTCCCCCGCCCCCAATCTCCCGAATCCTGAGGTCTCAAGGTTGGCAAGTATGGATAAGAAACAAGTAATTACATTTTGGGGGTCATTCGGACAGCACGGTGGCAGAGAGGTTAGTGCATCTGCCTCACAATACGAAGGTCCTGAGTAGTCTTGGGTTCAATCCCAGGCTCGGGATCTTTCTGTGTGGAGTTTGCATGTCCTCCCCGTGACTGGCAGTTGTGGCTGAAACCTTTGCTGGTCTACCTGAATCTCTCATTTCCCACTTCTTAATCAGCAGTTGAACACTGCTGATTGGCATTCTCAATTCCTTGGATAGCTTTTTATACCCCTTTCCTGTTTTATGCAGTTCAATTACCTTTTTTCGCAGATCCTTTGACAATTATTTTGCCTTCCCCATGACTCAGAATCCAGAAACATCTGTGCAGCACTGGATGAAAGATGCAATGGTCTGTCAGAAGCCCAGAAACTCACTGACCTTTTATACACACACATTAATTACAAACAAACAGGTCACAGGGGAGGATTGGAACCTTGATTAGCCATTCAAACCTGTTTGTGTCAACTTTTGTGCATGTTATCAGATCAAAGTCACTGGGGTATGTAAACTTTTGATCAGGGTCATTTGGGTACTTTCTTATGTCATTTTGATTTAAAAAGAGTAAACACAGATTGCCAATAAATAGCTTCACACAACCATTAAGCATGAGTGGAAGAAAGGTTTTTGTGTTATGATTCATATTCTCTGAAGAATGGCCAAGAAATCATAAATTCTCCCAGGGTATGTAAACTTATGAGCACACCTGTATATGTTATATAATTTCATAGTTGGTTAGAGTAAATAAATACAATGTATGAATATAAGTTCATATTTACATATAATGTGATTACAAATTGATTTTCTTTGGTTAATTCATGCAAGTATATGTTAACTTTATTTTTGTTACAAAGCCCATGTAAATCGGAGGGGAACATATTTTTTGTTCCGGTTTGGTCACATTGTTGGGGGGACAATTAATATGTGACGGAATAAGAGAAGCAGCATGAGACAGCAAGCATTTGATGGAAGAGGTTAATAGAGTCTCGGCTTCAAAAGAAACTTTATTCCCTCGGAGTTTGTGAGGCCAACGAGGTATGATTCTTTCTGACGCAAATCCCATAGGGGTGATGAATGGATGGTCAGCGCCTGAGAGCTGCGGCCGACCATCATGACCTCGCACTCCCTTCCCTCTGTTGCTAGATATCTCGAGATGTACATTGTAATATGTACATGTGCTTTGCTATGGAGTTTTTTCCCACTCCAGACTGGCCCCCCTTAGGAGCCCAGTCTAGATTGTATTTTTTTTACTCATCCTTCCCCAGCGTTTTACCTTTTTCCCATCTTTTACCCATCAGTGTTCCTGTTCTGTAACTATCTATCTATCTATCTATCTATCTATCTATCTATCTATCCATCTATCTATCTATCTATCTATCTATCTATCTATCTATCTATCTATCTATCTATCCATCTATCAGTAACGTGCAGTCACTAGAGGCAGGTGAGGCAGGGCCTCACCTGCCATCATGGAAAGAAAAAAAATGTAAAAAGAAAAACAATTAATTAAATTGTTATATGTATGCAGTGATTATACTATAAAGTTATTTTCCATTTAACTTCACCAGTTTTAGATTATTTTTATTCAAAATCGCTGAATTTTCACATTTGCCGTTCAAATACTGAGAAGAGACGGTGCGGTGAACAGCAGCCAGTTGAGGCACGTCCGTCAGTGCCTCAACATGGACGGACTCGGCTAACTGCTGGCCTGCTGTGCAGTGAGACTGTATTGCTATATGAACTATATTATACATTTCCATAGTTTAGTTAGCTGAGGTATATAATGTACAGTGTATTTTGTCAACAACTGTATGTGTGTAAGGTATTTCTTGTGCTGAGCGATCATAAAACGGCTGCAAAAGACGCACTGGCTGAGGCTCCAGTAGCCCCGCCTCCTGCACCCCCGCCGTAGAATTGTTATATCAACTAAAGCCCACACTTAAACTTTCCACGTGCAAGATTGAATCTATTTAAAAAAGTTATTTCATAAGAAGCCAAAAAGTGCAAAAACCATAATGTTCGTGTTGGAGGAGTTGTGAATGACTGCAGGGCCACAACATTAGGTACACAGCAGACTGCAGGTGTACCTAATTCACAACTCCTCCAACATGAACATTATTGTTTTTGCACTTTTTGGCTTCTTATTAAATAACTTTTGTAACCTATTTTTATGGGCTTTCCTATTTGTGATGTTAAGTTCCTGTTATGCGCTGTTATACAGTATATGTCTTGAGCTCTTATTTTGAAGGCGCCAAGAGCGGAAGTGATGACATGTTGTAGTGGAGCGGAGGTTTTTGAAAGAAGGTAAATAAAGTTGTCCTCGTGTAAACTGGAGCCTCCTTGTTTGTTATTTTGTAGTTCCATACAGTATAGGCGACATTTATAAACCCTCGGTTACACTTTTTTAAATAGATTCAATCTTGCACGTGGAAAGTTTAAGTGAGGACTTTAGTTGATATAACACACCCGTCAGGGGGTTCATTAATCCAGCACAACATCGGCGAATGGACTTTATTTATAAGTAAAGGTAAGACCATAATAACGTTTTTTTTAATTAAATGTGCTTTTTTGTGTGCTACAGTTTGTATGTGTAAAGTTAAAGTTAAGTTAAAGTACCAATGATTGTCACACACACACTAGGTGTAATGAAATTTGTCCTCTGCATTTGACCCATCCCTTAATCACCCCCTGGGAGGTGAGGGGAGCAGTGGGCAGCAGCGGCGCCACGCCCGGGAATAATTCTTGGTGATTTAACCCCCAATTCCAAGCCTTGATGCTGAGTGCCAAGCAGGGAAGAATGCTGGTATGAGCTTTTAAACATAACCCGTTAACTGCTGCCAATCAAATGGTGAATAAGATACTCTTTAGGGTTCATATGTTTGTAAATCTGACTGTGATGAAGTCAGTGCCTCACCAGCCATCAACCTCACCGCACGTCACTGCTATCTATCTATCTATCTATCTATCTATCTATCTATCTATCTATCTATCTATCTATCTATCCATCTATCTATCTATAATGTATGTGAAATCAATGTGTTTTCTTTTATTTGATGTCAGACTAATTGTAAGTTCTGTTTTTTCTTATTTATTAGTTCTGACGGCATTATTTTGGCATCGTTGTTTACGAGAAGAAGGCGTGGCTGTAATAAATGTCTGGGGGAGAAAAACAAACAACTTGAGCCTTGATTAAGACCTCGGTGGGAGTAACAAAAGGTTTTAAGTGTTGTACGAGCATTCAAATGTTTTAAATTAGGTTTTCTTCTAAGGTTATTTTTCTCCTCTTTTGTTGAGAAGAATTGTTGAACATTCTTGGGTAGCAGGTTATAGTTTGCTTTGTGCATCATTTTAGCTGTTTGCAAATGCACCAAATCGTTGAATTCCAATATTTGTGATTCAATAAATCAAGTGTTTGTATGTTCTCTATATCCAACATTATGTATTATTCTAACTGATCTTTTTTGTAACACAGTTAGTGAATGATGCGCACATTTGTAGTTGTTTCCCCATATTTCTACACAATAACTCAGATATGGTAACAATAGTGAGCAGTGAAGAATATGAAGTGATTTTTGGTCCAGAGCATATTTTGCTTTATTCATTATTGACATGTTTCTTGCTACTTTATGTTGTATTTTTTTTACATGAAATTTCCAGTTCATTTTATCATCTATTATTACACCAAAAAAATGGTTTTCTTTTACACTTTTAATATCTACTCCGTCTATTTGTAATTGTGTTTGACTTTCTCTTCTACTGTTACCAAATAACATTATTTTAGTTTTGCTGAGATTCAAAGATTGTCAAACCATATTTTTAATGTGTTGTTTTCTTTCATTCTAATTTGTATTAGCTTCTGTGTGTTCTCTCCTGAACAAAATGCCGTTGTATCATCTGCAAATACTACTAACTTTAAGTCTTTTGTAACTTTACAAATGTCGTTTGTATAGATATTGAACAATTTTGGTGCAAGTAAATAGTGTTTAAATTGAAGTGGCAAGAATGTTTAGGATAAACACGATTACTGGAATTGAACACGAACGTAATGCTCAAAATGTTCTAATCATATTTATGACTACAAAAATACATTTTAAGTGCAAGGAACTGTGGAGGAACATCTACTGTTTCAGGCACATATATACAGGTAAAAGCCAGTAAATTAGAATATTTTGAAAAACTTGATTTATTTCAGTAATTGCATTCAAAAGGTGTAACTTGTACATTATATTTATTCATTGCACACAGACTGATGCATTCAAATGTTTATTTCATTTAATTTTGATGATTTGAAGTGGCAACAAATGAAAATCCAAAATTCCGTGTGTCACAAAATTAGAATATTGGGTTAAATTTTGAAGACACCTGGTGCCACAAACTAATCAGCTGATTAACTCAAAACACCTGCAAAGGGCTTTAAATGGTCTCTCAGTCCAGTTCTGAAGCCTACACAAACATGGGGAAGACTTCAGATTTGACAGCTGTCCAAAAGGCAACCATCGACACATTGCACAAGGAGGGAAAGACACAAAAGGTTATTGCTGAAGAGGCTGGCTGTTCTCAGAGCTCTGTGTCCAAACACATTAATGGAGAGGCAAAGGGAAGGAAAAACTGTGGTCAGAAAAAGTGTACAAGCGATAGGGATCACCGCGCCCTGGTCAAGATTGTGAAAAAAAAGCCATTCAAAAATGTGGGGGAGATTCAGAAGGAGTGGACAGCTGCTGGAGTCAGTGCTTCAAGATCCACCACCAAGAGACGCTTGAAAGACATGGGTTTCAACTGCCGCATACCTCGTGTCAAGCCACTGTTGACCAAGAAACAGTGCGAAAAGCGTCTCACCTGGGCTAAGGAAAAAAAGAGCTGGACTGCTGCTGAGTGGTCCAAAGTCATGTTTTCTGACGAAAGCAAATTTTGCATTTCCTTTGGAAATCGAGGTCCCAGAGTCTGGAGGAAGACAGGAGAGGCACAGGATCCACGTTGCCTGAAGTCTAGTGTAAAGTTTCCACCATCAGTGATGGTTTGGGGTGCCATGTCATCTGCTGGTGTCGGTCCACTCTGTTTCCTGAGATCCAGGGTCAACGCAGCCGTCTACCAGCAAGTTTTAGAGCACTTCATGCTTCCTGCTGCTGACTTGCTCTATGGAGATGGAGATTTCAAGTTCCAACAGGACTTGGCGCCTGCACACAGCGCAAAATCTACCCGTGCCTGGTTTACGGACCATGGTATTTCTGTTCTAAATTGGCCCGCTAACTCCCCTGACCTTAGCCCCATAGAAAATCTGTGGGGTATTGTGAAAAGGAAGATGCAGAATGCCAGACCCAAAAACGCAGAAGAGTTGAAGGCCACTATCAGAGCAACCTGGGCTCTCATAACACCTGAGCAGTGCCAGAAACTCATCGACTCCATGCCACGCCGCATTAACGCAGTAATTGAGGCAAAAGGAGCTCCAACCAAGTATTGAGTATTGTACATGCTCATATTTTTCATTTTCATACTTTTCAGTTGGCCAACATTACTAAAAATCCCTTTTTTGTATTAGCCTTAAGTAATATTCTAATTTTGTGACACACGGAATTTTGGATTTTCATTTGTTGCCACTTCAAATCATCAAAATTAAATGAAATAAACATTTGAATGCATCAGTCTGTGTGCAATGAATACATATAATGTACAAGTTACACCTTTTGAATGCAATTACTGAAATAAATCAAGTTTTTCAAAATATTCTAATTTACTGGCTTTTACCTGTATACCGTATTTTCCGCACTATAAGGCGCACCGGATTATTAGCCGCACCTTCTATGAATTACATATTTCATAATTTTGTCCACCAATAAGCCGCCCCGGACTATAAGCCGCGCCTACGCTGCGCTAAAGTGAATGTCAAAAAAACGCTGCGCTAAAGTGAATGTCAAAAAAACAGTCAGATAGTTCAGTCAAACTTTAATAATATATTGAAAACCAGCGTTCTAACAACTCTGTCCCAAAATGTACGCAAATGTGCAATCACAAACATAGTAAAATTCAAAATGGTGTAGAGCAATAGTAACATAATGTTGCTCGAACGTTAATGTCACAACACACAAAATAAACATAGCGCTCACCTTCTGAAGTTATTCTTCATTCGTAAATCCTTCGAATTCTTCGTCTTCGGTGTCCGAATTGAAAAGTTGCGCAAGCGTGGTATCCAAAATGGCCGGTTCCGTCTCGTCGAAGTCATCGGGAGTCAGTGTCGCTGTTGTTCTGTGAATCCTGCCTTCCGGAAAGCTCGGACCACAGTTGTGACCGAAATATCTGCCCAGGCATTTACGATCCACTGGCAAATGTTGGCGTATGTCGTCCGGCGCTGTCTGCCCGTCTTAGTGAAGGTGTGTTCGCCTTCGGAGCTGTGTGAAAAAAGCCACCCGGCCTCTTCGCGTAAACTTCCCTTAACCACTCGCTCATCTTTTCTTCATCCATCCATCCCTTCGAGTTAGCTTTTATGATGACGCCGGCTGGAAAGGTCTCTTTTGGCAAGGTCTTCCTTTTGAATATCACCATGGGTGGAAGTTAGCATGGCAAGCTAGAACCACAGTGAAGGATGACTTCTCATTCCCTGTGGTGCGAATATTCACCGTACGTGCTCCCGTTCCACAGTGCGGTTCACAGGAATATCAGTTGCTGTGAAATACGGTAGTAATCCGTGTGCGGATGGAGAGATTGCGTCTTTTTATGAACCGGATCCTTTTCGCTTAGTAGGAGCCATTTTGTGGTCTTTACAGATGTAAACAGGAAATGAAACGTACGGTGATATCCGCGCGTTTTTTCTTCTTCTTCCGGGGGCGGGCGGTAGCTTACAGTAGAAGAAGAAGCGCTTCCTGTTCTATGGGGGCGGGTGCTTACCTTGGCGGTTGCTTGCGTAGAAGAAGAAGCGCTTCCTGTTCTACCGGGAAAAAAGATGGCGGCTGTTTACCGAAGTTGCGAGATCGAAACTTTATGAAAATGAATCGTAATAAAGCGCACCGGGTTATAAGGCGCACTGTTAGCTTTTGTGAAAATTTGTGGTTTTTAGGTGCGCCTTATAGTGCGGAAAATACGGTATATATAAAAAAAACTTTGATACGTGTCTTTAAAGTGACAGTATAAACATCCCATAATGTTCACTTTAATGTCTTTCAACTTTTACTTGAGAAGCAGTGTCCTCTGTCAGGTATGACAGGTTGGTTATGTTTTAGTTTTTCCTCTGTGTTTGTGTTTTATTTCCTGTCAGCGGTCTTATTTTGCAGAGAAGTACAAATTGATGCCCTACGGTGCATAGACTATCTCTTGTTGGTTGTTTGACAAGGAGACAATTGAGGCCGATCGTCAATGCATTACCCCTTCTTCACCTCTCTTTGCACATGTGTACTTTTGCACAAGCGTGACTTGAACACGCCTGCAATAGCCCACTGATTATTCGCCCCCCCTACTCGAGCGAGTCGGAGCCGATTTGCAGGCTTGGATCAGTGGGGAATTCTGAGCGCTCCATCACATCCTTCATGACGAGGAGGCCTTTCTGCCGGAGCACTTACAGAGGAGGCAGGGAGGACGAGATGGAGAAAGTCCAGCGTCATGTGGAGCACATCGAAAATGCAGTTAAAGAGCTGGAGGAAAACACGAGTGGCGCCGCCGTGGAGACTTCAGCAACGGCTGAGGTATGACGCTAATGACCGTAATGGTCTGTGAAGAGAACTGTCTGAAAAAGTAGCTTCAAACACTGATTAATTGCAGTCCACTCGAAATGGATGGATTCATTTTTCACGGGGCGACTTGCACTCTTGGAGGGAGTTCATGTCAAATTATTGATTTTTCAAAAAGTCTTTGTCAGCTCTCCACCAATTTATAAGACAATCTTCAACATTTCATTGTCGCTATGTTTCGGTTATACACTTAACTTATACTGCTTGCGGTAGCGGAGGGCAAAGGTCTTTCTTAACATTCCTGACACTTTTCACATACAATTGTATTGTATGTGGTGGAGTAGTGGTGTTCGCTTTTTCCTTTCATCGCAGAGGCCAGAGGGCATGGCTTCGATTTCCGGCCAGGGTTATGTCAGGAAGGGCATGCCAGAGAAGAGCCGATACTTCTTTCTAGTTTCCGCTCTTGTAAATGGAATGCGAAAAACCATTGCTGCTAAAGTCATCTCATGAAGGATGTTCTCCAATGCAACAGAGTTCAAACTTGGTCAAGGCTAATGTTTCTGCTTTCGCAAAATGTGAATTGATAATAGCTGAATGTGATGCAGTTATTAAAATAAATAATTACTAGCATGCCTGCTCCTGGCTTGTCCTCGGTGTGTATACACACACACCATAATAATACTTGTATGTTTAATGGCACACTGACAAAGCTTAACCTATTGTTACGATAACAATCTACAAGGTTAAGGTAGGTCATACTTGCCAACCCTCCCGAATTTTCCGGGAGACTCCCGAAATTCAGCGCCTCTCCCGAAAACCTCCCGGGACAAATATTCTCCCGAAAATCTCCCGATTTTCAGCCGGATCCATGCGGACCTGAGTGAGGACAGCCTTTTTTCACTACGGGAGGACAACAGGGTGACAAGAACTAAATCATCCAGACTAGAGATACATTGTATTATTATGTTTATCTTACCTAAAAATAAATAGATATTTATTAATTTAAAAAAAAAATAAATAAAAATACATTTTTACTGTATTTTGCTAAAAACATCAAAATTAATTGTATTTTAATTTTTATTTTTTCTGACTCCTTATTACATCCAGCCATAGAATTTTACATTAAAATAAACATATTTGAAATAATTAATTTTAAATTATCATAATAATTCATTTAAAATGACCATATTTAATTATTAAAATAATTGCTTGTTTATCAACAACTTTAGCATTGTATTCACTACATTTTGAAGCTCTCAGAAGCCAAGTTATGTTATATTCCTTAATATTTATTTATGCAAGTTTGAAGTAGCAATTATCCAAACACAGTTTTGTTTGCATATTTTCAGGATATGTATATATATATATATATATATATATATATATATATATATATATATATATATATATATATATATATATATATATATATATATATATGAAATACTTGACCTGGTGAATTCTAGCTGTCAATATACTCCTCCCCTCTTAACCACGCCCCCAA
Organism: Nerophis lumbriciformis; assembly: GCF_033978685.3. Lineage (NCBI taxonomy): Eukaryota > Metazoa > Chordata > Actinopteri > Syngnathiformes > Syngnathidae > Nerophis > Nerophis lumbriciformis. The sequence goes on along the minus strand of NC_084582.2, from coordinate 7,018,774 downwards.
CCACGCCCCGCCCCACCCCCGACCACGCCCCCACCTCCCGAAATCGGAGGTCTCAAGGTTGGCAAGTATGAGGTAGGTTGCTTCTCTTTCTTCCCCTCCATTTTTCTGCATTCTTTCGTATCTCAGGTTATCATTACGTATATGTATTGTTGCATTTGAACAACTGTATTGTTGATAATAAAGTCAAAGTATTGGTATTGTTCATTATCAATAGCGCTATTTCTATTGGTATTTGTATTGCTCCATTTGTAGTGTAATAATGCTCATTGTCATTTCTGTATTATTTTTATTTTTGCTAACTGCTTATTTGCTATTACTTTTACTATCATATTTGTACATGTCGTATTTGCTGATGTTGCTCTATTGTTGTTGCTGTTGTTGTTGTTGTTGTGTTTGTTTTTGTCTCTCTTATCCCCCTCTTGTCCCCACAATTTCCCCCTCTGTCTTCTTTTTTTTTCTCTTTCTATCCCCTCCTGCTCCGGCCCGGCTGCACCAAATGATAATATAAATACATTTATAAAGTCAAATACAAATAAAGCAACAAGAGAAGTATCCTACACTTCTCTTTTGTAAAGTAAATCGGAACAGCCGACATGGGCATCTACATCAACTATATGATTTGCCTGAGAAGCTGGACAGGACAAAAAAATAAAATTAAATAAAATTAAATAATGCACCGACAATCCATCAAGCGGTGCGGCTTCATAGCTTACCAAAGTCGTACTAAAACATTTTGATGGATTTTTGAGGGCCCTGTGTATGGTTCTATATTCTCAATGGAAAATATACAATTTTGGTGTTGTTTACTTGAGTCATATTGCCATCATAGTGCAGTCTACACGTATCTCTTATGTTTGACTGCCATCTACTGGTCACACTTATCATTACACCATGTACCAAATAAAATTGCTTCGCGATCGGTAAGCAAAATCTATATTTTTCCGTACATTAGGTGCACTGGGTTTTATGGCGCGCTGTCGAGTTTTGAGAAAAAAATTATTATTTTAAGTGCGCCTTATAGTACTTAGACTTAGACTTAGACAAACTTTAATGATCCACAAGGGAAATTGTTCCACACAGTAGCTCAGTTACAATGATGGAAAGTGTAAGGATGGAAAGGACAATGCAGGTATATATAGACTAATATTGCGATAAAAAAAATCGAACATATATACGAATATATACATAATATGTGTACAGAATAATATATATACAGATATATTATAGTACGTCTATAACTTGATGATGACACTTAAGCATACTTGCCAACCTTGAGACCTCCAATTTCGGGAGGTGGGGCGTGGGGGGCGTGGTCGGGGTGGGGCGGGGGCGTGGTTGGGGCGGGGCTAAGAGGGGAGGAGTATATTTACAGCTAGAATTCACCAAGTCAATATATATATATATATATATATATATATATATATATATATATATATATATATATATATATATATATAAGAAATACTTGACTTTCAGTGAATTCTAGCTATATATATATATTTATTTTATTATATATATATATATATATATATATATATATATATATATATATATATATATATATATATATATGTGTATATGTATATATATATATATATATATATATATATGTGTATATGTATATATATATATATATATATATATATATATATATATATATATATATATATATATATATATATATATATATAAAATAAATACTTGAATTTCAGTGTTCATTTATTTACACATATACACACACATAACATTCATCTACTCATTATTGGGTTAAGGGTTGAATTGTCCATCCTTGTTCTATTCTCTGTCACTATTTTTCTAACCATGCTGAACACCCTTTTGCAGGTACCCAGAAAGGTTTCGAGTACCACCAAAAAAACGGAATCTCTGAAGACAGTATAAAAATTTGTGTTAAATGTGTACAAATACTGTTTGTATAATAAGCATGTTATTTTTTTTTACAAATGAGGGTTAAGAGTTCAGTACTAAAAAAAAAAAAAGAAAAGAATGTGGCTTAAGTACAGTTTTTTAATTGGGCTGCTGCATTTTTTGGTTGGGTTGTTTATTTATTTTGAGTAACGTCTATACATTTCTAAAAGGGGAGGAATGTAATAGTGATCTATGTTTGTCTGTTGCTATCTCCTGGTGAATGTTGGCTATAGCGTACTGGGGTTACTTTTTGGTTGGCCAACGATTTACGTGGTGTTGCGCACCTGATGTCACTCAGGTCCGCATGGAGCTGGAGGGGGCGTGGCTTCCAGCTCCGCCTGAATTTCGGGAGATTTTCGGGAGAACATTTGTCCCGGGAGGTTTTCGGGAGAGGCACTGAATTTCGGGAGGAATTTCGGAAAATCCGGGAGGGTTGGCAAGTATGCACTTAAGATACTAATAAATGCAGTCTATTTGCTATAAGTGACTTGATTATTTTCAACTTAGTGAAGCGGCTTCACACTGTGAAGGGATCAGCGTTTGTGATTGGCATTAGAAGGCATTAATTGGCTTTTTCTTACTTTTTCGCAAATCAGTCGATACTGATCAGCGGTTGATTGATCAGCACATCCCTAATAAATATAAATACAATTGATCCATTTATTTAGGTAAGAATTCCTTAACTAACCTGCCAATTTATAAAAAAAAATCCTTAGCAACCATATAGTATATGAATCACATGTCTGTCATTTTTCATATAGAATAGATTATCAAAGCTGTGCAACTAAAACATCTTTACAGCATTCACACACATAATATTTTAGGAATATTTTAGGCAATAAAGCTATTTTACACTAATTTAGATCACAGTCTGGGAACGGAACTCGTTTGTAACTCAAAGACTACATGTATTAGATTTATGTGAGCTCTACTTTTCTCTACTTTCAGTATTACTGAATTTCCTCCACTGTTTCCTCTGCAAAGGAAAAAAAATAATGACCAAGATTTGACAATTCAACTGAGACTTCCTCTAAAACTTGTACAGCTGTGGCCGCGCTAAAAACTGCTAGAGTGGCAGAATCAAGGCTTTAGCCTCGGGGCAGCAGAGTGATCTCCGAGCTGCTTTGTAGAAATATTCTCTCTATTTAACTCGTACGCTGAAGGCACAAAAAAGGCATTTTTAAGTTCTGAGATGTTGGTTAAATCAGGGTTTTTTTTAAACCTTTTGACCTCAGGGCCCAACTTTTCCACTACAGAAGGGCTGAATTTGTCACAATGCTGTGCAACGCAGTAGAGAGGAACCCAACCTGAGGAAATGTACTCACAAAAGTAATACAAACAGGAGATAACAAAAGGCAACGGTGCGCAAAAGAGAAAAAATATGTACCGTGAAAAAAAATAAAAATACTATACACAAAAATAAACTCATCTTGGGTTGGAGTTGCAAGACGTGCAAACTACAAAAACAACACCAAGCTGGATGGCACTGGGAATGGCCAAGATAGCAAGTAGCAAAATCCTCGAAGCATGGAAATCATCAAACGTGGACATCCGAGGAGTGGAATCGCCGAGTGCCTTCCAGTTGTCAAGGTGCTGCGTAAGTAGCATCAGGGAAAATTGGAAACTGCTGTGCACGTTTCACAACTCCACCCACACAAGGTGAACACAGGAACTCACAAGGAGGCAGCAGGCGGTGACAGAATTAGTAATCTTACTCTTGATTTTAATCATATTCAATAATTATATCTAAGCTACCTACGGTTTAACATGATAAACCTTGTCAAATGATATGAAACCATGTGTTCCTCACAAAGATTATAATCGGGCTGATTACAAAAATAAATACTAATCAATTATATTCTTAAAAACTGATGAAAATACAATTACACAGTGCTAAAATGAATGAATTAATACTAAATAATATAGTCGAGGTTACTGTGGTTTATTCGTTATACAGTGCTCAATACCGGGGTAGAGCGGAATATACGTTAGGTCAGGAGAAAACACCGAGGCTATTTCATCCCTACAAGCCTTCAATGAAATTGCCTCTGTGTTTTTTCCTGACTTAACGTATAATAAATAATGTTTTTTTTTAAATAAACTGTCAATAAAAGTAAAGTGCAAATGAAAATACAGCTTCACCCCTTTAGTTATATTTTTTGCGCTTAAGAAACTCCTCCATAACTTTAGCTCCAGACTTTTTCTGTTTGTTTGATATTGTCATTACTGCCACAAGTGGTGGAAAAGTGTATTATATCTAAGCTACCTATGGTTTAACATGATAAACCTTGTCAAATGATATGAAACCATGTGTTCCTCACAAAGATTATAATCGGGCTGATTACAAAAATAAATACTAATCAATTATACTCATAAAAACTGATGAAAATACAATTACACAGTGCTAAATTGAATGAATTAATACTAAATAATATAGTCGAGGTTACTGTGGTTTATTCATTATACAGTGCGGGGTAGAGCGGAATATACGTTAGGTCAGGAGAAAACACAGAGGCTATTTCATCCCTACAAGCCTTCGCAGGGAATCCTGCGAAAAAGGCTTGTAGGGATGAAATTGCCTCTGTGTTTTTTCCTGACTTAACGTACAATAAATAATGTTTTTTTTTTTTAAATAAACTGTCAATAAAATTAAAGTGCAAATGAAAATACAGCTTCACCCCTTTAGTTGTATTTTTTGCGCTTAAGGAACTCCTCTATAACTTTAGTTACAGACTTCTTCTGTTCGTTTGATATTGTCATTACTGCCCCAAGTGGTGGGAAAGTGTATTACAACTGAGTACCACTACAGCCCATATGGACCACGGCTGAGAAACATATTTTTTGGCGGCCTTCGAGGGCGAGCTCGCGGCCCAACAATGGGCCCAGGCCCTATGGTTAAGAAAAACACTAGGTTAAACTACTTTGTTGCCACCATCGCTCTCATGCTTTACCCAACGTGATTTAAACAAAAATGAGTAAATTGACGTGAACTTTTTTTTCCATCACAATTTGACATGTCAGGCACGAATGGGACTTTGCTAATAATCGCCTAAGGTATGTGTTCATTTTGCCCTGATGACTAATGCCTTGCTATTGGCATTTGTGCTGCTGTCACACGCTTGTTTGATTCCCATCTCATTTTATAACCCGACGATGGCATTTGTGCTTTAGGAAATAATAAGAAGTGCATTGTGCAAAATGTGTGTGCAGGTGGATGACGCTGCGGAATTTGACGTGGGTGCTTTCAGCTGCAAATACAAACCCCGTTTCCATATGAGTTGGGAAATTGTGTTAGATGTAAATATAAACGGAATACAATGATTTGCAAATCCTTTTCAACCCATATTCAATTGATTGCACTACAAAGACAAGATATTTGATGTTCAAACTGACAAACTTTATTTTTTTTTTGCAAATAATAATTAACTTAGAATTTCATGGCCGCAACACGTGCCAAAGTAGTTGGGAAAGGGCATGTTCACCACTGTGTTACATGGCCTTTCCTTTTAACAACACTCAGTAAACGTTTGGGAACTGAGGAGACACATTTTTTAAGCTTCTCAGGTGGAATTCTTTCCCATTCTTGCTTGATGTACAGCTTAAGTTGTTCAACAGTCCGGGGGTCTCCGTTGTGGTATTTAAGGCTGCATAATGCGCCACACATTTTCAATGGGAGACAGGTCTGGACTACAGGCAGGCCAGTCTAGTACCCGCACTCTTTTACTATGAAGCCACGTTGATACAACACGTGGCTTGGCATTGTCTTGCTGAAATAAGCAGGGGCGTCCATGGTAACGTTGCTTGGATGGCAACATATGTTGCTCCAAAACCTGTATGTACCTTTCAGCATCAATGGCCCCTTCACAGATGTGTAAGTTACCCATGTCTTGGGCACTAATACACCCCCATACCATCACAGATGCTGGCTTTTCAACTTTGCGCCTATAACAATCCGGATGGTTCTTTTCCTCTTTGGTCCGGAAGACACGACGTCCACAGTTTCCAAAAACAATTTGAAATGTGGACTCGTCAGACCACAGAACACTTTTCCACTTTGTATCAGTCCATCTTAGATGAGCTCAGGCCCAGCGAAGCCGACGGCGTTTCTGGGTGTTGTTGATAAACGGTTTTCGTCTTGCATAGTAGAGTTTTAACTTGCACTTACAGATGTAGCGACCAACTGTAGTTACTGACAGTGGGTTTCTGAAGTGTTCCTGAGCCCATGTGGTGATATCCTTTACACACTGATGTCGCTTGTTGATGCAGTACAGCCTGAGGGATCGAGGGTCACGGGCTTAGCTGCTTACGTGCAGTGATTTCTCCAGATTCTCTGAACCCCTTTGATGATATTGCGGACCGTAGATGGTGAAATCCCTAAATTCCTTGCAATAGCTGGTTGAGAAAGGTTTTTCTTAAACTGTTTAACAATTTGCTCACGCATTTGTTGACAAAGTGGTGACCCTCGCCCCATTCTTGTTTGTGAATGACTGAGCATTTCATGAAATCTAGTTTTATACCCAATCATGGCACCCACCTGTTCCCAATTGGCCTGTTCACCTGTGGGATGTTCCAAATAAGTGTTTGATGAGCATTCCTCAACTTTATCAGTATTTATTGCCGCCTTTCCCAACTTCTTTGTCACGTGTTGCTGGCATCACATTCTAAAGTTAATGATTATTTGCACAAAAAAAAAATGTTGATCAGTTTGAACATCAAATATGTTGTCTTTGTAGCATATTCAACTGAATATGAGTTGAAAATGATTCGCAAATCATTGTATTCCGTTTATATTTACATCTAACACAATTTCCCAACTCATATGGAAACGGGGTTTGTACGTGGCTCCTTTACATGGCGAAAGATGTTCAAGTCTCTGAAATCAGGTGATCCTTTCTTTTTGTGCTCCTTTACACACAGATTATATTTGGGCAGAATACTGCGAGGGAGTTAATTGCTGCAGAGAAAGAGGCTGTCACAACATAAAGGGGGAGATGGACGACGCTAATTAGGATATTGTTCCGCTGATTGGCTATGATTCCAATCTACAAAGTCATTACAGAAAATGTATTATCACAGTAAATTAATGGATTGTTTCACCTGAAAGGTCCATTCGCCATTAACGTTCGAAGTCACGACGACGCACCGCAGCGTTTTTTTAATCTCCAAAGACAAAACGGCGTCGTCTCTCACGGGGACATTCACTTCCTCCTGAGCGTTAAGGTCCTCGCCGCTCAGGGCTTCCAATCAGGCCAACACAACAACCGCGAGGTGGAAGTTGGCCCAAAGCCCAAGTGGGATCTCGGCGTGGCCTCCGTCGACAGCCCCCAAAAACGGCTACGTGTCACTGCGACTACGATACAAAAGCGAGAGCTCGGTCGGCTCGCAGCCCAATTCAACGCCTAAGAGGATTGGAGTTTTCCTAGATTATGAGGAAAGAAGGGTGTCTTTCTTCAGTGCTGATGATATGAGCCTGCTCTATCTACTCTTTCACCAATGGACCATTGTTTAAACAACAGTGATGAGAGGCCATGGCCTATCAAGCTCCTCCACTACAGAATCGGAATCAGAATCAGAAATACGTTAATAATCCCCGAGGGGAAATTAAGATTTTCAAGATCAGACAAACATTACAGGGAGACAGAACAGGATCGCTGACGGGTCTGCCAACTTCCAGCGCCCCTTACAAAAAAAGGTCAGAAACAGGTAAACGTCTAAGCCTGGGCCTCTGGAGAGGGGGTCCAGACTGAGGCCGTTGGGAAAAAACCTCAGAGCCATAGCACACATAAGCATGTGTGTAAGAGGGAAACATCAAACATCAAAGAACACAAAGGACATTAAAGACATTAAAGGGGAACATTATCACAAATCAAAAAAACCATTAAAAATCAGTTCCCAGTGGCTTATTTTATTTTTCGACGTTTTTTTCAAAATTTTACCCATCACGCAATATCCCTTAAAAAAGCTTCAAAGTGCCTGATTTTAACCATCGTTATATACACCCGTCCATTTTCCTGTGACGTCACATAGTGATGCCGATACAAACAAACATGGCGGTTAGAACAGCAAGGTATAGCGACATTAGCTCGGATTCAGACTCGGATTTCAGCGGCTTAAGCGATTCAACAGATTACGCATGTATTGAAACGGATGGTTGTAGTGTGGAGGCAGGTAGCGAAAAACGAAATTGAAGAAGAAACTGAAGCTATTGAGCCATATCGGTTTGAACCGTATGCAAGCGAAACCGACGAAAACGACACGACAGCCAGCGACACGGGAGAAAGCGAGGACGAATTCGGCGATCGCCTTCCAACCAACGATTGGTATGTGTTTGTTTGGCATTAAAGGAAACTAACAAGTATGAACTAGGTTTACAGCATATGAAATACATTTGGCAACAACATGCACTTTGAGAGTGCAGACAGCCCAGTTTTCATCAATTAATATATTCTGTAGACATACCCTCATCCGCTCTCTTTTCCTGGGGGTCTGGCGGCAGATTTCTTTGACTTTATCGTTGGAAATGCATCTGCTTTGAGTGTCGCAGGATATCCACACATTCTTGCCATCTCTGTCGTAGCATAGCTTTCGTCGGTAAAGTGTGCGGAACAAACGTCCAATTTCTTGCCACTTTCGCATCTTTGGGCCACTGGTGCAACTTGAATCCGTCCCTGTTCGTGTTGTTACACCCTCCGACAACACACCGACGAGGCATGATGTCTCCAAGGTACGGAAAACAGTCGAAAAAACGGAAAATAACAGAGCTGATTTGACTCGGTGTTTGTGAAAATGGCGGATTGCTTCCCGATGTGACGTCACGCTGTGACGTCATCGCTCCAAGAGTGAATAATAGAAAGGCGTTTAATTCGCCAAAATTCACCCATTTAGAGTTCGGAAATCGGTTAAAAAAAAATATGGTCTTTTTTCTGCAACATCAAGGTATATATTGACGCTTACATAGGTCTGGTGATAATGTTCCCCTTTAAAAGAGCAGAGCTGATGCAACCAGACATTTCTACATACACTGCAAAAAGTCAGTGTTCAAAAACAATAAAAAAAATAAAAAAAAGTTTGGGGTATTTTATTTGAACTAAGCAAAATTATCTGCCAATAGAACAAGACAATTTGGCTCGTCAAGACTTTCCAAAACAAGCAAAATGAGCTAACTTCAATGAACCCAAAAATACCTTAAAATAAGTATATTCTCACTAAAAACAAGTGCACTTTTATTGGTAGAAAAAAAGAGATCTTTTTGCCCAATATGTTGAAAAATATTCTTAAATTAGGTAAATGCTAGTGCCATTATCTTGACATAATGACATGCGCTTGGCATTACATTTCTTGAAACCAGCAAACTTATACTAAAACCTAGTTTATTGTTCTTAATGGAAAGGCAACCGCTTGTTACTCTCGGGGTCTCCTAGCCGCTCAGGCAAATCATATTGTCTAAAAATGCATTTTTCCATCGATAACATGACATCATCGCACCAAGTGCGTGCTCTTTCAGTCAATTAGTGCGCATGTATACAGCCCGGCCCCCCACCAAAACATTTTTAATTGTAATTTTGAAGAATTCATCTGAATGTGCATGAACTATTTCTGTTCGAAATTGTTAGAAATGTCACATCTTAAATGTTTAAATATTAAGTTTACTGTACTGTGCCAACTGTACTACTATATGAGTACGTATTTTCTATTGTTTCACTGAAATAAAACAGCAAAGTCCATTTGGCTGTCATCTGTTTTAATATGAGACACAATTGTGTCAAAGTCATGATTTTTTATTTCATGCTTGAAATAAGAAATTATTATTTAAAAAAAAGTAGTTTTATACTTGTGAGTGTTGATGACACAGCTTTGCAACAGTTGATATTCTAGTTTCAAGCATGTTTTACTCAATATAGGTCATAAAATCTCAGCAACAAGCTGTAATATCTTACTGAGATCATTTAGGACCAAATCCCTTAAAACAAGTAAAACACTCTAACATAAAATCTGCTTGGTGAGAAGAATGATCTTATCAGACAGAAAATAAGCAAATATCACCCTTATTTGAGATATTTAATCTTACTTAGATTTCAGTTTTTGCAGTGTACAGCTACAAAAGTAAAAAAACAACAACATATACACTGTGGTGGCCTCTGCAGCTTCGAAAAGAGCCAGCTTAGGTGGTTCGGGCATCTCGTGCGGATGCCTTGAGGGCGTCTCCCTAGGGAGGTCTCGTTGCACGTCCCACTGGGAGGGGACCCCGTGGCAGGCCAAGGACCAGATGGGGGAATTACATCTCCTCTCTGGCCAGGGAACGCTTCGGGATTCCCCAAGAGGATGTTGCTAATGTTGCTCAGGAGAGGGAAGTCTGTGGGTCTCTGCTAGAGCTGTTGTCCCCGCGACCCGATTCCGGATAAGCGGTTGAAGATGGATGGATGGATGGATGGATGGCCTCTGCCGTGTTCCACGCCATCGTCTAAACTAAACTAAATCCGGGAGGGTTGGCAAGTATGCCCACGAGGCAGATGTGGGAAAAGTAAGCAAATCAATTATTAATCGAATTCCTGCTAGGATCAAATGAATGTTTGCACAGCAGGTGTCCTCCCTTCAGTTGTTGGCAGAATGCTGCTAAACAAAAAATTATTCTTCTCACACTCGTTCTTGGCAGAGCCAATTATCCCTTCTGCAAAGTGCACAACAGCCAGACTTGGATACAGCTAATCCAAATATTTTTAGAAGTAATTAAGCGCTTTGTCATAATACGGTATACAAATATACAATCGGGAGCGAAACAGAATAATACCATAAATATGCTGATGAAGGATAAAACAATACAGTGTTTGAATACAATATGATTCATTACTGCTTGACTTAATTCGAAATAACCAAGTAAGCACCATCAAAGCAAAAATCTATAAAAGAGCACTCACAGGATAAGTGGCTGCACCTGGATAGGGACTATGGGATACACCGACCATGTCGTCTTGACACTTAACTTTGAGGTTATCTGCACAAACACACAAGGGCACACGCGTCCTGTTTCCCCCCCGCCGTGTGAAAGGTCAAATAAACAGAGTGACAGTGGGCATGACTGGTGGTCCACGCTGCTACAGGATATAGCTGACACCTCTGCTCATTTGACAGCGCCACAACAATCTGCAGCAGGATGAGTTTTCCTCACACAGACGCACACTACTTGCCTTTTCATGTGCTCGGACGTATTTTTTTTTCCCTGAAGCGAAAATCACGGTTTTCTCCAAACGAAGAGCTACGAAATAGATGGCTTCTCATAGAGCACAATCTTGTCAAAGTGCCATCTCGCCTCTGCGCGCATTCAACGCTGGATGAACAATTCTGCTGCTGAGCTCATCACATTACAACAACAAGATTTCATCCACCGACCTTACACTAATCTCTTGCTAGTCAGCTGAGAGGCACCAGCATCATTATATACAGTGCATCTGGAAAGTATTCTCAGTGCTTCACTCTTTTCACATTTTGCTATGTTGCAGCACTATCACCAAAATGGAATAAATTCATTTTGTCCTCAAAATTTCACCCAAAATACCACATAATGATCAATCAATCAATCAATCAATGTTTATTTATATAGCCCTAAATCACAAGTGTCTCAAAGGGCTGCACAAGCCACAACGACATCCTCGGTACAGAGCCCACATAAGGGCAAGGGAAAATTCACCCAAGTGGGACGTCGATGTGAATGACTATGAGAAACCTTGGAAAGGACCGCATATGTGGGTAACCCCAGCCCCCTCTAGGGGAGACCGAATGCAATGGATGTCGAGTGGCTCTGACATACAGGTAAAAGCCAGTAAATTAGAATATTTTGAAAAACTTGATTTATTTCAGTAATTGCATTCAAAAGGTGTAACTTGTACATTATATTTATTCATTGCACACAGACTGATGCATTCAAATGTTTATTTCATTTAATTTTGATGATTTGAAGTGGCAACAAATGAAAATCCAAAATTCCGTGTGTCACAAAATTAGAATATTACTTAAGGCTAATACAAAAAAGGGATTTTTAGAAATGTTGGCCAACTGAAAAGTATGAAAATGAAAAATATGAGCATGTACAATACTCAATACTTGGTTGGAGCTCCTTTTGCCTCAATTACTGCGTTAATGCGGCGTGGCATGGAGTCGATGAGTTTCTGGCACTGCTCAGGTGTTATGAGAGCCCAGGTTGCTCTGATAGTGGCCTTCAACTCTTCTGCGTTTTTGGGTCTGGCATTCTGCATCTTCCTTTTCACAATACCCCACAGATTTTCTATGGGGCTAAGGTCAGGGGAGTTGGCGGGCCAATTTAGAACAGAAATACCATGGTCCGTAAACCAGGCACGGGTAGATTTTGCGCTGTGTGCAGGCGCCAAGTCCTGTTGGAATTTGAAATCTCCATCTCCATAGAGCAGGTCAGCAGCAGGAAGCATGAAGTGCTCTAAAACTTGCTGGTAGACGGCTGCGTTGACCCTGGATCTCAGGAAACAGAGTGGACCGACACCAGCAGATGACATGGCACCCCAAACCATCACCCAACCATGCAAATTTTGCATTTCCTTTGGAAATCGAGGTCCCAGAGTCTGGAGGAAGACAGGAGAGGCACAGGATCCACGTTGCCTGAAGTCTAGTGTAAAGTTTCCACCATTAGTGATGGTTTGGGGTGCCATGTCATCTGCTGTGTGCAATGAATAAATATAATGTACAAGTTACACCTTTTGAATGCAATTACTGAAATAAATCAAGTTTTTCAAAATATTCTAATTTACTGGCTTTTACCTGTAATATTGTGAGAGTCCAGTCCATAGTGGATCCAACATCATGGTGAGAGTCCAGTCCATAGTGGGGTCAGCAGGAAACCATCCCGAGCGGAGACGGGTCAGCAGCGCAGAGATGTCCCCAACCGATGCACAGGCGAGCGGTCCACCCCGGGTCCCGACTCTGGACAGCCAGCACTTCATCCATGGCCACCGGACCTGTGTGTCTCCCCCTCAGACTTGCCAACCCTCCCGAATTTTCCGGGAGACTCCCGAAATTCAGCGCCTCTCCCGAAAACCTCCCGGGACAAATTCTCTCCCGAAAATCTCCCGATTTTCAGCCGGAGCCGGAGGCCACGCCCCCTCCAGCTCCATGCGGACCTGAGTGAGGACAGCCTTTTTTCACGACGGGAGGACAACAGGGTGACAAGAAGTAAATCATCCAGACTAGAGATAAATTGTATTATTATGTTTATCTTACCTAAAAATAAATATATTTATCAATAATAAAAAAAAAACTAAATAAATTTTTACTATATTTTGCTAAAAACATCAAAATTAATTGTATTTTTATTTGTATTTTTTGTGACTCCTTATTACATCCAGCCATAGAATTATACATTAAAATAAACATATTTGAAATAATTAATTTAATTTTAAATTATCATAATAATTCATTTAAAATGACCATATTTAATTATTAAAATAATTGCTTGTTTATCAACAACTTTAGCATTTTATTCATTACATTTTGAAGCTCTCAGAAGCCAAGTTATGTTATATTCCTTAATATTTATTTATGCAAGTTTGAAGTATCAATTATCTAAACACGGTTTTGTTTGCATATTTTCAGGATATATATATACATATATCTATATATATATATATATATATATATATATATATATATATATATATATATATATATATATATATATATATATGTATATGTATGAAATACTTGACTTGGTGAATTCTACTAGCTGTCAATATACTCCTCCCCTCTTAACCACGCCCCCAACCACGCCCCACCCCACCCCGACCACGCCCCCCACCCCCCCACCTCCCGAAATTGGAGGTCTCAAGGTTGGCAAGTATGCTCCCCCTCCACAAGGGAGAGGGGGCAGAGGAGAAAAGAAAAGAAACGACAGATCAACTGGTCTAAAAAAAGGGGGGCTATTTAAAGGCTAGAGTATACAAATTAGTTTTAAGATGGGACTTAAATGCTTCTACTGAGGTAGTATCTCTAACTGTTACTGGGAGGGCATTTCATAGTACTGGAGCTCGAATAGAAAACGCTCTATAGCCCGCAGATTTTTTTGGGGGGGCTCTGGCAATCACTATTAAGCCAGAGTTCTGTGAACGCAGATTTCTTGCCGGGACATATGGTACAATACAATCGGCAAGATAGGACGGAGCTAGACCGTGTAGTATTTTATACGTAAGTAGTAAAACCTTAAAGTCACATCTTAAGTGCACAGGAAGCCAGTGCAGGTGAGCCAGTATAGGCGTAATATGATCAAACTTTCTTGTTCTTCTCAAAAGTCTAGCAGCCGCATTTTGTACTAAATGTAATCTTTTAATGCTAGACATAGGAAGACCCGAAAATAATACGTTACAGTAATCGAGACGAGACGTAACGAACGCTTGAATAATGATCTCTCGTAGCTAGTGGATAAAATATAACGAATTTTAGTGATATTACGGAGATGAAAGAAGTCCGTTTTAGTAACACTCTTAATGTGTGATTCAAAGGAGAGAGTTGGGTCGAAGATAATACCCAGATTCTTTACTGAGTCGCCTTGTGTAATTGATTGGTTGTCAAATGTTAAGGTGGTATTATTAAATAAATGTCGGTGTGTAGCAGGACCGATCAGCATTTCCGTTTTCTTGGCGTTGAGTTGCAAGAAGTTAGCGGACATCCATTGTTTAATTTCATTAAGACACGCCTCCAGCTGACTACAATCTGGCGTGTTGGTCAGCTTTAGGGGCATGTAGAGTTGGGTGTCATCAGCATTACAATGAAAGCTAACACCTTATTTGCGTCTGATGTCGCCTAGCGGCAGCATGTAAATACTAAAGAGTGCAGGGCCAAGAACCGAACCCTGAGGAACTCCGCACGTTACCTTAACATAGTCCGAGGTCACATTATTATGGGAGACGCACTGCATCCTGTCAGTAAGATAAGAGTTAAACCACGACAAGGCTAATAAGTCTGACATACCAACACATGTTTTGATACGCTCTAATAAAATATTATGATCGACGGTATCGAAAGCAGCGCTAAGATCAAGAAGCTACAACATTGATGACGCATCAGAATCAATCGTTAGTCATTTTTGCAAGGGCTGTCTCCGTAGAGTGATTTGCCCTGAAACCGGATTGAAAAGGTTCACAGAGATTGTTGGACACTAAGTGTTCATTTAGCTGTTGTGCAACAATTTTTTTGAGGATTTTCGAAGCTCGGATTCAGGAGGAACAGTGTGGTTTTCGTCCCGGTCGTGGAACTGTGGACCAGCTCTATACTCTCGGCAGGGTCCTTGAGGGTGCATGGGAGTTTGCCCAACCAGTCTACATGTGTTTTGTGGACTTGGAGAAGGCATTCGACCGTGTCCCTCGGGAAGTCCTGTGGGGAGTGCTCAGGGAGTATGGGGTATCGGACTGTCTGATTGTGGCAGTCCGCTCCCTGTATGATCAGTGCCAGAGCTTGGTCCGCATTGCCGGCAGTAAGTCGGACACGTTTCCAGTGAGGGTTGGACTCCGCCAAGGCTGCCCTTTGTCACCGATTCTGTTCATAACTTTTATGGACAGAATTTCTAGGCGCAGTCAAGGCGTTGAGGGGATCTGGTTTGGTGGCTGCAGGATTAGGTCTCTGCTTTTTGCAGATGATGTGGTCCTGATGGCTTCATCTGACCAGGATCTTCAGCTCTCGCTGGATCGGTTCGCAGCCGAGTGTGAAGCGATTGGGATGAGAATCAGCACCTCCAAGTCCGAGTCCATGGTTCTCGCCCGGAAAAGGGTGGAGTGCCATGTCCGGGTTGGGGAGGAGATCTTGCCCCAAGTGGAGGAGTTCAAGTACCTCGGAGTCTTGTTCACGAGTGAGGGAAGAGTGGAGCCTCTTTGTGTGCTATGGAGAAGCTAAACTGGGCCAAGCTCTGCTGAAGCAGCCTATGGCCCCGTTGGGTTATCTGGCCTATGATGGTGCACGGGTCCCTCCATCTAGGGGAGTGGTGGCCCACTCCACCAGAGGGATGGCTGGGACTTGGGCACACTTCAACGGTGCTCCCTTGGAGACATTTGTGTGGCGACCGGTTGAGCCTCTTCTGGGACCTTCGCAAGGTTTTACAGGCTAAATGTTGCTCTATCAATGGCCTGTACTTTTCTGGAAGCAGGCCAGTTAACCACGCTGTCCCTACCAGGCTGGACCATGACTTCAGGCCAGGGAAGTATGTGTGGTCTCTGCCGTGCTGGACCACACTTCAGGGTTGGTCTTCACCCGGTGGTTGTATTTTATTGATTAAGCAGGTTTGTTTATGGGACCTTTTTTCTTGGTTAAAAATGGTTTCTGTCCACAAGGTGGCCTTCATTGGCCTTTGACCGTTTTATCACAACTTGATGCTTTCCGCAATGACCATGTCCTGAATCAAAGCCTCACTTCACCTCCTGCCTGACCTTATTTGGGAACCTGTTGACCTATACGGTGGCATGTTGATAGAACGGGTGGTTTACCAAAGGTAACCGTGGTTCTATGAATAAAGGTCAACACGGCAGCTTCCAGTGTCATTCATAAGGCGGGTATGGCCTCAGTAGGAGAAAAGAGACTGAACAGGTGATCGTACTCCTGTGTTTATAGGCTCTTTATTCATAGAACCATATACCTTCATTAACCATCCGGTATTCCGTGTAGAATTTTGAGGACTAAAATGTTATTATTCCATTTTGAAATCAACTTTAACTAAGCAAAATGTGGAAAAGTGAAGCGCTGTGAATCTTTTCCCAATGCACTGTATGCCAAACATTGTTGGAGCTTCAACAATTCAACCCATTTCTCCCTTCAAGGTCTTCTCTCGGCAGCACTTCTGTCCAATTAGATCAAGGGCGTCCAAAGTGCAGCCTGCAGCTACTTTTTAAAGATTCACCGCACATTCTAAAAGTAACAATACAAAAAAGACATAAAACGTGGAATAAAGAGCTAACAGGTGTAATGTAATGAGAAAAAGTTGAAACGTTGACACTAATAACAAAGCTGCCATGCAATCTGTTGTTTTCCTTTAAAGGGGAACATTATCACAATTTCAGAATGGTTAAAACCGTTAAAAATCAGTTCCCAGTGGCTTATTATATTTTTCGAAGTTTTTGTCAAAATTTTACCCATCACGCAATATCCCTAAAAAAAAGCTTCAAAGTGCCTGATTTTAACCATCGTTATAAACACCCGTCCATTTTCCTGTGACGTCTCATAGTGATGCCAACACAAACAAACATAGCGACATTAGCTCGGATTCAGACTCGGATTTCAGCGGCTTAAGCGATTCAACAGATTACGAATGTATTGAAACGGATGGTTGTAGTGTGGAGGCAGGTAGCGAAAACGAAATTGAAGAAGAAACTGAAGCTATTGAGCCATATCGGTTTGAACCGTATGCAAGCGAAACCGATGAAAACGACACGACAGCCAGCGACACGGGAGAAAGCGAGGACTAATTCGGCAATCGCCTTCTAACCAACGATTGGTATGTGTTTGTTTGGCATTAAAGGAAACTAACAACTATGAACTAGGTTTACAGCATATGAAATACATTTGGCAACAACATGCACTTTGAGAGTGCAGACAGCCCAATTTTCATCAATTAATATATTCTGTAGACATACCCTCATCCGCGCTCTTTTCCTGAAAGCTGATCTGTCCAGTTTTGGAGTTGATGTCAGCAGGCCAGGGAAGCTAGGGTCGATAGGGGGTTTAGCTCGCTCGTCTGCGGGAACAAACTGCCGCCATTGCTTTCCGTGCTACCGAGGTCCTTTGTCCCTGAATTGCTCACACACTCCGGCAGATTCAATGGGGGTCTGGCGGCAGATTTCTTTGACTTTATCGTTGGAAATGCATCTGCTTTGAGTGTCGCAGGATATCCACACATTCTTGCCATCTCTGTCGTAGCATAGCTTTTGTCTGTAAAGTGTGCGGAACAAACGTCCAATTTCTTGCCACTTTCGCATCTTTGGGCCACTGGTGCAACTTGAATCCGTCCCTGTTCGTGTTGTTACACCCTCCGACAACACACCGACGAGGCATGATGTCTCCAAGGTATGGAAAACAGTCAAAAAAACGGAAAATAACAGAGCTGATTTGACTCGGTGTTTGAGAAAATGGCGGATTGCTTCCCGATGTGACGTCACATTGTGACGTCATCGCTCCGAGAGCGAATATTAGAAAGGCGTTTAATTCGCCAAAATTCACCCATTTAGAGTTCGGAAATCGGTTAAAAAAAAATATGGTCTTTTTTCTGCAACATCAAGGTATATATTGACGCTTACATAGGTCTGGTGATAATGTTCCCCTTTAAAACAATTATTACTCAGAAAATTTAAATTAATCAAAATCCATCTTGCTATAAATTGACCGATACAAACCTCCAATTACTTCACAACAAATATTACACTTTGAAATATTTTTACTGAAATAGATTGCAAAGTTTGTGTGTTTGCCATAGAAAAACCAGGATTTTCTTTGACAAAAAAGGCATTAAACATAAGAAAATTACAATAATAAAATCGGCGGATAGACTTCAACTTGATCTAGATCAGTGGTTCTTAACCTTGTTGGAGGTACTGAACCCCACCAGTTTCATATGCGCATTCACCGAACCCTTCTTTAGTGAAAAATAAAATGTTTTTTTTTTTCAAATTCAAGACGAAGTTATATGTTTTTGGTAACACTTTAGTATGGGGAACATATTCTAAGTAACAACGACTTAATTTAGAGTTATTTGGTTAGGGTTAGAGGGTTAGGCTTATAGTAAGGCTATGCTGAATAAGGCATTAATAAGTACTTAATAATGACTAGTTAAGAGCCAATATGTTACTAATTTGCATGTTTATAAGCAACTAATTAATGGTGAATATGTTCCCCATACTAAAGTGTTACCATGTTTTTTTACTGGTGCACAAAATGAACCGTGCATGAACATCACCTTGTTCAAACAACAAAACCAACACAGAGCATAAACTCACAACAAATTACACACTTGCAAATCAGTCTGACTTCTGCTGTTGCCGTATCGGTAATACGCCGATAGGGAGAAGTTTTTATTTACACGATGAGTCGGGTGTGTCTTGACCTCCGTCGAACCCCTGAGCCCGACTTACCGAACCGCTAGGGTTCGATCGAACCCAGGTTAAAAAACACCGATCTAGAGATTTAAGCATTAAAAGTGAGGGGAAAATTCTTGATTTATTTGTAACACGCTTATGAATAGGGCCCTGTTAGATCCCCGAGACCTTTTAAAGCATTTTTTTAAACTGTCAATGCTAAAAAATAAATAATGAATCAAAAATCAATGTTGTTATGAATTATTGGCCAATTTAGGGTCCAATTACTTCATATCAAATATTCCGCTTTGACATTTCTATGGGGGACAATATTGCATATTTTGTGTTTGCCATTAAAAAAATTGGTTTTCTTTGACAAGAAAATATCAGTGGAAAAATATGAAGTTGATTTAGATATTTAAGATGAAGTTTAAGTAAAAAAATAATTGAAAAATATAAATACATATTAATATTTGACTTATTGAACACTTTTATGACTGAGACCGTTTCAGGTCCCCCGGACTTTGAATAGTCACCAAACTTGAGGAAGAGGGCACTGAGGGTTTAAAAAAAAAATCCTTAAAATGGCCCTGCATCCTTTGAGTTTTGACAATCAACTTTATGGTTGGGCTGAGGTAGTTAAAAAGCTCCTCGGTGGCAAGGCCCCGGGGGTGGATGAGATCCGCCCTGAGTTCCTTAAGGCTCTGGATGCTGTGGGGCTGTCTTGGTTGACAAGACTCTGCAGCATCGCGTGGACATCGGGGGCGGTACCTCTGGATTGGCAGACCGGGGTGGTGGTTCCTCTCTTTAAGAAGGGGAACCGGAGGGTGTGTTCTAACTATCGTGGGATCACACTCCTCAGCCTTCCCGGTAAGGTCTATTCAGGTGTACTGGAGAGGAGGCTATGCCGGATAGTCGAACCTCGGATTCAGGAGGAACAGTGTGGTTTTCGTCCTGGTCGTGGAACTGTGGACCAGCTCTATACTCTCGGCAGGGTCCTTGAGGGTGCATGGGAGTTTGCCCAACCAGTCTACATGTGTTTTGTGGACTTGGAGAAGGCATTCGACCGTGTCCCTCGGGAAGTCCTGTGGGGAGTGCTCAGAGAGTATGGGGTATCAGACTGTCTGATTTTGGCGGTCCGCTCCCTGTATGATCAGTGTCAGAGCTTGGTCCGCATTGCCGGCAGTAAGTCGGACACGTTTCCAGTGAGGGTTGGACTCCGCCAAGGCTGCCCTTTGTCACCGATTCTGTTCATAACTTTTATGGACAGAATTTCTAGGCGCAGTCAAGGCGTTGAGGGGATCTGGTTTGGTGGCTGCAGGATTAGGTCTCTGCTTTTTGCAGATGATGTGGTCCTGATGGCTTCATCTGGCCAGGATCTTCAGCTCTCGCTGGATCGGTTCGCAGCCGAGTGTGAAGCGACTGGGATGAGAATCAGCACCTCCAAGTCCGAGTCCATGGTTCTCGCCCGGAAAAGGGTGGAATGCCATCTTCGGGTTGGGGAGGAGACCCTGCCCCAAGTGGAGGAGTTCAAGTACCTCGGAGTCTTGTTCACGAGTGAGGGAAGAGTGGATCGTGAGATCGACAGGCGGATCGGTGCGGCGTCTTCAGTAATGCGGACGCTGTATCAATCCGTTGTGGTGAAGAAGGAGCTGAGCCGGAAGGCAAAGCTCTCAATTTACCGGTCGATCTACGTTCCCATCCTCACCTATGGTCATGAGCTTTGGGTTATGACCGAAAGGACAAGATCACGGGTACAAGCGGCCGAAATGAGTTTCCTCCGCCGGGTGGCAGGGCTCTCCCTTAGAGATAGGGTGAGAAGCTCTGTCATCCGGGGGGAGCTTAAAGTAAAGCCGCTGCTCCTCCACATCGAGAGGAGCCAGATGAGGTGGTTCGGGCATCTGGTCAGGATGCCACCCGATCGCCTCCCTCGGGAGGTGTTTAGGGCACGTCCGACCGGTAGGAGGCCACGGGGAAGACCCAGGACACGTTGGGAAGACTATGTCTCCCGGCTGGCCTGGGAACGCCTCGGGATCCCCCGGGAGGAGCTGGACGAAGTGGCTGGGGAGAGGGAAGTCTGGGCTTCCCTGCTTAGGCTGCTGCCCCCGCGACCCGACCTCGGATAAGCGGAAGAAGATGGATGGATGGAACTTTATGGTTGGAGTTTATTTCGAACATGCATACAATAACATGATACTTTGTCCACTGGACTGGCAGATGTAGGACAATGTGGTGACATCCCTGCTCACAGATTCATTTCTGTTGGCCTTCAGCTGCTTATTTTCCCTGAGAATTTCTCAAGAAAACATCTAATATTGTCTGAAAATTAAATACAGTGGACAATCAGTCACATGTTATTCCAGTCATACGTTCAGCCCAGTGTTAAATGTTTTATTATATACAGGTAATTCCAAGCTACTTTCACAATAACATTTACAGTAATTTCCCGTGAAATAATACTGATAAATGCTGTGAAATCTTTGCAAAATTCTACAGCATGATTTTAAAAACACACTTTTTAACCACTCCTGTCTTGTTAAGTTTTTATGATGAGATTGTGCTGATTTCACCCCTAAAAAATGTAATTTAAGAAAAAAAAATCAGTTCTTGGTATCTGCTGTATCACATGCCCTTGTGTTAGATGTAAATATAAACGGAATACAATGATTTGCAAATCATTTTCAACCCATATTTAATTGAATGCACTACAAAGACAAGATATTTGATGTTCAAACTCATAAACTTTATTTTTTTTTGCAAATAATAATTAACTTAGAATTTCATGGCTGTAACACGTGCCAAAGTAGTTGGGAAAGGGCATGTTCACCACTGTGTTACATGGCCTTTCCTTTTAACAACACTCAGTAAACGTTTGGGAACTGAGGAGACACATTTTTTAAGCTTCTCAGGTGGAATTCTTTCCCATTGTTGCTTGATGTACAACTTAAGTTGTTCAACAGTCCGGGGGTCTCCGTTGTGGTATTTTAGGCTTCATAATGCGCCACACATTTTCAATGGGAGACAGGTCTGGACTACAGGCAGGTCAGTCTAGTACCCGCACTCTTTTACTATGAAGCCACATTGATGTAACACGTGGCTTGGCATTGTCTTGCTGAAATAAGCAGGGGCGTCCATGGTAATGTTGCTTGGATGGCAACATATGTTGCTCCAAAACCTGTATGTACCTTTCAGCATTAATGGCGCCTTCACAGATGTGTAAGTTACCCATGTCTTGGGCACTAATACACCCCCATACCATCACAGATGCTGGCTTTTCAACTTTGCGCCTATAACAATCCGGATGGTTCTTTTCCTCTTTGGTCCGGAGGACACGACGTCCACAGTTTCCAAAACCAATTTGAAATGTGGACTCGTCAGACCACAGAACACTTTTCCACTTTGTATCAGTCCTTCTTAGATGAGCTCAGGCCCAGCAAACGGCGTTTCTGGGTGTTGTTGATAAACAGTTTTCGCCTTGCATAGGAGAGTTTTAACTTGCACTTACAGATGTAGCGACCAACTGTAGTTACTGACAGTGGGTTTCTGAAGTGTTCCTGAGCCCATGTGGTGATATCCTTTACACACTGATGTCGCTTGTTGATGCAGTACAGCCTGAGGGATTGAAGGTCACGGGCTTAGCTGCTTACGTGCAGTGATTTCTCCAGATTCTCTGAACCCTTTGATGATATTACGGACCGTAGATGGTGAAATCCCTAAATTCCTTGCAATAGCTGGTTGAGAAAGGTTTTTCTTAAACTGTTCAACAATTTGCCCACGCATTTGTTGACAAAGTGGTGACCCTCGCCCCATCCTTGTTTGTGAATGACTGAGCATTTCATGGAATCTACTTTTATACCCAATCATGGCACCCACCTGTTCCCAATTTGCCTGTTCACCTGTGGGATGTTCCAAATAAGTGTTTGATGAGCATTCCTCAACTTTATCAGTATTTATTGCCACCTTTCCCAACTTTTTTGTCACGTGTTGCTGGCATCAAATTCTGAAGTTAATGATTATTTGCAAAAGAAAAAAAAATGTTTATCAGTTTGAACATCAAATATGTTGTCTTTGTAGCATATTCAACTGAATATGGGTTGAAAATGATTTGCAAATCATTGTATTCCGTTTATATTTACATCTAATGCAATTTCCCAACTCATATGGAAACGGGGTTTGTAGATTACATCACACACACACACACACACACACACACACACACACACACACACACACACACACACACACACACACACACACACGCCGCATAACATTGTGAAATAGTAGATCATTTTGCAGCAAGGAGCCAAAGGCCTCCCTGAGGAGCCATTGAGCAGAATTGTGTGAATATTGGACAGACTTGCCATAATATATTCTCACGACACATCAATGCAGATATGTTCATCAAGGGCCACAGTGAATAGATTCAAATTGATTGTCAAGTGCAAAGTGATAATGGACAGAAGACTTACAAGCATTAATAGAATAGAAAAGTAATTAATTGTGCTGGGAATGTTTACGACTTTACAGTGGCAAGCAGGTTGCCAGCACCTGTGCAATGTATTTACATCCCCAAGGCAAATCTAACTCTAAAAGGGTTATTTTAAAAATTAATTATGACCCCAACTAATTGCCGGAGGCGTTGAAAACGTTGACAATTCTCCTTAGAGAAAAGAAATGACAAAACAGGCCACTGCAGCAAAGTGTTTAGTGTAATACTATTTAGAAGTACAACATGTCAACAGATGAACTAATACTAGCAAGTTTTTCATTTAGTTTCCATTTCTTTGGTAATTTCTCACCTTGTTTCCTCATCTTACAATGACACATCTACTCAACAAATGAGTGAGCAGCAGTTGTTTTTGTCTCTCATAAGCAGGGGTGTAACACCAAATTCTGGGCCCTCATACAAAAGACTCCTAAAGGTCCCCCCATTCCCACCCTAAACCCGATGTCGTCGCCCCATACAGACACTTTGGGCCTTATATCTACTATCATCCAAATTCAATGCAATAAACAGCGTGTGCAAACTGTCCCTAATAGTGTCATGTGAGCATGTGATCTACTAAGACTGTGTACAATTTATAACTGGTGCAGACCACCTTATTTAAATGAGGTTTTGGGGTGTCAGGCCTCGAATTTTAACTTTCTGAGGTCAAGGCAAGTGTTGCCTTAAAGGAGGTCTCATATTTTAGGGCACCAAGGCAAGTTAGAAGGGGACCAATGCAAAGATTATTTTCTTTCGAGGCAGGAGATATATATGTATATATATACGTGTGAACTCGTTGGGAGTTTCCTCCTCTCCCAGCTCGCTAGCCTCAATCTGAACCTTGGTATTTACCGTGATGACGGACTGGCAGTGTGTCGCGCCTCGCCAAGGAGCAGCGAGAATACCAAGAAGCGCATATGCCAAATTTTCAAAGAGAACGGCCTACGGATCACGATTGAAGCCAACAAGCAAACCGTCAACTTCCTTGACGTCACTTTCAACCTGAGAAATAACAGCTACCAACCATTCACGAAACCCAACACAACACTCCAATACGTGCACCATGACAGCAACCACCCACCCACCACCACGAAAAGAATACCTACCGGAATCAATAAAAGGCTATCGATGCTGTCATCTAGCAAAGCTGAATTTGACCAAGCAACCCCCCCGTACCAAAAAGCCCTTGATGAAAGCGGATACAATTTCACCCTCACCTATGAACCCACGCCAGGAAACCAGCCAAAAAAGAACAGAAAACGAAACGACATCATCTGGTACAACCCCCCATACAGTAAAAACGTCTCAACGAACATTGGACACAAATTCCTCAATCTGATTGACAAACACTTTCCCAAAGACAACACCCTAAGAAAAGTATTCAACAAGAACAACATTAAATTGAGCTACAGCTGCATGAACAATATACGACAAATCATCTCAAACCACAACAAAACAATTGCAAATGAGCCGTCGGCCCCCAGACAGAGCGACTCCAAAACCAACAAAGGATGTAACTGTCGAAAGAAACCTGATTGCCCTCTCAACGGGGGGTGCTTACAAACATCAGTTGTCTACCAATCTAAGGTAATACGCAAGCACATTAACACATCCGACACATATGTAGGATTAACCGAGGGAGAATTCAAAACCAGATGGAACAATCACAAGGCTTCTTTCAGGAACAAAAACCTGCGAAATACCACAGAACTCAGCAAACACATTTGGGACCTCAAAGACAATAATGTTGAATATTCAATAACATGGCAAATTCTTGCATCCAGCACACCTTACAATAGTGGTAATAAAAGATGCAACCTATGCTTGAAAGAGAAACTGTTTATTATTTACCGTCCAGACCTGTCATCCCTCAACAAGCGCAGCGAAATTGTAACAACATGCCGCCACAGACGGAAACACCTCCTAGGTAACACATGAGCCAATCACCACGCCCCTAGGCCAGCCTGTACCCACCCACGCTGTGCCCTATATAAACCATGGTATGCGAATGCTCCCATTAAAATCTCCTGATGATTGAGGGTACCCCCCCTCATGAAACAGGCCTGTAGAGATGAAATAGTCTTGTGATTTTTTTCCCACACATACATATATTGCGCTCTACTACGGTATCGAGCACTATTTTTTGGATAACCTTATTAAGACATATATATATATATATATATATATATATATATATATATATATATATATATATATATTATATATACACATATATATATATATATATATACATTAGAGCTGCAACAACTAATCGATTAAATCGATTAAAATCGATTATAAAAATAGTTGGCGATTCATTTAGTCATCGATTCGTTGGATCTATGCTATGCGCATGCGCAGAGGCTTTTATTTATTTTTTTATAAACCTTTATTTATAAACTGCAAAATTTACAAACAGCTGAGAAACAATTATCAAAATAAGTATGGTGCCAGTATGCTGTTTTTTTTTCAATAAAATACTGGAAAGGATAGAAATGTAGTTTGTCTATTTTATTATCGATTATTAATCAATTAATCAAAGTAATAATCGACAGATTAATCGATTATCAAATTAGTTGTTAGTTGCAGCCCTAATATATATATATATATATATATATATATATATATATATATATATATATATATATATATATATATATATATATATACACGTTAGGTTAGGAAAAAACACGGATACTATTTCATCCGTACAAGCCTGTTTTGCCAAGGATATTATACAAAACAGGCTTGTGGCCAAACAGCTAAATTTTTGTTTCATCTGACATCACATGGACAAAGATAAGACCTTCTGGAGGAAAGTTCTGTGGTCAGATGAAACAAAAATTGAGCTGTTTGGCCACAATACCCAGCAATATGTTTGGAGGAGAAAAGGTGAGGTCTTTAATCCTAGGAACACCATGCCCACCGTCAAGCATGGTGGTGGTAGTATTATGCTCTGGGCCTGTTTTGCTGCCAATGGAACTGGTGCTTTACAGAGAGTAAAGGGGACAATGAAAAAGGAGGATTACCTCCAAATTCTTCAGGACAACCTAAAATCATCAGCCTGGAGGTTGGGTCTTGGGCGCAGTTGGGTGTTCCAACAGGACAGTGACCCCAAACACACGTCAAAAGTGGAAAAGGAATGGCTAAATCAGGCTATAATTAAGGTTTTAGAATGGCCTTCCCAAAGTCCTGACTTAAACGTGTGGACAATGCTGAAGAAACAAGTCCATGTCAGAAAACCAACAAATTTAGCTGAACTGCACCAATTTTGTCAAGAGGAGTGGTCAAAAATTCAACCAAAAGCTTGTGGATGGCTACCAAAAGCGCCTTATTGCAGTGAAACTTGCCAAGGGACATGTAAGCAAATATTAACATTGCTGTATGTATACTTTTGACCCAGCAGATTTGCTCACATTTTCAGTAGACCCATAATAAATTCATAAAAGAACCAAACTTCATAAATGTTTTTTGAAACATTCGCACCCCCGGCCAAACTATGAAAAAAACTGCGACTTATAGTCCGAAAAATACGGTATATACCGTATTTTTAAACTGCGACTTATAGTCCAAAAAATGCGGTATATACCGTATTTTTCGGACTATAAGTTGCAGTTTTTTTTCATAGTTTGGCCGGCCGGGGGTGCGACTTATATTCAGGAGCGACTTATGTGTGAAATTAACACATTACCGTAAAATATCAAATAATATTATTTAGCTCATTCACGTAAGAGACTAGACGTATAAGATTTAATCGGATTTAGCGATTAGGAGTGACAGATTGTTTGGTAAACGTATAGCATGTTCTATATGTTTTAGTTATTTGAATGACTCTTACCATAATATGTTACGTTAACATACCAGGCACGTTCTCAGTTGGTTATTTATGCCTCATATAACGTACACTTATTCAGCCTGTTGTTCACTATTCTTTATTTATTTTAAATTGCCTTTCAAATGTCTATTCTTGGTGTTGGTTTTTAAAACTTTTGTTTTGAAGGGGGAATTGCAAACTTCCTGTTGATTTTTGCTAGGGGTTGTCAATATATGAAATATAGGTCTAAGTGACCTACATTTTTTTGTTTCATGTCTCTAAGACATTCCTACTGGAAGTTACAGGCAGTTTTGTCTGAGTTTTCTTCCTCGGAGCAGTTGTGTCTGTGTTTTCTTCCTAGGGGGCGCTAGAGCGCAATTTTAAGTTTTGGGGTTGGGTTTTTTATTAGATCGCAAGTTTTGCCAGTCCTGATGTGTGTGTCCAGTTTGGTGAGTTTTGAAGCATGTTAAGGGGGTCAAATTTTCGCTCAAAGAGGCAAAAGTGACTGTTTTTACTAAACTTTTGTTTTGAAGGGGGAATTGCCAACTTCCTGTTGATTTTTGCTGGGGGTTGTTAATGTATGAAATGTAGGTCTAAGTGACCTACATTTTAGGTAGGTCTAAGTGACCTACATTTTTTTGTTTCATGTCTCTAAGACATTCCTACTGGAAGTTACAGGCAGTTTTGTCTGTGTTTTCTTCCTAGGAGCAGTTGTGTCTGAGTTTTCTTCCTAGGAGCAGTTGTGTCTGTGTTTTCTTCCTAGAGCGCATTTTTGAGTTTTGGGGTTGGGTTTTTTATTAGATCGCAAGTTTTGCCAATCCTGATGTGTGTGTCCAGTTTGCTGAGTTTTGAAGCATGTTAAGGTTAAGAGGGTCAAATTACAGGTCAAAGAGGGAAAAGTGACTGTTTTTACTAAACTTTTGTTTTGAAGGGGGAATTGCCAACTTCCTGTTGATTTTTGCTGGGGGTTGTCAATGTATGAAATGTAGGTCTAAGTGACCTACATTTTAGGTAGGTCTAAGTGACCTACATTTTTTGTTTCATGTCTCTAAGACATTTCTACTGGAAGTTACAGGCAGTTTTGTCTGTGTTTTCTTCCTAGGAGCAGTTGTGTCTGAGTTTTCTTTCTAGGAGCAGTTGTGTCTGTGTTTTCTTCCTAGAGCGCAATTTTGAGTTTTGGGGTTGGGTTTTTTATTAGATCGCAAGTTTTGCCAATCCTGATGTGTGTGTCCAGTTTGCTGAGTTTTGAAGCATGTTACGGTTAAGAGGGTCAAATTACAGCTCAAAGAGGGAAAACTGACTGTTTTTACTAAACTTTTGTTTTGAAGGGGGAATTGCCAACTTCCTGTTGATTTTTGCTGAAGAATGTCAATGGAAGAAATCTAGGTCTAAGGCAGACCTACATAGAGGTTTTTGTTTCATGTCTCTACAACATTCCTACCAGAAGTTACAAGCAGTTTTGTCTGTGTTTTTTCCCAGGGGGCGCTAGAGCCCAATTTTGAGTTTTGGATTTTTTTTATTTTTTTTTATTAGATGGCAATTTTCACCAGTCCTAAAGTGTGTGTCAAATATGGTGAGTTTTGAAGCATGTTAAGAGGGTCAAATTACAATTACAATAGGGTCCTCTGTCCCAAAGGGACATTGCGGTCCCTAATTAGCTAACCTCAATGAACCCTTACAATAAGTATATTCTCACTTTTTATTGTAGAAAAACAAATGAGACCTTTTTGCTCAATATGTTGAAAAATATTCTTAAATGAAGTAAATGCTAGTTGGTTATTTATGCCTCATATAACCTACACTTATTCAGCCTGTTGTTCACTATTCTTGATTTATTTTAAATTGCCTTTCAAATGTCTATTCTTGGTGTTGGGTTTTATCAAATACATTTTACCAAAAAATGTGACTTATACTCCAGTGCGACTTAATATATATATATATATATATATATATATATATATATATATATATATATATATATATATATATATATATATATATATATATCATACTTGCCAACCCTCCCGATTTTTTCCGGGAGACTCCCGAAATTCAGCGCCTCTCCCGAAAACCTCCCGGGACAAATATTCTCCCGAAAATATCCCGATTTTCAGCCGGAGCTGGAGGGGGCGTGGCCTCCATGCGGACCTGAGTGAGGACAGCCTTTTTTCACTACGGGAGGACAACAGGGTGACAAGAACTAAATCATCCAGACTAGAGATACATTGTATTATTATGTTTATCTTACCTAAAAATAAATAGATATTTATTAATTTAAAAAAACCAAAAACTAAATACATTTTTACTAAATTTTGCTAAAAACATCAAAATTAACTGTATTTTAATTTTTCTTTTTTCTCACTCCTTATTACATCCAGCCATAGAATTTTACATTAAAATAAACATATTTGAAATAATTAATTTTAAATTATCATAATAATTCATTTAAAATGACCATATTTAATTATTAAAATAATTGCTTGTTTATCAACAACTTTAGCATTGTATTCATTACATTTTGAAGCTTTCAGAAGCCAAGTTATGTTATATTCATGTTATATTTATGCAAGTTTGAAGTGTCAATTATCTAAACACAGTTTTGCTTGCATATTTTCAGGATGTAGATATATATATATATATATATACACCGTATTTTCCGCACTATAAGCCGCCCCGGGTTATAAGCCGCGCCTACGCTGCGCTAAAGGGAATGTCAAAAAAACAGTCAGATAGGTCAGTCAAACTTTAATAATATATTACAAACCAGCGTTCTAACAACTCTGTTCACTCCCAAAATGTAATGTGCAAATGTGCAATCACAAAAATAGTAACACTCAAATTAGTGCAGAGCAATAGCAACATCAATAACTCAACGTTGCTCGAACGTTAATGTCACACAACACACAAAATAAAGATTTAAAGCTCACTTTCTGAAATTATTTCTCATCCATAAATCCCTTGAATTCTTCTTCAGTGTCTGAATTAAAAAGTTGGGCGAATACGGCATCCAAAATGGCCGGCTCCGTCTCGTCGAAGTCATCAGAGTCAATGTCGCTGTTGTTGTCCAGCAGTTCCGTGAATCCTGCCTTCCGGAAAGCTCGGACCACAGTTGAGACCGATATATCCGCCAGGCATTTACAATCCACTGGCAGATGTTGGCGTATGTCGTCCGGCGCTGTCTCCCTGTCTTAGTGGCGCAGGTCATCTTGTTGCTTCCTCTACCTACGCACCATTGATTCATTTATGTTCAATTCTCTCGCTGCTGCTCTATTTCCGTGTTCTACTGCGTGACTTATTGCCTTGAGTTTGAATTCTGCGTTGTACGCGTGTCTCTTAATAGGAGCCATTTTGTGGTCTTTACAGGTGTAAACACACAAATGAAATGAAACGCAATATCCGGGGGCTTCTTCTTCTACGGGGGCGGGTGGTTGCTTACAGTAGAAGAAGAAGCGCTTCCTCTTCTATGGGGGCGGGTGCTTACCTTGGCGGTTGCTTACCATAGAAGAAGAAGCGCTTCCTCTTCTACGGGGAAAATAGATGGCGGCTGTTTACCGTAGTTGCGAGACCTAAACTTTATGAAAATGAATATTAATATTAATCCATATATAAGGCGCACCGGGTTATAAGCCGCACTGTCAGCTTTTGAGAAAATTTGTGGTTTTTAGGCGCGGCTTATAGTGCGGAAAATACGGTGTATATATATATATATATATGTATGGAATACTTGACTTGGTGAATTCTAGCTGTCAATATACTCCTCCCCTCTTAACCACGCCCCCAACCACGCCCCGCCCCACCCCCGACCACGCCCCCACCTCCCAAAATCGGAGGTCTCAAGGTTGGCAAGTATGATATATATATGTTTTTTTCCTTTTTTATTATGCATTTTCAGCCGGTGCGACTTATACACCGGAGCGATTTATACTATACGGTACTTTTTACCAATATTTATTCCCGTCAGGAAATTAAGGGTTTTAATCGCAGTGATGTGAGTATTCCCATTTTTAATCATATTTTACCACTGGGTTACATAAACATCAAAAGTCAGATGAGAAGCTGCACCTTAGGTTGAATTGTGTCACGAGCAGCAGGAAAGGTATCATTTTTGAAACGGTTATTGCTCTGCAAAAGGCCACCGCGCTACAAAGTTTCACGGAAATGGCTCTTTTTGCACATCAAGCAAACGTTATCATAACACATTTTCTTCCCCCTTACGCTTTCCAGCCTGGTGGAGGTTAGACGGCAAAAGTTTTCTCCCCGAGAAAGTAATCTTGCCAAAGGTGCCGCATGACAAATGAGATGTTTACCGCCACAATCCAAGCAGAAAAAGATGAATGTTGTGTCTTTGACACGGCTGGCATGGCTCATAATGCAGGACCAGCCCACTGGCATGCACCTCAGTGGGAGAGGGAGCCACTTTCAGGCATGATCTACATCCTTCCTATGCTGCAACTTGTGTGTTTCCTGGCCTAAAGATGGGCCGGATGAAGTGTTGGCACCTCAAGGACGGGTCCTTGACTCTTTAAGCTGTCTCTCGGGACCCCCCGGCATTATAAACTCCCATCTTTTGTGAAAGATGTGAAATGGCACTG
This sequence comes from Nerophis lumbriciformis, assembly GCF_033978685.3. Taxonomy (NCBI): domain Eukaryota; kingdom Metazoa; phylum Chordata; class Actinopteri; order Syngnathiformes; family Syngnathidae; genus Nerophis; species Nerophis lumbriciformis. The sequence goes on along the minus strand of NC_084582.2, from coordinate 6,986,887 downwards.
CAGAGACATCTGTTCTGTTGTTTATCACTTTTTTTTTTTGCACCTTCTAAATGCTGATGTGCACAATGCAATGTTATATTGGGCACTTGAGTGTTTTCTCAAGTTTATGACATTATTGGTTTTATATTTGGGATGAGATTTGGGAACTCCCCGCATGACGTTTTGCTAAACTATCAACGTGATTTAGTGTGTTTATCTTTCTCTGAAGCTGTGGAGGGGCGGGCGGTGGTGTTGGAAGAGCTGGGGAACATTTTAATTACCGCCATTTAATCTCAACATTGTGCTTAAAGGTCGCCGAGGGGGATTGCCGGGAGGGAACCGAGCGCAAACCACACACAACGATCTCAAGAAGGCCAGTTATTCCACAACATCCTGATATTAGTTTCTGAGTGTCCTCCAGAGGTGTGGACTCGAGTCACATGACTTGGACTCGAGTCAGACTCCAGTCATGAATTTGATGACTTTAGACTCGACTTGACAAAATGTAAAAAGACTTGCAACTCGACTTAGACTTTAACATCAATGACTTGTGACTTCACTTGGACTTGAGCCTTTTGAATTGACATGACTTGACATGATTTGCTACTTTCCCCAAAACCCAAAGATGAAAAACTTATTCGGGAGCGCTCCGTATTTTTCATTGTGTACTTGTCTATCAGCGTTGCGTGTGTCAGCTGGTGTGGTCTCAGTACAACAGCCAATCAAATTAGATCTACTTTGTTTTCATCACACAGCATTCATCCAATCAAATTGCAGGAAGAAGACATGTCCAAACCACACGCCAGTGAACAAAAAATGATACCTAAAATAATTTTGTTTGGGTATAAAAATTACGAGGTGGTCAACACAAAACGGTTTGCAGTATGCAACACACGCGGTTCGAAAATGACTGATGGAGAGGCAACAACTTCCAACTTCGTCCGGCATTTGAAGTTGCACAAAGAACGGTAAGTTTTGAATGTAAGATAACGTTTATTGGCTAAGTAACGTGACTTTTATTTGCTGTGTAGTTAAATCAGTGAGGCTGTAAACTCACTGCTAACGTTATAACGTTATTGCAAACACGGGAATCTGTTGCAGTTCACTACCTTATTCATACTTTTTGTTCAGTGATTTTTTTAAGCAGGGTTACGTTAGTCAATATATCACACGTTACGTAACATTAGACGGCGGTCAGCAGCACCGTGTATTTTAGCCACCTAAAAAAAAGACAAAAATAGTAAAATAAAGGTCAGTTAAAATGTATACTATATTATGAATATGTGTACCGTTTTAGCTAGCTTTCTGACATACTGTTGGTTGTTTACCTCAGTGGTCCCCAACCGTGGATCGATTGGTATCGGGCCGCACAAGAATTTTTTTTTTTTTTTTTTTTTTTTTTTTTTTTTAAATTAAATCAACATAAAAAACACAAGATACACTTACAAGTAGTGCACCAACCCAAAAAAACTCTCTCCCCCTTTTGTTTTGGGCATTGAACATGAAGACTCTTCCTTCACTGTTCCGAGTGGCCATGAGAGTCTTGGCAGTGCCTGCCTCCAGTGCTCCAGTGGAGCGAGTTTTCAGCCATGGTGGCATCATACTACGCCCCCATCGTGCACAAATGACTGACAGACTCTTGGCTAATTTGGTCTTTTGCAGATGCAATGCAGCATAGGGCCCTGACATATAAAAAGTACAACTTTTTTGTTATGTTCACGTATATGTCATGTTTTTTCAATGTTAACACTTTTGTACAAATAAGTACATTTGCACTTTATTTTTCAATGTGTTTGTTCTGTAAAGGAATGAGTTAATGTTTAAAATGACTGGTTAATAGTGCTATTATAAAGTGCAATGTCAGCACAATTTTCTTTCCTGCAATTTAAAATGCACTTGTTTTAATAAATAAATACAGCATTTGAAAAGCATACACAATCTGTGTTAATATATTAGTCTGTGGTTAAAAGGACTTGAAAGGACTCGAAACTCAAAATGCAGGACTTAGGACTTGACTTGAGACTTTCCAGTCTTGACTTTGGACTTGACTCGGGGCTTGCCTGTCTTGACTCGGGACTTGACTCGGACTTGAGGGCAAAGACTTGAGACTTACTTGTGACTTGCAAAACAATGACTTGGTCCCACCTCTGGTGTCCTCACTATAGCACATTTCATAATGCCAGTGAAACCTGGACTTATTTGTGTGGGAGGTGGCAAGGGCAGATTTAGGATTGAAGAAGATACCTCACACTGCAAAAAGTCAGTGTTCAAAAACAAGAAAAAAATGTACAAAAATTAGGGGTATTTTATTTGAACTAAGCAAAATTATCTGCCAATAGAACAAGAAAATTCGGCTTGTCAAGACTTTCCAAAACAAGTAAAATTAAAGCTGCAAGCAGCGATGGACGGGACCGACTTTGACGGCACATAAAATCCAAACCGGAGCAGTAATTAAAACTCTTTGGTCAACTTTTAATCAGAAGGGTTCAATCTCTCTCCTGTGCTAGTTTGAAGCCGACACGACAAACGCGCTCAGAGGAGATAATGTTTGAAAAAAGGTGACCGGTTTTTACAAAACTTTTGTTTTGAAGGGGGAATTGCAAACTTCCTGTTGATTTTTGTTGGGGGTTGTTTAGGGGGGCTTGAGCCCCCCTAAAATAGGCCTAACAACGCCAATGAGTTAAAGTACCAATGATTGTCACACACACTAGGTGTGGTGAAATATGTCCTCTGCATTTGACCCATCCCCTTGATCACCCCCTGGGATGTGAGGGGAGCAGTGGGCAGCAGCGGCGCCGCGCCCGGGAATAATTATTGGTGATTTAACCCCCAATTCCAACCCTTGATGCTGAGTGCCAAGCAGGGAAGAATGCTGGTATGAGCTTTTAAACATAACCCGTTAACTGCTGCCAATCAAATGGTGAATAAGATACTCTTTAGGGTTCATATGTTTGTAAATCTGACTGTGATGAAGTCAGTGCCTCACCAGCCATCAACCTCACCACACGTCACTGAAACACCGAGTCAAATCAGCTCTGTTATTTTCCGTTTTTTCGACTATTTTCCGTACCTTGGAGACATCATGCCTCGTCGGTGTGTTGTCGGAGGGTGTAACAACACGAACAGGGACGGATTCAAGTTGCACCAGTGGCCCAAAGATGCGAAAGTGGCAAGAAATTGGACGTTTGTTCCGCACACTTTACCGACGAAAGCTATGCTACGACAGAGATGGCAAGAATGTGTGGATATCCTGCGACACTCAAAGCAGATGCCTTTCCAACTGGACTGGACAGATCAGCTTTCAGGAAAAGAGAGCGGATGAGGGTATGTCTACAGAATATATTAATTGATGAAAACTGGGCTGTCTGCACTCTCAAAGTGCATGTTGTTGCCAAATGTATTTCATATGCTGTAAACCTAGTTCATAGTTGTTAGTTTCCTTTAATGCCAAACAAACACATACCAATCGTTGGTTAGAAGGCGATCGCCGAATTCGTCCTCGCTTTCTCCCGTGTCGCTGGCTGTCGTGTCGTTTTCGTCGGTTTCGCTTGCATACGGTTCAAACCGATATGGCTCAATAGCTTCAGTTTCTTCTTCAATTTCATTTTCCGCTACCTGCCTCCACACTACAACCATCCGTTTCAATACATGCGTAATCTGTTGAATCGCTTAAGCCGCTGAAATCCGAGTCTGAATCCGAGCTAATGTCGCTATACCTTGCTGTTCTATGCGCCATGTTTGTTTGTGTTGGCATCACTATGTGACGTCACAGGAAAATGGACGGGTGTATATAACGATGGTTAAAATCGGGCACTTTGAAGCTTTTTTTAGGGATATTGCGTGATGGGTAAAATTTTGAAAAAAACTTCGAAAAATAAAATAAGCCATTGGGAACTGATTTTTAATGGTTTTAACCCTTCTGAAATTGTGATAATGTTCCTCTTTAAGCATTTTCGAATTTTCGAAAATCGGTTAATGGTACCCAACTTGGTGCAGTTTTTTTTACGAACTTTCCCCCAGGAGTTGAATTTCGACTTTTTAGGACATGTTACTAGACACCTTTATAAACACATTGGTGAAGAGATTTCTTGGTAACGATTTAGTTCCCAGATTTGCCAAATATCCCATAAGATGACCTTACTATACTAATAAAAGTTTCAATCAATCAATCGAAAATTGTGCATTGACTTTGTTTACCAGACCATCTTTAAGCTGACCGTCTCTTCAGAATGCGGCGTTTTGTGGGCGGTCTTATTTACGTGCCAAAGCCAAGCCCCCTTCGACTGCGTCTTCTCCCTGTCAGTCATATTTTACTTATTAGCGCTTTCATATGGAGTCTCCTGACAGACATACGTTATAACTTTACACTACTTTATATTAGAAAAAGCAACAGTGTAGGATGAATGCTCCATACCAAAAAGAAGCTTATCGGCTACGGTGTCGGCACAGACTACAATGGCGCACGCGCGCATATTTTCACGACTTATGCAGATCCCAAATACAGATCAGCAGGTAACAGAAGGTAAAAAAAAATTGGTTTCACATAAAATTGCGACACAATACGGCAGATAATATGTCTGCTAACAAGTGCCATTTTGTGGTCCTTATACACACACACCATAATAATACTCGTATGTCTGACTACGGTGGCCGTAATGCGCCGACAATCAATCAAGCGGTGCGGCTTCGTAGCTTACCGAAGTCGTACTAAAAGTTTTTGACAGATTTTTTTTAGCTCTATATACTCAATGGAACATTTAAAGTTTTGGTGTTGATTACCGGCCCCATAGTGCAGTCGACACGTATCTCTTATGTGTGACTGCCATCTACTGGTCACACTTATATCATTACACCATGTACCAGATAAAATAGCTTCGAGATCGGTAAGCACAACCAGAATTATCGCATATAAGGAGCGCCGGGTTAAAAGGTGTACTGTCGACCAATGTTCCCTCTAATTTTTCATGTGTGTGAGCAAACGCACAAACACCCTAAGCGTTCAGTGGAATGCAGACGTGCACACTGTGGTCATACCAGCAGCACATTTGTCTCAAACATGACATAACAATTTAAATGTCTTATTATTATAATCAAGTGACTAGTCAATTTCAAAAGATTATTTTCTAATATATGTGATTTGACCCACTTAGATATTGTTTTTTTTTTAATCAGCTATGCACTATAGTATTTTATGCCTGCTTTGGAAAGATTGTGTACCCCTTTCAGAGATCACATTTAGTTCCCCTTAAAACATTCACATGTTGCATGAGATGAAGTGTTTATTAACTTTCTGTCCGTAAAATAAATATTTTTATTAGCAATTATGAAGTCCTGTGACATCATTTCATGATTAATATCCAAAAAATAACATTCTTTACGAATGACAGTAGAATAAGCACACTGATTGAGGAGTCATAGTAAAATGACCTGAAATTTACACTTTACGTGTAGTATTGGAGTTGTCCAACTTTTTGTGTGGCCATAAACTCACCAGTAGCTAATTGCCATAGTGTATGTGTTGGTGCAGGTGAGAGAGAGAGCAAGCGGGTGCTGTTGATATAACAGATGACAAAGAGTTGCTTTTGGCTTGGTTTGTACGGTAGACAACGACCAGTTTTGCTAGATAAAAGTATTTTACACATTGTTTTGGTGTGGTTATGGCCGACAAACAATTTCGCTAAATAAAGGGACCGATGGAATTCCTGTCCTCTTTTAAGTGTCTCCACAGACGTTACAATAATTTAAGTGTTGACAAACTTTGTTTTTATCTGTTGTGGCCACCTTTCGTCACCTGTTACTCACAGTTGCATTGCAAAATCATACAAAACAAACGATTTTGTGACGATCTGTCACTTCATTTCGGTTGGTTTCCATGTTTTTGTATTTACTTCCTGTCAGTGCTCTTATTTTGTTATATTTCCTGTTGGTTCCGCTGAGCACTGTTTTCTCCTCACCTGCCGGTGATTGGCAGCCGGTCCACACCTGCTGCCAATCAGCAGACGCCTATTTATGTTTTCACTCGAGCACTCAGGGCTCGACGATAGACTATGTTAGGAACTGTTGTATGCAAGACTGCTACATTTCTCTGTTGTTTTATTATTAAAATCATCTTACCTGCTCATCCTCATCCTGGTTCTTGCATCTTGGGGTCACACAAACGGCAGCCATGCGAGTTCCTCACAGTATCGTCGAGCGAGAAGATTGTGTCCTCGCGAGAACCCCTGTCGGCGATGCACAGCCGACCTTCTGGACCGCACAATTTTTGGAGGACTTAAAAACCAGGTTTGTGCGGTCCCAGCCCACAGCAGGCTCGGACCTTCCCTCTCCGCCTCGACCGCCGGTTCCGGCTCTCCGACCGGCGAGGCCACCGCCGCCTTCGCTCCTCCCGGCTCGGCCGCCGGTTCCGGCTCTCCGACCGGCTAGGCCACCGCCGCCTTCGCTCTTCCCGGCTCGGCCGCCGGTTCCGGATCTCCGACCGGCGCGGCCACTGCCGCCATCTTCCCCGTCGCCTGCTGTGCATCCTGTCCCGGCTCCACGGCAATCGCCTGTGCCAGCGCGCCGACCACCGGTTCCCACACCGCGTCGCACGCCAGTCGAAGCCCCGCGTCTTACGCCGGTCGCGGCGCCACGACGACCAACACCGGCTGAGTGCCCAGCACCCGTTCCTGCTCCAAGGCAGCTTCCAGCAGCTGCACCACGGCTACTATCCATTCCAGCACCCGCTCATCCTGCCAGTCCGGCGAAGGCTCCAGTGGAGCCCACCGTGATGTCCTTCCTGGCCTCCTGCTGGGACTCGGCGAGGGACTTATCGTTTTCCCTCCTCCTGGCCCCCTTCCGCCCGTCCCTGGTTTTCGCACCGGGGGACATAAAAGACCTAGAACTCCTTCTCCCAGTGGTGGACGGCGTCTGGCATCCGCCTAGTGGAGGGGGGGCTACTACCAGCAGCAGTGCAGCCAAGCACACGCCGCTGTCATCCCCGCCATCGTCTCCTCCCACGGAGACATCATCGTCTCAATCCACGGCGCCGCCACCTTCATCTTCTCTGGCGCGCATTCGCACTGCGCGGACATCTTCCGCGTCACCGGTGGGACTCCGCATGACACCGCCATCTTCCTGGTCGGCAGCAGATCCACCCACAACCACATCGTCTCTGGCGGGCTTTCGCAAGGCGCCGCCATCTTCATGGTCATCATCATCATCATCATCGTCACCACCGGCTGCGCGACCTCCTCCTCATCCGCCAAAGATGCGGCGGTGTTATGGACTTCATCCGCGCTGTCGGCAGCGATCTGCAGAACCTGCGTGTGGACCTTCGCAGCTGTTGGTGTTCAGGTACCACGCGCTTCCGCCTCCTTGTCGGCCACTAATGTGGCCGTTCCGTGGTCGCCCGCCTCGCCAGTTCCAGCGGCGTTCAACGCGTCGCCGCCACCTGACTTTCCCTCGCTGGCTGCGGGGACACTTGGCCTGGCGACCCTCCGCCATGTCCACCCTCCTCCCTCCCGTAATTTTTGGACTTGTTTCCAGGGAACATCTGGAATCTGTTCCTTGAGGGGGGGGTCCTGTGACGATCTGTCACTTCATTTCGGTTGGTTTCCATGTTTTTGTATTTACTTCCTGTCAGTGCTCTTATTTTGTTATATTTCCTGTTGGTTCCGCTGAGCACTGTTTTCTCCTCACCTGCCGGTGATTGGCAGCCGGTCCACACCTGCTGCCAATCAGCAGACGCCTATTTATGTTTTCACTCGAGCACTCAGTGCTCGACGATAGACTATGTTTGGAACTGTTGTATGCAAGACTGCTACATTTCTCTGTTGTTTTATTATTAAAATCATCTTACCTGCTCATCCTCATCCTGGTTCTTGCATCTTGGGGTCACACAAACGGCAGCCATGCGAGTTCCTCACAGATTTGTTTATTTTGTTTAGAGTGGGATTAGATTTTTTGCGTGCATAGATTTGCTGTGCGCATAGGACGCGTGAGCAGTGCGCAATTGCGCAGGTGCGCACCTTAGAGGGAACGTTGCTGTCGACTAAATTAAAATGGCAGACTCGCGCAAAGCTCTTCGGGTAAACCTCTACCATATATGGAGATATCTGTTGACGTAACAATGTCGAATCGTTGGGGACGGCGTGGTGAAGTTGGTAGAGTGGCCGTGCCAGCAATCGGAGTGTTGCTGGTTACTGGGGTTCAATCCCCACCTTCTACCATCCTAGTCACGTCCGTTGTGTCCTTGGGCAAGACACTTCACCCCTTGCTCCTGATGGCTGCTGGTTAGCGCCTTGCATGGCAGCTCCCGCCATCAGTGTGTGAATGTGTGTGTGAATGGGTGAATGTGGTAATACTGTCAAAGCGCTTTGAGTACCTTGAAGGTAGAAAAGCGCTATACAAGTATAACCCATCCATCCATCTTCCATCCATCTTCTTCCGCTTATCCGAGGTCGGGTCGCGGGGGCAGCAGCCTAAGCAGGGAAGCCCAGACTTCCCTCTCCCCAGCCACTTCGTCCAGCTCCTCCCGGGGGATCCCGAGGCGTTCCCAGGCCAGCCGGGAGACATAGTCTTCCCAACGTGTCCTGGGTCTTCCTCGTGGCCTCCTACCGGTCGGACATGCCCTAAACACCTCCCTAGGGAGGCGCTCGGGTGGCATCCTGACCAGATGCCCGAACCACCTCATCTGGCTCCTCTCGATGCGGAGGAGCAGCGGCTTTACTTTGAGCTCCCCCCGGATGACAGAGCTTCTCACCCTATCTCTAAGGGAGAGCCCCGCCACCCGGCGGAGGAAACTCATTTCGGCCGCTTGTACCCGTGATCTTGTCCTTTCGGTCATAACCCAAAGCTCATGACCATAGGTGAGGATGGGAACGTAGATCGACCGGTAAATTGAGAGCTTTGCCTTCCGGCTCAGCTCCTTCTTCACCACAACGGATCGATACAGCGTCCGCATTACTGAAGACGCCGCACCGATCCGCCTGTCGATCTCACGATCCACTCTTCCCTCACTCGTGAACAAAACTCCGAGGTACTTGAACTCCTCCACTTGGGGCAAGATCTCCTCCCCAACCCGGAGATGGCACTCCACCCTTTTCCGGGCGAGAACCATGGACTCGGACTTGGAGGTGCTGATTCTCATCCCAGTCGCTTCACACTCAGCTGCGAACCGATCCAGTGAGAGCTGAAGATCCTGGCCAGATGAAGCCATCAGGACCAAATCATCTGCAAAAAGCAGAGACCTAATCCTGCAGCCACCAAACCGGATCCCCTCAACGCCTTGACTGCGCCTAGAAATTCTGTCCATAAAAGTTATGAACAGAATCGGTGACAAAGGGCAGCCTTGGCGGAGTCCAACCCTCACCGGAAACGTGTCCGACTTACTGCCGGCAATGCGAACCAAGCTCTGACACTGATCATACAGGGAGCGGACCGCCACAATCAGACAGTCCGAAACCCCATACTCTCTGAGCACTCCCCACAGGACTTCCCGAGGGACACGGTCGAATGCCTTCTCCAAGTCCACAAAGCACATGTAGACTGGTTGGGCAAACTCCCATGCACCCTCAAGGACCCTGCCGAGAGTATAGAGCTGGTCCACAGTTCCACGACCAGGACGAAAACCACACTGTTCCTCCTGAATCCGAGGTTCGACTATCCGGCGTAGCCTCCTCTCCAGTACACCTGAATAGACCTTACCGGGAAGGCTGAGGAGTGTGATCCCACGATAGTTAGAACACACCCTCCGGTTCCCCTTTTTAAAGAGAGGAACCACCACCCCGGTCTGCCAATCCAGAGGTACTGCCCCCGATGTCCACGCTATACAAGTATAACCCATTTATCATAAACGCGTCACTAAAGTCTCAAATTCCAAACGGCTCGTTTGGAGCAAGTTTTGAAGAAGGCAAGATTGTTTTATAAATATTTCCGCCATGCCTCCATGGTTTGATTTCACATTTTCAGGGCTTACGGTGATGCCAAATACAGTTAGGAAAAGTTGGTTTTGCATAACAAGTCGAAACTACTGTACTTTACGTGGACCCCGAAACTTAAACAAGTTGAAAAACTTGTTCGTGTGTTACCATTTAGTGGTCAGTTATACGGAACATGTACCGAATTGTGCAATCTACTAATAAAAGTTTCAATCAATCAAAAAAGCATCCACAATCAGAGCAACTGCTCACAGAAAGACACGGCACGGTGCATTCAATGGTAACTTGGAAAAAATATGTGCCACAACTTGTTCAAATTAATTTATCGTTATCCAACACTGAATTACAGGCCAGAAAAGTGCAGGGGCCATAAGGCCATAAAGGGCTGGTACGGGAAGAACACATCCCCCTTTTTCCGCACTTGTGCATGAAAGCACGTACTGTACAAAACATTTTTAAGTTAAAGTACCAATGATAGTCACACACACACTAGGTGTGGCGAAATTAATCTCTGCATTTGACCCATCACCCTTGATCACCCCCTGGGAGGTGAGGGGAGCAGTGAGCAGCAGCGGTGGCCGCGCCCGGTAATCATTTTTGGTGATTCTTGCTATCGTTCTTTATTGACAGAAATGTAATGACCTGCAGCTCCAGGTCACGTCTTGTTTTGAGTTCGAGGTTGTTTCCTGTGTTTTGGACTTTATTTCCTGTTTGGCGCTTCTATTTTGGGTGTATGGTTTCCTGTGTTGTGGCGTACCTACAGTAGCTTGACTACTGCCCAGTAGGGCATTCACCACACCTGTTTCCTGTCAGCTATTAGTGTTCACACCTGCTGCCAAAACATTTTTTTTATGTTCTCTCAAGCTTGCTTTATTTCATGCTATGTTTTTTATTTTATTTTAACATGTCCTGTCCATCCACTCAGGCAAATCATATAGTTGATGTTAGGGATGTCCGATAATATCGGCCGATAAATGCTTTAAAATGTAATATCGGTAATTATCGGTATCGGTTTCAAAATTATCGGTATCGGTTTCAAAAAGTAAAATTTATGACTTTTTAAAACGCCGCTGTGTACACGGACGTAGGAAGAAGTATACAGTTCGCCAAAAAACCTTGAAGGCACTGCCTTTGCGTGCCGGCCCAGTCACATAATATCCACGGCTTTTCACACACACAAGTGAATGCCAGGCATACTTGGTCAACAGCCATACAGGTCACACTGAGGGTGGCCGTATAAACAACTTTAACACTGTTACAAATATGCGCCACACTGTGAACCCACACAACAGAACATCCATCCATCCATTTTCTACCGCTTATTCCCTTTTGGGGTCGCGGGGGGGCGCTGGAGCCTATCTCAGCTACAATCGGGCGGAAGGCGGGGTACACCCTGGACAAGTCGCCACCTCATCGCAGGGCCACAACAGAACAAATACACAGAACCCCTTGCAGCACAAACTCTAACGCTACAATACACACCCCCAGCTACTCCCTACCCCCCACCCAACCCCAACCCCCCCAACCGCGCCCACCTCAACCTCCTCATGCGCTCTCAGGGAGAGCATGTCCCAAATTCCAAGCTGCTGTTTTGAGGCATGTTAAAAAAAAAAAAATGCACTTTGTGACTTAAATAATAAATATGGCAGTGCCATGTTGGCATTTTTTTCCATAACTTGAGTTGAAGTTGCTCCTTATTTTGGAAAACCTTGTTACATTGTTTAATGCATCCAGCGGGGCATCACAACAAAATTAGGCATAATAATGTGTTAATTCCACAACTGTATATATCAGTATCGGTTGATATCGGTATCGGTAATTAAGAGTTGGACAACATCGGAATATCGGATATCGGCAAAAAAGCCATTATCGGACATCTCTAATTGATGTAGATGTCCGTATCTGCTGTACAGATTTACTTTACAAAAGAGAAATGTGGGATCCTTATTAGTATTTGACTTTTTAAAATGGGATTTGTTTAATGTTTGGCGCAGCCGGACCAGAGCAGGAGGGGATAGAAAGAAGACAAAATAAAGGAAGACAGAGGGAGAAATGGTGGGGACAAGAGAGGAATAAGACAGAGAGACACTAACAACAACAACATCAGCAATACGATACGTACAAATATGACACGAAAACGTATAGCAAAGAACCAGTTAAAATAAATAGATATTAATAACACAGAAATTACACTAAACTTTATTGCAAATAACACTATTGATAATGAATAATAAATATAATGACCTCTATTATCAACAATACAATGGTTTCAAATGCAACAATACATACATGTAATGATAACTTCAATTACAAACAAAGCAGATAAAGAGGGGGTGAAAAAAGAGGAGCGGACTTTATTAACCTTATAGTTTGTTATAGTAAAATAGGTTAGCAGTGTGCCGTGTTTCTACACAGTTTTTCCCGGGGAGGTACAACGTTAATATGTCACTTAAGATGTGACTTTAAGGTTTTACTACTTACGTATAAAATACTGCACGGTCTAGCTCCGTCCTATCTTGTCGATTGCATTGTACCATATGTCCCGGCAAGAAATCTGCGTTCAAAGAACTCCGGCTTATTAGTGATTCCCAGAGCCCAAAAAAAGTCTGCGGGCTATAGAGCGTTTTCTATTCGGGCTCCAGTACTATGGAATGCCCTCCCGGTAACAATTAGAGATGCTACCTCAGTAGAAGCATTTAAGTCCCATCTTAAAACTCATTTGTATACTCTAGCCTTTAAATAGCCCCCCTGTTAGACCAGTTGATCTGCCGTTTCTTTTCTTTTCTCCTCTGCTCCCCTTTTCCTTGAGGGGCGGGGGTGCACAGGTCCGGTGGCCATGGATGAAGTGCTGGCTGTCCAGAGTCGGGACCCGGGGTGGACCGCTCGCCTGTGCATCGGTTGGGAACATCTCTGCGCTGCTGACCCGTCTCCGCTCGGGATGGTGTCCTGCTGGCCCCACTATGGACTGGACTCTTACTATTATGTTGGATCCACTATGGACTGGACTCTCACAATATTATGTCAGACCCACTCGACATCCATTGCTTTCGGTCTCCCCTAGAGGGGGGGGGTTACCCACATATGCGGTCCTCTCCAAGGTTTCTCATAGTCATTCACATCGACGTCCCACTGGGGTGAGTTTTTCCTTGCCCGTATGTGGGCTTTGTACCGAGGATGTCGTTGTGGCTTGTGCAGCCCTTTGAGACACTTGTGATTTAGGGCTATATAAATAAAGATTGATTGATTGATTGATTGATAATATATGTTTGATAAAATGTGATTATATGCATGACTGTATGTATGTACTGTATTTTTTTACTATAAGTCACAGTTTTTTTCATAGTTTGGCCGGGGGTGCGACTTATACTCAGGCGCGACTTATGTGTGAAATGATTAACACATTGCCGTAAAATATCAAATGATATTATTTATCTCATTCACGTAAGAGACTAGACGTATAAGATTTCATGGGATTTAGCGATTAGGAGTGACAGATTGTTTGGTAAACGTATAGCATGTTCTATATGTTATAGTTATTTGAATGACTCTTACCATAATATGTTACGTTAACATACCAGGCACGTTCTCAGTTGGTTATTTATGCCTCATATAACGTACACTTATTCAGCCTGTTGTTCACTATTCTTTATTTATTTTAAATTGCCTTTCAAATGTCTATTCTTGGTGTTGGGTTTTATCAAATACATTTCCCCAAAAAATGTGACATACTCCAGTGCGACTTATAGTCTGAAAAATACGGTATATGTGCGTGTGTATGTACAGTATATACCGTATTTTTCGGAGTATAAGTGGCACCGGAGTATAAGTCGCACCTGCCGAAAATGCATGATAAAAAAAGAAAAAAACATATATAAGTCGCACTGGAGCCCGGCCAAACTATGAAAAAAACTGCGACTTATAGTCCGAAAAATACGGTACATATGTTTGTACCGTATTTTCCGCACTATAAGCCGCACCTAAAAACCACAAATTTTCACAAAAGCTGACGGTGCGGCTTATAACCCGGTGCGCCTTATATATGGATTAATATAAATATTTATTTTCATAAAGTTTCGGTCTCGCAACTACGGTAAACAGCCGCCATCTTTTTTCCCCGTAGAAGAGGAAGCGCTTCTTCTTCTATGGTAAGCAACTGCCAAGGTAAGCACCCGCCCCCGTAGAAGAGGAAGCGCTTCTTCTTCTACGGTAAGCAACCACCCGCCCCCGTAGAAGAAGAAGCGCGCGGGTATTACGTTTCATTTCCTTTGTGTGTTCCATGTTGATATACGACTCCATGCGCGCCCACATCACAGATGGTGTCAAAAAACAAGTGAAGCACACAAATACAACACTCGCCGTCATTCCGGGTGGATTAACCAAAGAACTCCAACCGCTCGATATTGGTGTCAACAGGGCATTTAAAGCACGACTGCGAACGGCGTGGGAACAATGGATGACCGAAGGCGAACACACCTTCACTAAGACAGGGAGACAGCGCCGGACGACATACGCCAACATCTGCCAGTGGATCGTAAATGCCTGGGCGGATATTTCGGTCACAACTGTGGTCCGAGCTTTCCGGAAGGCAATGACTTCGACGAGACGGAGCCGGCCATTTTGGATCCCGTATTCGCCCAACTTTTTAATTCGGACACCGAAGGAGAAGAATTCGAGGGATTTATGAATGAAGAATAACTTCAGAAAGTGAGCGTTATGTTTATTTTGTGTGTTGTGACATTAACGTTCGAGCAACATTAAGTTATTGATGCTTATTGATTGCACATTTGCACATTACCGTACATTTTGGGAGTGAACAGAGTTGTTAGAACGCTGGTTTTTAATATATTATTAAAGTTTGACTGACCTATCTGACTGTTTTTTTGACATTCCCTTTAGCGCAGTTAGATGCGGCTTAAAACACGGGGCGGCTTATAGGTGGACAAAGTTTTGAAATATGCCGTTCATTGAAGGCGCGGCTTATAACCCAGGGCGCCTTATGGTGCGGAAAATACGGTACAATGAATGTGAGTGTTGATGTATGTATTTATGTATGTGCATGCATATGTGCCTATGTATGTATGAATGTACATGCGTACGTGTGTATGTGCGTATGTATGTAAGTTTGCATGTACAATATATTTGTCTCCCAGTATGTGCGGGAGCCAAAGTACGGCCCCAGCCACCCAGAGAGCCCGACCCAAAACAGCAGGTGCAGTACCCAGGGAACAAGGGACCACCGACCGCCCGCAGGCAGGCCGCTAAGTGACAGGACCCGCAGAACAGGGCCGGCGGCAGGCCGTAGACATATGCGCCCAGCCGAGGACAAGGCACGGGAGAAGCAGGAGACAACCAGCCGCCAAGGCCAGCGAGAGAACACACCCCACGCAGGCAGGGACGACGGGATGTCCTGCACCGAGGGACCCAGAGAAAAGTCGCTTTTGCATAACATTGCGAAACAAAACGCAAGATAATATGTCTTAAATTATACACATATATAATACTCGTATGTTTAATGAGCCGACAATCCTTCAAGCGGTGCGGCTTCATAGCTTACCAAAGTCGTACTTGAACATTTTGATAGATTTTTGAGCGCCGTGTGTAATGTTGTATATCTTCAATGGAACATTTAAAACGTTGGCGTTGTTTACTTGAGACATATTGCAATCATACTGCAGCCGACACGGATCTCTTATGTTTGACTGCCATCTACTGGTCGCCATGTAACAAATAAAATAGCTTCGAGGTGAGTAAGCTCAACCGAACGTATTCCTTACATTAGGCGCAATGTCAAGTTTTGAGAAGAAAACAAGGATTTTAAGTGCGCCTTATAGTCCGGAAAACACGGTAATATTATCTAAGACATACTTCTATCGCCCTGTTATCGCACTGTCAAACAAGTATTTAAAAGGTCACACCAGACACGAGTGGGAATATCTAATTAACTGATAGCAGGATTCTGGGGTGCTGTGGTGTACACGTGATTTTAGGTTTGTGCGAAATGCACTGATGCAGGATCTCCATCCATCCATCCATTTTCTACTGCTTGTCCCTCTCGGGGTGGCGGGGGGTGCTGGAGCCTATCTCAGCTGCACTCGGGCGGAAGGCGGGGCACACCCTGGACAAGGAACAATGCAATCAACTTCATCATCAGGCATGAACGGGGTTTTGGTTGGTAAGCACGGTAGAGACTGCTGGTTTAGGGAATTACGAAATGAGGGAAAAAAAACGATTGCACAGATTTTTTCCGAGCTCAATTATGTTACTGGGTGGAAATAATCTATCATTTTGCTGCTGCTTCATTTGGCTCCAGCTTGCAGAAATGATAAGTGAATCACACAGCTGTATCGTGAACATGTGTGTTCAGCATGTATTACTCTTGTAGGGAGGGCTTTCCTTTGGATTATCAAACTGCACTATTGGATACAAGTGGTACGCCAAATAATCACATACCGTATTTTTCGGACTATAAATCACAGTTTTTTTCATAGTTTGGCCTAGGGTGCGACTTATACTCAGGCGCGACTTATGTGTGAAACTACTTATTTTATTTGCTTGATTAATTTTGGCCAAAGGGGGCGCATTTCAATTTCTTACACAAACTTGTTATTTCATATGTTGACCAGAGGGGGAGCACTTTTACAAACCGACACAAGTCAATTTGAAATACCGTATTTTTCGGACTATAAGTCGCAGTTTTTTTCATAGTTTGGCCCGGGGTGCGACTTATACTCAGGAGCGACTTATGTGTGAAATTATTAACACATTAACGTAAAATATCAAATAATATTATTTAGCTCATTCACGTAAGAGACTAGACGTATAAGATTTCATGGGATTTAGCGATTATTGTTTGGTAAACGTATAGCATGTTCTATATGTTATAGTTATTTGAATGACTCTTACCATAATATGTTACGTTAACATACCAGTTGGTTATTTATGCCTCATATAACGTACACTTATTCAGCCTGTTGTTCACTATTCTTTATTTATTTTAAATTGCCTTTCAAATGTCTATTCTTGGTGTTGGGTTTTATCAAATAAATTTCCCCCAAAAATGCGACTTATACTCCAGTGCGACTTATATATGTTTTTTCCCTTCTTTATTGTGCATTTTCGGCCGGTGCGACTTATACTCCGGAGCAACTTATACTCCGAAAAATACGGAAATTATACCCAATTTAATAAAAAAAAAGTCAACACATTGTGAGAAAAAGACTGCTTTTAGTTAATTTATTTCAAATTTTTTTTGTTTGTAATTGGTTTTAATCTTCATTATTTACTTCAAGTTATTACAGTATGTCTCTATATACATATTTATTTTATTTGCTTGATTCATTTTGGCCAAAGGGGGCGCATTTCAATTTCTTACACAAACTTGTTATTTCATATCTTGACCAGAGGGGGAGCACTTTTACAAACCGACACAAGTCAATTTGAAATACCGTATTTTTCGGACTATAAGTCGCAGTTTTTTTTATAGTTTGGCCGGGGGTGCGACTTTTACTCAGGAGCGACTTATGTGTGAAATTATTAACACATTACCGTAAAATATCAAATAATATTATTTAGCTCATTCACGTAAGAGACTAGACGTATAAGATTTCATGGGATTTAGCGATTATTGTTTGGTAAACGTATAGCATGTTCTATATGTTATAGTTATTTGAATGACTCTTACCGTAATATGTTACGTTAACATACCAGGCACGTTCTCAGTTGGTTATTTATGCCTCATATAACGTACACTTATTCAGCCTGTTGTTCACTATTCTTTATTTATTTTAAATTTCCTTTCAAATGTCTATTCTTGGTGTTGGGTTTTATCAAATAAATTTCCCCCCAAAAATGCGACTTATACATGTTTTTTTTCCTTCTTTATTATGCGTTTTCGGCCAGTGCGACTTATACTCCGGAGCGACTTATACTTCGAAAAATACGGAAATTGCTCCCAATTTTATAAAAAAAAAAAAAGTCAACACATTGTGAGAAAAAGACTGCTTTTAGTTAATTTATTTAAAAAAAAAAAAGTTTGTAATTGGTTTTGAATCTTCATTATTTACTTCAAGTTATTACAGTATGTCTCTATATACATAATTATTTTATTTACTTGATTAATTTTGGCCAAAGGGGGCGCATTTCAATTTCTTACACAAACTTGTTATTTCATAAGAAGTAAGAGACTAGACGTTCCATTTCATGGGATTTAGCGATTAGGAGTGACAGATTGTTTGGTAAATGTATAGCATGTTCTATATGTTATAGTTATTTGAATGACTTACCATAATATGTTACGTTAACATACCAGGCACGTTCTCAGTTGGTTATTTATGCCTCATATAACGTACACTTATTCAGCCTGTTGTTCACTATTCTTTATTTATTTTAAATTGCCTTTCAAATGTCTATTCTTGGTGTTGGCTTTTATCAAATACATTTACCCAAAAAATATGACTTATACTCCAGTGCGACTTATATATGTTTTTTTCCTTCTTTATTATGCATTTTCGGCTGGTGCGACTTATACTCCGGAGCGACTTATACTCCGAAAAATACGGAAATTGCTCCCAATTTTATTAAAAAAAAAAAAAAGTCAACACATTATGAGAAAAAGACTTCTTTTAGTTATAAATAAATGATAAATGGGTTGTACTTGTATAGCGCTTTTCTACCTTCAAGGTACTCAAAGCGCTTTGACACTACTTCCACATTTACCCATTCACACACACATTCACACACTGATGGAGGGAGCTGCCATGCAAGGCGCTAACCAGCACCCATCAGGAGCAAGGGTGAAGTGTCTTGCTCAGGACACAATGGACATGACGAGGTTGGTTGGTAGTTCATTTATTTTAAAATGTTTTGTTTGTAATTGTTTTTAATCTTCATTATTTACTTCAAGTTATTACAGTATGTCTCTATATACATATTTATTTTATTTGCTTGATTCATTTTGGCCAAAGGGGGCGCATTTCAATTTCTTACAAAACTTGTTATTTCATATGTTGACCAGAGGGGGAGCACTTTTACAAACCGACACAAGACAATTTGAAATATCGTATTTTTCGGACTATAAGTCGCAGTTTTTTTCATAGTTTGGCCGGGGGTGCGACTTATACTCAGGAGCGACTTATGTGTGAAATTATTAACACATTAACGTAAAATATCAAATAATATTATTTAGCTCATTCACGTAAGAGACTAGACGTATAAGATTTCATGAGATTTAGCGATTATTGTTTGGTAAACGTATAGCATGTTCTATATGTTATAGTTATTTGAATGACTCTTTACCATAATATGTTACGTTAACATACCAGGCACGTTCTCAGTTGGTTATTCATGCCTCATATAACGTACACTTATTCAGCCTGTTGTTCACTATTCTTTATTTATTTTAAATTGCCTTTCAAATGTCTATTCTTGGTGTTGGGTTTTATCAAATAAATGTCACCAGAAAATGCGACTTATATATGTTTTTTCCCTTCTTTGTTATGCATTTTCGGCGGGTGCGGCTTATACTCCGGAGCGACTTATACTCCGAAAAATACGGTAATTACATATTCAAACACAGTGTTGCTGTTCAAACTGTGTGTATTGTTACAGTTTCCAAAAACATTAAATATACTACCTCTGCCTTGTTTTTCATGAACATTTAGGCCTACTACGCTACTGTATTTAAATGTTGGTCATCATATTGGTACTTGGAGAGCCAAGTGTTTTCTGTGGTGGTACTTGGTGGAAAAGGTTTGGGAACCACTGTTTTACACAATCACATTTAAGGGTCCTGTCTGCAGGGCAGGGGAGTTTCTAGGAGTTCTGGGCCCCCTGAAATGATATCGGTGTGGGCCCCTTAACCCCATTCATTGACTGTGTGGGTGGCAGCGTGGGCCCTAGCAGGTTGTCGACCCTTGGAATTGTCATCACCTATTCGCCATTTACAGGGCACTCCAAACAATCACATTGCGGGGGAGTTGACCGCAGTGAGGAGAGCAACCAGTTTGTTTTTTTCCCCCATATATCAAACTCTTATTTACAGACAATGTATCAAGTTTATTTTGTAAGGAATGCATACAGTATAGCATAAAATACAAAAAGACGTTTCCAAAAATTAATAGCAGACGTTTGACCAAAGCAGACAAAACTGGCAGGATATTCTATGGATTTATCACCTGGATAAATAACAGCATGCAGAGGGAGCAAATACAGTACAGAATACTCGAAGAATGTGATTTATTCTGCATGTATTTTACTCTTAAATGCTTCTTCTGAATGCCTGTGGTAACTTTGCAAGGATTTCTTTTGACTTGAGGCATGCAGAGCAATTAGAAATTCCTTCAAAATACTTTGGGGGAAAAAATGTGCAAGGACGTACAGAAAAGTTACTTCAGTCAAGAAGAGTATCTAGTAGTCCTTACCATTTGTTTGTTGTTAGGAATAAATATATATATATATATATATATATATATATATATATATATATATATATATATATATATTTATTTATTTTGTCGCCACCTCATTGCAGATATATGTATATATATATGTATATGTGTATATATGTATATATATATGTATATGTGTATATATGTATATATATATATGTATATGTGTATATATGTATATATATATGTATATGTGTAAATATGTGTATATATGTATATATATACTGTATGTATATGTGTATATATGCATGTGTGTATATATATATATATATTTATTCATACATATATATTCCTTGCGCACTAATTGACTTAAAGAGCGCACTTGCTGCATGTCACGTTATCGATAGTAAAATGCATTTTTATACAATATGATTTGCCTGAGTGGCTCGGAGACGGTAGAAAATGGACTAGTGAGGACAAATTTAAAAAATAATAATAATACAAAAAATAAATAATTTGGGACTTCCCGTGGGCCGGATTTTGGACGCTGGGGGGCCGTATCCGGCCCGTGGGCCGTAGTTTGGGGACCCCTGATTTAGAGTCTCTATTTAAATAACCTCCCTCCCGACGACGTCTTAATAGCTGGGCTGGACTGGATGAGTTCAAAGCCACAGGGTGTGGACTCATTTGCTAGCGCTGCTCGACATAACCCCTCAGTCAGTCGGAATGTGCTTCACCGAGACCTGAGAACCCATCATTCATTCCCTCCACATTCTCACATTGATGGTGGTAAGCTACATTTGTGGCCAAAGCTGCCCTGGGGTGGGCTGACGGAAGCGGGGCTGCATTTTGGCCCCTCCAACCACCACCAAACATTAATTCCCATTCATACAGTAGTGCCATGCCCAAGGACACAACGGCCGTGACTAGGACGGTGGAAGCTGGAATTGAACCTGGAATCCTCAAGTTTCTACCCTCTGAGCCACGCCGGTTTTTTTTTTTTCAAACAACTATATTTACAAAAAAAACTTGACATTGGTAATACAAGAAGCCAGCGTTTGTTTGTTCTTTTGTCAGATGCAAAACTGTTTTACTGCTTTGAATGAAACGGAATGAATGAATGAATGTGTCTGCCAATATGGAGGATTATATATCCAAGTTCAAATACTTCTCTAAATTGGACTTCAAGACAAAACAATTTATAGGAAGTAAGTTTTCATGGAGGATAAATAGTGATGCTTCAGATACAAATACAGAACGGTATTAACACTCCAAATATTGAATTTATTTTAATAAAGCAAATGGGACCAAAAAGTATTTGATAATGTTATTTACCGTATTCTGCCTACTGAGCCTATGGTGCTGTTAGGTTATTGTGGCTCAATTTGCCTTGATTTTTTCTATGTTAATGTATTATTATTTAATATATATTATTCTTTTAGTTGCTTAAGAGATATTCCTGGCTCTGAATTTGCTCATGGCTTTTTTTATATTTTTGTGCATTATTTGTTGCCGTCATCATTAAACGGACAGGTTACTCATCAGTTACTCAGTACTTGAGTAGTTTTTTCACAACATACTTTTTACTTTTACTCAAGTAAATATTTGGGTGTCTACTCCTTACTTTTACTTGAGTAATAAATCTCTAAAGCAGGGGTCACCAACCTTTTTGAAACCAAGAGCTACTTCTTGGGTACTGATTAATGCGAAGGGCTACCAGTTTGATACACACTTAAATAAATTGCCAGAAATAGCCAATTTGCTCAATTTACCTTTAACTCTATGTTATTATTAATAACTAATGATATTTATCTTTTACGGAAGGTTTTTTGTAGAGAAAAATGATGAAAAAAAAACGCTTAATTGAACGGTTTAAAAGAGGAGAAAACATGAAAAAAATGAAAATTAAATTTTGAAACATTGTTTATCTTCAATTTCGACTCTTTAAAATTCAAAATTCAACCGAAAAAAAAAAGAGAAAAACTAGCTAAAAGAGAAAAACTAGCTAATTTGAATCTTTTTGAAAAATTAAAAAAATAATTTATGGAACATCATTAGTAATTTTTCCTGATTAATATTAATTTTAGAATTTTGATGACATGTTTTAAGTAGGTTAAAATCCAATCGGCACTTTGTTAGAATATATAACAAATTGGACCAATCTATATTTCTAACAAAGACAAATCATTATTTCTTCTAGATTTTTCAGAACAAAAATTTTAAAAGAAATTCAAAACACTTTGAAATAATATTTATATTTGATTCTACAGATTTTCTAGATTTGCCAGAATAATTTTTTTGAATTTTAATCATAATAAGTTTGAAGAAATATTTCACAAATATTCTTCGTCGAAAAAAACAGAAGCTAAAATGAAGAATTAAATTGAAATGTATTTATTATAAATTTACTTGAACATTGATTTAAATTGTCAGGAAAGAAGAGGAAGGAATTTAAAAGGTAAAAAAGTATACGTGTTTAAAAATCTTAAAATCCTTTTTAAGGTTGTAGTTTTTCTCTAAAATTGTCTTTCTGAAAATTATAAGAAGTAAAGTAAAAAAAATAAATGAATTTATTTAAACAAGTGAAGACCAAGTCTATAAAATATTTTCTTGGATTTTCAAATTCTATTTGAGTTTTGTCTCTTAGAATTAAAAATGTCGAGCAAAGCGAGACCAGCTTGCTAGTAAATAAATACAATTTAAAAAATAGAGGCAGCTCACTGGTAAGTGCTGCTCTTTGAGCTATTTTTAGAACAGGCCAGCGGGCGACTCATCTGGTCCTTACGGGCGACCTGGTGCCCGCGGGCACTGCGTTGGTGACCCCTGCTCTAAAGTAACAGTACTCTTACTTGAGTATAATGTCTGTCTACTCCAGTGTTTTTCAACCTTTTTTGAGCCAAGGCACATTTTTTTTCATTAAAAAAATACGTAGCAAAAAATTAAACTCCCCCAGTTTGTTGTTGTTTCCTGTGTCGTGCTTTAGTTCCGGTCTTGTGCTGTTATTTTGGTGGCCTTTCCTGTTTTGTTGGTGTTCTCCTGTAGCAGCTTCACGCCTTCCTTTGAGTGCTACTGCCCGCACCTGCTTTGTTTTCGCAATCAAGACTATTTAAATTGTGCGTACGCTATCCTTCTTTGTGGGGACATTGTTGATTGTCATGTGATGTACGGATGGGCTTTGTGGGCGCCGTCTTGGCTCCACACGCTGTAAGTTTTTGCTGTCGTCCAGCATTCTGTTTTTGTTGACTTTGTAGCCAGTAGTGATGGGTCCGGCAACACCGATGCATCGGCGCATGCGTCGAGCTCATAGAGCGAAACCCTGTGTCGGTGCGCGTACCGCTTTTAGAAAGTCACGTGACCGATCATGAGCTGTTTTGGTCACGTGACCGATACGCGAACTGTGTCGCACTGACGCCTCCTCTGTGCCCTGTGAGCGGCTCTTTTCTACAGCCGGAGAAATAATAACTAAGAAGAGAAAGCGTCTAAAATTGAATACGTTGGAAAAACTGTTTATTTTTTAATAAAAATGTGTAAAAAATAAATAAATAATAATTTCCAGGTCCACAGGCATCCTCATTCACAACACGTTCTCTTAGATTTCCATGTTATGATACATGTTCACATTATTTATTGACTGTATCTAAAAAAGACAAAAAATATATTCTTATTTAAATGAAGTTATGAAATAATCCTAAATGAAATACAATGACTTGGTTTATATTATGGTATATACTAGGTCAGTGGTTCTCAACCTTTTTTCAGCAATGTACCCCCTGTGAATTATTTTTAAATTCAAGTACCCCCTAATCAGAGCAAAGTATTTTTGGTTGAAAAAAAAAAGATAAAGAAGTAAAATACGGCACTATGTCATCAGTTTCTGATTTATTAAATTGTATAACAGTGCAAAATATTGCTCATTTGTAGTGGTCTTTCTTGAACTATTTGGAAAAAAAGATATACAAATAACTAAAAACTTGTTGAAAAATAAACAAGTGATTCAATTATAAATAAAGATTTCTACACCTAGAAGTAATCATCAACTTAAAGTGCCCTCTTTGGGGATTGTATTAGAGATCCATCTGGATTCATGAACTTAATTCTAAACATTTCTTCACACACAAAAAAAATCTTTAACATCAATATTTATGGAACATGTCCACAAAAAATCTAGCTGTCAACACTGAATATTGCATTGTTGCATTTCTTTTCACAGTTCTTTTTGACAGACATTTTAGTGACAAACCTGAGCTTGTGCTTCACTGAGTTTATGAACTTACTAAACTTTATTTTGTTGAAGTATTATTCAATAAATATATTTATAAAGGATTTTTGAATTTTTGCTATTTTTAGAATATTTAAAAAAAATCTCACGTACCCCTTGGCATACCTTCAAGTACCCCCAGGGGTACGCGTACCCCCATTTGAGAACCACTGTACTAGGTCATAAAATCAGTGTCAGTTGAGTCGGTCCATAGGTTGCCTGTAGGGATTTTTAATGTCCAGCAGATGTCAGTATTTAGTGACACAGTATCGACACAGTATCAATACAGTTTTGCAATGTGTCGAAACGCTTCATGACGCCTCATGAACCCATCACTAGTAGCCAGTTCAGTTTTACTTTTGTTTTACATAGCCATCCCTATGCTTCAGTGCTTTTTCCTAGCGGGACTTGCCTTTTGTATTAATTTTTTGGTTTAAGCGTTACATACCTTTTTACCTGCACGCTGTCTCCCGCTGTGCTCTGCATATTGGGATTGCCAAGCTCTACACAGCGCAGGCACTAGACAACGGCACATTATTATGATTATTGCTTTGCAAAAAATATTTTTTGGACCAATTAGGTCAGGAGTCGGCAACCTTTACCAGTCAAAGAGCCATTTTGACCAGTTTCGCAAATTATAGAAAACAATGGGAGCCGCAATTTTTTTTTTACATTTTAAATGAATTAACACTGCATACAATGTTTTTTTTTTCGCTTTGTACCATGTATAAACCAGGGGTCTCAGACACGCTGCCCACACCTTTATATGGAATTTGTTAGCTGGTGCGCCACGCGGGTTTCAAATGAATGGCGCTTGTCAGCGTCATGCATGCCGTGACGGTACAGCATATAGCGCCCACTACAACCAGCATGCCTGATCAGCCTCACGATGTATGGAGATTCCGCTTGCTCACGTAGGTGACAGCAAGGCATACTTGTTCAACAACCACACAGGTTACACTGACGGTGGCGGTATAAAAAAAAACTATAACACTCTTACTAATAATGCGCCACACTGTGAACCCACACCAAACAAGAATGACAAACACATTTCGGGAGAACATCTGCACCGTAACACAACATAAACACAACAGTACAAATACCCAGAATCCCATGCAGCCCTAACTCTTCCGGGATACATTATACACCCCCCGCTACCAAACCCCGCCCACTAGAGATGTGCGGTTTGCGGGCACAACCGCGGAGTCCGCGGATTATCCGCGGATCGGGCGGATGAAATTTTAAAAAATTAGATTTTATCCGCGGGTCGGGTCGGGTGGTTGAAAAAAATAAAAAATAGATTTTAAATAGATTCAGGCGGGTGGCAGTTAAACCAATTCGGAAATATATATACATAGTTAAATGTTGTTACCCACATACGAAAAACGAGCAGGCACCTGCAGCATATGCCACAACAGAAGAAAAAAAGAAGAAGAGATGGACACTTTTACGGAGCGGAGAAGGGACGCCTCGCCGGGGTCCGGGACCGAGGCCCCTTCCCCCGAGAGGGCCCCACCGGGAGCCGTAGCTGAGGCGATCCGCGAGAAGGGCCCGACGCACGTCCAGGGTCACCACCGCACCGACACCCCGCCTCGTCCGCCTTCGCCGCGGCCGGCGTCACGCGCAGCAGGTAAGCAGCTTACCTGCCCGCCACCCCCGTGGCCGGGGGCTCGTAACAGGGGTCACTCCGCGCGCTCCGCCCGCGCAGCTTACCTGCCCGCCACCCCTGTTGCCGGGGGCGCGTAACAGGGGTCACTCCGCGCGCAGTGCGCTCACGAAAGGGGTGGGGCTCACCCTGGTTGATATAGACAGCAGGACGGTGGCCATGTAAGTCGGAACCCGCTAAGGAGTGTGTAACAACCCACCTGCCGAATCAACTAGCCCTGAAAATGGATGGCGCTGGAGCCTCGGGCCCATACCCGGCCGTCGCCGGCAGCGAGACGCGCTTGGAGGTGCGCTCAGCGCGGATCCAATATGATTGCGCACTGGTGTGCGTCTGGGCCGTGACAGCGTGGCACGCGAATGTCTGTGCTGCATTGGATCAGTCTCCTTTCTTTAACAGGCAAAAGCTTTATAACCTCACTAATGCCTTGCATCGTCTATATTAGATATATAACAACGGGCGGGTGCGGGCGGATGCGGTTCTGGTCAAATGTTACATCGGGTGGATGGCGGATGGTTGACGACTTTCTGATGCGGTTGCGGATGAAATAATTGCCTATCCGCGCATCTCTACCGCACACCTCAACCGACGCACAGAGGGGGGGGGGTTGGTGGTAGCAGGGGTGTATAATGTAGCCCGGAAGAGTCTGGGCTGCATGGGATTCTGGGTGTTTGTTCTGTTGTGTTTATGTTGTGTTAAGGTGCAGATGTTCTCCCGAAATGTGTTTGTCATTCTTGTTTGGTTTTGTTTCAAAGTGTGGTGCATTATTAGTAAGAGTGTTAAAGTTGTTTTATATGGTCACCGTCAGTGTAACCTGTGTGGCTGTTGACCAAGTATGTCTTGCTGTCACTTACGTGTGCAAGCAGATGATGCATATAACAAGAGGCTGTGCTGGCACGCTGTTTGTACAAGTTGTAGAGGGCGCCAAATGCTGTTCCATCATGGCACGCCCTTATTATTGTTGTTAGGGTAAAAATCTGAGAATATTGATCCCGGGAGTTTTCTGCGAGAGACACCGAAATCCGGAAGTCTCACGGGAATATTGGGGGGTTCAGCAAGTAAGCTGCTGAGCCGCACCAGAGTGATCAAAGAGCCGCATGCGGCTCCGGAGCCGCGGGTTGCCGACCCCTGAATTAGGTGAAGTGGCATAATTTCCCACGGCACACCAGACAATATCTCAGGGCACACTAGTGTGCCGCGGCACAGTGGTTGAAAAACACTGGTCTACTCTACCCACCTCTGTTCAGATTGCTGCGTTGCAAGTGTTGCAAAGTCCACTCCCGAGTGCGGGGCCCTCAAATAAACTAGAGCAGGCCCTGCATGATTCCACAGTGCATGCATTGAATATTTGATGTTTCTGCAGCTGCAAACAAGATTGCCCTAATGACTTCCACGGAATTTTCCAAAGGAAAAAAATTAAAAAATCTGGCATGTGCATTAACTGTGTTCCAAATTAGATGATACATTATGTTTTATAGTCTACATTAAGGATGGTGAGTCCAAGGATGCACATGGACTGTCGCGCACACGCACGTTGCCTTCGTGGGTGTGCACGCGTTTCAGTCACGAGCCAAGGAAGAGGAACTCATTGTAATTCCCCCTTCACTTCCTATGCATCCTTTTCCACGCACCACCTTGTTTTTTTGGGTGTTTTTTTTAACCACACAGCTTTCGGGTTCCTGAATCCACAACTTTTACGCACGCGTCGACTGGCCGAGCTTAACTTCGTGGGCACTCTCAGTTCAAGCCACGCAGTTCTGCAGGCTCTTAAAAAAAATAAAAAAATAAATAAAAATACGTGGAATTCAGTGGAGCAGGAGTTGTTGGAGATGAAGACGCATTTGAACTTTTTCTACCGGACTTGGATTGGAATTGCTTACGCTTCAGGTGAGGAGAACTTTTACGCTGAAAGTTTAGCGCGCTGGAGAAGTTTGACGTGGTGATGAAGCATTTAGCACAAGTGCGTCAAATGGTCTACTATTTCGTCATTGGATGGATAAATAGACTTAATTGGTCGTCATTTTTTGGGCTTGCGTGTCACATCCATGTGTAATCCACTTTTGGTGCAGATCCAGGTAAAGGTCCTGATTCTGCATTCCCCCCATTTTTCAGTATTTAAATTGAATTTAAGGGATGGCCGTGCCAGCAATCTGAGGGTTCCTGGTTCAATCCCCACCTTCTACCATCCTAGTCACGTCCGTTGTGTCCTTGAGCAAGACACTTCACCCTTGCTCCTGATGGGTCCTGGTTATAGCGCCGTGCATGGCAGCTCCCGCCATCAGTGTGTGAATTTGTGAATGGGTGCATGTGGAAATAGTGTCAAAGCGCTTTGAGTTCCTTAAAAAAAAAAAGGTAGAAAAGCGCTATACAAGTACAACCCATTTACCATTTACCATATTGTTTACAGTTCAAAATCCAATTTAAATTCATATGAGATGCAGATCTGAATAAAGGTGCATATTTCTAATATTTTTACTAATTTGTCTTGGATGAGTAATATATACTGTGGATTTTTACCCCCGAAAGGGACAAGCAGTAGAAAATGGATGGATGGAAGTAAACGAACGATAAAAAAAATATATAAAGTAAACAAACAAAAACAATGTAAGACAATGTAATGTAGACAATAATGCACAGACATGAGTAATATTAATCATATCGATCACCGAGGATGTCCGTTGTGGCTTGTGCAGCCCTTTGAGACACTTGTGATTTAGGGCTATTATTGTAATTTATTCCGTTCAAACTCAATAAACGTTGATTTTACATGTCCCAATATATTTTAATTGTCCTAAATAAGTGGCGACTTGTCCAGGGTGTACCTCGCATGCAGCTGAGATAGGCTCCAGCACTCCCTGCGACCCCAAAAGGGACAAGCGGTAGAAATGGATGGATGGTTGTAAACAAACAATAAAAAAAATAAAGTAAACAAACAATAAAAATGTAAGACAATGTGATGTAGACAATAATTTGTCTTGGAGAAATACACAGACATGAGTAATATATACTGTGGATTTTTATAAATCATAAAACAATATCATTATCATTTATTCCGTTCAAACTCAGTAAACGCTGGTTTTTCATGGGTCAATATCTTTTAATTATCCTAAATAAGTGGCAACTTGTCCAGGGTGTACCCCTGCCTTCCGCCTGAATGTAGCTAAGATAGGCTCCAGCACCCCCCGCGACCCCAAAATGGACAAGAGGTAGAAAATGGATGGATGGTAGTAAACAAACAATAAAAAAAAATAAAGTAAACAAACAATACAAATGTAAGACAATGTGATGTAGACAATAATTTGTCTTGGAGAAATACACAGACATGAGTAATATATACTGTGGATTTTTATAAATCATAAAACAATATCATTATCATTTATTCCGTTCAAACTCAGTAAACGCTGATTTTTCATGGGTCAATATCTTTTAATTATCCTAAATAAGTGGCAACTTGTCCAGGGTGTACCCCTGCCTTCCGCCCGAATGTAGCTAAGATAGGCTCCAGCACCCCCCCGCGACCCCAAAATGGACAAGCGGTAGAAAATGGATGGATGGTAGTAAACAAACAATAAAAAAAAATAAAGTAAACAAACAATACAAATGTAAGACAATGTGATGTAGACAATAATTTGTCTTGGAGAAATACACAGACATGAGTAATATATACTGCGGATTTTTATAAATCATAAAACAATATCATTATCATTTATTCCGTTCAAACTCAGTAAACGCCGGTTTTTCATGTGTTAATATCTTTTAATTATCCTAAATAAGTGGCAACTTGTCCAGGGTGTACCCCTGCCTTCTGCCCGAATGTAGCTAAGATAGGCTCCAGCACCCCCCCGCAACCCCAAAAGGGACAAGCGGTAGAAAATGGATGGATGGTAGTAAACAAAAAATTAAAAAAAATAAAGTAAACAAACAATAAAAATGTAAGACAATGTGATGTAGACAATAATTCGTCTTGGAGAAATACACAGACATGAGTAATATATACTGTGGATTTTTATAAATCATAAAACAATATCATTATCATTTATTCCGTTCAAACTCAGTAAACGCTGATTTTTCATGGGTCAATATCTTTTAATTAACCTAAAAGTGGCAACTTGTCCAGGGTGTACCCCTGCCTTCCGCCCGAATGTAGCTAAGATAGGCCCCAGCACCGCCCGCGACCCCAAAAGGGACAAGCGGTAGAAAATGGATGGATGGTAGTAAACAAAACATTTAAAAAAATAAAGTAAACAAACAATAAAAATGTAAGACAATGTGATGTAGACAATAATTTGTCTTGGAGAAATACACAGACATGAGTAATATAAACTGTGGATTTTTATAAATCATAAAACAATATCATTATCATTTATTCCGTTCAAACTCAGTAAACGCTGATTTTTCATGGGTCAATATCTTTTAATTATCCTAAATAAGTGGCAACTTGTCCAGGGTGTACCCCTGCCTTCCGCCCGAATGTAGCTAAGATAGGCTCCAGCACCCCCCGCGACCCCAAAATGGACAAGTGGTAGAAAATGGATGGATGGTAGTAAACAAACAATTAAAAAAAATAAAGTAAACAAACAATACAAATGTAAGACAATGTGATGTAGACAATAATTTGTCTTGGAGAAATACACAGATATGAGTAATATATACTGTGGATTTTTATAAATCATAAAACAATATCATTATCATTTATTCCGTTCAAACTCAGTAAACGCTGATTTTTCATGTGTTAATATCTTTTAATCATCCTAAATAAGTGGCAACTTGTCCAGGGTGTACCCCTGCCTTCCGCCCGAATGTAGCTAAGATAGGCTCCAGCACCCCCCCGCGACCCCAAAAGGGACAAGCGGTAGAAAATGGATGGATGTGTTGTGTTTACTGAGAGAGGTGACGGCTCTGACACCAGGGGGCAGTATATACAATAATTTATTATATATAATAAATATATATAATAATAAACATTTACAACTAAACTATAGAAATAGAGTGTGTGACTAAAATACAAGAGTGTGTGTGTAGTGTAAGACTATGTGTGTAGATATCTGAAGTGTGTTACCAAGTGTTGATGAGAAAAGGCAGACAAGTCCAA
The DNA here is from genome assembly GCF_033978685.3 of Nerophis lumbriciformis. Taxonomy (NCBI): domain Eukaryota; kingdom Metazoa; phylum Chordata; class Actinopteri; order Syngnathiformes; family Syngnathidae; genus Nerophis; species Nerophis lumbriciformis. The sequence continues at coordinate 6,955,593 of NC_084582.2, read as the reverse complement.
AGAGGGCAAGGCAAAAGGGGTCCAAGTTCAGCGAGGGGTCCGTGGGGCAGAGAGAGACGTCAGAGTCCAGGGGCGAGTGAGGAGTTGGGAAACGAAGAAGGCAGTCCAAAACACCGGGGAAACAACGGGAGATCTCGAGGAGGGAAGACTCGGGAAGGCACTGCGGAAAAAGCAACAGACGTCAGAATCACGGAGGGAAAAACAACACAGTAAGAGCGCATAAGGCTTACGGTACACCATGAGAAAAACTAAGTTCCCGCGACGATCCTTGGGTCCACTGGTCCTTTATTGATCTCGCTCTGATCAGTCGCAGGTGTGCAGATTGCCAGCGAGTGATTGCAGCTGGTGGCTGCAGCAGGGCGGAGACGCGCGCGGCGCGTCCCTGGATGTGCGCACCAGTGGGCGTGTCCCGAGGTGCGCACAGACGGATGAGCGGCGTTGGCAGGAGCCTGAGCCGTAACAGGATGGTAGTAAACAAAAAATAAAAAAAAATAAAGTAAACAAACAATAAAAATGTAAGGCAATGTGATGTAGACAATAATTTGTCTTGGAGAAATACACAGACATGAGTAATATATACTGTGGATTTTTATAAATCATAAAACAATATCATTATCATTTATTCCGTTCAAACTCAGTAAACGCTGATTTTTCATGTGTCAATATCTTTTAATTATCCTAAATAAGTGGCAACTTGTCCAGGGTGTACCCCTGCCTTCCGCCCGAATGTAGTTAAGATAGGCTCCAGCACCCCCCGCGACCCCAAAAGGGACAAGAGGTAGAAAATGGATGGATGGTAGTAAACAAACATTAAAAAAAATAAAGTAAACAAACAATACAAATGTAAGACAATGTGATGTAGACAATAATTTGTCTTGGAGAAATACACAGACATGAGTAATATATACTGTGGATTTTTATAAATCATAAAACAATATCATTATCATTTATTCCGTTCAAACTCAGTAAACGCTGATTTTTCATGTGTCAATATCTTTTAATTATCCTAAATAAGTGGCAACTTGTCCAGGGTGTACCCCTGCCTTCCGCCCGAATGTAGCTAAGATAGGCTCCAGCACCCCCCGCGACCCCAAAAGGGACAAGCGGTAGAAAATGGATGGATGGTAGTAAACAAAAACAAAACAAAAATAAAGTAAACAAACAATACAAATGTAAGACAATGTGATGTAGACAATAATTTGTCTTGGAGAAATACACAGACATGAGTAATATATACTGTGGATTTTTATAAATCATAAAACAATATCATTATCATTTATTCCGTTCAAACTCAGTAAACGCTGATTTTTCATGGGTCAATATCTTTTAATTATCCTAAATAAGTGGCAACTTGTCCAGGGTGTACCCCTGCCTTCCGCCCGAATGTAGTTAAGATAGGCTCCAGCACCCCCCCCCCGCAACCCCAAAATGGACAAGTGGTAGAAAATGGATGGATGGTAGTAAACAAACAATAAAAAAAAATAAAGTAAACAAACAATAAAAATGTAAGACAATGTGATGTAGACAATAATTTGTCTTGGAAAAATACACAGACATGAGTAATATATACTGTGGATTTTTATAAATCATAAAACAATATCATTATCATTTATTCCGTTCAAACTCAGTAAACGCTGATTTTTCATGTGTCAATATCTTTTAATCATCCTAAATAAGTGGCGACTTGTCCAGGGTGTACCTCGCATGCAGCTGAGATAGGCTCCAGCATCCCTGCCCCGCGCGATCCCGACTTATATGTTTTTTTCCTTCTTTATTATGCATTTTCGGCAGGTGCGACTTATACTCTGGAGCGACTTATACTCCGAAAAATACGGTAATTGCATATTCAAACACAGTGTTACTGTTCAAACTGTGTGTATTGTTACAGTTGCCAAAAACATTAAATATACTACCTCTGCCTTGTTTTTCATGAACATTTAGGCCTACTACGCTACTGTATTTAAATGTTGGTCATCATGTTGGTACTTGGAGAGCCAAGTGTTTTCTGTGGTGGTACTTGGTGGAAAAGGTTTGGGGAACCACTGTTTTACACAATCACATTTAATATATAACAATAATATAATAATATTCTTGGTGTTGGGTTTTATCAAATACATTTCCCCAAAAAATGCGACTTATACTCCAGTGCAACATATATATGTTTTTCCCTTTTTTATTATGCATTTTCGGCAGGTGCGACTTATACTCTGGAGCGACTTATACTCCGAAAAATGCGGTAATTACATATTCAAACACAGTGTTACTGTTCAAACTGTGTGTAATGTTACAGTTGCCAAAAACATTAAATATACTACCTCTGCCTTGTTTTTCATGAACATTTAGGCCTACTACGCTACTGTATTTAAATGTTGGTCATCATGTTGGTACTTGGAGAGCCAAGTGTTTTCTGTGGTGGTACTTGGTGGAAAAGGTTTGGGGAACCACTGTTTTACACAATCACATTTAATATATAACAATAATAATAATAATATTCTTGGTGTTGGGTTTTATCAAATACATTTCCCCAAAAAATGCGACTTATACTCCAGTGCAACATATATATGTTTTTCCCTTTTTTATTATGCATTTTCGGCAGGTGCGACTTATACTCCGGAGCGACTTATACTCCGAAAAATACGGTAATTACATATTCAAACACAGTGTTACTGTTCAAACTGTGTGTAATGTTACAGTTGCCAAAAACATTAAATATACTACCTCTGCCTTGTTTTTCATGAACATTTAGGCCTACTACGCTACTGTATTTAAATGTTGGTCATCATGTTGATACTTGGAGAGCCAAGTGTTTTCTGTGGTGGTACTTGGTGGAAAAGGTTTGGGGAACCATTGTTTTACACAATCACATTTAATATATAACAATAATAATAATAATATTCTTGGTGTTGGGTTTTATCAAATAAATTTCCCCAAAAAATGCGACTTATACTCCAGTGCAACATATATATGTTTTTCCCTTTTTTATTATGCATTTTCGGCAGGTGCGACTTATACTCCGGAGCGACTTATACTCCGAAAAATACGGTAATTACATATTCAAACACAGTGTTACTGTTCAAACTGTGTGTAATGTTACAGTTGCCAAAAACATTAAATATACTACCTCTGCCTTGTTTTTCATGAACATTTAGGCCTACTACGCTACTGTATTTAATTGTTGGTCATCAAGTTGGTACTTGGAGAGCCAAGTGTTTTCTGTGGTGGTACTTGGTGGAAAAGGTTTGGGGAACCACTGTTTTACACAATCACATTTAATATATCTAATAATAATATTCTTATACTCCAGTGCGACTTATATATGTTTTTTTCCTTCTTTATTATGCATTTTCGGCCGGTGCGACTTATACTCCGGAGCGACTTTTACTCCGAAAAATACGGTAAATGTAAAGTCAAATGTGTAATATCAACGGAACGAGGCTGCATCTGTGTTTATTAATGTGTTTGTTTGTTGTTGTTTTTTTCAAATCAATAAGCTGTCCTCTTCATGTCCAAGCATGCAACGAGGCACTAGGGGGAGTCATGTTGTTGTCATGTTAATGAAGTGACCTGACTTTACATCACAACTATCATGAGAGTCAGGCTGTGGATGCAGCGTGGGAAGATGAGCTGACTGATGTAGATCGGAGGAGGCACTTGGGGTCAAAACGTGTCTTATTTTTGGCGCAAGGAATGTCACCGACCTGTTTTGTTATTGCATGTGATTTGGCTGCGAAGCGAAGCAGAAACGTAAGTGGCAGAAAGCGTGTGCCCTGCGACCGACTGTGTGTGACGTGGGAGCGCAGTTGAGTGTTTGCAATCTTCCTCAGAGGCACCTCATGTGCATGTTCACGTTGTTCATCACTCAGTGGTTTCACAGGAAAAAGAAGGCAATTTCACCAGATGGCTTCACAAATCATAACCCAGAGACATAAATCCTTAAAAAACAAAACAAATGTCTGTAAAAAAAAAAATAAAAAAAAAATGATGGCATCTTGCACACAAAAAAGAAGCAACAACTGATTTGCATTGCACTTTGTATAAATCGGAAAAAAAGGTTGTATGAGTTGGAATTTGACCAAAATGGGTTGGTACAAAATATGCCTTCAAGGGGAACATTATCACCAGACCTATGTAAGCGTCAATATATACCTTGATGTTGCAGAAAAAAGACCATATATTTTTTGAACCGATTTCCGAACTCTAAATGGGTGAATTTTGGCGAATTAAACGCCTTTCTAATATTCGCTCTCGGAGCGATGACGTCACAACGTGGCGTCACATCGGGAAGCAATCCGCCATTTTCTCAAACACCGAGTCGAATCAGCTCTGTTATTTTCCGTTTTTTCGACTGTTTTTCCGTACCTTGGAGACATCATGCCTCGTCGGTGTGTTGTCGGAGGGTGTAACAACACGAACAGGGACGGATTCAAGTTGCACCAGTGGCCCAAAGATGCGAAAGTGGCAAGAAATTGGACGTTTGTTCCGCACACTTTACAGACGAAAGCTATGCTACGACAGAGATGGCAAGAATGTGTGGATATCCTGCGACACTCAAAGCAGATGCATTTCCAACGATAAAGTCAAAGAAATCTGCCGCCAGACCCCCATTGAATCTGCCGGAGTGTGTGAGCAATTCAGGGACAAAGGACCTCAGTAGCACGGCAAGCAATGGCAGCAGTTTGTTCCCGCGGACGAGCGAGCTAAACCCCCTATCGACCTTAGCTTCCCTGGCCTGCTGACATCAACTCCAAAACTGGACAGATCAGCTTTCAGGAAAAGAGCGCGGATGAGGGTATGTCTACAGAATATATTAATTGATGAAAATTGGGCTGTCTGCACTCTCAAAGTGCATGTTGTTGCCAAATGTATTTCATATGCTGTAAACCTAGTTCATAGTTGTTAGTTTCCTTTAATGCCAAACAAACACATACCAATCGTTGGTTAGAAGGCGATCGCCGAATTCGTCCTCGCTTTCTCCCGTGTCGCTGGCTGTCGTGTCGTTTTCGTCGGTTTCGCTTGCATACGGTTCAAACCGATATGGCTCAATAGCTTCAGTTTCTTCTTCAATTTCGTTTTCGCTACCTGCCTCCACACTACAACCATCCGTTTCAATACATGCGTAATCTGTTGAATCGCTTAAGCCGCTGAAATCCGAGTCTGAATCCGAGCTAATGTCGCTATAGCTTGCTGTTCTTTCCGCCATGTTTGTTTGTGTTGGCTTCACTATGTGACGTCACAGGAAAATGGACGGGTGGTTAAAATCAGGCACTTTGAAGCTTTTTTTAGGGATATTGCGTGATGGGTAAAATTTTGAAAAAAACTTCGAAAAATATAATAAGCCACTGGGAACTGATTTTTAATGGTTTTAACAATTCTGAAATTGTGATAATGCGCCCCTTTAATATTTTCAGACACAGTTTGAACAGTAACACCGTGTCTGAATATTTAATTAATTTGGCGAACAACTAGATTGAGCCCATGTACCGCAGTTTGAGGCCACAAAGAAGTGTTACAAATGTAGATTGAAATCATCATAGGTCCTCTTTAACTGATATTAAACTAACTTAGAAGGCCAAGTAATGTAAACATTGCCTCTGCAGTTTGTGGGTTTTACGTTGGCGACAGATTGACTCTGGAACGTACCAACTTAATTTCAGTAAAACACGAATGAATGAGAGGTCGAAGGACAGAACGAGAGCGTGTTCGACTAGCGAGCTCACGCTCTGACTACAGAAGGTCTGTTTTTTTTTCTAAAAACACCTGTGCCTACTCCCACATTGTGGTGGAAAGTTAAATAAACAGGCCTATAATTTCAACCTGCAATGCCCTGTGCCAAAAAACTTGGAGGCAGTCATCAAAATGTCATATCAGCGGTGAGTCATGGCCGTAGGACTGATGGACGTTTAGTTGCATGATTACAGCCTACAGTCATTCACACTGGTGCCAATTCGTGGCAAACAAAAAAAGGCTTTTGATAGCATTGTTACTCAACTGTGCAGCATGTTTGCGACTTTTTACTTTTCATTCCATATCTTTGAATATTTTTAAGACCTATATGAACACATACTTGCCAACCCTCACGGATTTTCCGGGAGACTCCCGAAATTCTGCGCCTCTCCCGAAAACCTCCCGGGACAAATTTTCTCCCGAAAATCTCCCGAAATTCAGGCGGACCTTAGTGACGTGTCGACAGCCTGTTTTCACGTCCGCTTTCCCACAATATAAACAGCGTGCCTGCCCAATCACGTTATAACTGTAGAATGATCCAGGGGGAGTTCTTGGTTTCTTATGTGGGTTTATTGTTAGGCAGTTTCATTAACGTCCTCCCAGCGCGGCAACAACACACACCAACAGCAGTCACGTTTTCGTCTACCGTAAAGCAATTTGTCTGCCGTAAAAAGCAATGTTGTGACACTCTTAAACAGGGCAAGACTGCCATCTACTGTACATATGTGACAATAACATCTACGGCTTTTAGAGAGTGCAGTGCACAACTGCGCAAGAACAAGGATGGACAATTCAACCCTTAACTCAACAATGAGTAGATGAGTGTTATGTGTGTGTATATGTGTAAATAAATGAACACTGAAATTCAAGTATTTCTCTTATTTATATATATATATATATATACATACAAATATATATATATTATTATTATATATATATATATATATAAATATATATATATATATATAAATATATATATATATATATACATACAAATATATATATATATATATATATATATATATTATTATTATATAATATATATATATATATATATATATATACATATATATATATATATATATATATATATATATATATATATATATATATATATATATATATATATATATATATATATATATATATATATATAGCTAGAATTCACTGAAAGTCAAGTATTTCTTATATATATATATATATATATGAAATACTTGACTTGGTGAATTCTAGCTGTAAATATACTCCTCCCCTCTTAACCACGCCCCCCCCCCGGACCACCACCACCTCCCGAAATCGGAGGTCTCAAGGTTGGCAAGTATGTATGAACATACTGTATGACATTTAACATGCACTGATCACGCAAACTGATAAAAGGTCCCAACATTGCCTGGTTAAGGACATGCTTATCTCCTGGAGCTGTTTCAATCATATGCACGACATTCCGAGGTTGGTTTTGCTGTGATGTACTGACGAGGCGTGTAGTGCACAATCCGTAGCTACACTATTGTATTTTTCGGACTATAAGTCTCAGTTTTTTTCATAGTTTGGCCGGGGGTGCGACTTATACTCAGGAATGACTTATGTGTGAAATTATTAACACATTACCGTAAAATATCAAATAATATTATTTAGCTCATTCACGTAAGAGACTAGACCAGTGGTTCTTAACCTTGTTGGAGGTACCAAACCCCACCAGTTTCATATCCGCATTCACCGAACCCGAACCGTAATCATAAAATGATGTTATTACGTTGAAGAAATACTAATAAAGATATATTTTACAAACAGACAGTTACAGGAATGTACACATGATCCCATGTTTACATCTCATTGTGCAACATGTGAATGTTTTGGTGGGAACTAAATGCGATATCTGAAATGGGTACACATTATTTCCAAAGTAATAATAATAATAATAATAACTGGGATTTATATAGCGCTTTTCTAAGTACCCAAAGTCGCTTTGCATGTAGAACCCATCAATCGTTCACACCTGGTGGTGGTAAGCTACTTTCATAGCCACAGCTGCCCTGGGGTAGACTGACGGAAGCGTGGCTGCAATTTGCGCCAACGGCCCCTCCGACCACCACCTATCATTCATCATTCAATTCACCGGTGTGAGTGGCACCGGAGGCAAAGGGTGAAGTGTCCCGCCCAAGGACACAACGGCAGCAATTTTTGGATGGTAAGAGGCGGGGAGTGAACCTGCAACCCTCAGGTTTCTGGCACGGTTGCTCTACCCACTACGCCATGCCGCCCCAAGTAGGACCCCCCCACCCAGACATATAATACTAGTACACAGCTCATGAAAAACAATATGTTATAGTCATTGTAAGTGGGCCAAAACACTTATTTTAGAAAATAATCTCATGGAAATGACTGCTTTCATTTGATTATAATAATAAAACATTTAACTTGTTATTTAGTCAGGTTTGGGACAGGTGTGCTGCAGGTCTGACGTCGCTCACATGTGCTCCACCCAATGCACAAGGAGTCTTTGCGTTTGCTCACACATATGGAAAATTAGAGGGAACATTGTTTGGGGGTATCCATAATACGCCGACAGGGAGAAGTTTGTGTTTACGCGATGAGTCGGGTGTGTCTTGACCTACGCGGCGGAGGCTCTGCCAAAACCCTGAGGCCGACTCACCGAACCCCTAGGGTTCGATCGAACCCAGGTTAAGAACTACTGGACTAGACATATAAGAGTTCATGGGATTTAGCGATTAGGAGTGACAGATTGTTTGGTAAACGTATAGCATGTTCTATATGTTATAGTTATTTGAATGACTCTTACCATAATATGTTACGTTAACATACCAGGCACGTTCTCAGTTGGTTATTTATGCCTCATATAACGTACACTTATTCAGCCTGTTGTTCACTATTCTTCATATATTTTAAAGGGGAACATTATCACAATTTCAGAATGGTTAAAACCAATAAAAATCAGTTCCCAGTGGCTTATTATATTTTTCGAAGTTTTTTTCAAAATTTTACCCATCACGCAATATCCCTAAAAAAAGCTTCAAAGTGCCTGATTTTAACCATCGTTATAACCACCCGTCCATTTTCCTGTGACGTCACATAGTGAAGCCAACACAAACAAACATGGCGGAAAGAACAGCAAGCTATAGCGACATTAGCTCGGATTCAAACTCGGATTTCAGCGGCTTAAGCGATTCAACAGATTAGGAATGTATTGAAACGGATGGTTGTAGTGTGGAGGCAGGTAGCGAAAACGAAATTGAAGAAGAAACTGAAGCTATTGAGCCATATCGGTTTGAACCGTATGCAAGCAAAACCGACGAAAACGACACGACAGCCAGCGACACGGGAGAAAGCGAGGACGAATTCGGCGATCGCCTTCTAACCAACGATTGGTATGTGTTTGTTTGGCATTAAAGGAAACTAACAACTATGAACTAGGTTTACAGCATATGAAATACATTTGGCAACAACATGCACTTTGAGAGTGCAGACAGCCCAGTTTTCATCAATTAATATATTCTGTAGACATACCCTCATCCGCGCTCTTTTCCTGAAAGCTGATCTGTCCAGTTTTGGAGTTGATGTCAGCAGGCCAGGGAAGCTAGGGTCGATGTGAGCCAAGACATCCAGGGGGTTTAGCTCGCTCGTCTGCGGGAACAAACTGCCGCCATTGCTTGCCATGCTACCGAGGTCCTTTGTCCCTGAATTGCTCACACACTCCGGCAGATTCAATGGGGGTCTGGCGGCAGATTTCCTTGACTTTATCGTTGGAAATGCATCTGCTTTGAGTGTCGCAGGATATCCACACATTCTTGCCATCTCTGTCGTAGCATAGCTTTCGTCGGTAAAGTGTGCGGAACAAACGTCCAATTTCTTGCCACTTTCGCATCTTTGGGCCACTGGTGCAACTTGAATCCGTCCCTGTTCGTGTTGTTACACCCTCCGACAACACACCGACGAGGCATGATGTCTCCAAGGTACGGAAAACAGTCGAAAAAACGGAAAATAACAGAGCTGATTTGACTCGGTGTTTGAGAAAATGACGGATTGCTTCCCGATGTGACGCCACGTTGTGACGTCATCGCTCCGAGAGCGAATATTAGAAAGGCGTTTAATTCGCCAAAATTCACCCATTTAGAGTTTGGAAATCGGTAAAAAAAATATATGGTCTTTTTTCTGCAACATCAAGGTATATATTGACGCTTACATAGGTCTGGTGATAATGTTCCCCTTTAAATTGCCTTTCAAATGTCTATTCTTGGTGTTGGGTTTTATCAAATACATTTCCCCCCAAAAATGCGACTTATACTCCAGTGCGACTTATATATGTTTTTTTCCTTCTTTATTATGCATTTTCGGCCGGTGCGACTTATACTCCGGAGCGACTTATAGTCCGAAAAATACTGTATATTGCCAAAAGAATTTGGCCACCTGCCTTGACTCACATATGAACTTGAAGTGCCATCCCATTCCTGACCCATAGGGTTGTGTCAGTCCACCTTTTGCAGATATTACAGCTTTTTACACTTCTCGGAAGGCTGTCCACAAGGTTGTGGCGTGTGTTTATAGGAATTTTCGACCATTCTTCCAAAAGCGCATTGGTGAGATCACACACTGATGTTGGTCGAGAAGGTCTCTGGTCTAATTCATCCCAAAGGTGTTCTATCGGGTTCAGGTCAGGACTCTGTCGTCCATGTCTTTATGGACTTTGCTTTGTGCACTGGTGCACAGTCATGTTGGAAGAGGAAGGGGCCCGCTCCAAACTGTTCCCACAAGGTTGGGAGTATGGAATTGTCCAACATGTTTTGGTATCCTGGAGGATTCCAAGTTCCTTCCACTGGAACTAAAGTGAAACAACCCCACACCATAATTCCT